>NW_026642361.1:4839920-5469552 GCF_028554395.1 Pezoporus wallicus
GGGAGCCACATCTTTGTTCTGTTGTTGCAGACTAACACCCTATGAGCTTCAGCTCCCAGAAGCTGCAACATGCAGAAAAAAGTCTTCAGATGACTGCCTTAAACACTTATGAAGAAAAGGAACCCTAAACTGTTGCAAGAGAAAGGAAGGCGAGAGTGAGAGGGAGGAAAGAAGACCAGTGAGTAACATCAAAGTCCAAAAGCTTCTGGTTACCTCTCCTGGAGTGAAAAGGTGGATTTCTTCTCTCCATTCCTCCTGTAAAAGCTAGAGGATGAGGAACACTTTGTAAGTGGTGGGTTTAGGGAAGACTCTTTGTGCTCAGTGGCCCCCATGAAAATCATTCCTCTTTCAGACTATCAGCCAGTTAGGCCTCACAGCTCTATTTTGCACAAAAATTTAGTGTTGCTGGTTGGCATATCTGCACTGAAACTGTACTTTGCAGCAGATCCTAAATTGTTTGTGGGGTTTGAGGTGAGGGAATTAGCCAGTGTTAGGATGAATGAGGGGAAAAAAAACCAAACAAAAGAAACATAAAACTCTCCTACTGAGCTGTGTGGTATTTCCCCATTCCAAATAATTCCTGGCATTTCAAGTAGACATTTCTATTTAATAAACCAAGAGGCGTAAAAATCACAGCAGCTAGCAACCTAGCAAGAGTTTAGTGTTAGGAAATAAGAAAGGCTATTTAAAAGGGCTGACCAAAAGGCAGGTATTGACAGCCACATTGTCCAGGAGTCCAGTTTTCCAACTACCACCAAAACTTGCAATAATTCCTACCAGAATAAAACAGGATGGTGGACAGATAGTTCGCAAAGAGCAATAAAACATAACGGGACATCTGAGGCTGGCTTTTGTTAAAGGTGTGGAACAAGGAGTCTCCATATCTTAAAATTAGAATAACGAAGTAATAGATCCATGAGAGCAGATCCCAGGTGACAGACATCTGTCAGAAAAGACAATCCCCATAGTGGGTGACTTGGAGGTTATTTCTTTCAGTGCATGGAAAGCGCAGAGCAGTGAGTTATCCAGGCAGTCTTTGTGCTGCAAGACTTCCCCCTGAAAGGTTAATTGGGTTAGAGGTGCAATTTTTATCCAGCAGAGATGTGCCAGCAGAGGCCTCTAATGTAGATGCAGTTCATATTGTCAGAACTCTGGTTTTGTTAGCATCACATTTTTCGATGTGGTGTGAAGTAATTTCGTTATGCCGGCACAAAGATCAGACCCATCTCCTCAGCCGCTGTGTCAGTGCAATGTGCGGAGCCTCATGCCAAACTGGACAGCAGTATGCACAAGTCTCCCACCTCCTGAGTTGTGATTGCTGTTTTACCAAGAAAGTTCTGTGGAGAGCATGTTTTAGTGTTTCTTAGGCTCAACCGCTCCACCTTATGCCTCAAGCGGTTTCAGGAGCCTGTGTCTGACAGTGCTACTAACCAGCCTTCTAATCGTCTAGGAAGTGATAATCCAGAGCAGAGAAAATGTCTTGCAAATTTACATATTAGCAAGGATTTTCTGTAAAGAGTTTCACAGTTTTGCAGAGAAAATATCTAATTGTCTATTTTTCCCTTTATTGCAAAACACACGTCTAGCAAAGCATGGTGAAGAACAAAAAGGTGATTCTCAGCTTTAGAATATACTGCTTGGTTATACCTTTAATATATAACTTCAATGTTCTTTATTTAGCAAAGTATAAGAGAAATTTAAGTATTCTCGAGGTGTGTGTGAATTAATTTGCAATTTTTTTTTTAATCCAACCCTGTAGTTCTTTTCTGTGTGAAGTGTGTAATGTCATTTACATAAGATCAAATGTAAATTTATTTGAGTGATATTTAGGATAACTACAGTAACATGGTAATTTGAGTTTGCAGTATCTTGGCTTGTGTATTTATATGTGATCTATTATCTCAGCTAACACGCATTCATGTAAATGGAATGGCCACACTATGACAAGCTTACAAAGGCAAATTAATATATTATCCCTGTGGACTGTGGACTTTCAGTGCTTTCAGAATTACATCACCATATGACATATGACCTCACCACAAGGACTAAAGGAGTCTCCTACCAGCCATAAAGATGTATATAACATTGCTAGTCAAATGCATTAGCATCTTTTGTATGCTAAATCCTTACCTCAGACAAAAAACCTGTTTATGTGACTCTGAAGTCAAGTGATAGCAAAAGAGTGTGCTTCTTCATCCCCACAGTATGCTGTATTAAAAGCAAAAGTTTATTGTCACAGCAATATTACAGACTTTGAAACCCCCTGTCACTAATGTTTCCCTCAAAATGTTAACTCAGCCATGCTGTGTATTTATTTTCTCTATTTTCTGTTCTAAAATAAAATGCAAACCCCTCTTTTACTCAGCATGGAAAGCACTGTAATCTGATGTCATACTCGTCATATATTTGCAATGCCTGAATGAAAAGTGACAACTGAACCTTTAACATCTGAAAAAGTATTTAAATGAGAATAATATAGTAAAGCTCAGGAATTCCACATCTTGCAGGTGAACCTTGAGAGCTCTGTGGCTTCACTCTGCAAACACCCAGGCACCTGGATGGGACAAGTAACTGACATTTACACAACTCCTTCCAGATCTACAAACAGAAGTCCATCAGCTCCTTTACGCTTTAATTTTACATCCCTCAGCTGTGTGCTGTGTCTGTTCATAAGACTTTCCTGCCTGCCCACCTTCCATCAGGCACCATCACAGCACTCCTTCTGCCACTGTCAACTGAAAGGTTCTTTCATGTTTTGCAGTTCATTGCCCTGCTGAGCCCAGTGTGAGACCCCAGTCCCTCCCTGCCTCAACAGGAGAAGGTCAGCACTGGTGGAAGCTGCAGGATAGGTGGGACAGCAGGTGCCAGTGGTGCAGAGGGCCACTGCACTCCAAAGCCACCAGTCTGAACCCCAGGCTGCATGGCCACGGCATGGCATGTGCAGCAGGACGGAAGGGAGGGAGGGAGGGAGGCAGGGAGGCAGGGAAGAAAGAAGGGAGGGAAAGAGACAGGGAGGGAGGAAGGAAGGGAGAGAGGGAGGTAGAGAAGGAGAGAAGGAAGGGAGAGAGGGAGGTAGAGAAGGAGAGAAAGAGGAAGGGAAAGAAGGAAGAAAGGAGGAAGGGAGGGAAGGAGGGAGGGAGGCAGATCATCTTCTCAAATATATGTTTTATCCTAATTACTCATGGTATGGTCTTATATGGTGTTTATTATGGTCTGTAGGCAAAAGTTTTCATTTCTATGCCCCTTATTAGCATAGGTAGTAAAACTTCACCAATAAGTAACAGGTAGGGAGTTACTGAGAGCACAGGAAAGGAAGGTTTGCTCCTTAGTTTCCACACGGACACCATCTTGGAGCAGATCCACAGAAAAAGGCTAACCTTGTACTTGAAGCCCTGTGTAGCTGGGGTCATTGTACCCTCTCCCTTGCTGGGGAAGGCACGACCTGGCTGCCAGCCTGCAGAGTTGTGAGGTGCTCAGGAGCATGCAGTGATTGACTGAGTCCTCAGAAAACAGAGATGCTTAAAAGTTAAGGTATCCCTGCAGCATTTGGGCAAATGTGATTTTTTTCAAGATCTAATAGCTTGAGCAAATTTGGAGATGGGTTTTCTCGATGAAGACGGTGTCTTCAGTGCCCTTAATCTTAGCTGTTAACAGAGAAGGCACTCTACTGAGCAGCTAGGACTTACAAAATCATAGAATAATCAAGGTTGGAAAGGAGCTTAAGATCATCTAGTTACAGCTCCCCCTGCCATGGGCAAGGACAACTTCCACTAGATCACATCACCCAAGGCTCTGTCCAGCCTGGCCTTGAATACTTCCAGGTCCTGAGCATTCACAACTTCTTTGGGCAGCCTGTTCCAGTGCCTCACCACCCTGACAGTAAAGAACTTCTTCCTTATATCTAACCTGAACTTCCCCTGTTTCAGTTTAAACCCATTACCCCTTGTCCTATCACTACAGTCCCTGATGAAGAGATCCTCTCCAGCATCCTTGTAGGCCCCCTTCAGATACTGGAAGGCTGCTATGAGGTCTTCATGGTGCTTTCCCTTTTCCAGGCCAAATAGCCCCAATTTTCTTAGCCTGTCTTCATAACACAAAGTGGAGAGGTTTCTATGGCGTGGTGAGGGATGTTTCTCTGATTAAGTCACTGCTAATTTTCAAATACCTGCTCTAAAATTGGGGTTATTCAAAGGAAAGAGCACTTAAATACTGGTAGAGCTGCATCTTTGTTTCTGAGTCTCATTTTCACATACAGCTGTATTTTTCAACAATTTTGTTTTTGTCGTACTGTGGCTGCAAAACAGCCTCAATGGTCAGAAATGAGCAATATTAGAAATGTCTAAAACCAATCTTTTCACAGGCAAAAGTGGGTTAAACATCCAGTTCCTCTTACAGCAGCAATTGCAATCTGACTCTGAAAAAGGGAAAAGCTCTCAAATCCCATGAGCCAAACTCACAGCTTCTTCAACAGTATGTTCAACTCTTTTTATAGTTTAAGCATTTCTAGAAAATTCACTTTGTTAATTTCTGCTGTTTCCATCAGCCCCAGACCCTGCATGCTTTATACCAGCTGCAGTCAACTGAAGGGATACCCAACTGGGGATACAAATTGGCTTCTGTATGGCCCTCTCTGACTCCATGCTGTTGCTTTCAACCTCAAATGGCACAGAAAATGCTCTCTAGTTGACTTGTTTCCAAATGCCAAAAAAACCAGCCCCCAAACTTCTAAACATAAAACAGGAGGAAAACCAAATGATTTAGAGTTTAAATAACACTGCAGACTAGTTATATCACAAATACAGTAATAAGAAAACATTATGAAACATGTGCTTCCTCTTACACAGAGCAAAAGTACCCTGAAGAGTGATTTTGTCATGTTTACAGAAGAGCTTATATACATTAAAAATGAGCTTCTATTACTTTCTTACTGAAAACAGTTTTCATGGGCAAACAGAATTTTTTCCTAAAACTGGATCTGCCTGGCAGACATAAATATGCTTCTGTCAAATTCTCCATGCTGCCATGGGTATCGGGAGACATCTTGGGGAGATGCGGATATGGTTTTACTTCCTTTGTTAATCTGTCAGTTCCTCGGTTCTCTCATGACTTGGCTCTCTTCTGATCTTCTGTATTTTTAACTCTAACATTCTGACACCTTGCTGAGCACCTTACAGCTCTATTGCTCCTACCTTTAGGATATTTTAAAATCTCTTGAAATGTGACTGCAAATACAGGAGTGTTATGGAGCACCTTGGAATTCCAACAAGCATTCGACTTGTGGTGTTTCTGGCACTTACTCAAGCTATAAGGAGTGCTTTATTCTATTCCATAAGCTTATTTCTGGATGGAGGCAAAGCTACCTGTAGTCAGTTGTGAAAATTTAGAGCAAATAAACATGAATCATGTATTCAAGGAACATGAATAAACAAGAATATGCAGGCTTTGGTCCACACCTTAGGCATTCAGGAGAGATTTCCCAACAAAGAATCAGAATTGAAGTAGTGATAGCAGCAAGAGATGCTAAAGACTACTCAAACAGCAGCTAATACGGTTCTGGGTATTAACAAAAGACAAAACCTGTAAGGGATGGATATAGGAGCACACAGACCAGAAATCTGGTGTTTCCCTTAAGTCCTAGCTCCTAGCTAAATTTCTGGGGATCTGTATACCAAATTAACAAAGACTTGTCAAAATAAAGCCATTAGTCAGTGTTAGAATTCCTTACACCAGTAAAACAAGCAAAATGTAAAGTGCAAACTAAGGACCAGAAAGGAGAGAAGATAGATAGAATGTAAAAGATCTTAACAGAGGCCTCTGACTTTGTCACGTAACTGCTGAAGTTGAAAGGTTAGCAAAGGTTGATCTGACCATTAATGTTTCCCCATCATTTTATTTATGAGAAAGAAGGTAGGAAACAAGGTTTCCATCCCAAACTTCAAGTTAAGTTCTTCTGCTCGAGCAAAACTAAACCTTAATACAAAAGATCCTCCAAAGAGGATCACACAAGAATGTGTCTCTCGGGGTAGCTGGAGTACATCCATTTCTTTGTGTAATTGCCACCAAGGTGGAATTCTGTGTTACTGTGTTTGTGTCACTGCAATTATTTTCATAGGAATGAAGCATCTGAATTTTAATATCCCATATATCGAGTACAACACGGCATATTACTGTATCTTGACCTTTTCAATGTTCCATAAATTGAATGTCTGATTGTTCCAGTCCTCTCTTGTTTACAGCCCTGCCAACCCTGGAAGAAGTAGCATGGGCCTCTCTGGGTCGTATCTTCTGTGTTTATCAGCACTTACTGAATCACATTGCTGGTCTCTTGAAGGCTTGACAGAAGCTACATACTGTGTGCCTGAGGTGCAGTAGCATATGAAATCATGCCAGAACGGGCAGAGATAAGAGCTACAGGCTGGCTCATGAGGTCCACCACAGGTGGTCCTGCTGAAGGTCACATTGGTTGACCAGTATTGTTATCAAATTGTGATCTCTCCACTGAGTTATTCTGACAGCCACATAAACCTCCAGCTAAAGAGATAACATGCATAACCTTCAGCCAACCAAATGTAACTGTGTAATTAATGTGCTTTTCTAAGTAAATTAAAAAGTGGGGGTAAAGGCTTCTGGTCTTTTAAGGATGAATAAAGCAGAAAATGTAATACCAGATCTAAACATGAAAGGGAGAGAATCCTCTTAAAGCTGAGGATGCAGTGGTAATGCAAAGCAGGAAAATGCTTATTCATTTCCAGCCACTGGCTGAAACTGAAGGACCAGTAAAAAGGAGATACAAATTGTAATAAACTGCAAATGTTGGAGAAAGATGTTAGCCTTAATCCAAAGAAAGACCAATTCCCACTTTCTCGCTGCTTGTCCTGCATCAAAGAAGGGAGAAGGAACATGCCTGTTTGGTAGAGTTCATTACAATTGCTACTTTCTCAAAAAGCCCATAGAACTGAACAGAAATGCTCTGAGGTGGCTCAAGTTCTTCCTCTGGGACTGTCCTGGTAAGGTATGTAAGTAAGTAATGTTAAGGTAGACATAGAAAGTTGTTCTGGAGAAGTTCTTCCACCTCCAGATGTGCTTTCAGGTCCCACATGTGCCTTAAGGTAAACTCATCTGCCCCCTGAGTGTGGAGCTAAAGAGGCCAGACCTGTCTTAGTAGCTTCCTGCATGTGTAGCTCCAAACCTCTCATCTGCCCCCTCGAGCAGTGGCGACAGCAGCTGAAAGACGTGTTTTGTCTTAAAGCACTGAACAGAACAGGATGAGCATGCACTACTGCACTACTGAAAGGTGGTGGAGCAGGCAGGCATGGCCTGCAGCTCAGCTCTGTTACACTGACCACTACCCCAGAGCCGCTTCTGCCCTATTATTATCCCTTGCCTATATCACCTATTCCAAAATTTTTCTGCTTTCAGATGTGTCTCACATCCAGTCTGGGGTGCAGAGGGTGCTGCAAGACTATGACACAAACCACATGAGAGGGCCTTAAGCACACAGTGGCCTTCAGTTCCCATCTGCTCTGCATCCCATGGAGAGCAGTGCTGCCCTTCCAGCCTCCTGCTGAAAGCAGTATCAAGGGTGAATCCAGACAAAACAGAGCAGCTGCTTCTGGGAAGAGGAAATCAGGTTTAAGATTTTTCTCCTTATTTCAAAAACATAAATCTTAAGATTGTTAAAATAAGTCTCAGTCCCCATTTTTTGGACAACTTGGTTTTGGATGCCTGTTTACCTATTATAGCAAAATTCATACATTTCTGTCTTCAGTTAATGAGAACATGTTGGACGAGTCAAGTAGAGCTAAGCTTGATCACTGCAATTCTGACATTGCTTCCTACAGGTCTGCTGCTGAAACTGGAGCTTCTTGAATGCTGACCAGTTCCATATGCAATAAAGATCCCAATATTCTGATCACTAGCATAGTGATCTGCACTTTGTCCTCCTTCTTTATTCAATGTAGACTCTAAATCATGTCATCTGTTCTGGTAATCAAAGGTTTCGCTGCTACTGGATTATATTATTTAAGGAGTTACCTATTAATATGTTGCCACCTGCAGTTTGTGCCTTAACAGGGATTAGATATTATTCCATTATTTTCCCAACACAGTGGAAGAAGCATCAAGGTGAGAAGGCAAACAAGTATTTATTACCTATCTACACCATCCATGGAAGAAAAAATACTGGGACATCTGGAGTGATATAATTTGACTGACAACCAAGAAGCCTCCAGTAGCATCAAGCTGTGACTGGTTGTCAGAAAGGCATGAGAGCAGGGGCAGGCATCTTACAGAACAGCAGACGTAAGCACAGTAGGCAGGAAATGATGGAAAAAGCCTATACCAAGAAAGTAATCTTCTATAACAGTAAAGGTAAATTGCTTATATAGGTGTATATCTCCAGGTTATTTTTTAATCACTAGTAAAAAAATAGTACCTACAGACCAAGATATAAGATTGGAGTGGGATGAAATATCAGTTAAGTGTATTATTATGAAGTGTTATTTGTTTACATAATTTATGTTATGTCCATTAACCTCCAGCTAATACAGGGGATCTGCAGTGGGCATGCTTTAAATAGGAAATGTTGCCTTGCAAAGCTTCCTATCCGAATGGGCTGTACGGGAGACGAAGAGAGGCACAAAGTGAAGGGACTTGCCCATGCTCACATAGCAGATGGGTGCCAGAGCCAGAAAAGGGACAATAAATACACAGTACTTGCATCTTATGCTTGGAAGAAGGCTATGCAATTAATGGTTCTTGAAAAAGAATGATGAAATATTCCTCTTGCTGTCCATACACTCTAGCTCATAAATCCAGGTTATTATGATTGAAAAAAATAAAAAACAAAACAAAAAAAAGACTCAAGTATCTGAAAAATTGTTCAGAGTTCCTTTCATGCAAAATACAAAATGCAACAAAATAAAACCAGTATAATACAAAATGCAACCAAATGCAAAAGTTGGTTTGGTTGTTGTTCTGAGGTGTGAGCTGTTGTATTTGTCTACTGGTTGGCTCTCCAAAGTCACATGCAGCATAAACACCTTACTGGCTGATTTTAAGCTAGGCCAAAAAGGCACGGAAGGCCAAAGGAGAATGGTATTTCTTTCTCTGGGGCCCAATATGTCTTATTTTACTTGCCTTGACAAGTTTTTTCATTGATTTCTGAGAGAAATTTGGGCAGAAATGGTTTGAGAGGATGGTGCTTATGAATTTGTGCACGTTTTATTGCTCAGGATACATTGCCAATACATGACACATTTCAAGATCTTTCAAACAGTCTGCGCTGAACACACAGTGAGAAGGGTTTTACTCATAAAACTTAGTTAAAGGGAAGTGTGCAGTTTTCTTTCAGGAAAATAAAAATGAGTCATCCATGCACGCATTTTATTTCCAGATCCAAGAGTTTCCAGTCTAGACTTATGGTTTTCATTTTTCTGAACACTTAATCAGTCTCTCTGCTACATCCTGATGTCAATAGGAGGCTAATGACAATATGAAAAACAGAACAGGAGGTGACAGATTTTTCTTGCAGGTAAGATGCAGTAGTTTTTCAGAGTGGCTACCTAAAAAAAAACAACTAAGATCTTTAAGTTGAGGCACCCCTCAGTTTTTTCCATGCCTGATCCACAGAGGAATTACTGTTTATCTGTGTTAAAGTCTGTATAACTTCATTTATGCCTCCTCCTCAGGGTAAGCAGGCTTGTAAAACCCTAGTGTACTCTCAAGAAACAACTGCAATTTGGCTCTGAGCTCTGCAGGACCACCAGAGGACCAGGGGATGATTTGCCTAAGAGAGAGGCTGTGTGTGTTGACAGGTGGAATAAGGGTCTTAGGAAATGAGAAAGTGACGATATATGGCATAGCGTTACATGGAGGAGCCTTGGAGGAGAGGTTCCTCTTCCTTGACTCCATGTGCACATAACAAAGTCCATGCTTGCCTTACTCCAAGGGTAGTGGATCAAAAAATCTGTCAGAAAGAATATACATACACACACAGAATGCAGAGAGCAATCATTCCTCCAGCTGAGTATGTCCTAGGTTATCTTTATATTTCCCAGTCAATTCCCAGCACATCCATGAGTCAATTATATGAAGAATGAGCACTGACAGTGGCATGCATTGGGTTCAACTCTCCCATATGGGAGGCGGGCAGAGGAGATCCTTCTGCTTCTTTGGGTAAGTCTTAGGAGAAACATTTTTCCCCCAAAGCAGAAGAGGAAATGAAGCATTTCCCAGAAGGCAAACAGGGGAGAAGTGTGAGTTCAATATCAGCTTCCCCAGTAGTCATGCAGCGCAGCACTTTCCCTGTGCTTCTCACAGTTGGTGTCAGCCACTGCAGATATGGTGATGCACGGGAAGCAGGTGGCATAGGGCATCCAGTTCCTTGTGCTGCCACCCTCATCATCCCCAGTGATCTCTGACAATGTTGGTCCAGGATCAGAAATTAGGCTTATAAATGAGAATGCTCTGTAACCCTAAAGCTGCAACCATGTATTTTCAAAGTTGATGGAGAAGTCCCTACCTGGCAGCAAATGGGTTTAGGTTCTTTTGTTCCTACAGCAAGAACTGGTTATAGCAGAAAAAAGCAGATCCTTCAGCCCAGGTCCTGATGGATGTAGCTAATTAAAAGAAGAAACTTTAACTTCTGACTAAAAATTGCACGTCAGCACTGCCTTAGCTACAGGATGGTGATGCTGCCCAGATGTAGCCTAAGCCTCAAGAAAATTCTGGCATAGCAAATCTGGGTAAAGTAACAGTGTCTCCTAAAAAGCAATCCACTTTCCATCCATATCCAAACTAAAGCTGTCAATGTATCTGACATCAAATCAGTCAGTCACTTGCATGGGGCTGCTGGTATGGTATTGAAGTCCTGAGAAGATCTACAAAACCTCTCTTCATCAATTCAGCTGATATTTAGCTTTGAGCAGCATATTGATTCATAGCAAGGAGCAAAGAGGGAGCAACAAAAGAGGAAATATCAAGTAATGGAAATGAAAATAACATGCAGGAAAAGGAAGGCAGCTCGTGAAGAGGAGAGGGAACAGCTGTCCTTCTGCCTTGTGGAGCCCATGAAGATTTGCTCTGGGCAGGCAACCAAGCTCTGCTGTCTTGGGCACAACATCACTGTGGAAAAATTCTGTGCTGGAGGTGCTCAGGACTTCCTTCTCACCTCTTCCTGCCCAGGCAGAAATAGGCTGTCATAATTACTTCAAACCTCTTAGCCCTCAAATATTAATTAGTTACTGTCCAAAGTAAAAGTCTGCCCTTAACCCCCAGCTTGTTAGCTGGCATTACCTTCAGTGTAACAGAGCAAGGTGTACTAGACAGGATTTCACTGACAACTTGCAGCAATGACATGAGGTTTGAATGTCAGCACGGGCTGTCAATCTTCCCTTTGTATTCTGGAAAACATGGGCAGCGGGCACCTATTTAATTGTTTGAGTCACCCCTGGAAAAGCACCCTTGTTTGCTCTCCCTTTTTTGTTTTTCAAGGTCTTCCAAGGCAAAAGCAGGGCAGCAGCTCCCTGAAAGCTGGAGGTAGGTAACATCGTGTTCCCAGGGACCCTTGATGATGCTTTTGCAACATAGGAGGCAGATCAGCACTGCAGAATAGGACTTCTCTGTTTCCTATGCTCACCAGAATATCAAAAAATAACTGGAAATCTTGGCATTTCAAAGTAAGACTGGAAACGTATTTCCATACATGGAAAAAAAAAAATCTTTTCCATGCATGTATATTTACACTACTTACTCTTTCACTTGTGTTCCTTGTACAATAAGTTTTGTAGCTCTGGATTTGATTTCTGCTGTTAGTGCTTATTATGTCAGCGTGGTTATATCACGAGGTATGTATCCAAGGGAGTCAAGAATGACTTGTTTATTAGAACATGTTTGTTAGAACAACAAGCTCTCAGGCTCCGTCTCTGCTGGTCTGGCGATATTTGTTATGATTACTGTGCTAAAGACAGAGAATGGTAGGAGCTCAGGGAAAAAATACCTAGAGTATTTTTGTCACTATCTTTAAAAACCCATTTAGAGTCATTATCATTCAACTCAAGCTCTTTAGAATGCTGGTTTACAAATTTTAATAGTTACTGGCAAGGAAAGTTAGTGCTCATGGTCTTTCAGAAAGGCTGCATCCTGGCCACAGCTCAGAGAATCAATTTGCAGGCTCCTCATAATGTTTTGCTGAACTATCCAAAGAAAAAAAAATGCACCCTGTACGGAAATGATATGAAATGCAGTTTGACATACAAATGACCTGAGGTACAGTTGTTGTCTAAAAATAAAATAAAATGAAAAAATGAAATACAAAATAAAATAAAATTAAAATTAAATTAAATTAAATTAAAAAAAAAAAACAAAACAACAAAATAAAATTATAGAATTGTCCTTGGCAAGACAAACTGGCACCAGAATCCCGACAGGTTTGTTGGCATTTTCATCTTCACTCCTGTTTTGTCCACATGGACAGGGAAAAAAAAAAATCCTCTAGATTTTGATTTTGTAGTTTTGGGCTTTAAATACTTCCAGAAATATCAGTTGGGTGTCATGAGGGGGGTGTGGGGGCGGGGGGTGTGGAGTGAAGGGATGGGTGGGCTGATTGTTTTTTTAAGTCATTTAAGTTATTATCATTCTGTGGCTATGTCATGCTTTTATACCCAAGTCCTTAATTTGACTATATACATTTAAAAACAACAGAAGAGGAATATCATATTGAAAGCATTAAAAACAACCACTTGAACTAACAGCAATTTTCCCCATCTCTGTTACTGGATTTCTTCCTTTTTCTGGGGCTATTCTAAAGGGCTTGGTAGATAAGTATTTTGCTCCTTTTTGCACAAACTCTGTGCATAAATTACCTCTTTTATGAATCATCACATCTTTTGGTAGAAAGACCAGTGTACTGAGGGAGCCCTTGGTCATGTAACTGGGAGATATACACCAAAGTACTTGGCCTGTGCAATAATGACTGAGTTCTCAAGTGAAATGTTACAATTCAGTAGCATCATTTATATTTGTTATATTTTTTCAATAATATAAAAATCAGGATTCCCACAGACAGTGATTGCTGTTGGTTAGATCTGTATCTTGGCAAAAACCCAAGTTTTTTGCCAAACACCAACATGAATGAAAAATATAGCTATCCCTGCAAATATTTAAGTATGTTTAGTGCTCACAGGATGCTGTCAAGTGACAGAAAAAGAGAGAAAACATAAAAAGAAGTGGGAGACACCTGCTTCTGTTAGTGTCTCCTGCTTGTGAGCTTGCTTCTGTCACCATTTGGGCCCAGATGGTGACAGCAACTTGCCCTATCCCCAGGCTATGGTGGGGCACAGCACGCTCCTGGCTCAGTGCAGGGGGCAGGATGGCCAGGACTGAAAAAAAACCAATTCTATCTTTTTTAGGAAGACAGGAAGAAGACTGCAGTATTTTTAGGAGTGGGTGGCAGCTGGAAGTGTGTCTTGTGAAGTTGCTCTTTGACAAATGTGTAGCATCCCTGGAGGAAAAATAGGAGTTTGCCAAGTTCAGACATTTTCTGGTCTAATCTAACTAAAGCTACTTTGATCTAAATTTGACAAGTGATGTGTATATTATATTACTGCAACCACTTTAGCTCAGAAAACAAATAGCCAAGGGACCAAAATCTGCTCTCAGACATTTTCCTGCTGGAACTCCCACTGCTCTCAAATTACTGAGTATGAAAGGTAGGGATGGGAGAGGAGCAGGCAGCAAATGTTGTTCCCAGGTTTTTATGAGTGCTTATGCAGTTCAGACCCTGGGACACTTGCAGCTTGGCTTGGAGGCTCTGGGTTTATGTCCCAGGCTGGATCTGGGTTCTTTTCTAGAGGAACAGTAGCGGTGCTGGTGGTGACATGAGAAGCTAAACAAGCCATTAAACATTTCACTAACCTGCGCTGATACTGACTGATTTTTTATACCTCTTTTGTCAATTCAGAAGGATCAGCACTTCATCTCTTCTGTGAAAATTAATGACTTTTTTAAAAGATAGACTATGATATCTAAAACGGAAGATTTATAGAGTCTTAGGCTGATTAATTGTATCTTTCTCAGTAAAGTCTCCCTGGAATATTGGTAATTTGACTCATCTGTTGCCAAAATTACTGCAGCACTCACTCTACCGGGTATATGCATTGTAATGCCTGGGTTTAATTCGATAAAGTTTGTGAGTGAAAGCTACTGTGTACTGTGACACTGGAGTTTGTCCTCTGTATATAACATTACCTCTTTAAATATTTCCCAAACAAATACTTACTGTGCTTACATCAAAGACAGCAATTACAGATTCAATAATCCACATTTTGAAATCCTTAAACACGTATTTAATAGTATCAGAGACTATAATATCCTCTGATGGAAGCTGTCATGCTTCCATTCATAACATTATTGCTTTACAGCTTCCACTAACTTCCATGTAGCTTCTAGCTTTGATTTACTTCCTGGAAGTCTGTTTTAAAATTAGTAACTTGATTTCTAGACCAAATCTAATCCTGATATGTGACGAAGATAAAACATATTTTGATTAGAAACCTACTTTATTGAAAGGTAATTAAAATTAATTTTCAGACATTTGGTTCTGTAATATCAACGCAATATTTTATTGGGAAGTGTTACAGAAAAATGTGTTGCCAAGGGTTCATGACAATTATTTACAGAACGAAGAAACCTGTGAAAAAATCTTTTCTACTGGTTCTGCTGACATGTGCTAACAGTAACTCAGTTGGGTTGCATATGCCATACATATGAACTGAAACAAATGGAAAATCCCAGCACTGATGGCAGGGTGTAGCTTGCACTTGAGACACAGAGACAAGACTTCCACGAAGAAGGGCACACTGCTCCCTGATTGCCATTTCTACTTCCCTGAGACAGTCTTACTAGAAGATAGTACTAAGTAAACATCTGATCAAGCTTTGCAAATCCATTTTTGCAGTGAAGTTGTATCTGACACTGAGCTGTTGTTAACATGGAATATATTTAAGCAGTTTCAAATGAAGTATTTACAGACAGATAGGAACAGCTTCACACTCACAGGCCCTTGTTCTCATGAGTGACTTCAACCACCCTGACATCTGTTGGAAGGATGGTGCGGCCCGGCACAAGCAATCCAGGAGGTTCCTCAATTGTGTGGAAGACAACTTCCTTCTGCAAGTAATAGAGGAGACGACAAGGAGAGGTGCCATGCTTGACCTCGTGCTCACCAACAGGGAAGGGCTTGTTGGAAATGTGATGCTCCAGGGCAGCCTTGCTTGCAGCGATCATGAGATGGTTGAATTTGAGGTCCTCAGGACAGTGAGAAGAGCGTGCAGCAAGCTCACTGACCTGGACTTCAAAAGAGCAGACTTTGGCCTCTTCAGGGACCTGCTTTTAAGGTTCCATGGGATACAGCCCTAGAGGGCAGGAGGGCCCAAGACTGTTGGTTGATATTCAAGGATCACCTACTACAAGCTCAGGAGTGTTGCATCCCAACTAGAAGGAAGTGCAGCAGGAGGGCCAGGAGACCTCCTTGGATGGATAAGGAGCAGCTGAGGAAACTTTGAAGGAAGAAAGAGGTTTATAAAAGGTAGAAGCAAGGACAGACAGCCTGGGAAGAGTACAGGGATGTTGTCCGGGAAGCTAGGGACCAGGTTAGGAAAGCTAAGGCTCAGTTAGAATTAAACTTGGCTAGGGATGTGAAAGATAACAGGAAGGGATTCTACAGGTACATAGCAAATAAAAAACAGACTAGGGAGAATGTAGGCCCCCTCAGGAAGCTCTCGGGAGAACTGGCTACACAGGATTTGGAGAAGGCTGAGGTTCTGAATGACTTCTTTGCCTCAGTCTTCACTGGCAAAGGCTGCGACTGCACCACCCAAGTCTTGGAAGGTGGATGCAGGGACTGTGAGAATGAAGACCCTGGCTCCACTGTAGGGGAGGATCTGGTTCGAGACCATCTTAAAAATTTGAACGTGCACAAGTCCACAGGACCTGATGAAATCCATTTGCGGGTCCTGAAGGAGCTGGCAAATTAAGTTGCTAAGCCACTGCCCATCATATCTGAGAAATTGTGGCAGTCAGGTGAAGTTCCTGATGACTGGAAAAAGGGAAATATAACCCCCATTTTCAAGAAGGGGAAAATGGATGACCTGGGGAACTACAGACCAGTCAGTCTCACCTCTGTGCCTGGCAAAATCTTGGAGCAGATTCTCCTGGAAGGCATGCTAAGGCACATGAAAATCAACAAGGTTCTTGGTGACAGCCAGCATGGCTTCACTAAGGGGAAATCCTGCCTGACCAATTTGGTGGCCTTCTATGATGGGGCTACAGAACTGATGGACAGGGGTAGAGCAGTTGATGTCATCTACCTGGGCTTGTGTAAAGCGTTCGACACTGTCCCACATGACATCCTTGTCTCTAAATTGAAGAGACATCAATTTGATGGATGGACCACTCGGTGGATAAAGAACTGGCTGGATGGCCGCACTCAAAGAGTTGTGGTCAATGGCTCAATGTCCAGCTGGAGACCAGTAACGAGTGGTGTCCCTCAGGGATCGGTGTTGGGACCGGTCTTGTTCAACATCTTTGTCACTGACATGGACAGTGGGATTGAGTGCGCCCTCAGCAAGTTTGCCGATGACACCAAGCTGTGTGGTTCGGTTGATACGCTGGAGGGAAGGAATGCCATCCAGAGGGACCTTGACACACTTGTGAGGTGGGCTGATGCCAACCTCATGAAGTTTAACCATGCCAAGGGCAAGGTCCTACACCTGGGTCAGAGCAATCCCAGGCACAGCTACAGGTTGGGCAGAGAAGAGATTCAGAGCAGCCCTGCAGAGAAGGACTTGGGGGTGTTGATTGATGAGAAAATGAACATGAGCCGGCTTCAGTGTGCGCTTGCAGCCCAGAAAGCCAACCGTATCCTGGGCTGCATCAAAAGGAGTGTGACCAGGAGGTCAAAGGAGGCAATCCTGCCCCTCTACTCTGCTCTTGTGAGACCTCACCTGGAGTATTGTGTGCAGTTCTGGTGTCCTCAACATAAAAAGGACATGGAACTGTTGGAACAAGTCCAGAGAAGGGCCATGAGGATGATCAGGGGACTGGAGCACCTCCCGTATGAAGACAGGCTGAGGAAGTTGGGGCTGTTCAGCCTGGAGAAGAGAAGGCTGCGTGGAGACCTCATAGCAGCCTTCCAGTATCGAAGGGGGCCTATAGGGATGCTGGGGAGGGACTCTTCATTAGGAACTGTAGTGACAGGACAAGTGGTAATGGGTTGACTTAAACAGGGGAAGTATAGATTGGATATAAGGAGGAAATTCTTTCCTGTTAGGGTGGTGAGGCACTGGAATTGGTTGCCCAGGGAGGTTGTGAATGCTCCATCCCTGGCAGTGTTCAAGGCCAGGTTGGACAAAGCCTTGGGTGGCATGGTTTAGTGTGAGGTGTCCCTGCCCATGGCAGGGGGGTTGGAACTTGGTGATCTTAAGGTCCTTTCCAACCATAACTATTCTATGATTCTATGATTCTAAGTATCTGCTTAGGTAACATCCAGTTGTCGTTTTCCGCAGGCAAACAGAATGGTGCAGAATGGTGTCAAAATACCAGCACACCCATTAAAAAAGAGTGAGGAGTCAAGCTGTCACACACCCCTGGCCCTGCCACCCCATGGTTCTGAGCCAGCAATGACAGGATTGACATCTACTGACTCCTTGTTCACCAGGAAACCAATACACAGGTGCCTGGCACTGCCAGAACAGGCCTCAGGTCAACGCGAGATTGCACAACAGCAACAGTGCTGCAGTCTGGGGCAAGCACATTTGTTTCATCTCCATCCTTGAGCTGGGTACCTAGTGATGACCAGTCTGCTACCACTGCTTGAGCTAATCCTTCTTTTTCCAGAGCAATTTACACACTTCTGATACCAGTCGCCTATACCTTCCCGATGGGAAGTTAGTATTAGTGCTAAAAATAATGGTGTTCCTTTCACAGTACTAATGAGAACTACAACCACATCTGGGGTTAAAGTATTACTTGTTGCACTTAGTTTTCTTTTAGAAAAGCCAAATGATTGCCTTATTTGCTTCTTTCTCTCTCTCTTTTTATTGTCAGGATGATTTCCCAGGAAGAGAGTTTTAAAATTTACAACCAAACAACCCCCAAACTGGAGGAGGGGAAGGGGAGGAACTGCAGCCCCGTGGGTATGAGAAGCTGCACTTTTTGTGGATTTAGTTCATGTTCAGTAGAAAGGAAGAAAAAAATGTGTTTAGTTTAATATTTCAGGAAGTCATACAGTAAATGCCCTGAGAAATGCAGCGTGCTGAGGCCAGGGCACACTCCAGCACAGCTTCCCACATGGAAAGCTGTTTGCCAAGCCTGGCTGATGCACCGTTTTTGTACAAGATAATTATTTAATTTGGGGGGCATGACTTTTTACCAAATTATTTTTACTATTCTAACACATAACATGGATATTTTCACATCAGAATAATTGTTCTTTTGTCCTCTAATTATGTGCATGTTTAGTATAACGAAGAACCAGTAGGAACTGGAAATTGTTTAGGTCATCTCCCTCATTCCTCTGCCTGTGGTGAATTATTTCTTACATTATGTTCATTGGAGTGTTTTCCAATGTATGAAAAACACTGAAAAGTCATGTTATATGACTGGGGGAAATAGTATAAAACCAGTAAATAGGATTACAGGCACATCTGCTGGAAACTTTTTTTTCTTATGAAGTATGACATTTATACCTTGGCAATGAGCAATACTCACATTAACTGCAGATTATTTGTACAATCGAATTCTTTTTCCTTTTGACAACACTACCCAGGCTGTTTCCATGACAGTCCAAGAGACTTCACCCCACTCTGCTGAAAGAAAAATCCTGGAACAACTGGGCTGCTGGGATCTTTCTAATTTCAGGGTCAGAGTTTAGCAGGATAGATTGGGTATTGGCTGGCTTCCTTTAAGATATATCCACATATACTGTTTGTGCCTTTGAGACAGGTCTTTTTCTGTAAGAAAGTGAAGAAAATCGTTGAACTGATATAATAAAGTCCAAAAGAATTAAAGCAAAGAGTCCATGTCACTGCCATGATCTTACATAGAGTAAAATCAGGGTAATTCTCTGCTTTCAAGAAAAAGCTTAGTTGGAAGGTTTATTTCTATACACAAATGCCTTTTCCTTGTATTTTCATAAGCTAAAAAGCAGTTGTGATGACAAGTGCTGCAAGAAGGGGCAAGACTAGGTAAATACAAATTACTTTTGGGGATTAACAGGACTAATGAGGGTGACCCTGAATGCATACAAAGCAGTTTTTAAACAAATGATGGGCTTTTCTGTAACAGAGGGCGATCTAGAAAATGCAAATGCCTCTGAATTTCAGATGCTCTTTCCATGTCCAGGACAGTTCCCTGTCTAATAGTCAAAGAAATCATGTCCTTAAGTTAACGTCTTTGGCTTTATTTTCTAAGTCCCTTCAGCTCCAGTTAGTTTAAATGAAAGTTTTAGCCTATCCTGGGCAGACAGACTGACAGGCTGTAGCTCCTCTGTGCATTGTTTTGTCTCTTCTGTCTTGTGAGTAGATCAATAAGGATTAACACAGGACTGTGCCTTTCCAGTGCAGGCAGATCAGGTAGTCATTGCACACATTTAATGGAATGTCTGGCGTCAGGTTGTTGGATATATAGAATTACACCAGTCAAAATGTTTTCCTAGACATCCAATGAATAATGAAGAGTTTGAGAGGTATTTCAGCTGATCATCCTCCCATTCTTTTGGGTATGGAGTTATCTTTCAAAGGGCTTAATCTGCAATATGTACATCCTTTTGTGAGAAAGGGAAATGCATACAGAGGTAGGGAGAATAGGTGCTTTGGCATTGGTTTTATTCCTGAATGTGCTGTGTGTATTGTGTCTATTTGACCCAGCTTTATTCCATCATTTGGCTCACATGGGTCCCCTTTGAAGAAAGACTCCTAGGAAGGGGCTGGCAGCAGCTATATCCTTGTCTTTCTTAGACAGCTATGTTCCTGATGGAGAACAGGGGCTGCCAAGTGGCCATGACCAAGACTGAAAAGAGTACAGTGACTTGGCATATGCTTTTAGTTCATTCCATGCACGGAATTTGTTAAAAGCTTATTATAAATGATAAATGTTAGATAACTTCACAAAATCTTGGAGAAAGCTGTCAGCAGGCATGTACCAGGGCATGTGGCTGGGCAGCTTAGGTTTCAGGCTGGCAATATTTTTTCTCTTTCACTCCATGTTCCCTGTTGGGAGACTATCTTGTCATGTCAGCAGCGAATATCTAATGCAGTCTTCACACTGTGCCAGTAACCCATTAGTGAAGCCTCCTGGTTATAATCCTACTGCTATCTTGCTGGCTTTGCACCTTAGCCGTACAGACACAGCACAGGCAGTGTCAAGACTTGCCTTGGCTTTCCCTTCACAATGCCAGAAATAGTGCCTATGTAATAATACATTTCTAAGATGAGATTTAGATAGAATGGGCAGTGGCTGGAAATAAGGAGAACAAAGTTGTCTGAGTAGTCTGTTTAGACCAAAACTTTTACCTGTCTTCTTTTTGCCATAATGATGACCTGCATGCTGGGTAACAACACTTCCCACTGGGAATAATCCCACTGGGAAAAAAAAAAAAAAAGAAAATTCCCAAAGCTCAAAAAACATATACAATGCTCAGTGTTAGTAAAGAGACCTGAACTTGCCTAGAAAATTAAGGTATGAACTACCCACATAAATTCTTCTGAATTCCTTGAAAAAAGGGAGGTTAATAAGAAACCAAAATACATCATGTCTTAGAGCTGACAGATTTTTGGTTGAGGGAGGAGTGGAGAGAGAATCTTAGAAACAAAATTGTAGACCCAAGGTTGTCATTATTCAGACTCCTAAAAAAAATTTTGAAGTATTTGTCCTATGTTCAGCATGGTTTATTCAAACTTAATGAGCAAGAGACAATTCTATGTCATGATAACAGTTGCTTAATGGATCATTTTGTTTAGCTATTGACTCATTCTTCCTATCAGGCGGTGGCAAGAGCAGCATTTCACAGCAAAACAAAATCTGCATGCGCTCTTGTTCAGCAAACACTGTGAGAATCAATCACAAATGTTGAATATATATTTGCAAATGTGACCCTTTCTTTTTCTTCTATTTCAGGGTCTACTTCACGCTTTCATGTCAAAGATCTAGTTTCATGGATCGCTGCTAATGAAGCTTTCACATATGTGCCGTAAGTATAGGTACATTCTGTTCACCAGAAGCCAGTTTTCATTTGCTATTCCCATACCCTCACAGGAAAATGAGCTTGCTCCAGTCACGCAAGTTCTTCATTTCACTGCACAAAAGAGAAATTGAGCAAAATGGCAAACTTGCACATTGGGAAAATCAAGCATCAGAAGTTATGCCACTCACAATCAGAAGAGAAGATCAGGATCTAAAGATTTTGGTAACTGCTGTTTTACAATTCCTTGAAAGTATATGTGGGAATTTAATATTTTTTATGTTTATATGTTTACATACATGTAGTAGTTTAACTCATTTAAGTAAGAACAGTGCCAATGCAAACAAACCACTTATAGTAAGGACAAAGAAACCCCTTTTATTTGCCTTTTATACTGTAATAAAAAACTTCAAAATATTAAAAAAATCTACTTATAGTAGTTCATGTTGTCATTTCTGCTACACATTTCTGTTTCTGTTTCGCACATTGGAAAACAAACTCAGAGATTTTGAATGAGTTGATCAAATGCTGGATGGAAAGAAAGGGCTCCTGACTCCATTTGGCCCATTACATATCGTAATGCTTGAACATGTGTTCATTTTTCTTTCTTTTCTTTAGGTAACTAATCATTGACATCTCAACAACTTGCTCACCCCCTAAGTAAACAATGTAAGTAAAAAGCTTAATTTCTGCTATTACGTTACTACCTCAAATACTGAAGCCACTGCTGTTCCTGTGGACAGAAAGCCAGGAGAGGACAAGGAATACAACAGATACCTGTGGCTAAAGCATAATGGATTTAAACAAAAGGTCTTTTTACATGGAGCTAATGGGTATGAAATATTTAAGGAGGAGAAAAATAAATTCATGCAAGAGTGGTCTGTTGGTGGCCACTAAGCTTGAATATCTGGGTATAGCCTGTATAGCCTGTAGTTCAGGGATTCTATTATTGCTTTGGAGGTATAGAGAGATGGCTTCCCCTCCTTTACTTTTGTACCTCCCCCCACCCCACACACACAGGAGCAAACACATTCTCCTTTGTTCTTATATTCCTTTCCCCAAATGGTGTGCATGGGAGAGAGAAAGCAGGACCAGATGAGCCTTTCCACTGACATCATGTGAATGTTCTGTTATGTTACATGATGTTTCAGCAGGGCAGGCCACTTGCCTGCTCCTCAGGCTCCTTTCAGCCAGCCCTGCAAGCTGGGTATCTGATGCAAAGCCCAGTGGATTTGGTGGAATCTTTTTTCAGATCTTCAGAGCAGACTCCTAAATGCAAGCCTGGTTAATACTCCAGCAGAGAACGTCTGATTATTACATGGGGCTGGTCAGGAACAGTAATCAAATTACCTGGAGGAAAACATTTAGGACACATCACTTAAACTGCATTAGATATCTGTGTGGTCATTCCCAGGAAGAATGAATATTTCCTCAATTGTTTTCAATTTTATTCAACTTAGTTACACCTTTTGTTACTTAGGATAAATATTGTTCTACAACATGTCTTAGGGAAGCAGGCTCTGTAGGAGATAGTGTGAGCTACTGATGTCATTTCTACCATCATTTCTAGTATTAGCAAAAATTGCAATAGCAGAGAGTTTTCTGTTGAATAAGATACAAACCTAAGGTTTTCCTCTGCTGGCAATTATGTGGTAAATATAATTGTGACCTGAACATGGAAGAACAGAAGTCAGCAGTAGACAGGAGCAGCTTCCTCAGTGTTAAAATTAGTAATTTTTTCCTTACTACGTGGAAACAAAGTTTGCCAGTGTGGTCCCTCCCTCCATGATGTCTGTCCTGCCCCATCCTCACAGGCTTTTGAATCCAATGATGTCCACTGGCTAAATTCCACCAAAACTGCAGAGTAGGTGTATTTGAGTCATCTAAGTCTTGGAGAAAAACTTTGATCTCAACAACTACTTCATCTCACAGGCCCTAAAATCAAGCAGTGCCTATACTTTTGAACAATTTTCTAAGTAGAGGCGTTGGAGTTTGCTAGTGAGAAAAGGAGGATTTTGAGAGGCAAAGAGAGTCTGATGCTCTGCTCACATCTCCCTCTGTCAATGTTCTTCCAATCACAGAGCTATTGTGTGAAAGGTAGAGTGTTCTCTCCCCACTGCACATCTTGTCAGGCTCCCCACCACCTGCAAAACAATCACAGCACCTTAAAAATATCCCTTACCCCACCAACTCAGCAATGATCTTTCAGGAATAAGAACTCATAGTTCTTACTGCTACTACATGATGAGTCTGAAGTTACAAAAGGGTAAGGGTTGAATAGTCTCTGGATTATAAATTTCAAGGAAATCCTGCTCATTGTCCTTTGAAATTAGTGGGAGTACCAAGAGAGTAGTTACTGTGATTATTAAGTGTTGGTATGTACAAAAAATGTGCTCCCCATAAATAGTGAATTGTGTCATTATCACTGTATATGCTGGGCTTTCATAAACATTGGCATTCTGTAACTAGACAGCTGGCTGTAAACTTGAGGAGACAGTCATTAAAATGGCCATTAAGAGATTTCAGAGCAGAAAAAAAAAGATGCTTCTTATTCATCCAGAACACTGGAGCTCAGAAAAAGAAAGAAGAGAAATTTTCATTTGAATAGGGCAAACATTCTATATTTGATGTAATCTCCATTGTATCTCTGCTCTCCTCATAGCCCTTCAGCCAAACAGCATATTTTGGCTCTTCATTCCAGATTCATCTGTACAGAAGAAGAGCTGTATTTCTGCATGCCCATTCCAGAGTACTCCAGCAAGAAGGACACATGCAAAAGACTTGCAAGGTCTTTGTATGGATTTTAAAACCCATGCTTGCAAATACTTAGAAGTCTTGTGTAAAACGACTGATCTATAACATGTTTTTACAGGTTAAACACCATTGCTTTTAACTGAACACCTATCTAACGCCTTCTATCCAGGAAAAATACCCACACACTACTGGGAATAGACATTAGTCAATTTTGTATCCTGGGCTTTCCATTAGAATGGTTGAAACACAGTGTTAGTGGGAAATCTGTCCTCTTTCATCTCATATAGTGCTGTTTCACTGCCTAAAGAATTTTAGTCGGCCTGATAACACACTGTTAATTCAAATATTAATTTTTTTCTTTAAGGAAATTGTATAAGACAAGATCAGGGGTGGCATTTTGAGTGGTCAAAATGACTCCTGTTATCTGTATAGTCACAACTGTTCTGGGGAAGACAAGGACTTCTCTCTGAGCTGGGGCAGAGCAGATTGAGCACTAGCACTTCCCAGTGTGCAGTCAGGGGCCACTGCTGATCAGTAAGAGGTGAAACAACTCGATAAATCCTGACCTTCAGACATCAAAATTCACATATTCCAACACATATTAGAGAGCAAACAAGTGTAACGGATGGAAATGAAAATGGTAAAATATTGGTGTGCTTTGTGCTGGTTATAATGATGGAGGTTGCCATGCTGCAGAAGACTAAGTCTAGGTTTTTCTCTTTCCAGGAATTACAGATGGTACTGACATTTTTATTCAAATACATTACAGTTGTCATTAATTGGTACTGGCTGAGAGATACCCCCATGATGATGATAAAGACACAAGCAGCTTTGAAATTCATGGATCTCAGTCCTGCAGCAGGCAGGTAGAAAACCCTCAGTGGCACTGCCACCCAACAAGTGTTCTCTCTCCATTATTGCCAATAATGCAATCCTCTGCCTGTCTCTTTGATGAGAGCCAACACCAGTAAGCATTACAAGTGGATTATTGTTTTACATTGCATGAAAGATGTGTCTGATATGAAGAAGTAAGATTAATCTAGCTAAAATCAGTTCAAGGGAATGATTGCAAACTGCAATGATCTGTAACAGTAAAACTGAGAATTTATGGAATGAAGATATGCAGCAGGGAGGTGTTGGAACTTGGGGACCTGCTGATATGTATCTCTTGTTTCTGTTACTTTAGATACAGTAATTCCAATTATACATTTTGTTTGTATGGTACTGCACCATAAATGGATGTCTGCACACACTCATGCGTGTTTGTCTGTACACCTACAGGCAGAAGAAAAACTGATGGATCTTTCTAATTCAAGATCAAATTATATGTATCCATAGATGATCCTGTTTGGAAGGAAATATAATCTGTTGGAATTTGGGTTTATGAGTGACCATGTGTATCCATGCAGCAAAAGAACAGTGCGACAGAAAGCCCACCGATTTGTTCTTAGCATAGCGTCCGACAATTCACCTTTTGATCCTGCGCTTTTCACAGCTGTTTCTCAGGGAATGATTACAGCCTCAAGGAAGCCTGAAGGCTGAGAAACATCTCATCTCTATGCACAAACGATCAGTTTTCTTCCATTCAGGCATGTTTCAGAGCTACGTAGGTGTAGCTGTGTGATAGAGATGCTGCAGCCAGAGTAGGTGTAGGGGTCTGGCTCACACCCTGCCATAGGGTCTGGGTGATCTCACAGTCTTGCATAAGTCAACAGTGTGGGGATCTTTCAAGGCTTTCACCTTGGCATATTTGTAAGGCGACTGCCTATAGTCTCTCTTCATCCTGTGATCAAATGAGCAACCTCCAATGAGGAAACAGGGGCCACACCAAGGTCTGAGAGCCAGATAAGAGGAGGAGAAAGCCCTTAAGATGATTCCATCACAGGAGGGTTTGTACTTGCTATCTGGGACTAGCAGAGGAGAGCAATCTGGACTTCCTCAAGCTGCCCCCATGGGTGAAGACTTGCCCTTCCTTTCCCTCAGGAAACCAGTGCAGGATGTGCTGCAGGTTGCAGAGACCTCCCCCACCAGCTGCCATGACTGGAGGATTTAGCGCTGGATCCATCCCTTGCCATGCTCTGAGGGATTCGCTGTGTTACTGATGCAGTAGAAGAACAGAGGAGGGGCTGAGGCAGGAGACGGTGAGATACAGCCTTGCTCCAGCTGTAGCAATTACCTGCGCTGTAAGACAAACAGCAGGTCTTAAATTTTGAACAGAAGGGACTAAATGCATCCCTGGAGTAACTCCAGCAATTTCTGCAGGTTATAGGAGAAAGACTTTGGCCCTCCATCTGGTTTATGCGCAGAACTAAGTATTTTCTCTAACACAGAGTCAAAGGACTGAAATTATTTCTGAGATTGAGAAGTTTGGCATTAAAGCCAGAGGGAAAAACACTCCTTACTGCCAATGAAATTGACCTGTCTATATTTCTACCGCACATTAAGCAAAACAGCATCTTTCAGATAGATGCTGATGGTGTTTCAGAATTTCAATCTCAAGTGCACTATATTGTTTCTCTATGAATTAGATTTGCCTTTTACTGTGATTTTTCAAAGGGTAGCTGTGAGACCAAAGAATTGGCTTCCTTGAAAATCCCACAGCTTAGATTTTGACCCTAAATGTTTATAGTTGGTTGCATTCAGTGAGACTAAAAAATACCCTAACAGCTAAGGCATGAGGTAGTGATGTGTTTGCAGCATGACATGTAGTCCAGTGGGGTTCTCAGCACTTCTTGCAGGATGATAATTCTGGCTACTTTTGTTTCCAACGGACATTGCATGGGCTTCTATTCCCTGAGGTGGGAGCAGGGTGGGAGGCTTGACATCACACTCCCCAGCATGGCATGAGGGCAACAGCGGCAGAGCCCATGTGTGATGCTCCGGTCCTGCTCCTGTCCTCCCAGATAACGTTCCTGCTGTGAGTGCCACAAACATGGTTTGCAAGCTGCAAAGGGAAGGATGGAGAAAGAGGCTGAAGATGATTAGCTGAGCAGGAGGCTGCTGAGCTGTATTTCCAGGGAGGCCACTTCTGTTCAGCTTCCTTAAGTCTCCTTTTACCCATCTGCTATGTAATGCTCATTTGCCCAGTGTGGTCTCAGGAGACTTCACTGGTGTAGATGAAGTTCTTTGATGCATGACAGCTCTACATGAAAAATAAAATAATCAGATCTTGTTTCTATCTCTATCACTTTTACTTGGACATCAGCAGCTAGCCAGTGTTACTGAATGCATTCAGAAAAAAAAGCATTTTATTTATTCAATGGCCTCATGCATGGTACCTCCCCAGTTCAGAACTGGCTTCCTGGTCTTGAGGTTTTGGGTGGGGTTTTTTGCCAATAATATCTAAAGATCTGCAGTTATTTGTTTTTCTCACAATACTGGTTATGACCTCCTTTTCTCTTTTAGAACAACACATAAATCCCCTACTCCTCTCCCATAACTACCTTTCCCTGGAGCACGGTGATCTGTATTGTTTGCAAATTACATTTGAGAAAACACTCCAACAGAGGAAAAAAAACAATTTGAAAGTTACCTTACCAGAGACAGAGGGCTACAAACAGTTTTTAAAAAGCAGAAAGCTTTTTGATTGTTAACTGGTAGGCACAGTAAAGCAGGTTTGGATGGATGTCTTCAGAGCAGCGAGTGCTCAGTTACAGGCTTCTCCTCCAATGCCCCTGGCACAGGAATGGCTCCCATCACTTCTGCATCACACTGCAGACATATGAAGGCTGCAGCTAAATGACTGCAAAAGCCAAACCACTCTCCTCCTCCATCAGATTGACTTGATGGCTAGTCTGAGAGATATGGATGGTGAATGCAAAGCTGCTAGTTGATAGGCATTGCCATTAACATCTTTTAATTAAACAGAGGACAGGAGATGTGAAGGGACTGAACCAGTGACAGTGAGAAGAAACTGAGCAACAGAGAGCCTGGGTCTTTTCATTCCCTTACCTGTTTGATTCATTAGCAAACAGAGGGTCATTGCTGCTTGCCTGGCTACTGCATATTATGAGGAAGCATGATCAGATTTTATTCCTAGGTGGAATTTAAACCTTGACTATATCTGTTTATGAACAGACCCATTTCATCTGTGCATTCCTCACATAAACTTGGCTTAAATCTCTCAT
This sequence comes from Pezoporus wallicus, assembly GCF_028554395.1. Taxonomy (NCBI): domain Eukaryota; kingdom Metazoa; phylum Chordata; class Aves; order Psittaciformes; family Psittacidae; genus Pezoporus; species Pezoporus wallicus. The sequence continues at coordinate 4,868,040 of NW_026642361.1, forward strand.
GTTTGATAGATTAATTTTTTATTTCAAATTTTACTTATCCCAGATTCCCCACTGGTCCTGAGCCCGCGTGGTTCTCCATCTGCAGAATTATTTTAGTAACCACCATGGACTTAGATATTGTTATGGAGATGCTGCGTGGTGATTTTGGTTTTCTGATGTCCCTGCTGGCCTGATTATGCATGGATTGTCCAAGAATGCGTATGTGCTCCAGATATAGCGGCCGACCTCAGCATCTCCCTATTAAATCCACCCCCCAGGGAGCTGCTGGTAGGCTGCAGCTACCACACCATGGATGGGGGGAGCAGGTCTGGGGACAGGGGCTGGCTGCGTGGCTGCATGTGGCTTCTTTGTTTTCAACAGATACATGATCAATGTAGTAAGACCATGTAGGCAGAATATGAAAATGTACCTTACGTGGAAAATTAGACTAGAAGTATACAGTGGAAGTGTATTTTCCCCATTTACAGTGAGTCTAAAGAATCTATACCTCTGTGGGTCTCTGACGCTGTGTATCTGGTTTGCCACAGCTTATACTGATCTGAATTTTCTTGTTTGGGATCCTTCAAATCTAAGGGAACTTCTCACATACCTCTGAAATCACCGGTGGTGAATGCAGTCTCCTAGAAGTAGAACAGATCTGTGCTACACCTCTGTGGCTTTATCACAGTTAATGTTAGAAAGAATCATGGTAATTCCTGCTCCTTTTCCTTAGCTGTGGATCTAGTTCTCCTCTTCCACTTGGCTCTGTTTTCCATAATGAGTACCAGCCTCTCTGTAAATCACAGTGTTTCAGTTAGGGTGCACACACTGTAATCTCCTCCAGTGTAATTTATAAACTACTGTGAGATTCTTTAAAGATACAGTCAGTCATAAATAAAATCTTGATAGGAGTGTCTTTAGATAGGGGGCTTTGGGTGTGAATAATTGCTCTTGTTCCATAAGCATACATTTGTATTTGATCCAATGTAGGTGACACTGGACATCGCTCACACATTTGAGTTTTACATCTGAGCCACTGAAGAGGGATACTTGCAGAAAACTTCACGAAAGCCACTCAAGTTTCAGGGGTAAGTTAAGGGATGAGGGATTCAACTCATTCAGGACTCATGACAGGAAGAAGGCACCCCGCTAGTGAGGTGTGATTCATCTCCTCTAAAGTTAGAAGCCTAAAAACGGCAAATCTCAGCTCAGCTTTTTTGTTATGCAATCAATGGAAAAGGAAGGCAACCTGCAGGATGACTGACTCACCAGTAAGGCTGTGAATTAGAAAGGACCCTAGGTGACTAAACCTTCGGCATCAAATTCAAGCTAGACAAGCACAGTTAATCAAAACCCATCCAGCCCCAAATGACTTCCCTCCTTCCGGGATTTGAAAAAAGCTGCAGTGCAGACCTTACTTCAGACATGGCAGCGACTACCCCATTAAATTTGATGTCATAATCCCTGCATCAGCTTTCTCATGGGATTTCATTCTTCACAAAGCCCCTTTTTTTTTTTTTTTCCTATGGAACAGGAAAGAGAAGATGGTTATGAAGGGAAGAAGCTTTAAGGGCCACTGTTGTTTAGCACTTTGCTATACTGCTCTTTCAAAGATTTAAAAGCTTCTGGGTGAAAGGGATCAGTGAGAATTGCAAAAAGTGAAATATAAAAAAGTAACTTAAGAAAAATGTACACATCTCAGGAAGGTCCTGTGACTATATTTTAGCTCAAGTATTCACTGAAGTCCATGTACTTCTACATGGCCACGGCTAAGGACAAAGAAGGGGACTAAGACAGGGAAGGTATTAAATCTTTTTTCCTGTGAGAAAAATCTGTCAGAAGAAAGAAGATGAGAAAAACAAGAACGAGACATTTACACAATAGGAAAGCAGAAAGAAGATGGGGTCAGACACTTCTTGGAGATACCTAATGAAGCACAAAAGGCAATGTGCACAAGCTTCAACAAAGGAAATGTCTATTTCCAAGGTACTAGAAAAATCTTTGTCATGGCATTCAAACATTACAAGAGTGACCCAGGCAGGCTGCGAAATCTTTTCTTTCCTTGACTTTCAAAGCTCATCTGGACCTGTTACAAGTCACCTGGACCTTACACTGAGTGAAGGGGTTTGACCAAATGACAGTCACAACGTAAAATCCACCTACGAGCATATAATTGGAGTTGTCTTTCCAATTAATTTTCCAACTGAGTAAATATGGATACATTTTTTTATTATTTATGAATCTGTACATAGACAGCTAGACCGACAGATGTCTGGATACATCAGAGATGTTCTGAAACTCTCTTCCCTAGTCTCTCAGCAAGGTATCATGGTGTTTACATTTTTGTAACATACTCTCCAGAGACCAGCAGGAAGCACAAGTGACAGTGCTCATATAAATGTATCTGCCTCCTCCATTCAGAACAAGGAGCAGTAGTACCTAGAAAAACATCTCCAAATAAAGGTCTTAATATATCCACCACCCATAAATATATTTTATTTTATTCACCAGTCCTCATGCATTTAAATGCAAAGGTCTGACAAAAAGTTCTTTGGCATGTGGCATCTGCAGTTAGTGCGACATGGACTCATGCATGACCACCCAGAATTAGATGCTTCAGGCAAAACTCCCATTGCAATCAACAGGTATTTTGCTCTACAAAAGACTGCAAAGTCTGCGTCACTCCTTGAAGAGCAGAAGTTCAGGCAGCACCGCTTTCAAGACCGATAACACCACTGATTTGGGGTTTGACTTCCATGTACAAGTGAATTAGTCTTGTGAGGAGCAGCTGAGGGAACTAGGGTTGTTTATTTTGGAGAAAAGGAGGCTCAGGGGATACGTTATGGCCACCACAACGTATGCACAAAGGAGGATTGAAATGATTAAAATGGTGGCATTGGTTGTTGGAATGACTGAGATCTCCAGGAGCACAGGTTGAAGGAGCTACAGTCAGAGAGAGATTAAATTGTTGGCAAATGCACAACAAAAAACCCAACAGAGCACTTACCTATAAGACTAATGTCTTAAGTACTTAGTCCAACACAAACCTGCAGCAGGGTTCATTTCTGTCAGATGTTGAAATGCATGGTATTTTCCTAAAGCAATGAACAATAGGAAGATGTGATTTTTGTGTGTCTACAAAAAACTCATAACAATGATAACAGAACATTATCTGTTTGACTGCAGTTGTAAGTAGGTGCTATGACTTTACTTGGAGCAGCAAGGATCAGGTGTGTATCGTCTGATGAATTGCTGGCGCAGGTAAATGCAGTAATCCTACCAGTGCAGAGGAACTAGCAGGTGTCATTCTCTCTAGGACATAAGTCTCAGAGCTAAGAAGGGAGGTAGGCTTCATGTCAAAGAAAATAAAACATTGATGGGAAGTGAATTTTTACAGAGTATGATAAGACTGATCTGTAAGTGGAAAAATTCTGAAGTGTAACTGAAGAAAAAGCATTCCAAATTAAAGCACACTGTTTCTAATGAGCATTTTGTTGTTGTGACTGAATGCTAGCACAAATTTAGTACCTGTGACCAAGCTGGACCTAAATCAATGCCCAAGACAGGACTTTCTTCCCTGATACTCAGTCTGGCCGGCAGACAGGAGCACAGACAGCTCATAGGCCAAATAATGTCCATAACTTCCACCAGATGATCTAGGTCCATGACATTTTTCTTGTTATAACTGAGTAACATTAAAGTGTATTTTACTGTCTGGCTTGATAAAGCTTTTGAAGCTCCTTTATGGCTCCCAGCAAGAAAAAAGCCCCATTTCATGCTTCCTAACTCCTCTCATGGTAATTACCCTTACCTGAAAACTGTTTGAAAGCACAAGAGCTGGTGATTAAATAGAAGAAAGGAGAGGATTTGGGTTGGATTTTGTTTTCTTTCATCTAAATGAAAATACTATTTAAAAAAAAGGGGGGGGGGGGCAAAGTGAGTACAGCCCAACAACAGCTTTCTGTTAAGACTTTATTCTGCAGAGCTCCAAGGGTTGATAAAGCCAAGCTAAGGGGAGTCCGTGGTCTGGAAGTCAGATGGTTATCTGTGTTTAACTACCAGAATGAAGCCAGAAGGCCCTAGTTGACCTTCTTTTTTCTGGAAATCCCCTGGAGTCATAAATCTGGTGCAGCAGAGCTCTGTCTAGTTTTGCTGGACCTTCCAAACGCATAAAGAGCAGGTGACAAAGGCCTGTGGGCAATGTGATTCTGTACTGCAGTTAGCCAGCCCCTGCCAGAGTCTTTTGTAACCATCATGCCATATGTAGGTGGAATTAAATTAAAGTTTTCCCATTTATTGCTTTGTTGATTTGTTTGTTTTTTTTTTTCTGAAAAAGGCTAGATACATGGAGGAAATCATCTGATAACTGTCTCTGGTTAGCCTTTCTGAAGGCAAAAGCTAGCCTGCAAAACATAGACTTATTTCTCACCCAGGTATTTTGAAGTAGCTAGTTTGCTCTCTCCTGCAGTAGGAGTCTGTAGCGCATTGTCAGGGATGCACACTGGTCTTACAGCTTTGTGCCCTCTGAACACACAGTGCCAGCCACAGGGTACCTGCCAGCACACCTGTGCTCACACCTAAGGGCTTCACCTCCAGTCTGAGGATGAACATTTCAGCAGCATTTCTCTCACTAGAGAATACTTAGATCTCAGAACACAGCCATCCGTGATGATGCCTACTAGTAAGATGATAAAAATAATAAAGGAACATAAGCAGGATGAAGAACACTTGTCTATAAGAAAGAGCCATCTTTCCATGCACTGTTTCCCTGTGCAGTGCACACAAGCATCTCTTAACAGCTTCTCCAGCGCTGTAAGCTGTAATTTTGGACTCCTCCAAACCCAGTAATATGTGTGTAAGCCACTCACAGCCATGCCATTTTAATAAACCATTTATTAGCTAAACATGGGCTGATAACAAAGACATCTATACTGAGAAGGATTCTTCCTTTGAACTGGAATTTGCACAGTTCAAAATCCCATTTCTTCAATCATTGGATTAATGTCTATGTTATCTGTGTATGAAGACAGCTCTACTTTGTCCCCATTGTAACAAAGGCCTGTGCACCCAGGATGTACATGTTTGTATTTGTAGGAGGATTGTACTCAAGACAAGCCCAGCTTGACTCGGGGGGGGAAATGCTGCATAATATTTGTATTACCATTAAAAAGGCCCCATGCTGGGTCTTAGGCATTATTTCTCTCATACTTGGCATGTTGTAATAGATTCTGAATGCTGTAATGCCCCTTTGAAATATCGCTGGAAATAAAGCCATGCAGAGAAATAGAGGGAGAAATCCATCTTGCACACTAACCTATTCTTGAGCTCAGACCGCTTCTTATGCTTCTCTTGAATTTAGCCATGATGTTTGTATAAATTTGGAAATATGCCTATGTCTTATCTGGTTTGTAACTTAGCAACCTTTAATCTGGGTTTTTTGCTGCTCCTTATAAAGCAGTTGATAAATCTAGTCAAGCGCTTACAATATACTTGGTAGGGAAAGTATAAGGGGTTTGTCAAATACATAAGTAACATTCAAAGCTCCATTCATTTTGCTGACATTTACCTTTCCGCATAAAGACAAGCAGAAAACCGCCCACTGCTCAAAGTCACATTTAATCAGACTGAATGGCTTTACATTAGCAGACACCAATTGCTAGAGGGAAGGCTGTGATTTGCAGACTGACGAAGTTTCACAGAGCATGACTTGTCTGCGATAGGGTGATCTTTGATTTAATCACTTAGTTAATCTGCTATGTCTATATTTGAAGAAGGAGTTAACCAGAGGTAAAAATTAAAAGGAAGAGACAAAAACTGAGAAAATTATCTTATGATGTGTATTTTTTCACAATGATTTGACCCCAGTGAAGGCCACGGAGCACCATTGTCTTCAATGCTGTCCATGCGGCAAATATATTACAGAAAACAAGACCTGGGAGCTTTGAGTGACAAAGCTCTGAATGACACAGTTGTCACAAGTGCTTGGTACATTCATTACAGCACTGCACCTTCCTGAAAGGTGTTTTTGCACACCGACATAGGATTCCCAGTCACACACTGGAGGCTGCCTAGCAAGCTTTTCCCTGTTTGTATTCCTCCTGCATTAATGCAGATACATCCTCCTGGAATTGCCTCTCGTGCTGTGAACCCATGGATGGCAGAGGTGTGTCCAAAGGGGAGTTACAGGCTCAGAGTCAGAGGCCACCTCACAAGCTGTATTTTTTCGGGCACTCCAGTACAATGCTGCATTTGACTCCTTTTGTTCTGAACAGAGTGCGCATCGCTCAATCCTTTTTGCTATTCTTTTTCATGTGAAAAGCAAGCCCTGAGGTAGGGTGTGCTCCAGGGGAGCAATGTCACTCCCAGCTTAAAGAAAAACAGCAAGTGGTTTGCTGGTTTGCAGGCTTCAGTTTTCGGGGTCTGTCTGACAGGAAGTGAGAAGGGAATTTTATTGATGCCATGAAACAGGTCCTTTGAGAGTGGAAATTTTAGACAAAGTGCAGCTGTCCAGTACCCCAAAACACATGTCTATTAGCCGGTGCAGAGACTAAAAAGTATACAGAAAATTCTTTTACAGTGACTTAAAAGTTTGTATTTAATATCAGCCTCTTTGGTCCAACAGTCATGTTATCACAAGTTGTTACCTCTTATCCTTCACAGTTGTATTTCCTTGAAACAGCTAACATGGAGTTTATGCCTCCTTCAGGTGCTATAGAAAGCAGTGAAGAGACTTGTCTTTTGCTGCAAGGTAAGTACCAAGTCCATGTGCTATCAAAATAGAACAGGCTGCTGGATCCTAGTCTTTTGGAAGCAAAGCAAAACCAGCTTCTGGACTGCTGGTGCTGAGGAAACCTCACCCTTCTGGATGAATTCCCATTGACTGAACTAATGTGTGTGCTTAAATATTTCATAATGAAGTCTCTGACCCTTCATGTCGATTAACCTTATTTATTAATGAAATTGTCAGTGCTTCTGGGAGCTGCAAAATACCATGTGGATCTATGACTTAGTGGTTTCCCTACCTATACACTTCCCTTTTGCTCCCGTTTTGAGTGGCTGCGCTGTTCTGCTATAGCTCTTCACTAACATCATTGATGGGGAAGGCACCTGCAGGTTGAGCCACAGGAACAGAGCCTCCTCTGAAAGCTCAAGTCCTAAGAGGAAAAGGGAGTCCCTGCAGGACAATACTCTGGGGAAAGCTTTCACACTTTGACTGAGAAGGGAGAGGGATGCGGTACCTCTCCAAAGTGCCTGTACACAAACACACAGAGCACAGGGAGCAGACAGGAGGACTGAGAGGTCTGTGTGCAGGAGCAGGGCTGCAGTCTCACTGCCATCTCAGAGGTGCGGCAAGATGTTTAGAAACTCTTACATCTGGCTTTTCCTTCCACTACCAGTCAATCCAGGGGCTCAAGGAAAATGAAGAGGCTGAAGGCAAGGTACTGCTCTTTGGAGCTTAGACTCAGTTTCCAGAAAGAAGGGCCAACCCTAAATTCCCATCTATCACAAAGACAGGCTTCCCAACTGCTGCCAGAGTTGGTTGCAAATAGCAGTGAGAGCCATGACCAGATATTACTCTTGGGTAGCAGCCACAGGGCACCAAGAGCCAAGGGGGAGTGATGGAGGATCCCCATGCTGCTGCTGAGTGCTGCACAGGCTCCAACAGCTCACAGCTCTTACCCTACTCCTTCCTCCTAAGAGGAACACTGAAGTTTTCAGCTTCTGCACTGCCAGGCACATCCCTGGAAACTACGAAGGCCAACGCATAGTAAGGGGATTTTATGACCATGACTAGAAGACATGAGACATACTTAGTCAGGATTTTACAGTCTTTTTGGTAGTCTATTTCAGAACAGGAGTGAGGGTGCATGCCACTCTGTTTAGAGGATGGTAAAAAAAGATGTGTTTCTATCCATCATGTTGAAACAGGACAAGGGGTGAAGGCAACCCTTCTTCATCATTATCAAAAATCGTCTTGTTTAAAGCAAATGATTCATGCCAATAGCAGACTGCAAGAGCTTGTTCATCCCCAATAATTAATTATACCTTACTTCAGTTTTCTACTGAGAGTGCATGAGAACCCAAAGACAGGAGGGGTTTGCTAATCTGCTTTCTATCATAATAGTTTTTGTGATTGCTAGAGAGAGATGGCACTTAGTAGTGTTCTGCTTGAACCTTGGGATTATCTAATGCACTTGCTTGTGAACCTCATCACTCTACAAGGAAAGGATGTGCTTCCTCCTACTTTATCTTTGCATAACTTGAAGATTCCTTAACATGTTCCAGTGTTCCCAGTACAAAATATAAAGCTTTGTATGGATGAAAACTGATTTTTATTGTAAGCAACGAGATACATCAAATTAACTTCCTCTTCACAAGGCAAAAAGTGGTCTGCAGTGCACTGACATGACTGCCTCTGACAACACTGTCAGTTCATGTAGGAGTAACACCAAGGAGGCATGCTGGAATTAGAAAACACAGGCAAGCAACAGCCAAGAACTACATGAAAGTACAGCTTGGTGATAGCTGCCATTTGCATGTTTGAGTTAGCAGATGTCTGTGGGGCTTCTGAGTTGTAACATCTCTGTTGGTTTGCTCAGACGTATCATGTCTTTATCTTGTCAGGGTTTAAGTATGTGTGCTCTTTCTTCCCTCCTGTGGGCTTTTATGCAGCGGTGCCCTTTCAAAATTTGCCTATTGCAAGTTAGATAAATAGACAGTACTTTGTCATATTTGCAGTAGCCTTGTGCTTCCTGCATTTCCTAAATGAGATATGAAGTTTTGGACCTTACACTCTGCAATAATAATTACTAATCTCATCATCTCACTTCAGGCCTAGGCTTCGTGTGTGGCTGATGAGGAGGGAGGTGAAATCTCCCAAGACACAGTTCAGAGCCCAGATTAGCTAATGTCTGAGAGGAGATATTGTGAATACCCTGCTTCCACAGGAAGAGTATGTGGAAGGGCTGAAGTCAGACAGCAGAAGAGAAGCTGAGATGAACTGAGGTCCCAGTCAGGTCTTCACGCACTAAGCCACACTGCTTGTCTGCCTGTGCAACATAACTAGGCTGTGTGGAGACCACATCACTAAAGACATCTATTTGGATGTTTTGTAAAGCAATAGGCAAGTTTTTAACATCAACACTAAGATTAAATTGCCTGCATGCTTCCTGAACATCTTAGTTTGTTTCTTCTTTTTTGCATACATCATTTATATAAAATTAATAAATGTATATAAAAATGTACATCTAGCTAGATGTGCTGACAATCACATACATATGTATATATCTTAATTAGACACATTCTTTTACTGAATAGTATCTGAATGCCATTTGAGAGAAAAGGAGTCCAAGTTTTCTGCCTCATTGTTTGAAGGCCCTTTCTCATCACACTGCATAGGATGGTGTTGACTAAACATGCCATCACAGAATGCAAAATAACATGTTTATCTTTTTGATCCATTAAATACAAACCCGTGATTTTAAATTGTTGAAGATTTTGAGCATTTTAATTACATATGCTTAAAGCTAATTTGACTTTTCAATCCTGGAGTTTTAGAAAGATCCTTTTCCCAACTTTGTAATGAATGGGTATTCAAAAAAGAACCTCCTGGAAATCCAGAAATGCTTGTAAGAATTCTTTTCTTCTCCATTTCCAGCAGTTGGGAACATGCTGAACAAAAACTGATAAATTGATTCCACTTCCCACACAAAAAAGCAGAAAAACTATTTAGGTGTTTTCAAGCAATATTTTTTTTTCCCATCAGGCCATTCTAGAAGCCTGAAAAGCAGCAAAACAATTATTTTTGCCTATCTCTGCTTTCATGATTGAAGCATCCCCTTGTCTCAGGTGTTATAGCAGTACCAATAGTGTTGTCGCTTCAACAACACAACTTCCTAAAATTGCTCCCAAACCCAAAACCTGAGGTGACGTTCTTCATCAGCACCATTGCCTTGGATGCCCTTGGCAGTTCAGATGCACTGGTCTAGCTCACTGAAATGTCTGAATTATTATTCATGCTTATTATTCATCTGGAAACAGCTGAAATTAACCTTGCTTGTTTTCTTCTAAAAATCCATCCCCTGCAGCAGCTTACCTTAACATGGTATTTGCCAGGAGTGTAATTAGGACTAGAGTTTGTAAGTTATTTGCTAGGCAGCTGCTTTGTAGCCAGACACCAAGAGGCTGTAGGAGGGATGCCCAGTCTGTTCAAGCTCCTAAAAACAACCTGTTCTCACCAGGGCCCCTTTTGGCCACCGAGACTGAGAGCCCACAGGTATTTGATACCAGCGGCACTGCTGGGCAAGCCTATGTCAGAAAACCTGGGCTTCATTCAGCTCCAGTCTGTCAGTGGTGCAGGTCCCTGGCTGCGTTCTCCAGGCACAGCCATTGCTGTGGCTCATGCCAGGGCCAGGCTGATGGTGCTGCATCCAGAGCCAAGCACTGTGTGAACGTGAGCAGGACCACCACCTGCACTCAGTGCTGGCTCCAGCATTGCCCCTCTGCTCCCACAGGAACCCAGCACTTTGTCTTTTTCTTCCAGTACTGAGCCAGTGACTGCATGCTCTCACAGCCAGCTTGGTGTGACACCCCAGGGATGGCCTCCTGAGACCTGCTGGGGAATATACCCCAAAACACAAAGTCTTTCTTCTCTCCTATGCTTTCCACATACAACTAAATGTAGTGGCTCAGCATTAACAAGGTAGGGATGGGGATGAGGGGGCAGGCTGGGCAAGGATGCTATGAAATCCTCGGAGATTGTGATATAAACTGAGGGACTAGGGAAAGAGGAGTTAAAAAGACACACCATTGATATAGACATATATTCTGTGGGAAGCTGAATCTTTCCCATGCTGCCTAAAGTTATGAGTAACCCTTGTAAAGTCAGTTTTGCTCTGTCCTGACATTTCAGTCTGCCTCTGAACTGAAAAACTAAACCAATGTGCCCACAGACTTTGCCACTCTGCAAGAGGGGAGCTTTGGGAACTTGCATATCTCAAAGGGTTCTTTGGGCTCAGAGCACTTAGGCTCAGATCCCAAAAGGTCTTAGGGCTGTGAAGGAACAGTACAGAGAAGGAGCCTGGGCTGAGGAGGTGCTGGGGGCAAACGTATACAAATTGTGGCCAGCCAGAAGTGCCAAAGCACATGGCCCTGGTGGTTGGAGCAGAGTGGTCCCAGGAAGGGAAGCTCCCTGTTCCTCAGGTAGAAGAGATGGGCTTTGGCTGTTCTTAGGCCAGTGGCCTGGCTGTCAATGTGTTGGTGCCTGTGATGCTTTGTTTGCTTTCACTGTACCACTAAGACTGGTATTTGCTTAGCCTTGAGGATCTCAGCTGTCTAGGGACAGAAGTCTTTGTCAGCTGCTCATTAACATTTGTGCTGAGGTAGTCAGCCCAGCTAGCAGAGTCTTTCTGAGCTCCAGAGGGTGTAAGTGAAGAGCTTTGTTATGTTGAGGGGATTTTTCTCCATCTCAATAGTTTGCTTTGTCATATTGTTAGTGTGTGGCTACCTTGGCAGGAAGGGGATGTATTGTCCCAATAGGTCTCAGCAAATTCCTGATGTTCTGTGTGCTTGGGGACTGTCAGTGTTCAAAATATGTGATGTTCCAGCCCTTGTAAGCTATGCTAGAGGCAGATGGAAGGAGATAGTGAGCAAGAGCAAGGAAGATACATAAGGAAAACATGATGGCGTAACACAAATATTTCTTACCTACACATTATCACTGTGATCGTGTGCACCAGCAATCACTCCCAGATGAGTGGTAATAAACCTCTACCCTGCTTCCAAGGATTCCTGAATGCCCCTCTGAAAGCCCCAGAGCAGGTGAGCTAGGGGAGCAGTGCCAAGTGCTGGGAGGGCTAGGCTCTTTATTCCCCCTGTAAACACACTACATCTCTCCATCCAGCTCCTCCAGCAAGCTGTTGAGACAAGATGCTCTGAATAGCTTCCTGAAATTGCCTACTGATGTGATTTGGGGGCTATGCCTATTCTAGCAAGTGAAGCAGGGTGACAGGCCTGTGATCATCATCCTATTAGAGCTGAGCAGATAGAGTAACACATTACCCAGCATGGATTTGACCCACGCCAAGTGGTGCTTTCCTGGATAACATCCGTTTGGGTGATACACAGGCCAGGAACCATTTCCAGAAGACAGAATAGATGAAGTCACCCTACCCAGGAGGAAGGGGGAAAAGAGATTTTTGCTATACACAGCCCAGAGTTTGCCACTACCCTTCAAAAACAGACTCTAGCTTCCAGAAGAGACTTTCTCTTCCATATTTATTAATGTTAATGTATCCAGGGAGACCTCAAGTCAGATTGTATACTTTTTTTTTTTGGTTACTGTAAGTTGAATGTCATGATCCTGTCTAAAACAGACAAATAAACAGCTCAGGATAAAGACATGAAATAACTCTTTAAATGTTCTAAAATACTTTCCCTATACTCAGGAGAGCCCCTCTTTTAAACCCAAGGCTAAAAGCCAAAGATGACTCTCCCAAGAAGCTGGACCATCCCAGGGTGAGGCCCTCAGAAGACTGGTTTCTGAGTCATCACATTTCTAGGAAGGCAGGACTGTGCTTGGCTAGTCCTGAGCAGGGGACAGGCAGGGAGGGTTACATGCTCAGGGCAAGGAGAACAGCCAGAAGATTTCTTTCACAGGAAGAAAACAAAAGCAATGAAAAGGGAGTATTCACAGATGCTTCAGAGGTGTCTCAGGAAGTACATTAGTATGTTGATTGAGATGACAAGTATCTGATAAACTGCACAAGACTATGCAGGTTTATGCATGGATTTTATGTCCACATATGCTTCCGATGTCCTATGGGGAAATTTAAACAAAATCTAAAGTTGCTAACAAATCCCTTTCAGTCTGGATTTAGCTTGTTCTGCTTTGTTGCAAGTGCAACTGACTGGTCTTTGCATATAAATGCATGTTAGTCTCTCAGATAATACTTATTGGTAATAAAACTGCTTCCTTTAAGTTAAGGTATTTTAAAGCAGATTTCTCTGAATTACCTTAGTGTCTATGCATAATTTTGGTATCTCCTTAGTGGCCCCTGATGCACCTGAGGATCATCTTAAGGGTTTTTTGGAACTAATATTTATGAACACTTGCTTATAACATCCAAAGGATGTATTAAAAGATCAACCGCAATCTGGAATGTAAAGTTAAATGTATTAAATTGCACACTGTTCAATAGAAATGGTATTTTTGATTGAGACATTCTCTGCCAGTCTATCACACACTCTTTATCCTGGAAGTATCATTTCAAATGTCAATTATTGGTTTTTCATATTTTTCACAATACCAAAATCACCTCCATTTTACCCATTAGGCAAACCCATTTGTCCTGGGACGATGATATAGGGGGATCAAGAGGTTTTCTCCAAGGCTGGACAGTCATGAGTGGCAGGGCATGTGGGACAGCATGGGCAAGTATCTAGTCCATGGGGCCCCTCCAGTGCTTTGGAAGCGTCGGAGATGGAAGGCAGCTGTATGGAGTCCCCAGCAACAAGCTGCAGAAACTGCTTAAGGGGGCAGTGAATTATTTTTAAGCCTTGTGGGCCCATGGCACTTCAGGCCATCAGAGCAGAGATGCAACATAGAGATGGACTCATGATCAAGGGGTGGACTTAATAATGGACACTATTGCCCAGGTTATTCACAAGGACACTGCACACAGAGATGGAACCTGACATCATGGACCAGATGGACTCAGCAGCTTTACAGGGACTGGTCCATGCACTTAGATAAGAGTGATGGTATATTGAAAATGTGGGATCTGAGTATGACATGAATGGTATGGAATAAGGGGTGGATAATGTCCTGGGTTCAGCAGTAGCAGTCATTTTTCTCCTTGGTAGCTGGTGCGGTGCAGTGTTTTGACTTTCGGCCTGGGAACAGAGCTGATAACACTGATGTTTTGGTTTGGCCAAGGACTTTGTGAGCCTCATGCTCTGCCAGGGGGGAGGGAAAGCCAGGAGGAAACAGAGACAGGACACCTGACCCAAACTGACCAAAGAGGTATTCCATACCACAGCACGTCATGCCCAGGATGTAACTGAGAGTTACGCGGAAGGGCTGGGACTGGGGGGTTGGAGGAGGTATGGGTCGGTGCTTGGTCGGGCTGGGGGGGGCAAGTTATCGGTCGTCTGGTGGTGAGGTGATGTATTCTCTTCCCTTGTTATTTCCTTTATCATTATTATTGGTGGTAGCAGTAGTGATTTGTGTTATACCTTAGTTACCAAACTGTTCTTATCTCAACCTGTGGGAGTTGCATTCTTTTTAATTCTCCTCTCCATTCCTCCGGGAGTAGGGGGAGGGAAAGAAGGGGGGGAGTGAGTGAACGAGTGGTCTGGCTGTGTTTAAACCACGACACCATTCTAGACAGCAAATTTGGTAATGCTACTGATTTGTCTATCAAAATGTACTACGGCACTTGGGAATAACTCCATATTACATATGAACACAAATGTCAGTCAATGTAAATGCCAGTGTTCGTGATCATTTACTTGCTATAGGCTAACAAGTACAACCTTCACCAGAAGTACAAATACCTACTTCTTCAAAGACACCACTTTTCCAAAGCCGAAAAAAAATGAAGCAAAAGCAAGAGAGCATTTCAACATTGACTTCAGGGTAGTGAACGGCTTGGGGCTACAGCTGTACCCATTACAGCACTAAAATAAATTTGGTTCATTGCCTGGCATTTGCCCTTCTTAAAGGAGTTTTCACATCAGGCAGGAATCCAAGCTGATGCGGCTATGCTGCCATAGCCCATGGTAGCCAGACACCCCTATGGGAGCACCGGGCCACGCCTGCCAGTCAGGTCAGCACAGTGGGCTGTCTTGGGTGGAAAGGCTGCCATGCCCCAGTGGTGCTACTTCCAAGGAGCAAGGGCTCCAAATGCAAGGACACTGGCTGCTTTGGTGGTAGGGTGGTGAGGAGCCCTTCAGACAAACAGCTGTTAAATTGTAACCACCTTGAAGCCTCTCCTCCCATTTCACAGGAGGCAAACAGATACCCAAGGGAATCATGAAAGATCCTATCGTATGCACTCTCTCGATCCTCCTCCCCGTTCCTCCGGGAGCGGGGAAGGGGAGAGCCCCGGTGCAGGGGGGGGGGAGACGGACACGGACCTTGATTGTTGTCAGCTCGGCACCACTCACTGGGAGTGAGTGAACAAGTTACCTGACTGGGTTTAAACCACGACAGGAATCTGTTCCTCCTACAGCAGCAGCAGCATCTCCACACCACATTCAGTCTGTCTGTCCTGTTGAGAAGCCTTGAGGAAATTCAGTGCTGGATCCATGGGGACAGAGCTGACTTCACAGCCAATGAACCCAAAAAAACACCATCTTAGAGAGGCTCAGTTCTGTGTTCTGGTGGATATTCCCTTTATTTCAGGTCTAGAGAAAGCAAATTCTGCAGAAAGCAGAGCAGCAACTTCTAATCATCCGTATCTGAGCAAAAACTCCTCAATCCCTTGGAGAAGAAATGCTTTCCTTCATTAACTGATGATACCAAAATGATACTGATAGCAATGGGCAGGAATATGGAAATGTGGAAATATAAGTTATTGCTAAGGGAGAGAAGAGGCACCACTGGCCAGCCAGGGTAACCAGGAGAATATACCAGGAGCAAACAAAATGGAATCCCATTAACACCACAGGCCTGCTAGACAGGGCTGGCAGAACCATGGATCACAAAGTGCAAAAGGCTGAAACAGTCAAGCAGTGCTTTCCCCCGGTGCTGAGGAGCTGAGGTGGCATCAGTTATCAGGATTGGCAGAGCTGATCATCAGGCTGACCAGAGTCAGCCATCAGGAACCGGCATAGTGAAAGGGACACTCCTTCCCACATGTCCTGTTCAGAGAGCTTTGGCTTGACAAGACTGGATAATTTGCACTGAAAAGATTTAACAATTGCAGACAAGGAGCTCTTTGAATTATTAATGATAATAAATCCTATAATGATAAAAAAAAAAAACAAAAAAACTTGCAAGGTTACAATGAAATCCAGGAAAGGCTGGAAGGGAAAACAATCAGCAAGGAGTCAAAAGAACAAGTGATTCAATCAATATTGTCTTTTTTATTATTATTATTTTTATAATGTACCTCAAAGTTTTTGTGCCATCACAAGTTTGATTGAGTTACCCAACTTTAATAAGGCATTAGCACAAGTCCTTCATAATATTCTTTTAAAAATCATTTGTACAGCAAAACCAAAGCAGACTCATTTTAAAAAGATTAAGAATTGCTCAGTTGGTAGATCTCAGAAAGGCATTTGCAATCACTAAGGGGTTTTTGAGCAGAAGCCTCCAGGGAGCTGCTCTTATCCCACTCAATGATCTTGAAGAAAATATTAAATCATTGCCAATAGAATTTGTAGCAAATAAAAAGGAAACAATGAAGAGGGAAAAGATGATTGGGCATAGGTCAGGGTCACTGGGACAAAGGGATTCATTTGAATGCATGTTTCAACAGAACCAAATGTAAGGTTATTCTTCAGGACAAAATAAATCCCATTTATAAGGGAGAGGGGGGTTCATGTCAGTGGAAGCAGTGGCTTTTAGGAGGATTTAGTGCCTGTAAGTGATAAGCAAAACAACGTGATAGCTGAAAGAGCAAATCATGTCCATCACCATATAAACAGACAAATGTCAAAGGAGTAAGGAAAAACATTATTTTCCTGCACATGATGTTTATTGCTT
The DNA here is from genome assembly GCF_028554395.1 of Pezoporus wallicus. Taxonomy (NCBI): domain Eukaryota; kingdom Metazoa; phylum Chordata; class Aves; order Psittaciformes; family Psittacidae; genus Pezoporus; species Pezoporus wallicus. Next base: position 4,884,730 of record NW_026642361.1, read on the forward strand.
CAAAATTCAAAAGTGACTGTGGGTGTTGTTTCTCAGGCTGTGGGTCTATGTTTCCAGCTTCTTGTTTTCCCCTTCTGCTATGGGCCTGATGGGAGGGCCAGGTCAAGCTCAGTGCTCAGGGGCAATAGGCAGGATAACTTGATGTGAAGGCACTGGCTACTCCCACTCTCAGCAGGTCCAGAGGTGCTGCTGATGCGGAAATGAGGGATGCTCTACCACTATTTCTGTGAATTCAAACACAGTGGGGAAAAATGCTCATTTTTGGGAAGTGTATTCTGGAGAGAAAACCTAGAAATTCTATTTTAATTACCCAATAAAAGGATAAGAGGGAATTTTATCATGGTGTAGCAGAACCTGAAATGTTACACTGTGATTTCATAGCTGGCAACACTTCAATCTGATAAAAAAGACATGGTTGGAAACAATGGCCAGACAAACTTAGCCTAGAAGCCTTTCCATTTCAACAGGGAGGGTAAATAATAATTGATCTTTCACTTGCAGCTTTTAAAACATAAATGAATGTCACACAAAATGAAATGCTATGTTTCAAACAAAAGTTTAAGCTGGAAAGAGAAATCATTGCATAAGGTTATTTGAGAGACGCAGTAGATCACGTAAGGCCCTTCTATGTATACTTTACTACTTTGGTATTTTTCCCAGGCCTTGGAATTCATCTGGAAGTGTGCTACTGTCCTCCTTGGCTTTTGTTCTTTCCTTCTGAGACCATGGCATGACATGGAAAAAATGCAAATATAAATTATATACACTCTGTGGTCAGGCAGGTTTTCAATCCTGAATTTGCAGACCTACGGTCACGACTCAGAGAACTGATACTTATTTTAGGGATTTTTGTCCAAACACATGGAAATGGCTACTTGTGTGAGTGTTTTGTACTTCAGCCATGAAGTAAATGTAACTCCAAAGATTTCTGTGTCTTAACTACATTATCATTTTTTACCATCGCAAAACCTCAGTTTAAGGCTACATCATGTGCTGGTTTCAACTTAACTCTTGAACTGTACTACAATTACATTATAATTAGGCTTTGACTGTACTTCCCTGAACACACCTATTCTAAAAGTTGAGGGTTGTCTCTGAGATTGAGTTACTTTCTGATCACTTAGTGTATTTTTAGACCCCAGGTACATAACTTTGTTGAGTCTATGCTGCAGTAACACTGTCAGATACTAACAAGCCTATGTCGAGTAGTAGTTGCAGGTAACATGGAACTACAGCAATTTTGCTGCAATTGCTGGGTAATTACTATGTAATTCACATCTGATCTACAAATTAAAACATAGGTTACTTTGCCATTAATGTTTTAGCTGTCTCTGATAGATTTTAGCTGTAAAATAGTGGCTACTTTAGGGGTTGTCTGCCCTTACATTATGAGAACACCCGTGTCTGTAATTTCACATCCATTACCAGTGACCATCTCCCTAAATTTTAAGTTCTTCTGTAATTAAAGAAGCAAAAATTATCTTAGAAAATTAATTTCTGAGTCAGAGTCTTCTCTTTCCCATCTCATATTACTATCACAATTCATTCCCTTTCACTTTTCCCATGCTTAACATCTTATCTTGCTTGTCATAAATATCATTTATATATAAATCACTACAGTTCAGGCAGAAGCAGCAGGGAGAATATTTCCTGTGGGCCCTAAACTCGCCTCCTGCTGACATTAGTCACCTCCCTTAAGAATTATGTGTTCTTCCCTGGCACAAAGAGAACAGCTCAGACTCAAAGTCCGCTCACAGATTAGATTTTGTAAATACTTTTCTTTTTTTTTCTTTCCAAATGATTTATTTTATTATCTATTTGCTTCAGCCTGGCTTGTCTCCAGGAGTTAGTTCAGAGTAAAATACAAGACCTTCTCTTTCCTTTGAATGCAGTCTTTAAACAAAGGTTTGAAAACCCATAAACCCTCAGTATGTCAGCACATGTCATGGTATGGAAAGGGGCTTCCTTACAGCCCCTTTTGGGCTAGCTGAGAGCTCACATGGGGAGCCACCTGAAAGAAGTGACCCTGACTGAGCAGTGGCAGTCAGGCAAACCGCACCATGGCAGCCAGCACCAGGCAGAGGTACTCAGCCACACAGATATGAAGGGAACAGAAGGCACAGATTTTGTGACAGTAGGAAGTATTAATTTCAGTCTACAGCTTCCATTTGGAAATAGCCCCTGAGTAGCCCTTTTATAAGGTCACACATATGATCCTGCAGAATCCAGTTCCAGCTGTGACACATAAACTCAGGTTTGTAATTCAGTGAGCTGCCATAGTTCCCATGATGGCCCATGGAGGCCTCATCAGCATTGCCACTGGAGACCAGAGGGTTATCTCAGCTGGCCACCCAGGATGCATCCACTTAGGGTGAGCAAAGGCACTCCCTACATGAATTAGATCTCTACTGACTGTGACAGGAACCTGGATGGTTAGAATCATAGAGTCATAGAATGGTTTGGGTTGGAAGGGACCTTAAAGCTCATCCAATTCTAAACCCCCTACCATAGCAGGCACACCTTCCACCAGACCAGGTTGCTCTCAGCCCCATCCATCTTGGCCTTGAACACTGCCAGGGACGGGGCATCCACAGCTTCTCTGGGCAACCTGTGCCAGTGCCTCACCACCCTCACAGTAAAGAAGTTGTTCCTAATATCTAATCCAAATCTAAACTTTTTCAGCTTAAAGCTGTTACCTCTTTTCCTGTCACTACCTGCCCTTGTAAAAAGTCCCTCTTCAGATTTCCTGTAGGCCCCATTTTGATACCTTAAGGCTGCTCTAAGGTCTCCCTGGACCTGATCCCTGGTTGCTTGGACAATTTCTCTGTATTCCTCCTGTGCTACACGTCCTTGCTTCCACCCTATGTAGGCTTCTTTTTTGTGTTTTAGTTTGTCCGGGATCTCCTTGTTCACCGGTGTAGGCCTTCTGGTGCTTTTGCCTGACTACCTCTTCATTGGGATGCATTACTCCTGAGCTAGGAGGAGGTGATTCTAGAACATTAGGCACCTTAACCTTGCTTTTCCTACTAAGGAGCTGAGGCCAATCTTAGTACATCCTCACAGTTTGTCTACAGGACCTTGACACAGACATCACGGAAGGGCACTCTAGTAAATTCCTAAATCCAGTTCAAAATTGGTGCCGAAAGTGCTAACTAAAAAGCTATTCCATAATGCCAGCTATCTTTTTTTGCCATATTATGGCAACAGTAAGCGGTATGTATAATAAAGGTCCCGATTTATTTGTAGGGTTTATTCAAAATGTCAGAACAAACTACTTCTATCCAATAGAAACTCTGCTTTACAATTCCATCCATTTTCATTATGTTTTTAATACTGGTCCTAATTTGCATCTTTGTGCTAAAACATGAAAATAGAGCTGCTTCCTTGAGCACTCCTATTTTTCATTAACTTCAATAGAAATGTCTCATGTAAAAGGAATGCTAGATCAGAAAATGTTAGCTACAGTAAAAGCAAGCTAAATAATGGCATGCCAGAAAGGATAGTGCCTGTCAGTGCTTTACAAGGAATACCTCTTTTAAATCAGGCAATATTGTGCATAAAGCTTAGCAGACACTGTAAGCTTAATTTTAGATCCTCCAACTACAGTTTTCTGTGGGTTCCATCCTAATTTCAAGAAACATTTCACAGTCCCAGACTGGTAAAACAAGGGATTGAAGAGGATCCCCTTGTTCCTTACAAGCCTTCAAACAAAATAGATGAGAGAAGTTGGTGTCACATCTTTCAGGGCAGACACTTACAACAATTACATTTAAGAGTAAATTTCTGGGTATTTCTGTTCTGATTAACATGTCAAATCAAAGGGAATTGGTTCGTGTGTATAGATGACACTAACAGTGATATATTGAAGATTGAACATAACATACATCAACATATCATATCTTTAGAAGAGATGTTTCTAAATATAAGCTTTAAAATATTTATAGGGTACACAGAACAAGTTTTCTGCTTCTATAGATGACATTCGCTGTCTTTTCTTTTTGCTTCATCCTCCACATTTGCTTCCCTCAGCTGTATGTACAAATGGCACTGTTTTTCCCCAGAACAGTCAGAAAGATTGCAAAGACATTGAATGTGACCTGGTTTCAATAATACTGAATAGATGAAAGTGACAAAACAAACCCCCAGAACAACAGAAAGACAGATCACAGTGTAATTAGTGCTGAAACCAAAGGTATTTCTGTCAGTCCCAGCACAACATCACACTAGTTACTTCTGGCTCCTTTTGTTAAAAAACCCAGTTACATTCCTTAGCTAGAAATTTGCATTTTATTCCTGATTACATTATGTATTCTCACTTAGAAATTGAATATTTAAGTACATGGATATTTAAGTATGCGAATCAAGTAACACTGCAACGTTGCCAATTTCTTTCAGTCTATTTTTCCATCAGTTCACCAGAGCTTCACACACTGCTTCTTTGCCATTAATAGGACTTATTTGCCATGTGCATCTCATGAACTCATTGTGGAAAACTGTGAGGCTTTTTGTTGTTTGTTTGTATTTACAATGTAAGAACATGCTGCTGTAACAGTGATTTCTGTGGATGCACTGGCACTGACGCAAGCAGGAGCTGCCATGACAGAGGACATCTCCTTCACTAGACAGGGTGGCAAATCCATTTCAGATATTGCCAGTCAGAAAATGGATGCTAATTAAGCAAGCAGCTGATACTAGTTTTAATAAATATTTTCATACTCTTCCTATATATTGCCATGAAGAAGCTTTAAATGTGAGCTTCAAAAATGAAAACCAGGAAGTCAGAAATCCTACGTGTAGAAAAACAGACGTCCATGATTGGGACCTACTTCTTGCAGTAGCAAACAGCAATCATTTCTATGTCATTTAATCAGCTAAAAATGCAGAACAACATGGATGGACACAAAGCAGAGCCCTTAAGAAGAGCAAGTGACTTTTTGGATGAGACAGAGCCTGAAAAATGCCAAATGCAAGGGGAAATAAAGAAATCTTCAGTGTGAAAATACTCATTACATCAAGTCTGCTCAGGAACAGCCCAGATCTCCCTGTCATCTTTACTGACATGAGGGTAAATGCCTCTAGAAATGACCCAGTGCCTGGACCACCCAGTTCCTAGCCAAGGAGCAGCGAATGGATGTGCCGACACAGAGGGGTGAGCCCATGGAATCAGTATTCTCACATTTACAAGAAGTTATTCTAAACAAGGAAGAGGAAAATTTTGGGTATCATGTGTCCTTGACTGTCTATCCTGAATTGTCATTACTCGCACCATTTACTCTCTTCATATCTATAGCCTGGTGCGAAAATCTGAAGGAATGCTAAAGTCTTCAGCGTAAATGGCATATTAATGTGTTGTTCAAAAACTGGATATTTTTACCAGGGAAACTGAAATATTTTTAACTAAGTGTATATCCAACTTAAATTTCTTTACAGCCCACGTTCCTCTTAAATAACCATAATACCTTTACAGAGGCCATGCTCTAATAAGATTGCAGATTTACATTTTGATTTGAAAACAAGCAAACAAGAATCTGCACTTTCTGTTGAATGAGGAAAATATCATATTACTGATTTAGCTCTCCCTTTGCTGTACCATCTGAAGCAATATTAATAATATATTGAGTAATTTGGGAGGAAAATGATCTTAAAAATACATCTCAAGAGAGCACAGTGAAATAACACACTATGGGAAGAGAATGGATCCCCAGCTACATCCATCCTCAAGTCCTCTTGACAGGACATCACAGACCTAACCTGCAAGCACATGTGCTGTGAGGAGCAATCCTCTGTAAGGCAGGGCATGCCCCTGTTACAGCAAAGGTTTCATCTGTCTCTAGGCTGCTTGAAGAAAAACAGTACGTTGGGATTAGGCTGTTTTATGAGTGTACATGGACATTAGCATGGATCTTGGTGTCTGTGCACTCTTGTACATACAGTCTCAGCCCAGAGGAGCCAGCTCAGTGCCTGGGGAGGTGATTCTGTGAAGCTTTTCCAGCTACCAGGGGTTTTGCAATACTGCATTGTCCTGTAGTATTCATGCAAGTAACCTCAGCATAACCAGGAGGGAGGAGTCTGGGATGGCTTTTGAAGGGATAAAATTTCCATTGGCATGTTCATTTGGCTTCTGTTTAAACCAATAAATGTAACAAATACGTTGTCATAATGCTTAAATGACTAATGATATTAAACCCAGGGTAGTTAGCAATGGTCAGCTAATCAGAAGCATGTGTTTGAAGGTCAAATGGTCCTACCCACATCTTATTTATTCTCAGCATTTAATCCAAGCAAGCTCCCAGATAAGGCACAGGTGTTGGATAATTTAAGCTAATGGATAATGAATGGACAATTTCAATATGGGAAACATATTAAAAGACTTACATGATAATGAACAGCTTCACAGATGGGGGCGGGGGGGAGGGAATTAAAAAGTAGAAAAGAAGAATATCAAAAATAGTGTCTTGGATCAGCTGGGACAAGCAAATAATTTAAGGTTGAAGAAATCTAGAGTTCTGCAAGGCTGATGTGCAGAAGAGGGAACAAGCTTGGGTAGATGGTACTTACTAGGATACACAGCAACATGGGATTCCAGGAGAAGCCAGATGTCCAAGCATGAACCACTAAAATTCTCTGAAAGAATAAAGTCATTTGGAAACCCTGAAAAGAGGAGCTCAAAAGAGTTTCCAGTGGGCCAGAGAAAGGATAGCAATACTTCACCTCTAGCAAGAAGCTGAGTTGTAGTGCCTGGGATGCCTTCCACGTGTACCCCTCTGAGACTTCTGGCAAGCACCACAGGGTGGGGTTTAATCGCACAGTTTTAGCCATTTATGAAAAATAAGGATTTAATCCTCTGGCTAGCGATCAGCATTGGTAGCATTGAGAGAAAATACTCCATCTGATAGCCCTACTATAAGATGGGATAAATCACCTCTTGGGGTTTCCCTCTTGTTCTCTCACTTCTCAGATCATCAAGGGAGCCCAGGTGAACAGCTTGTGCAAGAGGCCTGATTTTTAGATGAAAAAGTTATTTGAAATGAATCCCTCTTTCAGCTTTTTCTTTCATTTCTGGAAACTACCACTATGTCAGACTGAGATTGACAGCTTCCCCTGCTGGAAAAGCACAGCGAAGGACTGCCTTTACTGAATCACACTTGATTTGATGTTTCTTGTGTTTCTGTGTTTGAAATAATTTCCTACATGTAATTATACACTTAAGCAATATTTATGTGCTATAAAAACCATTTTCCTGTTTTCCAAAAGAGATTGGCTTGCCCTAGGAACATTTTGCCTTACTCGTGGTTTTTTGGACTAGATATCGCTATTTAGGATACAAGTATGGAAAAGAGACTATTCATTGTGCTTTTGAATGAAGTGTACAAAAAGGTCCCACATGAGGCCATACATTTATGCATGACAAAAAAAAATGTGTACACACAGCAATTATATTAAACCCACATATGTGTAATAAAAAAAAAAAATAATAATTGGGAATTGGCACTGCTTTAATGTTGTGACAAATATTAAAATTTTTTTTAAAAATTCCCTTTTTATTCAGATTCACAATAAATCTCTCGTATTTTGAACAATCTATTACCGAGACACCAGCATCTCATTCATCTGCTTCCTGACAAAAATCTGCCTCTTTCAGTGAATGTAACATTTAAGAAACCTTCAATCGTAGCCAAAGCCTGCAGTGCTCATACAGCTAAACCCCGACTGCAAATTACAAGTGGTTAGAGACTGCAAGATAATGGTCTCTGGCTTTTGTTAAACCCTCCATCTCAGGGTTTAACATCACAATTCTGTAGACTGAAAGGAGTAGTCCTGCTTTAGTATGACTCACTTGATTATTTTGTGTGTGTGTATGTACATTTCCCACTTAATACTCTGAGTGGTAGAGCATACAGCCCCATGACCTCCAACAGATTTGTGAGGACATAAATGAGAACAGGGTTTAGGCTGTAATATTTATTGTGTAAATGCCTTTTTGAATTAGCCTGCAAACAGTCACAGAGTGATAAAAACTGAACAGCTTTGAGAGCTTATTTTATAGTGCGATTTTAGTTAGTTTATCAGGTGAAGTAGGATTTTACTCATTACAATTCTTCAGTGGCCTCTTTCCCCATACAGCTGATGGAGGCTCGTGGCATTTCCAGGCTGGCCTGCTATAATCCCTTGAAGACAGGTGGCAGATCTTACCATGGTGCCGCTTTGCTAAAGCAGCAAAATGTCCTGGATCCTCAATATTTGCACACATGGTTCTCTGAATTGTGGCACCTAGAGAGATGTGCAGCAGGAGGCAGACCCTTATGTGCAGCCAGCACAGCCGTTTCCTCCTGGGCTGGTGATTGACAGCCTACCCCAGAATTTGCTCAGCTGGCACAAGCCTCATGAAAGGTACAGTGGCCTCAAAGCCACCAGGCCCAGGAAACACATGGGAGGGAGTGCAATCTCTTTAAGGACCCAATAAGATGACTGGCCCCACTGGATCTGGAGCAAAATTAAGTGCAGGTGCTGGGACTCAGCCCAGGGACCTTCATCAGAGCTGGCAAGTTTAAACGTGCTTCCAGCCCCAAGCCAAGATGGTTTCATCCCAGCCCTGTGGGGAAGGGTGTGTGCTTTCTTCTCCAGCTAAATAAACATCAAGATGTGTCTTGCAGTGGGAGGCTGGTTTTTAGAAAGATGTAAGGCAACCCTGTGTAGCTGGGAGAGGGCAACAGATGCTTTTTGCTATGAGCCAAAAGGAAATTTTCTATTCCTTGTCAGCCTAGGGACTAAAAAACATTCTATGCTAGAATGACAGTGCTGAGGACACATTATCCTGGTGGACTAGAAACAAAACCTGCTGCCATGTGGTCCACCAAGCTGCTGCCACCATGCCGTTTGTTTGGGGCCTGGCACTCAGTGTAGATGCCCAGAATTTAGTCCTTGTACATGCATAAGCTGAGAGGAATTTTGTCCTGTGCTTATATATGGTGGCTTACAAAGAAGCCATGTATAGAAAGCACTAGAGATTTGTGTTAAGTGAAACTAGAGGTGCTAATTCAATCACTCTCCTACACTTCTGATCAAAGAAGTCCAGAGTTATGAGAAAATCCCTTTTACATCACAACTTAATGTGTCTGATAAGATGTTGGGTCCTTTAAATAAGCCAATTATAGATTTTTATTTAAAACACCTTCATACCAAGCTATGCAAAGATTTACAGGAACCGAGCATCTGTCTGCAAGCCTGCAAGGTCCTTAACCACAGTGCCAGCTTGATGGCCTTCTTGCAAAAGCTGGCCTTCATGCAAAAGACCTGAGGAGTGATGCCGTACAGTATAACTAGTACCTACCTGGTCTTTGGTTTGAGGGTGATTCTGCCAGAGTTGGCTCTAAGTCCTGGGTTTGGTCCCTCCTCCCAGTTTTACCCACTGATTAAGGGAAAAATGCCTTAAAACTATTCCTGGGTGCAGTCCAGAACACGGAGTTATCACCTCCTTGGGGTAAGAGGGAGGGTTTTGCTTGAAATATTGTTCTCTAGACCATTAATTTTGCTTTTTGCAATTGCACAGTTTCAATTGGCAGAGGTAAAGGGACCTGCTCCCAGCTTTCCTATAACCCTGTCTTCCCCATTCTCCAGCCTTTTTTTCCTCTGTTCATCTTGTCTATGCTGTAATGAATAGCACAGCCTCTTAAGGACTGGGAGCAGTAAGTTTAAACCTTTCTTATGCTGAAGTGGGAATCAAACCCCCACCTCTCAGTCCTTGACCAAGAGTTTCAGGCTACTTTGAGAAAGATGAGCTGCAGATGATACTACCAGTTTGGAGGAAGAAAAGCCACAGATATTACCATGCCTTGTGGTGTCAGTTCTCACACTGTCAGTCAGCATTTACATTACAAATTGCCGCATTTATTGAAATTGAAGGGGATTTTACATAGGTCTAAAACAAAAGGAGATGGATCCTATTCATGCTGAGATAAAAGTTTTTCCACAGTGGATCTAGCTGCCAAGTTTGAAGCAGCAGACACTTTAAAAGGTACATGAAATTCCACAAAGTAGAGCTACAGGACAGATTTTCTGGACTCCTCGTCAGTCACCCTGGAAGTGTGAGGTTTCAAGCTTCCCTTCACCCACACCAGTGTTTTAAGGAGTTTACTGTTCTAAATTTATTCTACTTCTTGTTATAAACACCTGCTCTTTGTAACCTGAATGATTGAACATCGATGATTTCCTATGGCACTGAATCCACACATCATTGTGCTCAGACTCTTTCACCCAACTGAAAACATCTGTAACACTATTTTCATCTTGCGTAGTATTTGTATATGTTGTCTGGTATGCACCAAGTTTCTCATTGGGGGTGGAAAGCATGGAAAATCCAGTAATAAATACACTTTGAAAGTCAAGATTGTTTGAAACTGACAGATTTTTTTACCACGATTACTATTTTGTCAACAACCATACCTTTTGCCAGCTTTAATTTGTCTCAGTCTGTTGATTATCCCTTGTGGGATGTTCCTGCACTGCTCTGCTGCAGTTACAGAAAGAGGAAGGATCACTTCTACCTATGGCTGTAACCCATATAACCTTGCAGAAATTAATGACATGACCTGCCATCTGAAGTCATTAATGTAACATTACGGCAATAAAGTCTGGGCCAGCTCTGGCTTGCAGGCTGGTGTACGTGCCAAAGAATTTAATTAACTTCAGTAACAGTGGGCTGATAGGACGGCCTCAGTGGAAACAGCTGAGGCACGAGCTTGTCTCATACATGCACGTGTGCTTGCTCAGGCAGCCGGGAGGACTTTGGTCCTCAGATGTACTCCAGGCAGAGCTACAGCTACTTAGATCTCTTATCAGTTTTCTCATTGTTGTACTAGGCTAATCAGCTGGACTCATTTCCCCCTCTCCATCTAGGTCTCTGCTTCCGGCTGATGGCACATGGGGCTACCCATTTCCCTTTGCACGGGGATATGGCACAAACCCACTTAAAACCTGCCAGCTTTGCTTTGGCTTTCTTCTGGGAAGATGATCTGCACCGGGAGCCAGAGGAAGCTATAAGTTACAGCCTGTAGCCCATCCAGAGATGGGGTTTAAGTGCTTGTTGCATTTCAGAGCTGGTTTGATGGTTTCAGGTACTCACCTTGTAAAGCAAGTACCCATTTTTTATTTCTCAGCCTGCACTGCTGAGGTGAGACCGAAAACCTCTGGCAGAGCTAGGGGTCAGATTCAGGTGTGTATTGCAGCAGATACAAGACCTGCACAAGCTTCCGCCATGCCTCTGAAGTGGGATAATGCATTTTGTCACAGGGGAGCTCTAAAGATAACTTTGCTGGTATCTGTGAAGCACTTCGGCTTCCCAGCAACTCATGCTTCAGAAGAGCACACAAGGAAGAAGTGATTATCTCCATTTCATGCAGCACGGTATTTAGTCAAAGCGACAGAGGGCCCCTGCACAGGAGAGCTGGGAAAAGAGGATTGCTGAACAGCTGCCCATCAAGGAGCATCCCATGTACCAACTGAAGCAGGAGTTAAATGGGAAAACACCGTATGTGATCACGTAATTAGCAAATGTATCATAATGCCTAGGCATAAGTGAGCTAAATTAAGGTATGGATGCATAATCTAGCTTGCATGTACGATCTCCATAAAGACTGCTATTGCTATTGGTGGATGCCCCAGGCAATAAACAATCCTTCAGTTAGATTTACTTGCTTGTGCACATGGCTGCTAAATTCAGCATTTATTAGTGGTGTCTGAGAGGAAGACAGGTGTTATCAATGAGAGTCTGTAGAAGGAATAGTTGCAGTACCACAACTACCTCTGTAAAAATGGCTGGGAAATATTTAACACTAAAAATTATGGCGTATGGGAAAGAATTCATAGTACTCTGCATGACACCTGAATAATTAGAAGATAGAATAGTTCTGGACAGAATAACTCTAGGGTGAATGAAGGCTGCCTCCCCATATTTACCCACTATGAAGCTCAGTTTAGATAGTTGTAATTGCTTGTTTGGTAATAGATTAGGAAGCTGAATTAACAGTGTGTACAATATGTCTTAATGCTTGATAAAGGTGCTCCAATATTCCAGGCTCAGGGAGAATATTTAGCGTGAAAGATATATGTGAAAACGAAAGGACAGATGCTCCCTTTTTTCATTTCCATTATGGATGGACCTGATAACAGTTACCCTGTTTCACAGTCTGCCTGGAAAGAACTGATTTACATTTCTGCTTTGCAGCACGTGCCTTCCCTGGGTGAACACCATGAAGGGTATCATCTGGCTCACTGGTCCTTGAAGACCAGGTTCCTTGCTCTGAGCCATGACAGATCTACGGTCCACCAAAATAAAGCTTTTATTAATATGGCAAGTTAATGTGATGAGAAAGGATGTTGGGAGGAGGAGGTGGGGACCCCACACAGGATGAAGGATGCTGCAGTGCTGCTCCACAGTCAGAGCTGATTTAATTTGTACTTCCCACAGAAGTTTTAAAATGTGTACAGACTTGAGTTACCAAATAAATACAATACCTGCATCTGTATCTTTGCAGATGCTTACCAGCTGTGGGATGACAGTCCTAGGCTGGAAGCCTAGGGTGGCCTGGGAGCCTGATTTAGATCATACATCTACATACATCCTTCCCACCAAGCCTTCTCTGGTTAACCACAGACACATGACACTGGCTTAGAGCAGTAATGTCGCATACTACATCCTCAGAGATAAGGTTACCGGCAGCACAGGTGGGTCCGATTTTGCCATCTGTAAGTGGAGAAGGTAATTTGTGGCCTCCCAGTGGTGCTGGGAGGTTCCATTCATTGCCATTTTGTGCTTTGCATGCAGAAAGCACTACGCAAGTGCATGATACAGATATCTGCCAGAGGCTTACAAAGCTTCCCGTAAGGCATCTCCATGCAGCACTCATGAGCTCAGATTTTCTCTGCATGGGTCTGAGGCAGTAAAATAGGGTCTCTATCAGACTAGACTCCTCCAGGTACCAGCATTAATGCCTCGGAAATGTTTTAAAGGGTTTTCTGGGTTATTTTTATACATCTGGAATTTTTTTTGGCTTTCAATTTACTGTTTGAGTTCTCATCCTAAACGCCCCCTCCTTCATCCCTTTAACTTCTTTTTCTACTCAAAAAATATGAAACAGCTTCAGGAAGTTAAACAGTTGCACTTTAAAACGTGTCACTTTCAAAATAACATTCCCATTTAGAGTCGGATTTGTTACTGTATGCTGAAAGTATTGCTTTCTTTCACTTTGTGTCTTAACCCTAAAAACACTAATGCAGGCTTTTACCTTAAATGTAGATAAGGAATAGTTTTGCCCTCTTTCTAGCTTTAGGAATTCCCTCTGTAAAGACAACAGTGTGCAGGGGTATGGATAGTGCCTAAGGAGAGAACTTAGTTTCTGCCATCCTGCCACAACCCCTCCATTGCCCTAACAACAAATATTACCTGCTGATTTTTAAAAGCCATGCTAAATTTGATCTGTCATGTTTATTTATGACTGAGAGGGATAATTTTCAGTCAAGCCTAATGACATATTGCACAGTGATATATAAGGTCCTTTTCTCACTGAGAGACATACAAGCACTCCTTATCACACTTTCATAGCTCATTAATTAATTTTAGGACATCTCCGGAAGGCAAAATATATGCATGGTGCTTCATAAGGATGTAACATATGGAGATGTAACATAATCGGTCACAGTAAGCTGGATGACTTGACTAAACCTAAGTCTGATACCCAGATCTGATCTGAAGTTTAGATGGTACTTTGATTCACCTCCTGCACTCACCAAAAAGGCAACTGTAAATACAGCAGAAAAGAAACCAAACATTGTATTTAAGAGGGCTTTGCTCAGAGCTGTTTCTTCTGGTTTGCCTGATATACTGAAGATGGGACTTGCTTGAGACAAAATGTTTTACCCCAAATGGAAGTTGAGTTAAAAAACCCTAAGTATTTTAATAAGGACGCTTCACTGAAAACTAAATTTCAGTTAGGAAAACCCACCAAAACAAATGCATAATATTATCATTAAAGGTCACCTGATGATTTTGACTAAATCCACAAAATACCTAAGTTATCTCCTCATTGCTGGTCATTCTGTGTCTTCATAACTGGTAAATGTCAGCATTCCAAAATTTAAAGAAGATTTCCCACCCCACCTACCAACTTTGTGAAGTGTTGGAAGAATTTATCCCGCTGAAGGAAGGAACATCAGGACCATGGGTTGTTTAAGAGCATGACAAGAAGCTGTGTTAAGAAAATGGAAATCGAGCACAGCTATTCCCCTTCCTCCTCCCATGCACTCCATGCATGGGACCAGTCCCACGCACATTGCAAAGCCTTTTGGTAGGTAGCAAGAGCTTCTTGTTGTAGGGTACCTCCAACTTGAGGGCTGAACCCTCTGTTTCATGCCCAAAGGGCGCCACAGCATGGTTGTGCCTTCCCCAGTGCCTGATGATGGGACTGTCTGCCCTGTTGCTGCCCATTTAGGCCCCTTTGCTTGTGAAATGCCAGTGAGGATTAAGTTGTTCACCCAAGGCCACAAGACAGCTCTGCAGCTGATCTAGCAGACATACCTACATCTTGCAATGCTCAGCAAGGCATCCTCCCCTCCTCTGCATGGTTCCAGTTTGAGAAAGAAGCTCCATATGGTTAAATGTATGTATAAAATGGTAGAGATTTATAGATCCAGAATTTTATCCAGGCTGTTATGGTGATTTAGAGTTGGGTCAGAACCAAAACCTTTGATCACACACATGGATTTGGGTGGTATTTGAAATCTGGATCCACTTCTGAAGTCTGCATCTGACTCATCTCTAGCTACAGACATGGTGTTTTATGGTTTTATTTCTATTCCAGGGGGACATTTTCATGCATGTCTTGTAGCAGACAGAGGAGGTGGGGATCTCTATATAATTTATATTCAAGGTAATGCATACATAACTACATCTCTATTTCTCTAGCACATAGTGAGATATAAATTTAACTTTATTCATCTGCTGCACTAGGAAACAATGCAGCTCCCTTGGCAACACACCAGCTGCAGAGTTAGGTAGAGGAGAAATTCAAAGCTAGTCTCCTAACTGACTTTTTGAAGTCATAAGCTATTTGTAGCTGTAGCAGTAATGGCAGTAAATAGATCGATTTAGGGACAGTACAGAAAAAAGACCTCCAGCACAAACCTTTATCTAAGTGAATGCTGGCACACTTCATGTGTTTTCTGAAGATGTCCAAGAAGCAGCATTTCTTGTTTTGCTTTGGTAGACGGCTATGCTAGTGAGACTGTTGAAAGCAAATTCCCAAACTTTTGATATTCTAAAAGGTTAAGACTTCTGTTTTCAAGCCCCGTAATTTAATCTCTGTGTAAGAGAAGATTGTATTAGCCTAGAAGAAAAGTTATTTATTTAGCTGGGAATAGATGACCTTGTTGAATATGATTCACTTACCTGCGGTTTTATGTGAACAGCTCTTTTCAAATTGATCGGGAGCACAAGCTGTTTGGCTGGCTCTGGAAAAAAAAAATTAAATTACTTATTTCTTGAAACAAGGCAATGGCTGCTTCTTTTTGTGGAAAATGTGAAGTCTAACAGGTGTAAGGCAGAACAAAATGAATGTGAAAGCAAGAACACATTTCCATATGCTATTCTGGGAGCTCTGGCAGGGACTGAATCTGTTTCCACATGGAAAAGCATGGCACACACAGCCGGTGGGATATTTCTGTTCTCCAAACAGACACGCATCTTTCCGAGGGGCTATGGCAACACGGAACCGCCCTTTGAATTCCTGGGGCAGAACACCAGGATGTGACAGGAGCTTGATGTACACCTCATGGAGGCAGTAGTGCCAGTGGCAGAGCTCCCTCTTGGCTGCTCCCTCATCTCCATGACTCAAGGGAGGTCCCTCGGACCAGATTTGCTCCTCTTCTAACCACTGCTTTACCTTCTGCTACCGCATCCATGAGCAAGGTCAGATTTGTGGTCATTTTGGGTTGCAATCATACATTTCTCAGCTGTGTCACAGGATCCTGACTACTAGCTACTAACTCTGAGACAGCTGACTGAGCAAGAGATGCAAGTTTACAGAAGGACCTGTGTCACATACCCTGAGATGACTTAGAATCACAGAACAGTTAGGGTTGGAAAGGACCTTAAGATCATCTAGTTCCAACCCCCCTGCCATGGGCAGGGACACCTAATGCTAAATCATATCACCCAAGGCCTCGTCCAACCTGGCCTTGAACACCACCAGGGATGGAGCATTCACAGCCTCCCTGGGCAACCCATTCCAGTGCCTCACCACCCTAACAGGAAAGAATTTCCTCCTTATATCCAATCTAAACTTCCCCTAAGTTTTAACCCATTACCCCTTGTCCTGTCACTACAGTCTCTAATGAAGAGTCCCTCTCCAGCATCCCTATAGGCCCCCTTCAGATACTGGAAAGCTGCTATGAGGTCTCCATGCAGCCTTCTCTTCTCCAGCCTGAACAGCCCCAACTTTCTCAGCCTGTCTTCATACGGGAGGTGCTCCAGTCTCCTCATCATCCTCATGGCCCTCCTCTGGACTTGTTCCAACAGTTCCATGTCCTTTTTATGTTGAGAACACCAGAACTGCACACAATACTCCAGGTGAGGTCTCACAAGAGCAGAGTAGAGGGGCAGGATCACCTCCTTTGACCTGCTGGTCACGCTCCTTTTGATGCAGCCCAGGATACGGTTGGCTTTCTGGGCTGCAAGCGCACACTGAAGCCGGCTCATGTTCATTTTCTCATCAATCAACACCCCCAAGTCCTTCTCCGCAGGGCTGCTCTGAATCTCTTCTCTGCCCAACCTGTAGCTGTGCCTGGGATTGCTCCGACCCAGGTGTAGGACCTTGCACTTGGCATGGTTAAACCTCATGAGGTTGGCATCAGCCCACCTCACAAGCGTGTCAAGGTCCCTCTGGATGGCATTCCTTCCCTCCAGCGTATCAACTGAACCACACAGCTTGGTGTCATCGGCAAACTTGCGGAGGGCGCACTCAATCCCACTGTCCACGTCAGCGACAAAGATGTTGAACAAGACCAGTCCCAATACCGATCCCTGAGGGACACCACTCGTTACTGGTCTCCAGCTGGACATTGAGCCATTGACCACAACTCTTTGTGTGCGGCCATCCAGCCAGTTCTTTATCCACCGAGTGGTCCACCTATCAAATTGATGTCTCTCCAATTTAGAGACAAGGATGTCACCTGGGACAGTGTCAAATGCTTTGTAAGTAAAGAATTTCTTCCTTATATCCAATCTAAACTTCCCCTGTTTAAGTTTTAACCCATTACCCCTTGTCCTGTCACTACAGTCCCTAATGAAGAGTCCCTCCCCATAATCCTTATAGGATCCCTAACACTTCGGTAGAAACATAGGGCTGAGCCAAAGTTTAAGGACTTCAGCTCCTACAGTGAAAATCGTTCCTGCAGCAGAGGCAGACAGTTCCTTACGCCATGCTTGGGCAGAGCCAGGGACACAAGAGGACATTGCTGAGCGAGGAGCTGTCATATCCAGCCAGGAGGAAACAAGAAGAGAAAAGAGGGACTGCAAAGCTGGCTAACTTCTCACACGGCTCTGACAGTGATTCTCAACTGTACAGCTCCTCCTGGAGCCATTTTAACCAGGTCAGTCACAGAGCAGTCACAGCTGTCCAAAAGAAGACATGTGTTCGAGGTGCCATGACCTATCCAAGAAGGGGCTAACAAAAAACCGCAACCTGGAAGTCCAGATTACTCCAGAGCATTGCAAATAGCACCAGACATATTCATCCAGGCTGCTGAAGCTGACCCTTGTGCACTCCAGCAAACCAACTAATCAACCAACAGTCTCTCCACCAGTCCTTCAGAATATCTCTTAAGAGCCTCAGAGCCATGGCCTCATGAGCCTAATGTGCCTTTCAGGACTGCCTTAAAGGCTGAGGGTGCTCCTAATTAGCTTTGTCCTTCAACACAAAGCACAATGAAGTGCTGTTGGCCTTTGTTGATGATAGATTTGATTGCTCAGGGGAGCTGGTGTTAAAATGAAAGTACCTAACTGCAGTTAGGCTTAAGCTAATTCTTCAGTGGCCAACCAAATCAAGCTCAGAACAAACTGCAGCACTTTCCACTCTGTTACTCTTGCACCTGCTCATGCACAATGGGTAAAACAGCACTGTTAGCATGCTCTTCTCATCAGAATGAGCATTACTGGGTATAAAAGCTTAGACTGCTCCATCCACACAGATGACCAAATTCTGACAGCTCCACATAATGAGAGAAATGTCACCAATGCAAGCCTGGAATCAGAGAGCAAAATCTATCTTCTCTGTATTCAGCACCACCTCTGTATCCAGAAGTCTCTGCCGCACAAACTACTGGATTTACAAAGGTCAGTATGTCCTTCCAGGCCCCAAGGGTGCCGTTAATAATACTGCTAAGCAAAGAAGAGAGCTAGCTGTTGCTAAAAGGCATGATCCCACTTTCCCTTCTTCCTTACACTTTCCTTTTGGCAGAAGCTCTTGACTTCCTGAGCTGTCTCCGGGCAGACAGGGGAGCGCCAGCACCAGTGAAGTGGTGAGAGTACATGCTGAGTGCAGGAAGAGCCACAGGGGTGCCACTCCCAGGGACAATTAGCTATTAAATCACGTTATTACAGCATCAAATTGCACCCCCAGAAATGGCCTTGGGCCTTTTCCAGTGCAAATTTCCTTTAACGGAAAGCCCTGGTGAAGTGTCTCATCTGCTCCTTTTTATCCCAGTTGCTGGATAGAGTGTACCAACTTCTGCTGCCGCAGGCAGAATAAACAGCAAGTTTCAAGTGTGATGTAGCTGAGGAGCACTTTTGTGTGAAGGAGTGACATTATTTATCACAGCCATTTCTCACTCTCTGTTTGCACATCTTTTTAGCTTCCCTGCCTTATTTGTGAAGGAATTCCAGAACAATCATCAGAAGATGTAAAGCTGATAGCTTATCACTCAGTAACCATAAAGACGTACACATCCTGATACATACCAGGATCGAGGAAGGAAGTGATTTAGTCTTCTCGAGTGTGAATGCTGGTGCTCTAAGGCTCACAGAAGCCAGCACACATAAAAGACTTCCAAAGGCTGGTGAGTAATTCAGTGCTGACTTTTTCAGCTGTGTGGAAAACTACAAACACAGCAGCTCTGCCATATTTGTGAAATGTAAAATGAAAGGATATTGATGGCTGGTATTTGCAGCTGGGTTTGTTCTGCTATTTAGGTCCTGTTTCAAATAGGAAACATTTAGAATAGTATGTTAATGCTTACATTGACAGTATTCACATGACAAGGCTTGGACTATAGGCATACAGAGCAATTCTGCCTCAATTATTGTGCTTCTGGAAATATTCCACTGGAAAAGAAAGATGGCAAGGCAGCAGGTTCATGTTCAACAGCATAGACACTGGAATTCATACCAGTTTTATCAATCTCAAAAATAACAGCAAAGTGATATCAAAGCAAAAATATGGTTGTTCAGATTATCATTTTTCAGAGGATATTTGAAAATCTTTATTTGTGATTGAAGATCTATTATTTGTGATAATCTTTCTCACCTTAATGCCTCACTGGAGCTCCTAAATAATCATCCAGATTTCTAGGCCTTTATACGTTAATACCTTTTGTCTGTCTTTGTTCATTCCCTTTCCTCTCTCTCTCTTTAGGATGTACAGTTTCTTAGTGGACAAACTCAAACCATGCACAAATAGTCAGTGTGAGACCAAGTCCAAAAATCATATAGGCTCACAGCAGCTCTGAAACATTAACAAGCAATTGTATTTCTTTAACCAAACCTTGTGATACAGCCTATAGTGTCAAAATAAAAATGCCTTGTGCTGTGAAGGCAGAGATGTTAGAGAGGGCTAAAAACCTTCATATTCCCAAAAGGAACACAGTCCTCCATGCAGGGGATCTCCCACAGGTTTCAATTGTATTTCTTCACCCACTGCTTCCTGACTCACAACTCTATGTGCTCAGCCTAAGAACATCAACTCAAGGTCTTTTCTGGAAAGTTGAGAACAGCAATCTGGGAAGCAGCTCACTTTGACTTTAACTGAATTAATGTTTACATCATTTCACATGAAAACTTGACTTTATATTTCTTTTTTTCAACTCTGAAGACTGCAGAAGTCTTGGAAGCAAAGCATCATATTACACTGCAGACTGAAACTTGCTGTTTTCACAGTAAATGAGCATGATAAATTGATGCATTTGTCTGTGGAGCCAGCTCACAGACACACCATGTCTTCTTGATAAAGGGTTTGTTAATACTTTTTGCAAGGCAGAAGCTTGGTCATTAACCATAAGCTTGATGCTTTACATAGCCTTTTAATCTTACATCAGGACAAAAACATCAGAGGAGGTCAATTCTATCCACTACAAGGAACATTAAAACGGGCATTATAGTGATGCTTTCTTCTATCTCTCTGGTCATTACAGCTATATTTTGACACAACCACTCTTAAGTGCAATGTAACTGTTCATTAGGAAGAAATAAACAAAGCTATATCTTCAAACTATGGGCATACTGCCTTGCAGCACAGCCCCAGTAACTCCCATAGGCTCTGGCTTGAACCCTCAGTAAAACTCCATCTCCTGCTAGCCCTATCAAAGAGCTCTATGAGCTCTATGCTATGTCGTTATGACTGTTGGACACACCAGAAGTTCCCTTATCCTTTTTTTTTTTGATGTTGTTTTTTCCTTAAAGTGAGTATGGGATTGATTTGGCAAAACACTTGATGTAGGTTTATATTCTTTCATGTGGAACTGGAACTTCATTTTTAACACAACCTGCAGCTGTTGCACATGGCTCAACACAGGCTGGCACAGTTTAACAAACAACCTCTGTGTAAATTTAAATGTTCAGAATGAAAGGGAGCGTGTAAGCCCATGAAGCATGCTAGCTGTCCTTTAAGGCAAGTTTTTTTCTTTATTTTCTTAAATACACTGAATCTACCTGTCCCTTTCTCAGAAAAAATTTATCCCCTTGCCAGACTGTTGCAAAATTATCTGACTCGAGAAGGAATGAAAGAAGTGGGATTTCTGAACATGCAAGACTTCCAAGAAACCAGCTGAATGTAGCGCAAAATCTGTCAGGTTCCAAATATTTAATCTTCTTATGATACTATTGTGTTAGAGGCGAGTACTTATTTACTGCTTCCATGATACTACAACAAAAACATACAGCCTACCTGAACCGACACATTTTACTTTTAGTGGAGACAGCATCCTGAGAAGTGTCTGCAGGCAGATTTAAACCTCAAACCATTGTAAGCACAAGGGAAGATTGTCACGCTGCTGCTGCTGCTTTGGAGGCTGCTCCTGGAGGAACTGCCTGCTGCCATCTATTGATGCAGTAGAGGAAGGCACTGGACCAGCAAGTACCCACTCAGGTGTTTCAGTGAACATTTTCCTTGCTTGGGTTAGAAATTCCATAGATCTGATATATGGTACTCAGACAGGAACTCCTACTCGGTGGCTTAAGAGCACCAGAATTATTTAACATAGCTCAAGCCAAGAGTTCACTGCAGAGAAACCTTTAGCTATCTAGCCCAGCACAGCAGGGCTGGGTGATAAGCGTGACTAAAAGCAAAAAGTTCACCCTCACAGGGCTAACCTCCAGAGCCATAAACACAATGAATATCCTTATTGCATCCTCTTTCCCTTCCACTAGAATGGGAAGCATTAATATATTGACCTTTAAGGGGCCCACCTTGTGGAGAGATCACAGTATCTATTCACTGCAGCTCCAATAAGGAATTGGCTGAATTTGTGATTGTCACCTTCATCCAGCACACACAGCACTGGGGTCACTTGGCCTCAGTAAAGGTAACAGCCTTCTAGCCTATGCTGGCAACACATAAAGATGAAAGCAGTATCCCATGGGAGCAGTAACCTCCCATGACATCTGCTCTGGATGACACCGCTGCAGATGCAATCACTACAGGGCAAAGTTTTGCTGTTAGAAGAAAGCAGGGTGATGGTGAGGCAACTCTTCCTAAAAGGCAGCTGCCTCTGTCACTCTGGTTCAGAAACCATTTTCTTCCAGGTAAAAGGAGAATTCAGGGTCTGTTGAGCCTGGTACTGGACACTTCAGTCCTAAGCAGCTCAGCATCCTTTAGGTGACCTACCCAGAGGCAATGCCCAGACTGCCAGTCAGCTGTGATCCAAGCCAGTCCCCTCCTGCTCATGCTGCACCTGGGAGAGCACAAAAGGGTCATCACACTCACTAACTACATGCTGCAAAAAATCACAAGTGTTGAAAAAAAAAAGCAGCAGAAGTATCCTTCAGAATGTTTTAATCACGGATGGCACCTGGAAGGATGGCACCTGAGCCTTTGAGTGCAAATGGTGGGAACTTACTGGAGTACATGACTGCTGCTTTGCAAGCACAGAGCACACCAAGGAGATTTATCCGAGTTTCTTCAATGCTAGACAGCAAAAGGATGGGAAGGTTTCGGTTTGTGAACAGAGCCTAGAAAAATTATTGCAGAGCATTGTAATGAAAGAGGCAAGTTTTAAAAAGGAATCTTTACTCGTGATCTGATCCTAGTTAAACCTGGTAAGAAGAATGACAGGAATATCTATGACTTAGTTCCTGTAGATAACAATAGGTTAGAAAGGAAGAAGACAGGCAACCAAAGAGCTGTGATTCCATTGGAATGGATATTTTACTTACTATTGGCATCCTGCTGAACCACTGCTTCCATGATTTTCTTAGAATGAAAGAGCTCTCCTCCTTCCCTTCCCCTCATTCAGTTTGATACTGCTTTTATGTGCAGATTCAGACCTGGAAAGCAGAGAAGTGCTGATCCCTGAGGTCCCCAGTGGAGATAACAAGACCTGGGTGGGAGTGAAGAGAGGATGCGAACTCCTATTTTGTTTTGTAATGTTTTAATAGCCCCCTCATTTTTTTTGAAGTGACAACTAGCATTTCCTCTGGCTACTGACAGGGGATAGTGTTCATGTATGCTTTTATATAGCTCACACAGGATGGAGGGGCAGCAGTAAATGACTGCTGTCTCTAGCTTTCATGTTATTTTATTAAACAATCACAAGGAAATTTTCAACCTTCTGAAGGCTGCGTTTCATCTTTTGAGGTACACATCATACATGGCAATAACAGAACATTCACAACTCATGATTTTTGAGCCTACGGACAGACTGTAAGAAAGGAGCAACTGAAACTATCAAATAACAGTTAAGAACCTGCACCCTTTTATTTGACGGGGAGACCTAGATCTCATGTACACATTCTTTTTTACTTCATGCTTCACCTGTTTCTATTAGATTGCCTTTGGTATGTGAACACAGAGAAAATAGGTTGTCTGAAGAGACAAGTAAACCTGACAGGTTACCTAAGGAGAGTGCTGTAGATTTTGAGTCTGCAAGTTTAGGCTCAGTGAAAAAAATTTGCTTTACAGATTTATTTCTTGAAGGATGAATTTTGAATTATGGAACTAAACAAGGTTTTTTTCTTGAGATTTAGGACTAGTCATTCAAACATCTCACCCCATAATTTAGCTTTGTTACCTGCTATTTGGTGCACTGAGTGTCCACTTATTTTGTATTTCATTTCGGATTCTTGTGTTGTGTTGATGTCTGCTCAGTACGCCTCTCGCCTCCATGAAGAGAGGTATGGTACTCATGGCTCCTTTGATCAGTGTTAGATATGGCTTGAAGAACTGCAAAGGAAAAACTGACAGAGAGTCAATCTACAGCATGGACGACTTACTAACACTTTCAAAAGCATGACAGTGAAAAATACGGCTTTTATCTCTCATGTCTTGTTGATTTAGGTGGTTTCAGCTTATTGTTTGAATAGTGCCTGCAAAAGTCCACCATAGTAATTTGGTAACCATTGTATTTCAAGCATGAAAGAACAGTCACATAACTCCTAAATTGCATGGGTGCATTTAAAGACAGTACAAATACTTAGAAAAGTTACAAGTTAAATTTCAATTTGAAGTTTCTTTTTTATATGCTTTTGTGAACATTTATGAATTTCAGTTTCACAATATAACATTTTTATAGTGACTCAGTGAGAAATCTGAATGGCTTATTCACTGCTACATGTAAATAAACTTTTAGGACTCCCAGCAGAAGCAGTTTTGGGTCCTTCAGCTAATATTTTGTCTTTGTCAATCTTTCCCTCTTTTCTTGGCAACTGCTCCCAGCATTCAGAGGCAGCAACATTTCCTCTTTCGCAGACCTGCAACAGAGACAGAGATGTGGAATAGTAAATAGCACACAAGAAGATTATTCCAGGCCCTTGGTAATCTGATCATGTCCTCTACTGCTCTATCTATTCACTTGTGAGGTTAGGGCATATTGTGTCTGCAGGTGGATCAGCAAGGACACTTACACATAGAACAACTTTTAGCAGAGGACCATATCTGTAAAATGCTCTCTACAGTTTCCTGCATGTATATTACAGAGTAAGTATGTGCATCTACATTACAGAGTATTAGTTGGACACACAAGGTCAAAGGCGACACAGATGTTACGCCAGCAGATTTTATAAATGCACCTTGCAAACAGAATTCTAGTGTAAACAGAACATGAAAGTGACTTAAAACTCAAAGATCCAGCCCAAAGATCTTACTAATGGGGTTAAGAGACTTGAGCATGGTTATATCATGCTCAAAACCAGAAAAATAAACAAGCTGTGGGTAAAGCATTGCCTGGGACAAGAAAAACTGGAACAAACTCTTAAAATTTCTCTAGTCATAATGACTTAGCACCTTCCACTGACAACTCCTTACAGCCCCACCCCTCCCTTCCTCCTAGGCTGAAGTTCACTCCTGATTTTCCCTACCTCCTGTGCCTGAGCAGCACAGGCAGATGAGGAATGGGAGTTGCAGTCAGTTCATCACATGCTGTCTCTGCTGCTCCTTCTTCCTCAGGGCAGGACTCCTCACACTCTTCCCCTGCTCCAACGTGAGTCCTTCCCACGGCAGACAGTCCTCCATGAACTTCTCCAACGCGAGTCCTGTTGCAGTTCTTCACACACTGCTCCAGAGTGGGTCCCTTCCATGGGGTGCAGCCCTTCAGGAACTGAAGGACCCAGGCTCCAGCCTGAGTTCCCCCCTGGGGAAACAGGTCCTTGGTGTCTGTGTAGTTGTTGCTCTCACATATTGTCACTCCTTTCTTCCAGCTACAGTTGTACAGTTTTTTCCCCCTTCTTAAACATATTATTCCAGTGGCATTATCACCATTGCTGGTGGCCAGCAGCAGGTCTGTCTTTCAACCAGCTGGCATTGGCGCTATCCAACATGGAGGAAGCTTTTAGCAGCTCCCCCTTACTGAAACTCAATTGCCACACAAACCCAATACAAGTACACAGAAAAGGGCTTTATGAATAGTGTTTTAAAAACAGGAGTTAAAACCTGTGAATAACCAGGAAAAGTAAACCAGCAGTATCATGTTTACCTGGAGTAGAGACAATGGGTAACCTTAGTTTAATAAATTCAAACTAGAGGTAGCCTCTCTTTGTATATGAAAGTTAACAGAAAACTCATTTCTTTCCCAAAAGAAGCAGCACCTTTTGTCAGCATTGGCCCACACATTCTGTGCAGTTTGAGCAGAATGATTATGGCACTTCTACCACCCTGCTCATCATCAGTCTGGCACCTTCCTTTAGACTGAACTGCCAAAAAAAGCAAAAAACTAAGGCACGACAAATTAAACCACTACAAGTATTTGATGATTTTCATATTGCAGACACTTTCTCTGCCTGCTATAAACAGGGATGTTTGGCTCCCTCAAGCAAATGCATTTTTGGTTAAACCCACAGCCCCTGTTTATATTTTAACACAACAAAACCCCACCTGCATTTGTTTGGAAAAAATGTCACTGTTTTGCTACAGATTTCATGGAAAATTTCAGCCTACTTCAAGGATCAGTCTGACCCACATCTGATCCCAGATGATTGTGTGAAGCCCAACTCTTCCTACCTCAAACAACAGTAGGCAGCTTGACTTTGAAAAGTCTTGTGCTTTCTATTCTCTCCACCTATTTCTGAACTTAAAATTGAAGGAGGTGAAGTAAGCCAGTGATCTACTGTACAGAAGAATAAATTTCAGAAAATATTCCAGCTGAAAAAAATATGTTGAAAGTGTTGTGGGTAAACCCTATCTACTTAGTATCATGGAGCTATAGCTGTGTGATTTGTAACAATACTGTTGTTAAAGCAAGGACCTATTGCTAAAACCCTGATATGCATAAACCCCAGCACCTTCCACTCAAGTCATACTGTCTCCACTACTCTGTCCTTGCCTCTGTCATGTATTAGTCTTAAGAAACATATCTCCTCTCTGACTTCAGAAGTAGCTGTCTGATCATTCAGAGACCTTTAGGAACTTTTCCCTTTCCACAGGGCTTGTCAATTGCCATCAGGCAGGAGTGCGTAAACTGCTCTGCCCGCAGGTATCTCTGCTGCTAATCACACAGCATTATTCATGATGTTGACCTTGGTGGAAAGCATCCCACACCATTCCTCACTAAGCCTACTTCAAATCTCTCTGCAGATATCCATTTTGTCTTTTTTGGTTCATATATATGTATGCACAGCTCCAGTTATCTATCTGCTGAGATGATTCTGTCAAGTGCTGCTCATCCTCCTGTCTGTTTTTGAGAGCAAACAAAAACCCACTTCCTCTCTCCCTCAAAAAAGATAGAATGAAAAACAATTGAATGGATAAACCATCGTATGCTAACAAAGGATTAGAGGTATTGCATTTTTATTTTCAGAAGATAAAATGCTGTGACTTACTGGAAATTTCCTATTCTGAAGTAATTACTAAGCTAGTAATTTTTTTTCCCTACTTCAGACAAGATGAAAAATAGCTCATGTAAAACAGAGCTTATTGTACAATGAAAGAGGAGACTTTGAAGAGAATCATCTTTAGATTTAATCATTTAAAGCAGGATTAATAATATGCCATTGGCTGCTGAAACTAACTGAATACAAATGGCGATTAGCAAGCAATCTTCCAGTATTATTCATCAATAACAACTCCATTTCGTGAGGTCCCTGTGTACTACTTGTCTGATACTGAAAAACCTCAATGTTCAAACAAAGTCTATCGAATTAAAGGTTTGATCAAATTCCAATAAAAAGCTCTGCCAAGGATTTCACTAAGAACTGGATTGGATCACCTTTGTGCAGGAAGCACTTGAGCCAGTGTAGGAATACTGTTTTACTTGTTACAACTATTGACTGGGAAAGTAATTGGTGCCAAGGCCAATTAACACCTTACATAGATGACGTATACATGAAGTGCAGTAGAAGCATACAAGGGTCTGGTGAAGAAAAAAATGCAGTTGTGAGTTAATAAAAAAAAAAACAAAACTTCAAAACCCCAAACCGACAAACATTTCATGAGATACAATTCATTGTTTAATACCCTTTTTATCAATATTGTAATAGCCCATTTTATAAAATTCTTTCAATATCTCTGTTTTCTAAGAGAGGCTATTCATCAGCATCATCTGAAAATATATTCTAAGACAAAATGTCTTCTCCTCAGTTATCCACAGACTACCTCCAGTAAGAAATATCACTCACAACCTATTGCTTTTTCATGATGGAGGAAGGAGCTAGCAATAAATACTGTCAGAATGAGATCATCTGTCCTTTTAAATCTAAATTTACAGTTCACTGCATGAGTGTAGGTATAACTAAAAGAGCAGGTGCAAATGCAGCAACACCCCTGTCTGATAAGGGGAAAGCTAAAACGCTTGTAAATTTTTACTCAAGAGTCTCATAGTTCATCACAGCTTCTATTTAGTCATGGTGCCAATGTAGCACAGATCCTCAGAGCAGACTGGGATCTCCAGCAGTGTCTAAGAAGGATGTTCAGTCACCATGACAGTGCCATCCTTCACCCACCCACGGTGACTGCCAGCAAGACAGCAACTCATCTAACACAGGCCAGACAGCCAGCAATTGCAGTGACTTCACTGAAAAATACTGCTTTTGATGGGAAGTTGGGTTCTGTAGTGTGGCCTCTAGCTCAAGTCAAGATAAATGCTGAATTAAAACATGCAAACACATAAGGCCCTGCCAGTCTGCATTTGCTAAAGTTTCTGACAGCCTGGAGCCATAACTGCCTCTGAGGCTCCTCTTCCTGCTCCCTGCAAGAAATTTGTCAGCTCTGATCCAGACCCTTCACTTTTGAACTTTCCCCCACCAGCTGCTTTTCTCTCTGGACAAACATGGGCTGGGTATTCCCTGCTTGCTCCCAGAGCTGGGGAAATTTCCTTACCAGGAAAGTGGAGGAGTGTCTGGTGCCACATACCACTGAATACCATGGCTCAGGTAAGCACCACAGATTCTGACATAACTCATATCCTACTTAGCCTGTCACTAAAAATGTCCCATCACATTCTTCTAAAGATAATAGAAGCATCCTGGGTTCAATTCACTTCTTGGAATACAGGCATCTAACATCCTAGGCTGTCCCAACCCACTTCTAGCTGCCTCTCCATTAAGATGCAAGACTTCCAGAGGTCCTATATCACATTCTGTGGGATTCATCTTGAGCAGAAGCGGGTTCACTCTCTGAAACCTGCTGTCTATCATTCTCTGAGCACCACTTACCACTCAGCTGTGCAGCACACTGTGAGAGGTGGGGCAGGCAGGAAAGTTCAATGCCGGTGTCAGCAATAATCTGGTTTTACAAAAATGCAGCTCACAAAGCCAACTGCAGCTCAGTAAATACGCTCTTCCTAACATGGCCAGTCTAGGTTTTATTTAAGTAAGGGATCCTCTTATGAGGACTGTACCCAGCAGAAGCACAAGTTACATGAAGGAAGCAGATTGATCCCAAAGAGTCTAAATCCTGTAACAGATGGGTTGGCCGTGCTTGCGCCCATGGAACTGGCTCCCCTCTCCGAGCCTGCGTGACGTTCATCAGAATAAGGCGTGTGCTGGTGAATGTCATGCAGTCTCGGAGAGGGGAGCCAGTTCCAAAAATGCAAGCATGCCTAACACTGGATGGGTTCTAATCCTTAAATGTGCCATGACTTTTCAGGCTGACTCAGTGTCGATGTAAAAATACATGAATTTGCCAGACTGAAACCCTCCCACATCACTCCAGATCCAAGAAAGGACACGAATGGAAAGGATGGGATGACATGTAGGCTCTGAAGGATATTATTGGGCTGTGTTACACCCAGGTGGGGTGTGTGTGTGGTGCCAGGTGCAATATTATTACTCAGAGAATGAAAAAATAAGACTGTTGGGGTTTTCACTGTTTAGCAAAGGTACAGTCAGACTATCACAGACCACCAAGCTAACTGCAAATTGTCTAAGTTACTGTGGTCTGAGAAGCTGACTCATCATCCTAAGGATTTTAAACAACCATCTGCATGCTTCTGACTCATTGCAACTGAGGAATAAATCCTGTATGTTTACTTTATTTTAAGATGTTTTGCTTTACTGTGCCACCAAGGTAGGAATGTATGCACAGGCCAGGTTAAGGCAATTCAGCTTTCCATCTGCAGGCTGATCATCTGTTCAGCACTTAATACTTTCAGACATTCAACACAGCCTACCAGGAAAAGTTCATCAAGTATTTTGATCCCTACGCATTTTGTTTTCATTTTGTGCTCTGAAAATCCCTCTTTAAATCAAAGATATCCCCTAAGCCTCAGACTCCTAGCTGTAGCTCCAAGCAAAGCTGTTCAATTTGCAGAGAGAGGTTGAGCTTCTACACTATTTCCCATTGAATATTTTGCTGGCAAGATTTTGACTGCTGTTTGTAAATCCTCACAAGCTTAATTAGTCTGAGTCAAGCCGAGATTTCTTTGGTTCAGTGAATGTTCTTGAAAAAGAAGCAGAATCCTAGTGAACTGTGGAATTATATAGCACAGCTCCCTCTAGAAATAGATTAAAATTCCATAACTGGAGTAGGGTTACAGGTTGTTTTTTAAATAGTCAGATTCAGGGGGTTTGATAAAGTTTTCTTGGTAGAAAACACCTCAGAAACATAGAAGCTTACTACAGTGTTAGATTTTCACATTTTATATTACCAAAAGTTTGAAGTTTAGACTCTATTTTTGTTTCCAGAACAGTTATTTTAACTGCATTCTTCCAAAAAAAATACATGTTCAGCATTAAAATGAAAGCCAAGACACCAAGAAATATGTTCTTTCCAGGTAAAAGTACATTTTCCTCCCAAAACAAACATTCACTCAGGCACAAAGAGAAGACATTATTGGCTCCTCGGACAAAATGTGCAGCCTTAGGCTATTGTGTCTTTTTGTTCCATTATGTCTGCAGCTAAGCTTAAATTGACCAGTGATAAAAACACACTTTTTATTTTGTTTATGATCAAGCCAAAGTATTTGTCTACACAAATTGATAAAAAATACTTGCCTAATGCAGTTGAAGATGTATTTGGTAGTTCTGGATTGCTTGAATATGATTGATTTTCCTGTTTTAATCCTTATCTTCCTCAATAAAATAGTAATGTGGATATATATCAGCATAATTCATGTCAAGGCTATAAAGAGTTCTATAAAGTTTCCCCTGAAGACAGCGCATATTTTACCAGATCAGCTGTTTGATGTTTTTATGTATAGCTGAAGGATTCCTTTGCCCAGTAAATCCCTTGACACTGGCACCTATTCAATAGGCTTGTTTCACTTTGGCAGGTGTCTAATTCTGTTAGAGACCAAAACCAAAGAACGATCCCCAAATTTTACAGTGCAGGAAAAATATGAAAGGGGAAAAATCAGATTAAGAAGCAGTTACTTAACAAGTAATAAAATGACATATCATAAAATGAACTGTTTTTTAGATTTTTTTAAATGTAAAACTGTTGGGGATTTTTTGCCCTTTATCAAAGAAAAGCCTAGCTTCTGGAGGTGCCCAGGAAAAACAATGATATTTAGCACAGGAAATGTGTACTTTGTGGGCCAAAGGGCTTCACAGCCAGAGGGGATGTCGTGGTTTAAACCCAGTCAGGTAACTCATTCGCTCACTTTCCCCCCCCCCTTTCTTGCCCTCCCCCTGCTCTCGGAGGGACAGAGAGGAGAATCGAAAAGAATGCAACTCCCACGGGTTGAGATAAGAGCAGTTTAGTAACCAAGGTATAACACAAATCACTACTGCTACCACCAATGATAATAATGATAAAGGAAATAACAAGGGAAGAGAATACAACACCTCAGCACCAGCGAACCGATAACTCGCCCCCAAGCCCAACCAAGCTCCGACCGATACCTCCTCCAGCCCTGCAGTCTCCCAGCCCTTCCGGCTAACTCCCAGTTACATCCTGGGCATGACGTGCTGTGGTATGGAATACTTCTTTGGTCAGTTTGGGTCAGGTGTCCTGTCTCTGCTTCCTCCTGGCTTCCCCTCCCCCCTGGCAGAGCATGAGGCTCACAAAGTCCTTGGCCAAACCAAAACATCGCTATCAGCTCTGTTCCCGAGCTGAAAGTCAAAACACTGCACTGCACCAGCTACCAAGAAGGAGAAAAATGACTGCTGCTGCTGAACCCAGGACAGGGGACCACGCGTGGTAGAACATGAGATCACCACCTCCTACAAGACAGCAAACGACAGTCACAGTCCTGTGGCTCTCATTCTGCTAGGGATTTGGTGAGCAGTTTGAAATTATTGCCTACCCTGTATGTGCAAGGCATCTACCTAGCAGGCTAGGATTCAGTCTGCACTTGAACCACTGGCTTCCTTCAGAGGTTTACCAGAAAGAAAGCTAAACAAGAACACCTAGAGCACACACCAGCCCACCGTCGTGGAGCTTAGAGCAGAAGCAGCCCATTTCATCCATGAATGGTTGGATAGAAGGTCCATGCCATAGCTGCTGTCCAATGTCCCTTTATGTCTCACGCAGTTGTCTGTAGAAACTATGTAAAACTCATTCCTCAAGTAACATGATGAATGAGCATACGGTAATTCATCATAAGCAACACTTCCTTAATTCAAACATGCTCAGCTTGCGGATGACAACCACAAGCAGGATTTGCAAGGATGCTCTTTTCCTCAGTGGTGACAGGGTAAAAGGCAATTTTGAAACTTCTGTGCAAAACTCAGGATGAAGAATAGGTTGAGAGCCACAACACTGACACAAAAAGAGCCCATCAGGTATATCACAAGGTCTGTTTTCTCTTTGCATTTTTGCATTAATAGCTTTAGGATTTAGAGGTTTTTTGCTTTCTTCTGAAAGACAGAAGCTATCTTTAGAGATGATGAAGATAAAAAATTTCCTTGAACACAGGCTGTCACAAGAAGTTACTCAAGACAAAGACCAAATATTATGGGACTTAACATAAAATCTGATGGAAATGTCAAAACTGCATCACTTTCTGAAGGGTCCCTCTTGCCTGAGGGAGCCTGATGGAACAGTTGTTCGTGCTTTTGCTCCCTGCAACTTCTTTGGCTAACACCTTTCTCCCAAGGACAGTGTCTGGATTTAATAAACGTTTGAATGACTTCAGCAGAGTACAGTCTATCCTGAGCTGCGGATAACTGTTCCAGCATGTCAGGCAGGACGTTGAATCACCCACATCTCCTCCTCAGTGGCTAAGCCTCCGCCGACTGTTTGAGGCACCCAGCTGGAACAGTCCATGGGAATCCTTATCCATACTGCAGTCTTCTGGTAGAGTCCCTGCTTAATATTAGGAAGGAGACATTAATATTCTGTCCTTTGTTTTTCAGAGCTGTCACTTCTAGTGTGGTGCCTGCAAGGGCTACTTCTCTGCATAACATATGAGAAGGCTAAACAGTACCCTTGAAATTTCCTCTTAGTGGCAGAAGGGACCCTGCTGGGGGAAAGCAGAGACAGCAGGCTGCCAGGACCAGCAAGCTGCCAGCTCTTCGAGATCCTCCTATCCATGCAAGTCCAATATCTGAACGTTATCTCTTCGCCAGGCGTCAACTGATCAGCCCAGCCAGAGTCGTACCAAGATATTTTGGCATTTGAGCTCACCTACACCCTCCTCAGGCTCTTTCCAGCTATTGCTACAGCCTTTCTGTCCCTCTATCTGAAGAGCAGCAACACTCAGGAACTCAGGCGATGAGTGTCCTTTTCCCACAAGCACTGGATGTTGCCTTTCCTATGCTGCCTGTGGCTCTGTGTCCAGATATCTTCAGGTTAAATGGTTCCTGCTATGCAGCATCCATTTCCTCAGGGTGAAACATGAACTGGTGTCTAGAAAGGGGAACACAGTAGTATGACTTATTGCGACGAGGAGGAAAAAGGTGTTCTGGTGGAGACATATGCTACACTGTTCCTCAAGAAGGTGAGGCCCATGACAGGCATTTTTTTTTCCTGGACTTTGTTCAGTTAAATTATTATTATATTTTTTTATTATTATTTTTTTCCCCTGATTTACTGTCCCTCTCTGATACACTGCCTTTCCCTCATGTTCACTGCTTCCCTTCACATGTCCCATATGTGGCTGACAGGCAGTGTGCATTCACAAGCACATGCTTAGGGGGCTTACCAGGTAAAAAAATCCAAATATATATGTTTGCTTCCTGGTTGGACAATCAGGATCCTTGCCCACTCCCAGGCATGCACCTTCTTCTACTATAAAACCTTACATGCAATTAGTAGCTTTTATAACCCTATAATATTGTGACGATCTGTATGTGCTAGAGCGTATGAAACCCACTGTCTGTTGTTGTAACACAGCTTTCTGTAGGGTTTTTTAGGAATTACAAGAAACTGTAAATCTCTTTGGTTTAGGGCATCTTTTGCAACATGCCTTTAAATGGCCTACTGGAACAAAAATATGAATATTCAGTTTACAATGAAGAAGGCCCTTTGAGGTCTGTGTGTTATATCTATTGGAATGGCTATAACCAATTGGAGATGAGATGCTTTTAAAAAGTTCAGTAGAAAAATTAAGTTTAGCTGCCTCTTCTTTCCTAAAGCAGTAGCCTGGTAGACTTTATCCTACTTACAGACAGAATTTAGACTACCAGCAAGTAACGCGAGGTCTACACATGGTAAAGTTCAGAAACCAGCTAAATTATGTTTTTGGGAGCTGAGCTAAAACACAAATCTATTTAATGAGCTTGAAGAATGCCCTGTATTTGTTCAGAGAAACCTCCTCTTCTCCCTCTTTGAAGAATTCTTAATTGTCCTGGCAGACTGATCCCTACCCCTGATCCAGACTGGGCTGGATAGTTTAAAACAAGCAGATTTCTCCCCTGCTTACACAACCATGCATCAGAGCAGGTGAAGCCTGATGGTGGGACTTCCATTGCAGGTGGGGCTGCCCTGCAATGGCACTGTTGTTTCACCAGTTGTTTTGTTTGCAGTGATTAAGATAGCAGCAGGTCAACACTTTTCTGGGGCTTGTTCTTGGGGATGGGTCTCATTACCCATCTCCAACTCCCACTCTTGAATATGAAAAAAACCTCACAAGACCTTGCTTTGCCTATTAAGTGCATAATAGGACTCAGTCTTTCCTCCATTAATCTTACTCTTCTTCACTTGCTTCTGTTTTATGGAAGCTCCTGTTTTCCTTTCCTGCTTTTTCTCTGCCTCTAACCTTTTGCCTTGTTGATTGATTACTCCTTTTTTGTCTCTCTTTTCTTTCTTGCTTGCCTCCTCTTTGACAGAAGGTGACATGTTGCTCATGCTGGGAGCATCTACCAGATGACTGTGAAAACAAGCTCTGGCTTGTAGACTGCTGGAGGAAATGGCAGATGCCCCTTCCAAAGTGACTGCCACACAAGTGCCAAAAAATAGATGGATGAAAATCAAGTCATTTTCGGGCAGAAAGGTACCATCTTACCAGGACTTGAGCAGCTAACAGGAGATTTTGTGGGGTAGAAGTAAATGGCTTTCTGCTCAGGCTGTTTCTCTAGTCTGGTAGCTTCCCTGCAGCAGCCTTCCCAGGTATATTTTGCCTTGATAGACTGAAGATTTTGCTCCAAGATGTCCAAATTTGACCTGCATCAGGTTGCACAAATAAGGCATTGCATAAATAAGTACTAATATATTGCTATTTTCATGAGCAGATTTCTGAAATGCTTTACCAAGATCAGCAGCACCCTCCTTGCTCTGCAGAAAGAGAAAATGACACATAGCACAGTGCAGTGATCAGCTCCATGTCACACAACAAAGCAGGTGCAGAGCCCATATCTCACGTGTCCCCACTCAGAGCTCCCCAATAATTACGATGATGATATTTGGTTTTTTCAATTCTCTTTTACAGAAGCACCCTTCAAATACTGTGTGATCTAACTACACATCATCTCGTAGTCTAAATGGTCACGGGGTCACATGACAGCTACAGGGCACTCTCTTTCTGAAAGGGCCAAACCAAACAATTTTGCTTCCAACCGCTGTTCTCTTGTTGTATTAATAACATCAGTGATTGAGAAGTATGAAGGGTCAAAGTCAAGACCTGAAATCCATTTGCTGGGTATGAATTTCCATGCACCCTCCATCAGTAAGGGCTGTTTTGACACACCTGACTGGAATGACAACTAGATTGTTTTGGTTTTGAATGGCTGCCTTGGGAGTCTGAGGAGCTTAAGACTGATTAGAAGTTAAGCAGAATACTTTAAAGCCACTAAAACTGCCAACGATTAGAGATGCTTTCAGCTTCAAAGCTTACACGTATTTTTGGTCCAGTAAGTGGTATAACATCCACTACTTTGTCTACAAGGTATTTATATTAATATTGGATGGGTTTAATGCGGTGTTAAATTTACAGCTAAAAGCTCTGGAACAACACACAGCTAACAGGGAAATAAGACCAGTTCTGAGAGCCCTTCCCCTTTTAGAAAATTTGCTATGGTAGCTATTTTATGCCTTATAACTATAAAGGAGAATATGAATAAGAGTGAATGAATCTTTCAATACTTCAACTCCAGAAAGCACCGTTCTGCTCATCTAGTTTGACGTCCTTTGTTTGAAAACAAAACAAAAATAGTAACAAAATTCCCAAGCCTTAAAATTTCATCAAGATGTTGCTGAATCAGATCCATAACTTCCACACACTAGAGCCAAAATGAAAAATAAATTCTGCCAAGTCTGCATTTTACAACAGATAAGATGTGGTGAAGCACTTTTTTCTTGGTAGAAATTGTCTTTAAAAGGTTTGTAATAGAGACACCCTGCCACTTTTCCTACACAATCAGCCTTTTCTTTGGTCTATCAGAAAGGAAAAGGTGCTGTGTTACAGCACAGCCTTACCATCTTTTACTGTCTCAGGACTCCTCTCTAACACAGCAATACCTGAAAATCCTTTCGGGCAACTCTGCTTGTCTGAGCAGTACAAAAAGCTGCATGAAAAGGGCAAATCTCCTCCTTCAGGTCTGTAAAAGTTTTGCATATACCAAAATCAGCTACATCAGACTAGTGAAGACACACTATAGATATAGTCTGCTACTGGGAAAAGTTGGACCTGTGTATCGTGGCTGTGTCTGTGAAGTGGTTAGGTCAGTTACATCTTCCAGACCCTACTGGTTCCTCATCTCTGTGAGTCTGCAGCTCACTGAGCTGTGCCAGCTGAAGTGAGGGACAAAGCTCTCTAAGCCAGGTCTTGCTGAAACAAAACCTAAATACTTTTTCTCTAGGAGATAGTTTGAACAACATAATTGGATTTTGTTTTGCTGCAAAGTCAATTTAGAAGACTTTTTCTCTCCCTGTCCCTCCTTTCTGGACTCCAAATACTATTTTCTTCTCCAATGTTACGCTGAGGAAACTATTTAGCATGTCATTCTCTAAACCATACCAGTAGAATGATCCAGATTAAAAATGGATCCAAATAAAAAATATACCACAAATAGACGTTTTTTAGAGCCTGGTTTATATTATGGTCTGGCATACATAGCAATCACATAAAAACTTGCATCAACACATTAAAAGGGTGCTTGTGAACTGCAGAATGGAGATGGGAAGGAGAGGGAAGGCAGGTGGAAACACTCATGGGATGCCAGCCCTGTCCTTGGGCTGCCTGTGGTCTTCCTGTCCCAGGAAGCTCCTGCTTCTCACTTCTTCCCATCTTCAGATACTTAGTCCCTCTGCATAGTGCCAAGTGCTTGTGGAGCTGCTCTGGAAGCTGAGCCAGGCAACTGCTCCGGGTCAGAGGTAAACCTTTTGCACCCAGGAGCAGGAACTACTAAACCAACACGTCTGCTACAAAAAGCATGAAATTACTATAACCTGGATTTGACAGTGTATGCGTTTTGTTAGCCCAAATAATTCTAAAGATTTAAAGAGCAGTCAGGCAAACAGCTCAGCTGGCAGTGACCTCCAGAAAGGAAAAGGGCAGAGAGACTAGAATGAACAATTACTGCACCTCGAGCACAGTCACACCAAACATTTAAAAAATAATCTAACTCCCTTTTCATTCCGTTTTCTATTCCTATCACTTCCTTGTCAAGCTGGCAAAAATAACAAGTATATTTAGGTACTAAAGTCCAGGCTGAATCAAGTTACTCATATCCTTTGACTTAATTATGCTACTGACATTCAGTGGGTCAAAATCAGATGTCTGAATCCAGACTAGTTATACTGAGCAACATATTGAACAGAGAAGTCCAGTTGCTCATAAAAGGTAGTTTCCTTCAAAACACAATAACACAACACACTCTTTTCTGAGAACACCTCTTTAAATACTCTGCAGAAACACATATTGTACTTCCGTAAGAAAAGAGAAAGGTGTGTCAATATTACTGTTCTCAATCACACATAGGCCAAATAGGCATGAATGGCATGAGAAGTTTTCAGTCACTTGACCTGTGCAATGTATCAAATAGACTGTGTCATTCAGAGTCTCACAGAACAAAAGCCAAGAGTGTCTGATCTGAAATGACACGGTATCTCATCCACTTCATAGAATCACAGAAACATAGAACGGTTAGGGTTGGAAAGGACCTGAAGATAATTTAGTTCCAATCTTATACCATGAGCAAGGACACCTTCCATAAGACCAGGTTGCTCAAAGCCCTATCCAACCTTGCCTTGAACACTGCCGGGGATGGGGCAGCCACAACTTCCTTGGGCAACCTGTGCCAGTGCCTCACCAACTCTCACAGTAATAATTTCTTCCTTCCACTTACCCAAAGGTAAGTATTTCCACATCTGAAAAGATGTGTTGTCAACATGCTACAAGTAGAGTACATTGGGATCCCCAACAGGGCAAGGTATTCTTGAAATAGGAAGTGTCCAGGAAAATCAGTGGGAGAATAAGACCCTGTGCTGCAGTAAAAAACCAAAAAAAACCAACATCATGTCTGAACCCAAATATGGTGACAGTATAAACCAGAGTGCATGAGTAAGATATACCAGACAGAAACAAGTACACACTTAAATCGCCACAGTTCTTATCCACAGCATGCTGAATTTGTCCTCTTCCTAGGTGACATATATAGTTCAAGTCGTGAATCTTTCTGTAGGAATCAAATAGTCTCAAGCTATCTCAGGGGTCCTACAAGGTCTTTAATAAGGTAGCTGAAGCACGTCCTTCTGTCCTTCCCTCTGATTTAATAGGGTATTTCTCACTTCAGTTAGAGTTACCTTGTTCAGTGAACAGATGGTATAGCACTGTACTTTCATTGAAATTACTTGGCAAACAGAAAGCTGCCCATTGCAATTTTTTTTACCACATCTTGTACATCAACTGTTGTTTTCACCTCCGAACTATTAACATGCCTTTTCATTTCAGATGCCAGTGTCACACCTATAAAAACGGCTAAGAAGGACAAATGAGTTGTGGCAGGTACACACTTGGACCTTTCATTCTGTCAAGTTCATTCCAGCAACAGTTGATTTCCAGAATCAATACTGACTGACAGATGGTCAATTTAAATATCAGCATCCTCATGAATCAAATCTTATTCAATATCACAGTACATCCATACAGAAAATGTTAGGGAAGCAAAACCCTGAGAGCTTCAATTAGGCACATCTATGATTGATGTGGCTAAGTTCACTGTACATGCATATGTACTTGCTGAATAATTTGTCCTTAGCATGCTTTCCAACTGCTAGGGCAATGCAGAAACTTTAACCAATCCATCTACATCTTTGCAAGACTGGTAAGACATGCCTCT
Organism: Pezoporus wallicus; assembly: GCF_028554395.1. Classification (NCBI taxonomy): domain Eukaryota; kingdom Metazoa; phylum Chordata; class Aves; order Psittaciformes; family Psittacidae; genus Pezoporus; species Pezoporus wallicus. Next base: position 4,923,797 of record NW_026642361.1, read on the forward strand.
TTACAAGAAAAAGGTTGTTTCCCCATCCTCGCTTAAAGGAGTTTTCAAGTCTTGAGCAAAGCAAGGACATCCTTTAAATACTTCATACTAATCCCTACCGATGATAAGAAGATTCTGACCTTGAATCAGTGTCACCAGTCACCAGCCAGTGGCAGCAGACCTATTTGTTCTGAGATTTGTACAAATCCACATGTTTTTCCATGAGTTGAATGTTTGAGAATACCTGCTGTTCCTGGACTAAGTGCAATCAAGATGTCCTACTGGAGGTGGAAGTGGGATGGACCTTCCTCTTCTAAATCATTCCACTTCAGTGCCCTAGGAACCTAAACTTGCAACATACCTTTTTATGTGACTCCTCCAAAGTACATAGGAGTGCCCACATGCAACATACCTGGGAATGCCCAGTACCTATGCCTGAACTCCTGCTGGATCTCAATTTCAGGTTGAATTTGGGCATTGCCAGGCTGAGTGTGGAATTTCTAAAGCCAAGGTCCTGCTGCAGAAAGGGCAGAATTAGGTATTCAGCACACGATGTCCTGAGCCTGGGACAAACCTAATAGAGCTGACCACAGGATGATCTGAAATCCTGCCTCTCCTCTGAGCCTGCAATCAGTGCTTCAGGCATCCTTCCATGGACCTAACCTGGTTAGAAATGCGAGACAGGAAACACCCCCTGGATTTTAGATACCAAGAAGCTGTCCTAGTGGCTGTTAATTGTATTTTCCTGGAAGCCAAGGAGGCCAGGTCTCAGAGGCAGTTTTGTCTGCTATTCCAATAGAAACCAATATCCCAGTCAGGAGTGTAAGCCTCTAACTGTAGACTCCAAAGTCCATTCAGGTGAGTTTTGCAAGCCTTAGACATCCATGTGCTTTACTAGCTCCAGTAACTATATTTTTTGTTGATGCAGCAATGAAAGGACCATCAAGACTAACCTGGAACAATGCCCATTGTAAACAAGGCCAGAAGATATCCGCTAACATTTTTTCATTACTACTTTCTTACATGGTCATTGAGTGAGAACAGGTGGTTCCTAAACAACCCTCCTGAGCGTCTTTAAGTTCCTCATTGGTACTGAACACTTAAAAAGGAGGAAACAACCAAAAAGAGCAAAAGCAGTCACTGACTCTTCTGGAAATTATTCCAGTTCCTTAGTGAGTGAGAAGAGTTAAGCAGACACTAGGTTACTAACAATTTTCACCAAGCAATGAAAGTAAGCCCTGAGTTTATATTTAGCCATCCTTGGTATTCAGCCAAAAAAAAAACCCAACCCAACAAGCAGCAGTAGCTTCCATTTAAGGTTTGGTGCCAATTCTCTAAGTTAGATACTGTGTTCTTTCTTGGTAATGTAGGCAGTACCAGTCAAATCAGTTCTTGTTATTCCATCTAAAAACACAGCCACTGCACTGAGCCTAATTACTTGCACTCCTAGCTACCCAGGCCATGTCAGGAGGACACTGGATATGTTGAATAAGCAATTAATTCAATGCTTGCACCTACAATGAGTGGCTTTTTAAAGGCATGTGATTGACTACCTGGTTTCTGCAGCTTTCCAGCCATTCAAGACAAAAACAGTGCTGTTATCTATTTTAAGTGCTGTGTTATTTCAGACAAATTGCAAACAACGTTAGCAAGCTGCAGTGCAGGCATATTCAAAGGTTTCACACAATTACTAAAGGCCACAGAGCTTTGATAATTATTTTCCCTTTTCACCTGCTCAACCAGAGTAGCTGAAAGAGGTTAATTTCATGCTATAACTGAATTCCCAAAGGAACCAGAAGCCTCTGATTGCACACACCGCAACTCAAACCCAGCAGCTTGTTCATACACTCTAGAGAGCTTTGGGGAATAAGAACAGCACTGCCACATAAATATGTGGATTTACAGCTGCAAATCAACTAGTAGCATTAACACATTTGGAGATAAATCCTGTAGTGAAATACCACAGCAGACTTTTCATTTGTTAATTTTTACTGGTTTAACATACAGCTTAATGTAAAGAAAATCTTTGTACTCTGTCAGGCAACATATTCCAAAGCATAGTGTTTTCCATGCTGTGTAATTACATTGTGGAACTTGTCACTCCAGAACACTGAGGTGGCCAAAAGTGCAAGTTAAGTTCAGAGGAGGCTGCTCTGAACTCAGCTTGCAAGCACTTTCTCAGGAAGTGAGATGCAAGCACCTTCTCAGGAAGTTCCCTAAAGTGCTGGACCTGGGAAGAATGATCAAGGAAAGGATCATTTTCTGTACATTCTGATATTCTGCACTTTCATTAAGTGTTTGCTATTGCTTGTTGTGTAACACAGGGCTTCTCAAGGCAGACTTCTGACTTAATCTAGCATGGCCATTCCTGTGTTCCCCTATACTCACCAGCATCAACTACAATTACTGGGGAACACTGATGTTATACAGTTTTGCTCAAGGTAACCTCCCTGCCTCTAGTATCCTTCCTGTAACAGACAGAATGTCTGTACATGGGAGTCTTTAATAACGGGGATATCAAGTGTGTTTACACAAGTTAATTGCAGTCAATAGCCCTGACCAGAGTCACTTAGACCAACCTAAGTGACTTCCTTCTCTGTCCTTCCTCCAATTTCTTACTATTATCTCCCCCAAGGGGCATATGTTTGAGTTATATTTCAGACCAGGTAATATTAGTTCTGCTTCCAAGAGAATTTTTGTTTGTATTTTTCTAAAAAAATATATGAGTTTGAGAATCTTTCTAAAGCACTGCCCAAAATACACTCTAGGCTCTAGCAGAAAGTCTTACTCCCCGTTTGTTTCATAGGAATTATATTAGGCTTAAACACCCAGCTGCTAAGTTAAAAACAATAGAAAGGGTTTACTTGGAAACAGAGTGGTTGATGAGAGGGAATATTTCCCCCTGACTTTCCCTACAGTCTACTGAAGCAAGAAATGCAAAAAGGAAAACACAAAAAGCAACTGTCTAGAGGGCAGGCAGCGGTTCTGGGCTTGTAAACTAGATTCATATCCAATTCCTTCGACTGTGACTGACGAGCTGTTGTAGTAAGTTGGGTCTTAAAATGCACCAAATTCCTAGCAGTTCCCCAGGTGATTTGCAAGGCTTGCAGGGCATGTCTTGAGCATCAAATAAATGGCACTCAGTTTTTATTTAAAAGAGACTCGCAGCTCCATTTTGTACTGGCATTTTAAACCCTATTAGGCTAGGGTTCTGGTATTATTTTTATGGCATTGGTTGACTCATGCCAAATCATCCACATTCATACATTAGAGGAAGAGGAAAATATTACTCTTGGCTTGCAAACATTAGAGAAATGGAAACGTATTTAGAGAAATCTTTAAGATATATTTTGTAATACAATATATCCTGTAAAACTTGAAGGATAACAATGTTACCCTGTTCCCTAGCCCTGACAGGTTCCTTACACATAGGTATTTGAGTTTATTCCACTTCCAAGAGCCTCCTTTCATATCAGGGAGGAAATTCCATTAAATCATAGCCTTCCTGTGCCAACCGTAAGTATCAGATGGCTTCTACTTTCCTTGAAGTGCATTTTAAGTATAATACTAAATCCTTACAAATACCAAGAGATTCAGGGTCTGCTCCTGGGAAATGCTAAATGTCTTCATTCTTCTGCAGGTCAGATAAAGCCCCATCATCTATCAATGCTGAAGCATTGCTTTCTTTTAATGTTGTTATTTTTAAAATGCAGTTGTATGGGACTCCAGATATATAGTCAGCTCTGCTCTGTTACTTACTGTCAATTTATCTGGATTACAGACTAACCTCACCGCAGGTGGAGACACATCATATGGCTCTGTGCAGAACCAGTTTAGTGTTAGTTTATTACCCCAGGGACAGCCCTGAATGAGTGAACCTCTATTGCTCCATGCTACAGCCTGGAAGCAATGCTTTTGGGTGGAAGCGGTCCAGCTAGTAAACACTACTGCTTTGCCAGGTTGCAATTAGTCCCCTGATGAACCACGGAGCTGTCTCTGCTCAGAACTCCAAAAAATAAAACACTGAAAAGCAACAGAGATACCACTGCATACAAGATGACAGATTTAGGGCAGCTCCAAGCAAACTGTCTTTTGGCCTTGGGTCAATAAGGAAGAGTTAGGGCAAGGAAGAAGGGGTTACATAAGAAATGTAAGTAACTCTGCTACTGCACCCATGATGGAAGGAAGGAGGCTGAAAACATGACCATAGTGACAAGCTCTTCTGCTCTGCAAAAGGGTTTATTAGCCTGGGTGTAGGGTCAGATGGCACCAGCTTGGGTTCAACATCCAGGAAACACACTTCTGAAACCAAAACCAGCCTCCAGATAACGTGCCACATAGTCACCAGCATGTCTGTGCAATATATGCTTCTGAGTATTTCAGAAGTATGGGTATTTCAGCCCAAAGTCCAGTTGCTCTGAAGACTGCTGCACCAGGCTCTGTCACACAGGATAGGCACTTTCAGAAACCTAGGCTTAGGGGCTAAGCCTCGTCCTTATTATCTCCTGTTGTGTGGGTAAAAAGGACTTCCCACTAAGCATGTGGGATTTAGGTTTTGGTGTTGCACCTACCTCTGCAAATGCTGAATGTGACTAGCACTGGGCTTCAGATTGCACTCAGAGGGTCAAGCTGGAAGAAAGGCCACTTCTGTTTAATCATAACACATACATAACCTGAGGGACCAGTGGGAACTCCTCTCCTTTATATACTAGGTTGATGAGCAGTGAGTCCAGTGACAGTTTTGCTGATGCATGGTAACTTGCCAAAGCAGTAAGCTTTGAAGACATACTGCAAACAGACAGCTATGCCTAGTATCTTCTCAGTGGGTGCAAACTTGAAACAAAGATTTCAAACATGAAGGACAAAAATTAAAAGCTGGCATAATTTGAGATGAGAAACATTGTCATGTAGGAGATAGAGACCATTTGATGAGATGAGCCCTTTGCAAATGAAAAATGTACACTCAAGTTATTAATTTAGGAAAAGAGAATGCAGGTCCCTTTGAATAGCTATGAGGCTATACAACAGTGACTTCAAAAATCTAGAGACCATAGCAGACCACTATTTATTACTGTGCTGTCATTACAGTACAGGTACTGTGAAGACTAGTGCAATCTCTGCAGCAGAAGCAAGGAGTAGAGTAGTTTGGAAACTCCTGCACATTTTTTCATCCTGACTGAAATGCTGAATTTATCAAAATCAAAAGCTTCACAGAAGGATGGTCAATTAAAAAAATCAAAATATATACTTTGATTGACACATACAATTTTTCTGACAATATGCTTTGTGAAAAATTAAGAACCCCAAAATAGAATACAATTATAAATCTCCATATGAAGCTTCAAATTTACTTCTGCTGAAGAAGAATCTTTCTGCATGCAATTTTATAAGGGAGTGCAGGTCAGTGGCAGACGGTTATTTTGCACCTGCATAAAGCATTAGAGTGGTACAGTAACAAATTACAAAGCTTGGGTATCCGTATTTTAAAAACACATGCACGAAAACTGGAGAAACTGCTAAAAAAACAGAAGTCATTGAGACCATCGGAATCATAGAAACACAGAACCAGAGAATCTCTTAGATTGGAAAAGACCTTTAAGATAATAAAGACCAACTATTAACATAACGCTGCTTCACGTCCACCACGTAATCATGTCCCTAGGTGCCACATCTACGTCTTTTAAAACACCTCCAGGGATGTTGACCCAACCACTTCCCTGGGCAGCCTGTTCAGTGCTTGACAACACATTCAGTGAAGAAATTTTTCCCGATATCCAATCTAAACCTCCCCTGGAGCAACACTGAGGCCATTTCATCTCATCCTATCAGTTGCTACCTGGGAGAACAGGCTGACACCCATCTCGCTACAACCTCCTTTCAGGTAGTTGTAGAGAGAGATAAAGTCCCCTCTGAGACTTCTCTTCTCCAGACTAAACACCCCCTGTTCCCTCAGTTGCTCCCCATCACACTTGTGCTCCAGACCCTTCACCAGCTTCATTGCCCTTCTCTGGACACACTCCAGCACCTCAATGTCTTTCTTGTAGTGAGGGGCCCAGAACAACACAGGATTTGAGCTGCGGCCTCACCAGTGCTGAGTACAGGGGGATGGTCACTGCCCTGGCCCTGCTGGACACACTGATACAGGCCAGGATGCCATTGGCCTTCTCGGCTGCCTGGGCACAAGCTGGTTCATGTTCAGCAGCCATCAACGAGCACCCCCAGGTCCTTTTCCACTGAGCCCTGTAGAACCTCAGACAAATGGCCTCAGCCCACAAATGCAGTTCCCCCAAATCCCTCTGCAGAGCCTTCCACCCTCAGACAGATCAACACTCCCACCCAACTTGGTGTCATCTGTAAACTTACTGAAGGTGCACTTGATCCCCTCATCCAGATCATTGATAAAGATGTTAAACAGAACTAGCCCTAATACTGAGCCCTGTGACCAGCTGTTAAGTGAATTTAACTCCATTCACAACCACTCTTTCAGCTCAGCCATCCATCCAGTTTTTACCCAGAGAACAGTACACCTGTCCAAGCCAGGAGCAGCCAGTTTCTCTGGGAGAATGCTGTGGGAAAGAGTGTCAAAGGCTTCACTAAAATCCAGGTAGACAACCTGCAGTGTCTTTCCCTAATCTACTAAGTAGATCACCTTGTCATAGAATGAGATCAGGTTAGTCAAGCAGGACCTGCCTTTCATAAATCCATGCTGACTGGGCCTGATAGCCTGGTTACCCTGTACATGCCACATGATTGCACTCAAGATGGTCTGCTCCATAAAACTAAAAATTGGTTTTAGTGAGAAATAAAAGCTCTCATTCTGAGTCTGTTAAAATGAGCAAGAGGTGACTTGCTTATGGTTCCAATACTGCGATGGGAAAAAGGAACACTTGACAGGCTTTGCTTGGAACTGAAGCCAGGTAAAATCCAACTAGAAATAAGGGAAAAAAATAATAGGGTTAATGGGATAATATTTAAACAAATAGTAGTGGAAATGATGGATTCACCATCTTCTGTTGTCTTCAGATCAATGCCACATGCTTCTCTACAAAAGAAGCTTTAGCCCACCAGAAGTCCTTACGATCAATACAAGAGCAATAAATGCAATTTAATGGTCTGCAACACACAGGAGGTCAGACCAGACGACCTAAGGGTCCCTCTGGCTTTATAATCTAGGGACAATCATATAAGATCAAAGTGTACAGAGCAGAGTAATGAAATGAGTCTAGAGTTTGTATGTCAGCCTTTGCCACAACTACCGTGCCACAAAATTAAAATGTATGTGACTTCCTTTTTCATTTCATGCCTGTCCACCTGCACGTGTTGTTCCTCCATTGGAGGAGGGTATTTTGTGGATAGATTGCATCACTGACTGCAAATGTTCTCACAGAATTCTGTGGTATCACCAGCATCACATTGAGATTTGTGTTATTTATGATCATACTTTCCAGGTAAGACCCTGCTTCTCAAATTTGTATTTTCCATGTTTGGTCTCCAGAGAAATTTTTAAATGATGGAGGGAGGCCAGATGTTCTGGTTTTGGATTGAAATCAGGAGGAAAACCATTAATCTGTAATAAGATGCTTGGCGTTCTATTTCACTACCGATTCAAAACGCCAGACTTTCAGGTGGCAGGTCCATGGAGGAAACTAGTGCTGCTGAACTATTCTATACAATGAAAGAGTACTGAACGATCACTAAAGAGCAGTTTTGAATAAAGCACAGCCTGCATCATAATTTGAGCTAAAGTACTGACAGTTTTATAGAACAACAAATATTTTTCTGTGAATTTTAGGCAGAAATGGTTGTGTATCAGTATTTTCTTGATATTCCACAGAAGAAACGAAGAATTTTACTGGGATCAACAGAGACTGCAGCTGCATGGCAGATGTGTGGCCTCACCTCTGAATAGCATCTTGCGCTGTGAGGTCCTGATTCATTTTAGGGTGAGTCTAAAACAAGTTAAGCAGAGGTACTTAAAGGCTTTTCACTGAAGGTAACCTGACAAGACAAAGAGCGATTTTTCATACTGCGTCTCTATGCTATAGGAACCAGCTGAAAGATATCCACTTATCTTTCAGATTGAGGGTAAAGATACTACATGGTGTGCAGGAAGACAGGGCTTCAACTAGCTATCACAGGGGCCTTCTGGTGTCACTATGTAGTATGTCAGTAATTTTTTTAGTAATTTTAAAACCATTTGGCACTAAACACGTTGATTCTTTGCTCACTTCTTTTTACTGAAAAGTTATTTACCTGAAGCCCTAGTAGAGGTTTGGGGCATGAGACATTAGGTGCACTACATCCCACTCAGAGAAGAGTAATGAAATTCTAACCTTACACAGAGCTGACCACTAATTTCAGTATGCAAAGAGCAATTTAACTGCAGTATATAATAATCACTGGAGGGGTAATGCTACCTTTGTGAAGGATTCAGCTTTTTGTAAAAGCAGCAGCTGGAAGTGATTTTCAGGTGCAAAGCTGATTAAATAGATGTGATTTAGCCAGCTGTCTGCTTCCTTATGTGACCTTTGGCAGGTTCCTTGAGATCGGACCCATAAAAGAAGGGAGGTACGGCTGTACCAGTTGCTCAGCTCCCAGAAGGGATTTCTCGAACCATCTGGAGTGCCTATCTACACTACCCACTAGGCAAACGGTTGCCTCCTGCAAATCTCAACCCTGAGCAGGGCTCCACCTGAATTAAGCAATGGGAAATACCAAAGATCTGAAGTTCTTCTACAAGCTTGTAGCCTCAGGTTAAACATCATCAGCACCTTCCTTGACTGATCCAAGGAAATCACCTAGTCTTTTTACAGATAAGACAGAGCCAAGGGACAAAGCAATGATACTGGTAAGAGCAGTTAAGCAGCCAGACCACTCAGAAACTGTGAGGCTCCTTCAATGCAGTCCTCACTCGAATGGTTTCCAACACGTGTATCTTACCTGTCATTTACCTGAGACACCCAGCTGTGCTCCTCTACTTGTGTCCACCGCCCCCCCCCCCCCCCCCCCCCCGTTGCTCCTGTCAGAGCTGGGGGTCTGCATCACAGAGAATGCAAGAGCACATGACCAACAGCATGGTGATAAAAGGGCCTTGCTATGTCCAAGTCCCACTCTCAGCCCTGCCTTTGTATTTTAGCCACAGTTGCTGATGCCAGATGTCCGTAGAATCACTCTTAATGCAGCCTCTTCTAGCTGTTCTTGAATGTCAAACGGTTGTGGCTACTGCCGCTGCAGAACCTGTCTGATCTAAGGCAGCCTAAGGTCACTAATGGGTGGGAACTTCTATCTTGCCCGAGGGAGGGGATGACACCCAGGCCAGGAGGAGCTTGGGAAGTGATCTGCAACAGGCACTAGGCGCACCACTAGCTTCATTGGTGAGAGCGCTGGTGCACGCAGATTCCCTGATGGCTCAGCAATCGGGTGACTCAGTCTGGCTTTTAAAGGAAATAAAACCTCATAATTCAATCTGTGTGTGGATCTGTCTCTTCCTCTCTCATAGCTTTCACACTGAATTTCCAAATATCAGCAAAGACAGAGAAAAAAATTCCACCATCACTGAGCTCATAGGAAAAGGCAGCTGTGAAGAGAGAGAAGAGAGGAACTATGAGGTTTTTGACCAGCCATACTTTTTGCATTAAAGAAGTCATAAAGGTTTAAAAGTACTTATGTCTCAAAAACTATTTCCTATTCTGTGATGGAAAGTACTGTTGGATATATTGATATGATTTGTTTTCATTCATTTTCCCTGCCAAAGGTATTTTCTTTCTTTACAAAGAATTGGCACCTTCACCTCTACCTTACATGAAATACTGTATTTTCAAATCTGGAAACAAATGCAGGGAAATTAATGTTTATGCTTAATTCTTAATAATATCCATGTTATACATATATATTAGTCCATGTATTATTCAAACAAAATCGTAAATAATCAGACAGGGTTTTTTTGGTCCTGTAACGAAATTGTATAACAAAAACATTCAAGAACAGGCATTTGTACTTAAATTTAGTAGTCAATTTGTTAACTCATTCCTGCTAGTTGTAGTGGATCACCTGTATGTACAGATAGATGTAAAATTATCTTGGAGCATATTATGATATATGTGTGTATGGTTGCAATAATTAATCTTATCTGATAATCAGCAAGCTTCTTTCAGCTGCTACAGCCAGGAGAGGAAATGCAGTGTCATAGCTTTGTTCTGATTAACTCACAAAATGTTTAGCACTTAAGGTTTTGTTCCACTATCAGAGATTTGTTTGTTTATTTCACTGAACAAAAAATGAGCTTAGAAAATGTATTACAATACTGTGTATGATCTTACGGAAAAAATGAGCATTGATTAACAAACATAGTATATTTTCATGTTATATATGTTCTTTGCATTGTGTAACAGCTTAAGATTAATATGTTAATTCTGAATATTCTGTGTTCCATTTTACAGAAGTGTAATTACTGTATCCAAATCATAGCCACCACCTCCCATGGAAGGGGTTCCTCCAGTCTAATTACACGTCACTTCCTTAGACTAAACCAGTACCCAGTGTCCCTTCACACCCACTGCAGCTCCCACAGCCGCCTGTATGGTGCTACACCTCACTTCTTCCACCTTAGCCTATATACGCAACTCATACCCCACATTGCACCCCATGCCAAAGTGGGCTCTAGCACCCCACTTTAGCACAGGACTGCCATCTCTCTCCCTCTGACTTTATTTTCTGCTTCCTGTGCACATGCTGGGCTCCATAACACTCTGGGGGCTGAATTTCACCCAGCAAACAGGCTGAGCTTCCAGCCCGTTGAAGATCCATCTTACTCATCTCATCTTCAACTGACTGTGGCTTTTCCAGAAGAAAGCTGTTCCATCATTTCAGCCGGTTTCCTTCCAGCAGTGAGCTGTTCAGCTGCCAAGAACACTGGGCGTGGAAAACATCAGCAAAATTTAGCTAAGGCATCAAACTTGATTCAAATTAGTTCTCCCTTGGTGACTTCTAGTAATGGAATTTGTATTCAGAGGCATCCTTAACCTAAAGTAAGAACAGTCACAAGCCCTGAGTGTCGAATAAGGCCCCAGGTCCATTCCAGCAGCAAAATGATGGTATTACAAGTCAGTAACACCTCAGCTAGATGTGCCGTACTGACTACATAGCCCATAGTCAATATTGACAAGTATCTGGGCTGAGGCCTCCCCAGTCTCATGCCAACCTACAGATTTCTGCTCTATCACTTATAAATGACCAAATTTCAAAGGCTAGAAAAAATTCTTCTAATGATCAAATGACCTTCTACATGCACATACCATAGTATTTCAGCAAGACTCAAGTATTAGGGTCCTGACCACCATTAAACTCTTAACCAACAAGTCTGTAATAGACCTGCAAACACAGTTAGACATATTAAACTTTCACATCATGCAATACCTTATCATAGATGTTATTAATTGGCAACGGATACACAGTTGCCTGTGACAGACCTAAGACAAAGGTCTGAGAATGTATTTTTTTTGTGTCATTTTAGTTTAAGCAGATGACTAAAGGAGCCAGATGGCAATTTCCTGTCACAGGTGTGCAGCACACAAGCAGCCTCTCAGCTGCTAAACTCCCTTCTCAACTTCTTTAACTTGGCCTAGAGTTCGTGCCTGGGCACGTCTGTGTGCGACGTGAGCTTCTTGTTTTGATTTTCCATGACTTGGCATCTCTCATGATTCTCATGAGTCTGTTCTCAGAGTTCTAATGCGTGAGAACAGTAGTAACAGGTTACTCGTTAGAAACGCTCTTACTCATTAGAAAGTCTCTTTCTTTATAAGTGCCATGGATGCAAAGACATACTGATATACTTTGCAATTATGGAATTAATTTTCCTCTAGGTGTTAGATCAAGGTTTAAAAGTGTACAGGGCTTTTTTGTAAAGCACTTTCATGTTCTTAAGAAGAGGTTCTCTGGGAGTTCATAAATGATTCTCTTGAACAAAATGTGGTGTACTGCAACTTGCTGAAAAATAAAAATTAGAATAGATTAAAAATTAATAAAGTTAATGCAAGAGAGTTAATAGCTACCTATTACGTATACAGCCGTACAGAATAAAAAAGGCTGTATCTGTTCCTCAAAAATTAATAAATTATTATTTTTATAAATTATCAGAATTGTGGATCGGGGTTTTTCTTCTGTGACTCCTCATTATTAGCTCATGAGCAATTTGAGAAGGAAATCCTCCTACGACAAAACAAGACAGGAACAATGCAGCAGCACATCTGTCATTAGCATAAGAAAAAAAAAGAAGTATCTTAAGTACAAACTCAATTTAAAAAGCAAGATCAATTACATTGCACGGAGGAAATTTCTCCAGAAAGGGTCTCAAGCTTACAAGGCTGAAGCAGTTCTATACAGCAGAACTGACAATTTCTTGTAACGTGTCCCCATACTACGAGACACGTGTCTCAAAACAGGACCAAGAGCTCATCACTGCACAGCTCCACTGTCGGGATTTGATGTGTTCGCTTCGGACAACGCTCTCTCCCAGTTCTTCCCTTACCTCGGTACGCTGTGAGTTACCAAGGGAGGTAAAAGACCAGAGCAGACTCACTAGGGGCTCCTGGAAAGTTTCCTGCGCCCAGACTGCTCCCCAAAGCGCCTGCTCCCTTTACCCTCCAGGCACCAGGCTCGTTTCAAGGGTGACCGTGAGGAGCGCCCCGTGCAGCGCTGCGGGCTGCCCGCAGGAACCCCGCGAGGGGAGCTCCCGTACCCAGCGCCCCGCGAGGAGCAGCAGCCCCCACCCCGCTGTGCGGCTCTCCAAGAGCGCGACCACCCTGACGGCGCTTAGCGTGAGCCGGCGACCGGGCGACAAAGGCTACACCCGCCTAACACTGCCTCAGCCCTTCCTCCGCCCTCAGGGGTTTAAGAACTGAACCAGAGAGCCCCGGGAAAGAGTGCCGTGTGCTCCCCCCCATCCCCACCGGCAACTATCCCCTCAGCCACAGACCCGCCCCACAAAGGATCGAGGGCAGTCACCCCCCAGCCTCCCGCCTCAGGCCACCCTTTCCCGCCCGCCAACTGCCCGCCTCGCGCCGGCGGCCGGAGAGCTGGGGGGCGGGGGTGCAGTGGGAGGGCCGGCGCGAAGAAAAGAGAGCGAAGCGGCCCCGCGCGGGCGGGAGCCCTGTCCCGCGCCCCGCCGCCGCGCGCCGCCAGCCCGCGCGCTGATTGGCCGGCCGCGCGGCCGGGGCTCCCCGGCGGGCCGCGCCTGATTGGCCGGATTGTAAATGCGATGTCTGAGGGCGTCCTGGCGGGAATGGTACGGCCGAGCGCGCCCCCCGCCTGCTCCCCCCCACCTCCCCCACAGCCGAGGTGAGGGCGCGGAGCCCCTCCCGGCCCTGGGAGGGTGAGTCCCGAGGTGCCGCGCTCCGCTCGCCTCCCGCCGGGCTCGGGCGCACTGCCCCGGGGCGGGAGCGGCTCCTCTTAAGGGCCGGGCTAAAAGCGCCTTCTCGCTTTGTAGATGGAGGTGAGCGTCCTGGCTCTGCGGAACCTGGCGAGCGGCCGGCCGGGGCGGCGGGGCCGCGCTGAGGCTGCCGCCCAGAAGGTGAGCGGGCGCGGGGTGTTGGGGCAGTGGCGGCCGCGGTCTGTCCTCAGCGCTGCGGGGTCCTCTCACACGTTAGTCCCCCTGTCCCGGTGTCGGCCAGTGCGCAGCGCGGAGCTCTGGTGGGGGCGGCCGGTACTTCCGAGGACTAGGGCACCCCACCGGGCAGAGCGGGTTACGGCCGCGGCGCCACAGCCCCGGTCCGTGTGTGCAGGGCCTCGACCCTCGGGGCTGGGAGGCAGGTCGGGCCTGGATCGTGTCCCTCACGCCCCTGCTGACCGCATTTGGGGTGCTGCCCACTGGACCAGTACACCTGGCCCGCCCTGCCGTGTTCTGCCTGCGCAGCAGCATCTTACCTGTTGGCACTTGGAGCACAGGGGTGGCCAGCGCTACCGTTAAGATAAAAAGACAAGTCAGTAAATCAATCATGAGCCACCCCACTGTTGTCAGTAAGTGAAATGATTGCGCTCTGGCATCATTCCCAGAGAAACAGTTTTTAGCTTTCACTCACTACTCGCTACTACGTGATCTCAACCATCCCAGTGGCTACTGCTGGGTAAGGTGGAGGAGGCTCTTCTACAGACTCACCCTGCAAAACCGGGCCTGACATGACATGGGCAGCATGTGGTCCTGTTATTTAGTATTTGAGCATGCTGATGCACATTTTACTATGCTTGCCTTCTGGTCTGTATCCGCACAATGATGTTCCCAGGTCAAGAGACTGAGCAGTGCTACTCAGCAAGGAACAAGCTCGTTATTCCTCTCCTACCTTAGCAGCCAGGAGACAGGGTATCTAGCCTCGGACATATTTTGCTCAGTAACATCTCTTGAACTAGACCCGATTCATGACCTGCTGTCCATGTTCAATCAGGAGTCATCCAAAGATCACATAATTCTTGTCAGATTCAGCTCCTATTGTCTCAGAAATCTGAATTCCTGTTTACATACTAGGCTCATTAAGCCAGCCTGTCCTGTCCTCTTGTATTTGAAAGCCATCTCTGCTTGGATCAAGGTGAATCTCACACTTATGCCAACTGGCCTTTGAGTTCTGTGGAATACAGCTGGAAGTTCACATAAAGCATTGCAGTTACTGACAAGGGTAAAAGCATTTCTTACTTTAGTAGGCAGTAAAGATCTGTCATGTTGATAGTAGATGTGTGCTTCTTTTACAGTGCCACTACTTTTTTCATTGTGGTATTTACACAAACATGAGCATTTGAGGTAGTGGAACAGCAAGTTGCTTCAGCTGCCCTTGCTGCAGTTCCATTAGCACCAGGTATAGTGAGCAGGAACTTGAGGGGAAGGTAGACTTTCTCTGATACAGATTAAGTGTTGATTCACTGCCGAATGTAAAGTTGCAAGAATATGGAGCGCCAACACTATGTGAACATATATTCCAAGAAATACAGTGGCATCTAAGTTGACCCATATTTATTACAGTGTAGTTATGTTACAACTGGCTGTTAATTGTAAAAGGAGGTACATTTATAACATCCTTTTGTGTAATTCATAGGTGAATGCATGGAGAAGTGTTCTTCATCAGTGCTCAGAGCATAATGCTTTTGATGGGCCAAATTCATTTTCAGTTTGGATGCTACAGAGCTGCTCCTAGTAAAAGCCAGCTTCAGTTTTTACTGGAACATGTCTGCTTCCTAGCTAGACTGTACCTGATAAGATGATATTTGGAATTGCTTATTTAAATATCTTTCAGCTGATGATAGCTGAATTGTTCCAAATAAAAGGCAAAACTTGGGAGAGTTCTTATAGCAAACCAATAGTAACTTAACATTTTCTTTCAGGCTGTATTCCATTTCAGAATTGAACTTCTTGCTGCTCAAAATAAAATACATAATATCCAGCCTCAAAGGTGTCATGTTAGATTTTTAAAACTCATTTTGAAAAAAGGAAGTGGTAATCTTAGTCTGAGCAAGAAGACTTACTCAGTTTGAGACACCACCGTAAAACGCACAGCTAGACTGAAGAGCTAACAACTTCAAGCCCGATTTATAATTTAAAAGCAGTTAGCTGTGGTTCTAAAGGCTTCACTCCCAATTCCAGCTAGCTTTCTGACGATAATCTGTCAGCTTCACTTTTTCTCACTTCACTCAAGGTGCCTGCAATCATTTTAAGGGCCTAAATCTGGAAGCTACTGAATAATAATAACCTTGAGTTCAAAAAAACCCCAGTGTCCTTTTTCTAGGGTATTAAGGAGAATTAAGTTATAGCTGTACTATCTAAGAACAGAACATCAATCTCCCTGGGCAAAAAGATACAGTACAATTTTCTGCATGGGCATTTTTGGAAGCTCTGTTCTGTACCACATTTAGAATACCTGGACCTCAATTTTTGATACCCTGCAAAGAAAGCCAGTATAGCATCCTGTCTACTTTATTCCTCTAGTCTTCACAAGCTATTTGCACTAACAGGCTAGAGAGAAGTACTGTCACTTGTTGCTCAAAAATGGATATCTTGGCTCAAAGATACCCTGATGCCTTCTTTATTCAGCCAGTCCCTTGAGATTATTTGATCAGTAGTGATAATTCTTCCAGTAAGAGGAAGGGGTAAAACTGGACCCAAAGGTGAAATATGAAGAAAGTTTGACTGCAGCTAGAAACTGGAGGGAGTTGGTCTTCATTCAAAGAATGATAAAAATCAGCTAATGAATTAGACTTTTCCTTCTAGCAGCTCTTAGCTACAGTCAGTGAATAGTTATGGAGATTTTTCTTCATTGTTTTGAGCAGTAGATAGTGCAGATGCAAAGCTTGCATCACTTGCACATGAAGTTACAGCCACTTCAGTTTGACATTTTATGACAGTGTAAGCTGCATCCCTACCATGGCTTTTCATTGGGGACTTCTTAAGCAAAAGAACATGTTTTCTTGCTAACTGTAACATGACCTATGCATTATCTCAGTTTCGATCCGTTTTAGTGATTTATGTTTGGGGGCAATGCTGTCTTGTAATAACAGTCAGAGTTTAAAAGCCTAATAGGCCACAAGTTTGACTGGTTGACCTCAGGCTCTGTAATTCAGGGCAGTATCTCTTACACACTGCCTCAAGTACAGTAACATGTTGACTATTTTACTCCTTCCAACAGAGGCAGAAGAGCCATGCTAAATATAGCTGCGAATGCCAAGGCATGAGTCACTACAATTACCTTCATAAGAACAATTACATTGATTGTTGGACGGTTTCTTTCCTGCTGTGTCTAAAGAACTGTTTTTTTTTATTAACAGGAAAACATATTTGATCGATCCAGGATGGCCCCAAAGACTCCCATTAAGAATGAACCAGTTGATTTATCAAAGCAAAAAGGCTGCACCCCAGAAAGAAATCCAATTACACCTGTTAAGCTCATTGACAGACCTCAGCCGGATCCCTGGACCCCCACTGCTAACCTGAAGATGCTTATTAGTGCTGCTAGCCCTGACATGAGGGACCGAGAAAAGAAGAAAGAGCTCTTCAGACCCATAGAAAACAGTGAGCAGAGTGACACACCTGATTCGTTACAGGTGAGATTCAGAACACGATTACCTTATGTTCACGTAGGACTCAGACCTTCCTTAAATTGTGCCTCACTTTTATTCCAACTGGTCCTTTGTTTCCTATGGAAGACTGCAGAATTATAAAATATTGCCAAGGACGGTTGCCTGCACAGCACTGGCTGAACAGCAGGACTTGCAAAGACTAAAAGTAATTGTTCTACTAGTAACTGACCTGAGACCCTTCAAAAGCCTGAATATTACTTAAGGGACAGTGAAGGAAGTAGAGCTTAAATGGGTCATTTTCCCCAACTTAAGTACTTCTGACACTATTTTTTGAACTGCATTAGAAAGAAAATTGCCAGATCATTTTTAACCATACAAGCAGGATTTTCAAGAGCATTTTGACAATGGGAGTGCGTAGTTTTCAATATATTTTTGAAATCTTCTACCATGTCCACAACAGACCCACATGGTGATGAGCTGAAACCTTTCTCCCCCTTTCCACACCAGCCCCAAACTAGTAGTCAGCAAGGATGGTCAAGTGTTAATCAAATTTTTACTTGCCAAGACTCAGGCAATGTAGGGGCTGATCCCTGTCCTCCCTTTAGGAAAGCTATCCGTGGAGAGGATGACGTCAGGTTGTAATATGCGTCGTTAGTTTCCTTTCTTCAGACTTATTTTCATTCCAGCCACTGCTGTCCCTGTCCTGGATTGCTTCTTCTAGAATATCCTTCTTCTGTGATTTAAGTCAGAGGAAGATAGTTCTGGGGCCTTCCTATTGAGAAGCATCATCTGATAGGTACAGATCACTCTGCAAGTGTAGATTTTCCAGGACCTACAGTGACAGTAGTCTGGAGAATTCTCCAATTTAGCCATAAAGGAGCAAACAGTTCTAAAGGTAATTCCTAACATAGTAAGTAAAACACCAGTCAGTGTTAAAAGTTAGTTCATTACCACTGCAAGCCCACTAAGGTCATATGGTATTTTTGAGATGGCTACTATGAAGAGTTCAAATATTTCCTATTTAGTAAAACACTTAATTTTCTCCACTTAACTTGCAAAAGAGTGTTACTGTAAGATACCACCTTTCCCATACCATATAAAACTCTTAAGAATTCAATCAGAGCAACAGCCTGCCACAAGGTCACAACTGCCAAAGGACAGTTAAGATCTCATAAGCAAGGAAACACGGATTTCAACAGCTGCCACCACTCTCAGCTTTTCTTTACCAGAGAACATGATTATTTCTTTCTCACCTTTCTTAGACACAGAGTCAAAACTTCAAGAGCTACCAGCACAGAAAAAGCCTCCATCATTCTCATTTTGTAATAAATTAACATACCTCTTCTTGCCATCACAGTTTTCTGGGGTCTTTTTCCCTGCAGGGACAGAAATACCATATTCAGGCTATCCTACAGAATTCACATAAGCTAACAGCTTAACTGAGTTTGAGGTTCAGACCTTAAGGCACTTGATAATGCCTTTTATAGTGTCTTACCATCATGCCCAACACCTCAGCCTCTAATTTCTTAAAGTTATAGAGGCACTGTAAAGGGCAGTAAAATCTATTGAAAGAAGTTTGGCAGGAACTCTTTGATGGCTTGTACATCTTCTGGTTTATTAGATCCAGAGGTGTTTGAGGGAATATTCCTCCTCCTCTCAAAAAGAAATATTCCTTCCAAGTAGGATCTTGCCATCTGCTAGTCTATGTGTTTGGTCTCACTGGTTGTTTTATTTTTTCCTGAAGCATAATTGTTATTTTATGATCTCACAGATAAGTTTCTCTGTAGATATCTTGTGTGATGAATTAAAAAGAGCTTGCAAGCAAAATGTGTCACCCAAGTGCTCTGTGCTTGCAAGGTGTTCATGGTTTTTCCTTACTAGAAAGTCCGAGCTTAAATACTGCTAACATCTGGAATATACCTCACTTGGCTATGCCTTGCTTCTAAAGCTCTGCACTAAAGGGTTAACATTTATTTTTTAACAGTATGATATGGTAGACGACAGCACGGTTGATGAATTTGAAAAGCAGAGGCCCAGCAGAAAACAGAAAAGCTTAGGACTCTTGTGCCAAAAATTTCTAGCTCGCTATCCAAGTTATCCGTTGTCAACAGAAAAAACTACTATTTCTTTGGATGAAGTGGCTTCAATTCTTGGTATGTATACCTGCAAAAATGGGATAACTGAGCAGCTGGGGTAGCCCAACAGGAGGGCCTTTAAAAGGTCATCCTTCTTACAGAGTACATGCAAGGGCTGCCTTTCCCTTGGTCTGGATGCTCTTCTAATCATACTAATAAAGACTTGGAAATTACTAATATTGCTAAGTGTCTTTACTGCTTGATAACGCTACCATCTTAAAATCTCCTTTCTGACAGTACTTTATACTAGATGGATCTATCCTCCAGCTGTTCACCAACCGTGCTGCTTGCTTAAATTCTCAATTTGCTGAACATGGAAGGAGTTATGAGCTACACACTTTCTGAAGAAGACTTATAAACTACATCCTTTGTCAGAATACAATGTTTGGGGAAGCAATTGCAAACTAGTTAGTGTAGGAAATCAGTTGGCTTTACTGTCTGACTTCAGTAACATGCCTGACATTACATCTTCCAGGATCTCATGGTTCATCAAGGTTATCTTAGCTTTAAATGTTCTCTTGTGAGGGTAGGTTACCAGGAGACCTGCAAGAGTAGAATGAGAAAATGTGTTGTACTGAGGTGACAAGAAGGTAGCAAGTAGCAAGTAGCCTGTTAGGTTTGGTCTTAGCTAAAAGATCAATGAAATATCTGAGAGAAGCAATGAAATTTGGGAGAGAGGGCTAAGCCAAGTCACACAAATAAGAAAAAGATCCAGGTCCTTGGATGGGTTGTCTCTTAGCTAAGCATGGCTTTGTAAGATTGAACTTAAACTAAATAAATATTTTATTTACATTTACAACTCGGGTATTTACCAGAAAAGAGGAAGCAAAAATGAAATGTGCCTGTTTTGGAAAGAAAGGGAGCAGAGGAATGATGTCCTCTGTGACACTGCCAAGGAAGTCCTTGAAATACTCATTTATTTGCCTTGGTAATAGGAAGTGGGAATAGGAGAGAATTCAGATGAAGTAAATAGTTCAAGAAATTAATTTTTAAATAGCTATTTTAGATTTTGTAGTTACTTCTTTCTGTGTTTGCATGATGTGCCTGTGCTCCAACCTTGTGCAGCTGAACATGAGTAGTACTTTATTTTGTGTTTGAAGCGGCGTTACTTTGCTTTCCTTAATACTAGAAACTTTGTTTTTAAAACCTACTGTTGTGCATTTTACCTCCCTGAAAGGGCTGTGCTTATTTTCCTCCCTTTGGTTTTCACTTCCTTGCCTGCCCATATCCACTTGCTTCAGAGACCACAAATTTATTCACTGCTGATGTTGCTGCTCTCTGTGTGTAACAAATGATGGCTGTAATACAGTTTTTGCTACAAATTTATATTGCTGAGTTCACTAAAGACCTATGGAAAAGACCACAAAGAGAACTATGCTTCTGGTGCCTTACAGACACAGGATATGTGTATCGCTCATGTTCTTCTGGAGTATGTTTTACTCCAAAATCTTCACACACTTAGAAATACTCATGAATTGTTTATTCTAATACCTGTTTGAGGCTGGTAAGTATTATCTGTATTTTCCAGATGTGTAAACAGATGCATTAAGGCCTCACCTTCCACAGAGAAGTCTTTAAAAACCTTTCCCCTGGGCTAGCACGTGGTCTGCTCAGCTAATGTTACCCATTATGCGATTTGTAGTACAGATGTTGCCACTAGTGTATAGTGTACTGTTACATGTAACAGGCATGCTTCAAACAGTGCTAGACATGAGTACTCAGAACAGTGAGTAGAGTCACCAGGCTGTTCATATTCAGTTCTCAACCTTGCTCACGTCAGTCAGGCTGAACCCAAGCTGGACATATTTCATAGATTTCCTATTGGTGCAGACCCAGTCAGCCCTGAGGACTTGTTTCTGCATTTGGAAACAGTGAGTCTCACTCTCCACTGCTTTTCACCTTGTGAAGCCTTTGAGGCTCCTTTGCTTGGTATATGCTTACCAAGTAATTGTGCCATTCAAAATGCAAGTGGTTCCTTTAGGAGTGGGCTTTTATATCTACCCTGTGTCAACACCAGGCTCAGACCCTTTCTTGCCCTCTGTTGCACGCAGGCTTGTGTATAGGTATGTGTCTGAGCTCTGGAGCAATCTGACAGGAAGGGCCAGAGTGCTCAGGAAACCTTAGGGCAATCTGGATAGGTCTGAGTGGGGCAGCAGAAAAGAAGATAGACAAAGAGCATAATACCATGCGGCTGGCCATACACAAGTCAGTTCTTAATTGTGCAGATAGAATGGATCTAATGTAATGTGTCCAAGTGAACAGTGAAAAATATATTGTGAACACTCAGTATTAGAGAACAGCCTGTTTGCTCTTGCACTTCTGCTGAAGAACACATTAAAACTAGATGAGCATCTGTGTCTTTTTTTATTCTCCCCCTAACCTCAAAACAGGAGTTGAACGAAGACGAATTTATGATATAGTGAATGTCCTGGAGTCATTGCACTTGGTTAGCCGTGTGGCCAAGAACCAGTACTGTTGGCATGGCCGGCACAACCTCAGTCAAACTCTGAAAACACTTCAGGAAGCAGGACAGCTGCAGTATGGAGAGCTAATGACCATCTTCCAGCACAAGGAGCAGGACCTGGAGTACAAATTTGGAGAACAGAAAAAGGAAACTATTCCAGATCTTCAAGACAGACCCTTAATGGACTTTTCAGAACCAGATTGCACCTCTGGTAAGATAACTAATACGTATCATGTGATACACAGACACAAGTCTCTTTCTCCAGTTTGCTATGTGACTTCTTCCCTTGCTTTGCTTTTAAATTAAACAGTAAAAAAATATTCTTTGCAAAAAGGTGCTGAATTCACCATGGAGGTGACAGAATTCTTCTGTCCCCACCTGTACATGGCAGTAAATGCTTTATCCTGACAGAAGGTGCCATCTTCCATTTGTCCACTGTTTGCATGCTGCCCGCATAATACATACTTACAAAGTCCCTTGGAGTCACAAAACTATAGTGGTGCAGAACAGTGTAAAGTGGAGTCAGCTTTGCAATCTGACATTCTAAAAACTATTTCTGCAAGTTTTATTTTTTTATTGCCTTTCGAAGAGAGAATTCTGTCTGCGCTATTCAGTTATTTGCTGCCTTTCAAAAGATTTCTGCTTCCTGACAAGGAAATGCTTTACCTGCTTTCTGTGTGAGAAACTTAGTTTTCTGGCTATGATGGATGACATGCTAAGAGGCTTGGGTATTATTTGTAACACAGCATCTGCAAACAGCAGAAAGGACAAGTCGTTGCGGATTATGAGCCAAAAGTTTGTCATGCTGTTCCTTGTCTCCAAGACCAAGATAGTCACTCTGGACATTGCAGCAAAGATACTGATAGAAGAAACCCAGGATACAGTGGACCACAGCAAGTTTAAAAGTAAGCTGGCTGTTGAGATGCAAATCAATCAGTCTGTGAGCAAAGGAATTAGGGGCGTGTTTGAACTGACACCAGTAGGTAGTGGCAAGAGCAGGTCAGGAATCTTTTGCTGAAATATGGTTTAGGGTTTTTCTTATTTGTGAATGCTAGTTTGTGAAATCAGAGCTTGGGGTGGGGAAGAGTCCATTTGACAATTACCTTCAAATTTTATCATCAAAATAAAAATGTTGGTTTTGTTTGGATTTTTTTTTCATACTTTAACCCTACTTCTTGTGCTGTTCTAAATGATGTTTCTGGACTTGTTGAAATTAAACATGTTGTTTAATTTAACAGAGTTAAATTTCTTCTCTGCAGAAATGTGTTACTTCTTTTTATCCCAGAAATCTCTCACAGCTGGATGGCACTGTTTGCTTTTCAGTTTGTGAGGATTAGTACTTTGATCTCTTGGACAACATAGAAAAAACTCAGCATTAGCAAATAATTATTCTAAAATAAAGACTTTTGTGTCTTTAAAGTACTTTTAAAACAAAGTACTTGCACTTTAGTCTTAAAATTCTACTCCAAATACTGGGAGGAATTTAGCTGGACAACCTGTGGGTATCATATTCAGTTCAAACATGTTATTGGAGAGATTTTATTTTTCTAAGAGGGTTACATTTTCCAGATGATAAATATGCATCCTTTTGTGATGAGCTTTGCACTCATGTGCTTCTTGCCCCCAGGTGCTTGTCTTCACCACATGTGGAGGTAGCTGCCTTTTCTGGGCAAGATGATGATGTAATCATTTGCTAACCCATTTGCTTAAACCTGAGCAGCTAAGATGCATAAGCAGCTAAAATCTGAAGAACCAGTGGCAAGCAGGTGGGAGCTGGTATGACAGGCTTCATAGGAGGTGGCTTAAGTCTATCGCAGTTTGATTTTACCCCCTCATCTATGAAAGCTGTGGTGCTATTCTCAACAAAATTACCATGTAAATATGTACTGTATGTGCTGTAAAAGTAGCTATCCTGACTATTTCTGTCCTTTTCTGTTAGCAAAGGTACGAAGACTGTACGATATTGCCAATGTTCTCACCAGCCTAGGCTTGATCAAGAAAGTTCATGTCACAGAGGAAAGAGGACGCAAACCAGCCTTCAAGTGGATTGGGCCTGTGGAATTCCCTGGCAAGACCACTAACTTGGGTAGCTCACATCTCTTTTCTTTTTGACAAACCCTTCCCAGTGTAAAAGGTTGTTTTCGATTTGTAAAGAATGGCTCAGTATTCATTGTCCACCCTGTGGTGGTTAACTGCTGGCCACTTCAACATTTGCCCTTGTTAGACTTTAGGCCTAAGGGCTGTGGAGGGATGTTGAAGAACACTGTCTTGCTGGTATTTTTACACCAACTTATGTAACTATAAATTGTAGAACAATGGCAGATAATGCCTACATCTCCAAATCTGAGTCCACAGCTTTTCTGGGTTGCAAAATCTCCGTAATTCTGTTATAATTAGAGAGTGAATTATTTTGTTCATAAGCGGATTTACCAAGGTAGAGCAGAGCTGTTTCTTGCATGTGTACCTTAGTACAGAAGGTTTGTTTGCGAAGGAGGTGGTGGCTCAGAGCATCTCTGTAAACTGCATGGCTAGAAGCCAGAGCAAAAGGAAGCATTTTGGTAATAATATTTGAGTCAGGCCACTGCCAGGACCAAGTAAAAGTAAAGGACAGTGTTAACACCATCTATTTCCTCCTGATTATGCACACTAGAGCGTAGCTGCTGCTGCAGGTGCCATGGAGCGGAAAGAAAAGAAGCCCGTATCTTGTCTACCAGTGCATACTGAGCTTAGGTCTGCTTCCATGTTGTGGGGTCTGAGACAGGCTAGAGGTTACCTTTTATCACCAAGTTTGGTAACATGGCAGAAGCCTAAATGAGGAGCTGTATTCCATGAAGGTCTGTTGTACAAAATCATGTTCCTACAGGTGAGCTGAGAGGGCACAGCCCAACATCTGATCCTCTGCCAGGGACACAAGGAGCCTGTGTCCCATATCAGATCTGTGCTACTGGAAGGCAAAGGTTTACACGTCACGCTTCGTTTAACAGCACACAGTCTTGTGAAGAGACCAGAAGGAAGGTCAGTTCTGAGCCCAGCAGCCCACATCAAGAGAGGCAAGGTAATTGCTAATGAAGCATGTTCTTTTGTATCCCAGTGGATCTGCCCAAATATGGGCCCACCAATGTAAAGCATTTGACTGGGTGAGTCAGACTCATTAAATATGAGAATGATGCTTGGGAAGTGCTTATATTTCTACTGTTCACGTGATGAGACTTCTGTTTTGGACCCTTCAGTCAAGTGCCTAAAGTTAGATGAGATTAATCTGGGCCATACTGCCTTAAATCTGCAGTTTGTTTTCTGGTAAATGTTTCTGTTCTCCACTAACTGCAACTATACTACAGTTTCTTCTGTTAAAATTTGGTAAAGAAAGATTCCTTAGCCACACAAAAGCTTGCTTTATTTTATGGTTTCTAATATAGTGGAATTTATTGTAACAATCTAATGGATAGCTGTTAAAAAGACAAAGCAGTTACGGTTTTACAGTTCCTTCTTATAGGAAATTACGATATTGAGCACCTCTCCAGTGGGACTGAGTTCTGAGTGTCTTGCAGATTCTGGCTGTAGGTCATTAGTGGACGTTATAAAAATGTGCCAGGATAGAAAAATTATACCAATTATTTTATATGGCCAGCACAAAAATATGCTTGGTAAACAGATCTGTTATTAATTGAATGTTCCTTTGTTCTTTCAGCCTATATTATGAATTCAGATGAATATTGCTCCAAAATGATAAATCCAGCAGCTATCTGCAGGCAGAAAATAGATGAAGATACTAGGTAGGTTGGTCTTAACTCCCGTCCAGTTTCAGATTTGTGCTTGTCATGTTTAGTTCAAGGCTAGATTCTGTTAATGAGCCCGAGATAGAAAATTACTGGATGGTCTCATTACTATGTTAATGCTAATAGGTCTCACCATGGCTTTCTTTTTTTTTTTTTATGGCCAATTTATACTTACCAATTTATACTTGTACCATTGTTTTCCTTCAGCTTTGTTAGTTCTTCATCTCATATCTGTTTATATAGGTCATCCCTGCCTCCTTTGCCCTGTTGTCTAGGTAGGCTGAGCAAATCATAATTCCCTGCAAAAGACTTTCTGTCATATCAGTGAGTCTTATCTACATCTAATTCGAATTAATTTCTGAATGATTGATTCTAGTTAAGTGCAACAGGGAGCATTATTGTTCTGCCCAAAACCTGAGAAGTCTGCTTCTGTGTAATTAGAAATAATAAAAAGTGGCCCTGCTTGTATCTTTTAAACTGTGTAAAGTAGTGGCTGGCGGGACAGGATTTTTCCATGTTTATGTCCAACAATGTAACTATTTGCTTTCAAGGATAAAATAGGGGGGTAATTTTGGACTAAATGTTTTTCTTTTTTTCATTACTTTTAGGAATGAAGCTTGTGCCACAGAAACAGTATTAAAATCAGCAAGGAACCCAAGCGTAACCTCACCTCTCTCCCTTCTTTCAGTTCCTGGAGACTCTGAATTTTGTGTTAACCCTTTGCCTCAGGCAGTTTTCCCTGTGGTTCAGACAGATGTGCCAAGCCTCTCACTGCCACATGGCATCAGCAGCCAAGCTCCACATCCTTCCACGCTAGCAGCCTCCAAAACAGAAAATGGAAAACCTGCCTTGCTCCCTAACCAACCGTTCCTGTGCTTTCCATCTTCATCCCTCTTTATGTTGTGTGGTGGTCTTCAGGAAAATAACTTGAGGGAGAGCCTGCCCAGTGCAGGAGATGTGGGAAACAGGAATGCAGAAGCTCAGGCTGCCGTACCTTCAGCTGTCTGCCAGAAACGCAGCTCCCACAAGTGCGCATCACCCTCTGCACCTGTAGATGATGAAGAGCCAGTTGCTAAAAAGCAGACCGTGGAACAGAGGGATCTGCCTCTCTCACTTGTGGTATCCAAGGTAAAGAAGTGAATTTCATTATTTCTTAGGCTTCCTCTCAGCAAGGAAAGACTTTTGCCCAAGACAGTGTTTTCAGAAGTGAAAATTCACTGCACCACTCGTGTTACAGGTACAAATTCTGCCTCCCACATGTTAATAAAATTGTAAGAGGGCTGTATATAAAGTATAGGCGTTAACTGGGAGATTTTTCACACTACCAGGGGAAACCGGAGTGTGATTCCTTTGGAGAGGGATGTGATGCTCATCTGTTCTTTGGAATCAGTGTCCTGATCATTGTCTTCAACAAAGCAACCTGCCAGTGGGGAGGGAATTAATGTGACTATTATTCCTCATCTTCACCTTGAGCTTTCCCAGTTAGCAGCAGCAGCATTGCTTACGCCACTGAGCAAATGTGGTTTGTACTTCCCCACTACTCTCCAGCATGAGTCCCCCTCTCTCAAGCCATGTTGCCCACAGCAGGCATGTTGGAGAAGGATGATGGTAAAAGGTAAAGTGCAGCTATCTCAGGGTTCTCCTAACTACTTACCATCGGGGTCAGGCTCCAGATCGTATCAGTGTTTGAATATAAGCCAATTGAAACAGGTGCTTTTCCTTATCAGTAAAAAATTAATCCCCAAGCTCAGGTATCTCTTATCCAGTGTCTTCAAGTACTGAAAGTGAACTACAGCATGGGGCACAGGGCTTGGGCATCGCTAATATGGTTCTTCAAACCCTCAAAGTTTTTTAACATGGTGACTTGTTAATCAGTTTTGTGCTGCTCGTTTGCACAGATGCATGTTTTACTCTGTAGCTGAGGAAGGCGCATGAGAGATATTGCACTGTTATTTCCGTTTGGACTCTTCATTTCCTCTTTTGTTTTTGCTTAGAAGCCTTTAGAGTCACCCAAGGCTGAATCTACCCCAGGAAGTGGCTGTACCTCTGCTGTACATCTAGAAGCTTTTCGTCTTGACCTCACAAGTCCTGCTGCTCCAGAGGCTTCAAACAATGAGCCTACTAAGCCGTTAGATTCTCAGAAGCAAGAAAAAGGGGCTCAGAATAAAGACCCTGATGAACCCTCTCCAGGAAAAGTGCACATCTCTACAGAAAGCACCAATCAACCTTTCCTACCACAGTATCTCTATGTTCAATCTACTGCTGGTAAGGACACCCATGAGATCCAGAGGCACCCAGACTTCTGCATCTCTTCACTGAGCAAATAGGGAGGCCTACAGATAGGTGAATAAGTCTGTATTTGGCAGGAAAAGCCTGTCATCAGTTCTCTGTAGTAGTATAATAGCTCTGAATTCTCTTGACTTCAGATGAACTGTCGTTTCTCTGAAAATACAGTCATTTTTCTGAAGGACCCGAACATTAATAGCAATGAATAATGTGGGTTTTGCATGGTTGAATTATGTGCAGCAGAAAAAAAGACACTTATCCAGCATTCAAAACTCAGAGGAGCTGGAAATCTATGTTTGGCAATAGGGTGGCCAGAACAGTGCAACAGCATCCCCCTGAGTGAGTGAATGTAGTCAGCTATGAACTTTGTACTGTCTTGTAACGTGCATCATTGGGGTAACCCCACAAAAACTGAGGCACTGGGAGTGTAGCCATGCCTACCTGTAGGACATGGGAGGGATGGAGAGGAAGCAGCTGAAAATACTGCAGGAGGATTTCATGTTCACTATTTTTTGTCCTGTGTTTGTGTGGAGTGGAAGACTGGTTTGTGAGAACACGAAACGTGGTAGATATCCATGACTACTGCTTTAGTATTCGATTAATTTCTGGCACAGTTGGGTCTATGGGATTTCACTTATAAGATGAAGTTGCTCAGTTTGCAAATGTTTATCCTGGTGTTTTGGGAGGTCAGACAAATAGGGAACCAGAGCAGCTTCTGTTTCAAAACCGTATTTCAGCTCTTGTCAGGAAAATAAGCATCTTTGGGGTGTATGTTTGAGCTTGTTTTGTGTTTGGGTTTTTTTTCTCATTTAAAGCAGCATATATATTTTCATATAGCAGAGGATAAGATTCCCATTATTGAAAAAAAAAAAAAAAAAGAGGGTTTTAGCCAAGCTGTTTCTTGCTATTGAAGTTAGAAGCAGAAGACTGCAAGGTGTGTGGTTGGCGTTTCATGTGAAGAAAGTAAATGGATGTATATACAGTGAACAGGCAGTAGGGGGGGAGATGGAGGTGAGGAAAGGGAGCTTGACAGAGGAGTTACAGGTTTGTGACAGTTTCCTTGCTTCTTTTTTACTATTTTTGTCACAGTTTACTTCCAGGGCAGCCTTTCTCTTTGTTGTTGGACCTCTTCCCTGTTCTAGTTTAAGCTAAGTCTAGTTATAGCTTAAGTCTAATTTGTCAGCTGTATTAATGCTTTGCTTTTTCTATCTTTGGTTTAGGATTGAGCAGTTTTAATTTCCTGCTCCCTGCAAACCAAGCCCCTGGTGCCATCAATCTTGCTGCAAACCAGTTACCTTCTCTGAGCGTCCCCTGTGTCATGCTGCCATCAGCAGCCTTGGCTTCCTTCCCTCTTATTTGTTCTCCCACAATCAGCAGTCCTCTTCCCACAGTTCCCGATGGCTCCTTTTCAGCTGCCACCTCCATGAGTTTCAGCATGTCCAGCCTGGCATCAACAGCACCTGTTTTCATAGGCACCACGGCAGTGGTCACCCCCAAGGTCTCACCTGTGCCTTCAGTGGATCCTCAGCAACCAACTCACCCTGCTCAGCACCTGAGTCCTGCGCTCCCAAGGTCTTGTGGTGCTGTTAAACTGGACTCCCATGTGTGTATGGGGCATCCAGTGACCCTTCTGAAGCTGCAGCAGGTAAGTGGGAAAGGTGTTTGGTTGACAATGAAACACCATGCCAGATCACTGGGCCTGAAGGCACCTTGTGCTGCAGGCTGATGCCAGTATGTCATGAAAGTCTTAATCTTTAAAACTCTTACAGGAATAGAGAAAAAAAAAATTGATTACAGGTTTTTTTTTTTCCCCAGAAATGCAGGTAAGTATTTTTTCTCCATTTGACACTATCTTGTGTTCTGCAATGGCCACAGAAACACATTAGGACAGGAGGATTGTTTGTCAGCTGGCTGCAGCACCTCTCTGGTGTTAGTGTCCTGGGGTACCTCCTCACCCCTGTTCTGATCTCTCTTCACTAAATAATGGAAAAGTAATAGCAGTATCAGAACTGGGGGGAAAAATTCTTTTTGTAGGTTTTGTTGATCTTTTTTATAAAGATTTTTTTTTTTAAATCTACTACAGAAACAGACTTTTTTGAGTAAAAAAGATGAGAAATTCAAAAGTGAAGAAGGACCCATTGATCTGAAGTACAATGAGTGACATAAAGCAGTCTTGTCACACATAGAGTTTACAGTAGAGTGGCACTTGAAAAACAAGTGGTCAGGGTTTAGAAGACTAATTTTAGACCTATTTTGATGCTAACAAACAACTAAAGTGAGTAAAACAAAGGAAGAGAAAGCCATTTAAGCTGAAGGGCAAGATTGGCATAAGAATGAATGAGCAGGCATGAATACATTTAAGTTGGAAATGGGATAGAAGCTATCTGGCAGAACTGCTGGCAGACAGTTCCAGAACAAAAAGCAGGGGCAAAGCCTGTGGAGCTTCTGAAAAGATGTCTGAATTCATTCCCTATAGTAACAGGGTACAGAGGTTGACATCTACAAGCTGCCTTCTATTTGAATGCTTGCATGTAGGCTTTGAGAAAACCCTACTGAATCCCTTTGGTTTTGTTTAACAACTAGCCTTCATCAGCTCCCCTCACTCCCAAGAACATTCGTCCTGTGCGTCATGAGGCATTTTTCAAAACTCCTGGAAGTCTTGGAGACCCGGTTGCATGGAAGAAAAATGAAGGCAACCAGACCAGAAATGCCAGCTCTGTGCAGAGGAGACTGGAAATCTCTAGTTCCAGCCCTGACTAACTCCACTCATTGCAAAGGGTGGGCAGATTGTCCTAGGACTCTGTATCTATTACAAGAGATCAAGCTCTTGACAAGAGGAGTGTGTTAAAATGTCATCCCTTTTGGTATGCTTCCCCACTATCTATTCACGCACCAGTTCTGTTAGCCACCTTCTTCACAAATCATCCTTGGTACTGAAACCCTTTTACTGAGTTTTTCCTTCAGTACTGACTTGAATTCAGATGTTTCACATGCCCTTGTGCGCATCAAACTCTATTTGGTGTTTTAATTTGGGAAACTTTATTGCTGTCAGGAGATGCAAACAGATTTTCTTGGCGTCCCCAGGGGTTCTTTATTCATGGTTTGAAGTGAGATGTCTAGCACTTATCTGGGGTAAGCATTTTTATTTTTTTTTTGCATGTTCTCTACTTACCCTGAGTAAATCTGTGGTAAAAGTGATAAACTTCTGCAGTTGTGAGAGCAACTGCTTCCTCAGTTCCAATCTGTCAAATCCTGCCTCCGCAGTGCAGCCTCTTGCTATTTATTTTGTACATTGGAGTGGGATTTAGTGGAAAAAAGTCTTTTTTTTTTTCAGCTTCAGAATAACAGATTTTCTCAGGGTAGGATTACTTGAATGTCAGTTGGTTGTTGTACAATTTTCCCAGCACTTGTGGTTAGAAAAACCTAATAATAACACGGTATGATTGAATGTATACATGTGAAAAAATATTAAGACCAAAATAACTGTGAATGTTAACATGTTTATATTTGTGTTAATGAGCTGTAGTAGTCCTTAGGTTTTGGGTTTTGGTTCTTTTTTCTTTTACTCTGAGCAAAATGTACAAGTTAAATGTAAAAAATACAAAACCTGATCCCTTAATTACATTTGACAGAGTGACAAGCCACTGAGAGGGCTGTGCTAAGATTTCATCTCCCGTTTAAATATATAGTCTAGATTTTATGACCAGGAAACACTGGTAAGTCATTAACCACATGATTAGATTCAGTCTAACCTGAGTCTACTTAAGTGCCTGCTTAGTTGTTTACTTAAGTCTGCTTAAGGGGTATGTACTTCAGTGCCTAACACCTCACTTACAGGAATTTTGTAACTAGTTACTAGTGCATTTGAACATGCTTGGAAGACAAGGGAGATCTTTTTTGGCACGTATTTATTTAAATCATAAAAAGAAACTGAAAAGAGCAGGAGTCTTGAATTTGGGAAATGATAAAAAAAGTATTCCTAAGCAGAAGATAAAGAGGAAGAAACATCTCTCAGCTAATATTCAGAGTCATCAAATAATGGATGGTGCTATTAATGATATAGGACATAATTTTAAGAGTTAATGCTCTTATTCTTGGGTATGTTTTCACTCATGTAGCAAACCACAGTTTGTACAGTTTCTTGTTTTTAAAAGACAGAAAGTGTTGCTGTTGACATAGTGTTTCTCTGGAATTAACAAACAGAAGGCCAGCATTATCAGCTCTTCTCGGTACTGGTACTGGTTTTCCAAGGGTAGATACACTGTTGGATGTGCTACTTTGTTGGTCAAGGGAGACTAGGACTTTTTTGGGGGGTTGGGGGTTTGATGAGGCTTTTTATTTTTGTAAGGAAATGTATTATGAAAATGGAATTTAAGAAAGAATTTTAGTGAAGCTGGGAGTTTGAGTGATGTCGCCTTATCTTAGAATAGACCAATAACAGCCTTTTAGGGAGGCCTAGTTAGCCCTCATTGAAAGAAAATCTATAGTAGAGTTATAGGAAATTTCAGGGGTGGTAAAGAGAAGTCTTCAGACTGCTAAATTTAAGGGGTTTATTATTGGTTGGTTGGGCTTTTTTTAATTACACTACAGTTATGAAAGTTTACAGTTTTTGCTTCTGAATTATTTCTTCTTATACACCCACTTCAATTAATGTCACTTTGAAAAGCAGTGTGTAATTGGCACAGTGCTGCCCCTACACTTGTGTTGCTGTTGGGGCTGGAAACAGGCTGCTAGTGTTCATTATGACATGGTGGATGTAGATTCTCCAAGCCTTGTCTTTTTAGTACAGTGCAGCCTTTTAGTGAAATAGCAGCTGGGAGCAGAGGGGAGGATTAGAGCTAATACTGGCTCTTTGCTCCAGTTGAAGCATCATTGCAAAAATCGTCTTTGTCAGTGATGTTACTCTGTGCCATAACTAACCTAACTATACTTGAAAACACAGGGACTGAAAATGGATCTTCAGTTTCCAATTTCTGCTTCCATTTTTGAGTTTCCATAGACAGAGCAGGTCTGGAAATGAGGTTCAACTCCCCCACGATCAAAGCTGTTCTGTGGCTCATGGTTGCAAAAGTAGTTTTGGGCCAGGGAGAAGAAGGGGGATGATATGCTGTTTTGCTTTTGTCAATGCAAAATTGTCACTAAAATAGGAACAGGACCACCAAAGTAGTTGGGCAGCAAAGGGATCAATGCTGCTTGCAATACTTAAGCTGCTGAACTAGACTGGTGAGTGGGAAGAGCTGGTTTCCAGAGGGAATGAGTTTATCTTTCCTATCTTCACTGAAAGCTAAGAAGAAAAATAAACTAGGAACAACTCTTCAGGAAAGTAGATTTGAAAAAGCAGAATTTGTATTTGCACTGAGGAAAAGTGCATACCCAGGATGTTCTGCAGGGTTTGTGAAACCTTTCTGTCCCAAGACAGTTTGCTGAGGAGGGTGAGCGTATAACTTATACTTGAATCTACCTGCCACGTTTACATTTCTGATTGTCTTGTAAATTGGTGCTATTTCTGTATTTAAAAAGCTGTATTTTTAATGTAAAGCTGCTTCCAGTTTGTATCTTTGCACTGCTAGTTTAATATAGGTATTAATTTTATTGCTGTTTATAACTGTTCTTCAGTGATTAGATGTCTTGCTTTTCCTGCTCTCTAGCCATCTTTTTAGCTGTCCACATATAGCTTTACTCCAGTCACACTGTTGGGTTGGATATTTTTTTTATACTATCTTTTAGCAAAATATTAAACAACTTCAGAATAAAAATGGAATTAAAACCAAGGCTGAGACTGTGATTTCAGTATGGATTTCAGGATTTTCAGTGTGGCCCTTGAAAAGAAGCATCCATCCACTGTGTGTCCAGCTGAGCAGTCTCTGTTGGATGCGAGTAGTAGGGAGGTGGGACAGGTAGCAGCTCTCATTTTCGGCTTTTTTGTGCAACGCAGGCACAATTCCCACTCCAGTTACTGCAGGCACTAGTACCAGTGCTATGCAAGCCGGTTCTTAAAGCCCTGGAGCTGTCCAGGGGAATGCCCAGGGGCCCTGGCCCAAAACTGTATGAGGTGGTCCCCAGCACCACCACCATGGGGGCCTATTCCACCACCACTGTGGGGTCCCACCACCACCCTTGGGGCCTGTCCTGGACATCCCATAGCTGTCCCGCAGCCCGGCTCTCCACATGATGGCAGCAATGCCTGCCTGACACCCAAGAGCAAAGCAGGCCCTGATGCAGAGGCCAGTTTCCCACAGATGGAACCTGGCAGTTGCTTGTACATGCTATTGATCATCAACCAGTCCTAAAAAAAGTGGAGGATGCAGCCATAGCCCTGCTTCCCTTTCAACTGATCATGCACCCGCACATAAGACAGCTTCACTCAAACACACGTTTCCTCCTGTTAATAGCAGGTTCACTATTGATTTTAGCAAGCCCAGTATTGCCCCCTTCCCCCCTGCCCCAGTAATTAAAGAATTAACGTCCCCTGTCCCCTGGCTGCAAAATGCCCGCGAGTTGCAACTGGCCAGGTTCGTCAAAACTCACTTCTAAAATGGTAGCTCACTCGGTATTGTTTAGGGGGTTGCTGATCTGTTACTCCACCAATACTAACTTTCCCTTTCAACTGACAGAGGAAGGATGGTTAATCTAATAAATATGGTATAAGAAGCACTAACAAACACTAACCCTGACTCAGCTCCCCTGGCAGGACCACGGCCATCATTTCCTTAAGGAGGAGCAGGGCTGTAGCTTCCAGCAGTTCTTGTCCTCAATGGCGCACTTAAAACTTTGCCTTTTGAAGTAAATAATTAGAAAGGAGCATCCAACTCCCTCTGCATTTAGTTCTGCCTGTAAAAAGGGAAAATTAAAAGCAGTGCCATTGTGGATCAACATCTTAATGCTCCACAGCCTGGGCAGGGCAGCCTAGAGCCAGCTGGGAGACAAAAATTGCCCCTGACACAGGAAGGTTTTGAACACTGCCAGCACAGCTGGTCAGGGGCAGCAGAAAGAGAAGACTGATGGGCAGAAAAGAGCCTGCTTCTACCATGTCCAGGGAAGCAGGTCTTGACAAGTGTCATGGTTTAAGCCCAGCCGGCAACCCAGAAACATGCAGCCGCTGGCTCACTCCCCCCCCTTTCCTCCCCCCGCTCCCGGAGGGATGGGGAGGAGAATCAAAAGAACGTAACTCCCACGGGTTGAGATAAGAACAGCCCAGTAACTAAGGTATAACACAAATCACTACTGCTACCACCAATGATAATAATGGTAAAGGAAATAACAAGGGAAGAGAATACAACTGCTTGCCACCCGTCGACCGATACCCAGCCCGACCCCCTCAGTGATCTTCCCCTTCCAGGTAACTGCCCCCAGTTTGTCTAGTGGGCTTGACGTGCTGTGTTATGAAATACCTCTTTGGTCAGTTTGGGTCAGGTGTCCTGTCTCTGCTTCCTCTCAACTTCCCCTCCTCCCTGGCAGAGCATGAGACTCAGAAAGTCCTTGGTCAGAATAAACATTAACTGAGCAACAACTAAAAACATCGGTGTTATCAATGCTGTTCCCAGGCTGAAAGTCAAAAACACAGCACTGCACCAGCTACTAAGGAGAAAAATGGCTGCTACTGCTGAACCCAGCACAATGAGCCACCTTGGTCAATAAGGAGGGTTTCCTGAGAGGTGCTTGGGTCACAGCAATGCTTTTTCCTTCCAGCCCAGAGAGTTCCTGAGCATGGCTCCATGGCCTGCTTAATAACTTAAACAGCTCAGGATGTAAAGGGGTGAAAAGAAGGTATCTTTTCTTTTTTGCCTTACCACAGATATGCAAATGTTAGTCATGTCGACTGTGGTACTCTGAGAAGATCCATGTGGTCAGTAAACATTAACATCCAGATTCTTTCCAAATTCATTTATTGCACCAGAAATGCGATGAGAATTGAAAGTATTTTCAAGTGCTTTCTCCAAGGCCCCCTGGAGTGATGAAATTAATCCTAACGATGTCAGTCAGCACCTACTTAAGCTCCAAGAGCCTAAAGCCCTCCCCTGATCCCTTCGGAGGCCACAGCGACTCTGTTGATGAATGGGCAAAAGGCTCTATTGCAAAACGCTGTCACCTCCAGGTCTGGTATCATGGGACCTCCATGGGACAAAGAGAACTGATTCAGTCAGAACTCCTCCATTTTATTCCATTTTCCAGATAAAGTTCTCTTTTCCACCCTGAACGTGAGATGCCAGACTTCACGCCTCTCCACCGTCTCCAGCTGGCTCTCTCCCCTGTGTGTGACACCAGTGTGGTTTCATTGATGTCATACCGTATTTGGGTGGGAGGGGAGCATGAGACCGCTTTATTTTTTCCCAACAGTTGCTTTTTTGTTTGAAAACTGACAGCTGTGAACCAGCAGTGTTCAGCCTTACCCCCTAGATGTGGTGTGGGAGTGGAGGCGCTGGAAGGAAACCAAGCAAATCTGCAATATGTGTATGCATGTGTGTAATACATGCACCTTGGCATGTGACTCTAACACCACCTGAAACAGGCCCATTTGGAACAGGTTTAATCTTTCGGGAAGAAAAGAGAAACCATTTAAAGCCTAGAAAATAAGAGGTAGGTACAAAAATTTCGCTCCACAACAAAAAATTGCGCATAAGGAAACATCTCCCTTATTTTGCTAGCCAGTTCTTCAGTGCTGAGAAAAGCGCTTTGCCTCGTCAGTCTCTGCATCTCACTGACAGCCAACCAACATGAAATTTAATCACCCTACATCCCTTTGAAATCTTGATTAGCTGGTAACAACTAGTTCCGTGCCTGAAATGCACTGGGAATTTAGTGAACCTAAGGTAGAAGATGTTAGGAAAGAGGTGGCTGGAGCTCTGCTCTAAGGCTTGACTGAAGACATGACAAAACCAGTCACTGGCACCTCACTTACATTTAGGATCCTGTCATCACCGAAACTATGATGTTTGGAAGATGTTGGTGAAAGATGTCTCTGCAGACACTCTAGTCCTAAGTGGCAAATACTCAAACATTTGAGTTCCTGTCTTCCTTTACATTAACACAATGCCAGTGGCTCCAGTGGATTCACTCTAGATTTACACAAGCTCGAAGGGGAGGAGGGTCTGTCTCCTGGTTATGGGCTTAATTGTACACATGATCTACTGCACAACACTGAGCAAAGCAGTCTTTGACTTCTCTAATACCAGCACAATGACAGGTCAACCAGGAATTTCACCGGGCCTCTCAAAAGCTGAGAATCTAGCTGGTGGTGGTGGCATGCAGGGAAAACAGGGAGATGGAGAGAGGGCAAAGGGCAGCCCCATAGAGAAGGCATTAAGAAACAGCAGGACAAGTAAATTCACTGATTTGAAACTAATTTAGGGCTTTTCTTCTCAGCCTTTCTTGGGACCTCACATTATTTGAGGCTGCCTCTGAGGACATGTCAGAGCCTGCTAGCTTGGGATGGCATCAAACTTGCCCTCGTGCTCCTGTACCAGCTTGATGGTCTTGCAGTGACCTTTTCTTGCTGTCTGACCACTGATTTTTAATGTAAGCTTCCTGTTTGTGAGTGTAAGGCTGAAATCACAGGTTGGAGCCTGTTCTGTCTGTAAGATTTACAAAAGCATTGCATGCAGATAAAAGATTATTTTAGGAGGCTAAGAAAACAAAAGCTTTTTTTTCCAGTATATACAATTACAGAGGAACGAACATTCCAGATGCAGTCAGGGAATATATTTTGCTGTCATAGGATAACTACGCAATGCCCTGCCAGACTAGCTAGGGTGAGCTCTAGGAGCCTCTGCAGAGGATAAAAGGATTCACTCAGGCACCAGCCTCCCTCCTCCCCTCCCCTTCTTAGGAAGTCTCTCCAGATATTTCTCCAAGCTAGTGCAAGCTGCAAGGTCCTGTACAACGCCAGTGAGCTGTTACCTGGGAGAAACCAGAGGACAAGAAGTACCAGTCCACCAGATTTTTCCTTAGCAAAGTCCCCACCATTTGTTATGCCAGGTAAAAACACCCATAGCCTCCCTTTGGCTTTCTCAAGACATGGAGAGTTCAATTAAGGCGAGCAAAGTGAATCTCAGAGGTTCATAAGCCTTGTAAGTCTGTTGAGGAAATCTTGGTCTGGATTATGATTTTGCATAGAAAAAAAATGTTGTTTTTGTAATTCTACACAAACCCAGGTCACAGTTTTTCTTCTGTTTCATTTTCAAGGAGGGATTCTGCCTGGCCAAAATGAAAACCAGAGAGGCAATGATGAGAAGCAGAAACCCCCTCCCTGAGATACCTCCCCTGTGTGGGGCTATCAGGCAGCACCAAAGTGCACTATTGGAGTCAGTCACCAGCAAGCATCCTGTTGGCAAGGGGAAGCTTCTCCAAGTCCTACAGCAAATAAACCCCAAGCAAAGCCAGAGCCCATCCCTGCTGCAGAATATAAACTGCAGCAGAATTGCACAGAAGTGTCTGCTTTGTACCACAGTTGTTCTGCCTTGTGAGTAATATCAATCCTGAACCTGCTTCTCTGTGAAGTTTTGTGATGGAATGGGTTCCCTTGATGCAGTAAACCCAGCCTGTCCTTCCTCTGTTCCTTCCACGGTCAGCTTCCCTTAATGGAACCTAATGCTCACCACGATTGACTGCACAGCACAATTTAGTGGGAATGGGGTAATGGACACCAAGTGCTTGGTGGGGAGGAGGGGTCAATTGAGACAGGGTTGCCTGTCACCAAGGTGAAACTGCTTTCAGACCTGTCTCAGAACTGGGTTAAGGAGAGGAGCCACAGGGAAGATCCTCTCATTATTAGTAGGCTTAGGTGAGTCCTGAAAGTTTGTGTCAGGGTGCAGCAAGGGCTAGCTGCTCCCCAGGGAAGGAGAGCTGATAGCTAGGTGTGGTAGCAGGGCTGGCAGAGTCACCGGCCTCAGCAGCAAGGAGCCAATATGCAGAGCGACACATGAGGTCTGGATTGGGCCCAGAGAGAGTGACAGGGTTATACGCAGCCCAGCAATCACTCAGCTCAGTGAACAGGCTGATCTGAGGCCAAGCCAGGGTGCTGAGCTGGTGGGCTGGGCAGAGATATGAGCCCAGGCACAAGTGCTACCCTGCTGCCACCTAGCCCAGGTGGGACCAGCAGCTCCCAGGGGAGAGGAGGGACAGGACCTTGCCTTTAGCTGTCCACCACAGCCCTTATCAGCAAAGGAGCCGGCCTTGGACTCGGCCACCTAAGCTCCTCAGCTCAGCCAGCAAGGTGCCCCATGGGGGATGCTTTCCAAGGCAATGACTTTAACATGCTAGTCAAGTTCGGGCGATCGATCAAAAGCCTAAAATCAACTCAATAGTAGAAGATCTCTGCAGAGCCATGTCCCAACAGATATAAAATCTCAGTCACATCTTCCAAAGGAAATAGGCTTTATTTGCGCCAGACTAGATTCCAAGATAGGGAAGAAGGTTAAAATGACTCTATTTAATACAATAGTGTGATAGTGAGACAAAGTGATTAATTACACCTCCATAATGAGAAAGAGATTGTGTACAGACTTGAAATATCTTTAACATATCACCTTGTAAACTGACTCTGTGTTCACATATACCTACTGGCTTTCTGTACTGTAATTACTAGTGTTT
This sequence comes from Pezoporus wallicus, assembly GCF_028554395.1. NCBI lineage: Eukaryota > Metazoa > Chordata > Aves > Psittaciformes > Psittacidae > Pezoporus > Pezoporus wallicus. The sequence continues at coordinate 4,963,078 of NW_026642361.1, forward strand.
CTGTGTTAAACCAAAGGGTAGAGGCTGTAATTAAGAGGGAGAGACACCATTCTTGTCTTGGGCCCCTCCTTGGCCAAAGGGAGCCTGACTGAGGTTAATCATAACTAGATGGGAATAAAAAGAAATTACCTCTTCAGCAGTACTTCAGACAGAGGACATATGGATCGACAGCTAGCAGCATGATGAGCTGGATTAAATGTCTTTCCAACCAGAGGATTTGTGGTTACTCTCTGTATCACACACGCACAGCGCCAGTTGAACACAGGCATTCCTTGGATGATGGCAGCAGCCACTGCTCACTGAACAGTAGCCTACCCTTGGGAAGGGAATTTTGCCCAACCACATCTGGCTAAAGCTCTCTCCTAGCAAACGAATTCAGAGTATATTTAGCTTTTGCTAGAACTGATGGATTTTCATTCTTAGCACCTTATCAGAAAGCTGCATTATGAGAATTTTGCATATCCCCTCCAATGGCCCAACGCTGAAGGGTCTAATTGCCACACCAGAAGTGCAAATACCTGCCTAACCACAGCTGATGATACTCAAGCTCTCTCTGATGGGAATTAATTTTTTCATGTCCTTCATATCCTTTCAAGCTGTTTCCTGTCTGCTCACCAGCAATACAGCTTGTTTACAGCAGCTTGAAAATGTATGGGGAGGGAGAATAAAAAAGACATTGAAAGCACTTTAGAGGACAAGAAGCTAAACTAAAGCCAGTGCTGTGGAGGAGGGGAATAATAAAGGAAATTCAGAACCCTTTGCAGGAAGAGCTGCCAGCCAACAAGTCAGCTACAGCTGAACCAGAATAGAAGCTAGGTCATTTCCATTTCAAACTAGGAAAATGTGAAGCAACTGTAAGATGATCATAGCTTTGGAAACAATTCTACAAAGAGTGAGCAATGTCAGCAAATCCAAGCACTCAGTTACTGAGCATTGCAGTGTGATGCTTTTCCATGACAGTGCCCTGAGAGCGTTCACCGGGTCTTTCATGGAATTGCAATAGCTGGCACAGATCTGTTGTTCACACAGCGCTGTACAACAGCTGGAGACAGTACTGCCTCTGCCTGTTTCTATTAATTGAGGGTGAAACCCTTCATGTAGAACTGCCTGCATTTCCAAAAGACAGCCCCTTGTACGATCTTCTGGTCCCCTCCCATGTGTTCCTGTTATGTCACTGCATTATGACATATCCTATGTTTTCCTATTGTATCTGTGCATCATGACATATTCTAAGGGGTCCCACCCTTCTCCACGCTGCAAACCAGTGTTTAATCCTAATTCAGTTAAAATGGGAAAGATGTTACAACTTGAGGCAAATCCATAAATGTGCTGCCTGGAAGGTGTCTATATGGCAGTCCCTGCTTTCTTGTCCCAGGCTGGCAATTCTAATGAACAGGACATATGGAGAAGTGGGGAGAGGGAATTGCCCTTATTGCAGCAATTCTTGAAAAAAGCAATACAGAATTCATTGGAAAATTAGAGAATTTTTCAATCCCATCTTTCTGGTAACAGAGGACTGTTCCACACAGTATTTTACTCAGAAAAACATTGTATGCCAGGTAGGTACTTTTTAAGGAATCAAATGAATGTGTCAGTCTGCTCTCAGGAGCTTTTCTGCTACATTTTAATTGAATCCTTGTTGCATGTATGACTGAGCTTCCATAAATAAAGGGTAACAATCCTTTTCCTTTTTCCTATATCATTGAGTCATTGTTTCTGCTGGAATTGCAGAACAAAACTTCTGCTAGTTTAGATGAAGTCCTAAGTTCTGCCAGCAGCAATCCAATAGATCAATTTGGATCCATAAATGACATTTGTGATTTCTGTTTGCAGAGTCATATCTTTTTGTGCTTCCTCGCAAGATAGTAAAAGTTATACCATGAATAAAACGCCCATGTGTATTTATATATAAAACACTGGAGGTAATTTTTAAGGTCTCTGTGTAAGGGATTTGTCACTCATCCTCACCACAATCACCTCCTATTTCTGAGTCTGTAACTTAGCAGTGCAATTTTGGTTTGTTGTTCAGGGATAGACTTTTTTAATGAATATCCTGTTGCGTAGTGGCACAATTCCAGGAGATTTTTAGGGATGAGTGAGTCACTTACATGGGACATCCATCATGACATAGTGTAGATGAAAATAGTCCCACTTAAGACGTGGATGACATACCACTTGAAAGACTTCAGAATTCGTATTGTAACATACTACAAAGAGAGAATTTGTTTCACAAACAGCAAAACTATAAAAGGAGCTTGCTTTCATCTCTGCTTCCTAATGCTTTCAATTCTGTGAGGCTATCACACCACTCTAAGGACATTCAAGCACCCAAGAGTGCCTAAGTCACTTCATGCCATTTTTGGACTGCGAAGACAGTGGACACCAAGATAAGAACAGGCTCTTTGTTAATTTTGTCAGTTATATCTGATTAAATTGGTTTATTTTCCTTTAGGGATTGGTGCACAGACCAAGATAATCCTTGGTGATACTGTGCTGAAGTTGATGAATTTGCACCAGGAACTAATTTGGTGCAGTTTGGTTAAGGAAATGAAGTAATCAGGAGTTAACTTAGTCCTTTTCTTCTCCTTTTCCCTACCTTTCCTTCAGAAGTACAAACTTCCGTAAATAAGTTCAGGACATCAGGTATATCTGGAGATGCTGAGAAAATTAATGCCCAAGGAAAATATATTGGTGGCATGCTAGTTAGTCTAAGGTGCCTCATTTCAATACATTTTTTTATGCCTGCAGTAAGGTTTTGTCATACAATGTTTTTTCTCATTTCATTTATCTCAGTGAAATTCTGTCCTACCAACATTTTGACCCTGGAGCCAAGTATGACCAGGGGTATGTACATGTTCATAGCTTCCGAATTTCAGCCATTGGAAGGTACATGTGAACTGGAAGCCATACACATAGAAAGCATTCGAGTTGATATGAAACTAAGCAACATTTCTGCTTACAAAAAAAATTGCTGTGAGCACTTCACTGCCATGCCTAAACCCCCATCTACTGTGGCCAGGAAAATCACATTAATATCCATAGCAAGTATGTATTTGCAGAGTTGAAAAAAGTGCTGAATGGGTTTTCTAGCTAATGCAGACAGATGGAGTCTACTACCCTATAAAACTATTTGCCTATGTAGGGCTTGATATTTTTTGCGGAAAAAAGGAAACATGGGGAGGTAGAAGTGGTATAGTCTCCAGGAACTCTTAACAGCATAGCTAGCAGTGTTCCTCATCATCTATTCAACATCATTTTGTCATGGTTCTTAGTGCACTTGCAGTTGGCTCTCCTTCTGAACACCTTCTTCAGACAAGCCATTCAAAAGGTTCATTTTGGCCCCAGAAGCCCTATAATTTCCAGAAAGCCCTAGACACAGGCATGTCTCAATAATGGACATCTCAGAGGGCAGACAAGTGGGAGCATCTTTCACTACAGAAGTACTGACATGCTTGGGTTCTGACAAATTTTGTCCACAGTTTTTGTAAGGTTATTGTGGTCTTACCCAGATAGGAGCCTTTCCAAGTAGCCACATACTCTCTGAGAGTGGGAACAGCTCAATATCAGGGGGACACAGGCACTCATTTCTATTGCTGCTTATGGCTTCCATGTTGGAGAGAAAGATGCCAATTCCTGACATCTTCTGCACAGTATCAAATTCTCTCTCTGTGTTTTTAAGATGCTTTCTGCTTTTGAGAATTTTCAGAGAGCCTTTTCCTTAATAGCTCTTGACATGTTTCCCACAAAGCTATCAGCCTTCATACAACAGAACAAATAGTTTCAGTGTGGGTAAAGTCATGGTTCAAAACTGCAGCTCCTGCAGCATCGTTCCGTAACTATGCCTTATTGACAACTGCTGAACATGTAAGTCACTGCTGGAAGCAGAGTTGTCCATGCAGTTATTTGCACACAAAGAACTGTTGCTGTAAGGAAGCAAAAATCCTACAGAGAGGACATTAATAAAAATATCTACCTTTTCCTCTTTTGTGAAAACTACGTATTATGTTAAAAGGAATGAATAAAACAATGAAGAGTGAATGAATACTAGGAACGAATGTTAAAAGATGGAAACCCACATTTGTAATAGATGGTGGTGGTTTAGGAAGCTTTGCTATTTCCCGCTTTTGGTCACTTACCAGTAGCCAATACTGGATTTTTGTAAACCTGTTTTAGCTAACTCTGTGTTGCTTGGGCAAACTGTCCTTTTCTGGGCAATGTCATATGCTCTCTAAAAAAGGAAAGACACAACTCTCTGCTTCCTCTAATTAGCTGCATTTATTGCTTGTGTAAAAAGCTTCCTAGGACCCTGTACTGGAAGAGAGCCCCATTACCTGATACCTACATCTGAAAACATAATTCCTGCCCTGAAAATGTAATTCAAGTTAAAGTATACTCAGAGGACCACCAATAACATCCTACCATTAAGGAGGCTGTGCTGGCACAGCCATGCTCCGTTCTAATCCTTAGAGCAACTGTAAGCAAATTATCACAGAAAGTGCTTACAGGGACGTGAGTGATTTAACAGAGGAAGAAGCAGTAAGTCAGAATAAAATAAGGAGCATGCACACTACTTTCTTTGAATCTGACTAGCACTTAGGTTTACAGGGGCCTTGCTTTGGGGGATAGGTTTGGATAGCAGGTACAGCTCTTACTTCAGAACAACCCTAATTCCACCAGTAGTGGTCTGGTGAAGATTAAGAGGAGCACTCCCTGGAGTTCCTAGTTCTCAGTCCACAAAGAAAACATGCACTGTGGTGGACTTCAGAAGGACTGAAATGATTGTAAAGGCACCAGTGGGTTAATGCAAAAATAAATTTATTTTAATCTGGTTTTAAATCATAATTGTACTCTTACACCAGTGTTGTTTGGATGACTAAAATGCACATTTCTGCAGCAGGAGACATTCTCATTTTTTGAAAAATACTCTATTGGATGTAATTTTACTGGATTTAGAACCATTGTTTGGGTGTCACTGACAATGTGTTTTGAAAGCTATTTTTTTTTAAAGCTGAAGTTGTTCTCTCATTTTCTCTCTTGGTTAAGGTCACCTATTTCACTTAAGCGTACATGAATGTTTCCCTTCTCAATTAGGTGCAGAGGCTAACCCTGAAATTCTGCTAAACTGAGCCCCACCAAGAGCCTATGCAATCCATGTCACTGCACCACAGATACCGTAGTAGATGGGGTGAGATCTTCAGGGCTGGTAACTGGTGCACATCTGAGCAGGGACACTATTCCCCTCTGGTCTACTGGATCTGGTGAAAACAAAACAGTTGAAGAAAGCTTGTGCAATAAAGTATTTTAAGACTATCCCTACTGCAAAGTTAAAAGGAGACCAAAAGAAGGAGAACCCAACACCTGCTGTGTACAGGGCAGGGTTCAACAGCACCTGGCTTTTCCCCTGAGCATCTCATGTACCCTGATAGCCATGGCGGTTTCTTGGACACCCTCTGTGATGTCTATTCCACCCTAGCCACAGGCCCTGACACACAGCACTCTCAGAACAGTTGTGTCTCTGCAGGTGCTGAGCGTGTGAACCAGCCCTCTCCCCTGGAGAGCTTCCCCAGGCTCCACTGAAGGGCAGCGTCCATCTGACAGCTCCAGCAAGGAAGGTGAGGCATGCTTCATGCCCTTCCACGTCCACCGGCAACTGAGCGTGTAGGAAGGTTGGTCAACATCCCTCCTCCCCCTTAGTGTTTCTTAAACTACTTTACGCATATTTGCATTCACATGACATCTAATGTAATTTAGAGACCTAGAATGTAATTTAGTGCCAAATTCATAAGCCCTAGGAAAAAGCAGCAGCCCAGAAACCCAGCTGAGTGTGGGTGTCCTTGCTGCTGAAATACTCCTCACAGACAAATGACCTTCACCATATTCTGATGTCCAATAGAAAAAGAATGGTAATAAAACTTCTCACTTCATCTTAAAAAAAAAGTCAGTCTAACCTGTCAGGAAAAATGACTTACTTTCAGTGAGCACTGCTACAGGGCAGACTTACCCAGGTGATCTGTCTGTATATTCCTGTATCTTAATTTGCCTCAGTTTCTTCTAAAGCTTAAGCTCCAGGCTGATCTGGGTAATCCTTAGTTTGAGCCTAATTGCTACCTTCTTGTAATGTTTCTTAGCCTCATAAGTACATTGCTGTTACCTCAGCTCAGGTTTAGCAGGTTTTCATTCCTTCCCTGGAAAATACATATGAACTCAGTTGTTCCAGAACGCGAAACATTCCTCTTTCTGTGAGAGTTTAGCCTGTGCTACGTTAGCAATTGAAATTTCCCTCAGCAACAAAACCATAATAAATGTTCAGTTTCCATTGAACAAAGGGAAAATCAGAGTAGAGTCTGCTCAATTTCCTTTGCCTGGGAACTAATGAACACAGACCGTAAATGACTGTCTGCAAGATCTAGTTATCTGTCTCTGCGAAAGGAATATGCACTGCAGGAGAAAATGAGATTGCAGGAAAGAGGGAAGCTGGAGGATTAATAATTACAGGAAAGGAAACTCATTTAGGGGCCTAACATGATCATGACGTAAGTAAGCTTTGTTCAAGACTGTTCAGATGATAAAGCAGTATAAACTCAGAATCAGCTAATGACTTGCTTGAAATGCTCTAAAAGCTAAAGTTTTTTTTTTTTAGCATGAGCCTTGACCAAACCTAGATCAAGTAGAGTAATTATAAACTGATTATTATTACATGTGTCCTGTACACACATGGGGTGCTTTCCTTTCCTCAGGAAGGAAAAAGGCCCTGGTCTTGCTGCAAAGGTTTGTCTTTAGAAGCTGAATTCTTTTAAGTCTCCTTATTTTTGCCACGTATTTTCAGTGTAACAGCGCCGGTGGGGCAGCAGCAGCCTGGCTCACTCCTCCAGTGACATGAGTGAGTCTCAGCTCCTTCTGCACTTGAGGGAGACTTCTCCAACTAAGGCAAGTAAAGACAAGCAGGAGGGAATGGCAGCCACCTTTTAAAAGCCACCTTTTAACAGTCAACTAGCAACATGCAGAGGCCTTAGGCCAGAACGGCCAGCTCAGACCTTAGCCATAATACACATTATCTCACACCTACCTCGGGCATCTGATCGGCTTCTCTGTCCCAGGGGGTGAATGGGTGTCGGGCTGTTTATCTTCTGCTAGGTGGCAGCAAAGCCAAAAAACCTGTCGCTTCACAGCTGATCTCATCATCAATTAATAGACGCTCATCGTTTTCTTGTTCTTCCTTCCAGGTAATGCTTCCTGGTAAAGGAAAGCAGCTTCATCCATTTTTTCGTGGCGTATTTCATGCCATGCCAGACAAACAGCTGTTGCTCCCCACATCTCCACATCTCCTTCCCTTCTTCATGGTGGAAATGAACTCATTCAACCCCAATACAGAAGAACAAAAGAGCACAGGGAAACGCAGCCATGGACAATAAGTGTACACTAATTTAGCATTAGCACAGGGACGGTTCATCAACATATAAATCAGAGGTGTGTTGAACTGCTCTAAGAGTTGACAGCTCCTGCTTATTTTCATGGCACTGAAGTTCCTTCTGGCAAAAAGAATAAAGATGTTACCAACCAACATGGGACAAAGTCTGATTTCATTTTCATTGGTGAAAATCTGAGGTTCAGCAATATATATTATTCCTAGTCAGGCTTTTATGAGCATTCACAGTTTTTCAATAGCTCTCATCAAGACTTCTATTGCTTCACTGTGCTAGAGATACCTTCTGTAGCATATTAAACTACAGCATAAGAAGCAGAGGTGCATCAGCTGGGTATATTCATCTGGGAGCTCAGAAAAGACATTTACAATACCTGCCAATGTCTTCCAGAGATTTGGCACAAAATAAACTTATGAATTTCAATCTTATTTCATTTTAATGACACCCTCAAGTCCAGGTAGGATTCTGCTGTTTGACTGGGGAATGGGGTACTCTAGATCATAGGAATAGAGGAACGGCTGAAAGAAATCACCCTGTAGTTGCTTGGAGTGACAAATCATAATAGTGCGTGCGAAAAATTTCATCTCTAGTAGAAAATTTGTGCAAAACTGAACATAATTTATTCCTTAATTGCTATGAAAGTTTAGGCACTTGTAAAGAGTGGACAGCCAGTGACCAGGCAGAATTATACAAAGATATTCAGGAGCAGACAACGGTTATCTGTCAGGGCTGATGTAAATGATGCATTTATTTAAGAGATGGTTACTGCAGCTCCCAACTGGTGAGTAGGATGCAGAGTAAGATGCCCTCTTAATCTCATAAACTTGAGAGTCATTGAAGTAATAACTTCGTAAACATTAACTAATGAATCTTCACTACATGTCTGAGAGGAAGACATTTTATAGATGAGGATGCACACAAAGAGATGACATGATTTATTGAAGGCAACAGGCACAGTCAACGTTAACAAAGGTTAGTACAAGTGTTTATTAGACCCCATTCACATTGGAAACAGTGTCTTAAATATTTAATTAAGAAATACACTGCACACCCTTCTTAACCAAAGCAAAGCAGTAATGCACCTGTGACAAATGTCCTGCCCAGAAACAGAATGACATTGTGGAGGGTCATCTCCTCTACCTCTTGTCAAATATACTACCATTTGTTTGGTTCATACCCCTAGCATCTAATATAAAGAGACATTATAGTACAGGGAAATTACCTACACAGTCTTCCACAACTTGACTTATTTTTAATGAGTACTTTATATGCAAAATTAGAGGATTTCTTGGGAAAAACTGCTTTCACAGATCTGGCTAGTTTCTCAGGTACCATAGCTATCCTAATGCAATTCTAGCTGAAGGAGCTGGTGAAAACATTAAAATTATATGCCTGCTCATTGAATTCATGGTTGGAACCAGCTCCATGTTTACAGGGTGATAAATTCATGGGGCCAAGTTCATTGGAGGGCCTGATACCAAAGAGAAATTCAACTGCACCAGCCGAAGAGGTGAGTGCTCTTAGCTTGCTGCAACCACTCATCGCCAGTCTCCCCTGCTCCTCAGGAAAGCATCTCCTTCTTTTAGTCTAAACAGCTCTATTCCTAGCTATTGGTTAACTCAGACGACATAGACCAGTCTGAGGAAGGGACATTCATGAGATGCCCTACTAGAAGATCTGAGCAAATAGGAGCTTTTGGTAACCCAGCAATAAAAACTAAAAAAAAAAAAAAAAGAAAAAAAAAAAAAAAAAAAGGACCTCTGTTGCATCTGTCTGCGATGCGTCTTCTTTGCACACTTGGGCAACACATCAATGCCACTTACACCTTCAGTGATCAGGTATGAGCAATGTTTCAGTCCCACACCCACTCCATTGTATCATCAGTTCAGTTGTGCTTGTAATCCTTTAATCCCCCTACAAAACGGCCAGATGATGAGGAGAAAGCAAGGAACATTACACAGGGTGGTGTGTCAGAGCACCTCAGTCATGGCAGACATTCCCATAGTTCATCTTAAAGGTAGGTACAGCCCATTGGCACATTCTACTGCAGCTTCAGCTCCTTACTGAGAGCTTGGCAAGCAGATGAAGGCATTCTAGTGTAACATATGGGAGTTTAACCTGCACCTCTTCTGTGACCAGCATGCATGCAGCACTGCTCAGCTTCCAATTTCCTTCATTCAGGATGGTTGTGTTGGAATCACAGAATAGCTTGGGTTATTTGTCTTTGAAATATATCACTCATATATGTATCATCTCATAGTGTCCTTACATTGTTAATTAACTCACCCTAAAGGAAAAGAAGCATGTACATCCCATTTTACTTCATCATTTCACTTTATGAAATTTTTCCTTTCCTGTCTATTGCGGAAACTGTTTTATTTCATTCTTTGGTTTTCTTACCTTGCTTTTGTGGTATGCTAGACTGTAGACTGTTTTCTTCCACCTATAGTTAAGGTAGGTAGAGACTTAAATGCAGAAATGAGTTTGAACGCTGTCAAAATAGTACAGGGATAACTCTGAAACAAAAGACATCTATATGCCTACCTGGAACATCTGTAAACCATAAGGTAATTATAGTAAATTTTGCTTCTTTTCCCCTCCCAAACTATGTTCCAAACTGTTAACTTTTTGGTGTTTGTTGAACTATAGCAGAAAAAAAACTGTAGATTTATGCCAAGAGAAAGAATTTTTGTTTCAGGCAAGAAGATTTTTTTGTCTCTTCATAGTAAAGCAACATTAGTTCATTTCTTACCAGACATCCTTTCTTCTCATAAACTTCTGCATGTTCTGCCTCAGGTGTATGATTAATAAAGGGCCAAAGTTGGATGAGTTTATTTATCCAAATAATCCTATTAGGAACAGTGAGGGATCCAACGGCTGGTAAGGAAAACAAGCCACTTGTTAAAGTGTTTTGACCAAGTAAGAGAAAATGAGTCCCATCTGGTTTTTCTATATTCTTGCGGCAGAATGAATAGCTATGCAGGAAAATACATTTCTGGTGTATTTCGAATTCATCACAGTAAAGTAAGAGGCCATTTTCAGACAGTAGGAAAAAAATAAAAGATTTCTGGAGGTGAATACTATACCAGGTGCCGAGGTTTTAACAGTAGGGCATGAAGACTGAGTCTGACAAAGCCACTACTTAGCGGTAGGTGTGCAACACTTGAAAAATGGAGTTCTCTTTTCTGGTGCAGTTTTTAAGCACCTGTTATTATAGATCCCAACGCAGTGGCAGATTGTATCTCCTAAATGTGTTTAATTATATTTAATAGTGTTTCACCTCAGACATTACAAGTTGGGAATGAAGGGAATGCCTGGGAATGAAGAGAGCTGCCAAGCTTGCTGAAGAGAGAGAGATGGAGAGACAAGGGACATTTGTAATTTGGGAATTACTTCAGAACAGGATCAGTCACTGCTCAGTCTAATTGATTTATTTTGTCCAGTTTCTGACCAATTCCGTAGAACAGGATATTATTTCCTATGGATGCATTTCTACTAAGGAAAAAAATTACGGTAAAGTGCCAGAAGGAGAAAACAATTGCCAAGCCTCCTGTTCAAATCACTGAAGCATTACAAATTCTATTACAGTTTACAGCAATTGGGATTAGAAATGCCACAGAATACCCACCTGCAATCCTTTTGAAGGCAAATCTTCCGGGCTCTTTTAAAGCAGTGACTGCCAGATTAGGCCCATGGCACTGATTTCCAAGGAGACATCTCATAGAATCACCTTCCACTAGACGAGGGAGCTCAAAGCCCTATCCAACCTGGCCTTGAGCACTGCCAGGGACAGGGGAGCCACAGCTTCTCCGGGCACCCTGTGCCAGTGCCTCACCACCCTTGCAGTGAAGATCTTCCTCTTAACATCTCATCTAAACCTCCCCTTTTCCAGTTTGAAGCCATTGCCCCTTGTACTGTAACTTCATGCCCTTGTAAAATGTCCCTTTCCAGATTTCTTGTAGACCCCCTTTGGGTACTGGAAGCTGCTCGAAGGTCTCCCTGGAGCCTTCTCCAGGATAAACAAGCCCAACTCTCAGCCTGTCCTCACAGGAGAGGTGCTCTGGCCCTCTGATCATCTTTGTGATGGGATTCAAAGTTCCTATCACTTTGAATAGGCCATTCATTTTGGATCAATATCATAGTCTAATGGATAAGGGGGGCAGGAGAACCTATTTTTTTTTAAATATTGGTTTACTGCAGATTACAGACCCATAAGTTTCCAACCATATTCCAGAACCAGCATAAGGTGCCGGCATGTGAACAGTAGCTTTGTGCGACAACTTTCTGGCTTCTTTCTCTTTTGTAGTTGGTAGCCTCTAAGTTATTCATCTGTTCCACCTTTCTGACAGGTATAAACTACCTTATTGTGTACCTTTTCCCACAGAATGTGACCCAGTAATACTGTTGGTAGATAATGGTAAGGGACAGTGTCTGCAAGGCACTTGCTCCCCACTGTTCTGCAGATGTCCAGGCTTTGCCAACATCTTCCTGGGGACTGGAACAGCTGGGCAGGCACAGAGGTCCTGGACCCCACCGCTCATGTCACGGGGTAGTGCTGCACCATGTGTGGACATCACACGGAGTGTGGGTGCAAAGCTGATTCCTTCCAGGTCCTAACAGGTCCCCTGGAAATGGGACTCTCCAGTCTGACCAGACACAGATCCAGTCTCCAGGCAGACTGCTCCCCATCACTCAGGCTACTACAGCCCCTCCAATTAATATTCTTTGGCACCCCAAGCACAGCAAGCAAAAAACTAAACAAATGGAGAACTCCACCCCTGAAATACTCCTGAGTGCCGGGGCATTAGCACACTACTCACTTGACATAAAACCTTTGAGTGGCTTGCAATGAGTTCCCACAAACCAGTACAGAGCAAAAACTCCTCACCATGCCTGCTCACCTCCACAGATGTTTCCTTCCTGCACACAGGCACATGGGTGTCCTTGGGAAGTAAACCATGCTCCGTTCTTCTTTGGAGAAACAAGACAACTATCTATTTATGAAAGCATAAAAATGCACTTCAAAGTTATATGGAAACACTTGGCTGCACAGTCAATGTTGATTCTCTAATCCTACAAAGAAAAGTCCCCCATGCTAGCCCCGGCTGGGTTAGCCCTGTTCTGGCTGCTGCAGGCTGTACAGCTGCTCTAGGTCTCTTGTGTTGTACAGCCAAAAGGTCAAATGCTGCAGCAGGAAGCTCCACTGGGCAGTCACAGCCTTCCCTATCATTCCACAGCCTGGCTCCAGATGATTTCCAGTGAGATGGAGCCCACTCCATTGGAGTCCAGGCTTACATAGCCATCTGAGTCATTCCTGATTAATCGGATGCCTTGAGCCCCTAGGGGCTTTGGATCCCTCAGGAACGAGTGGAAAGTTTCACTGCAAAATGAAATAAATACAATCTACTGATAGGTGAAAAATGAGTTAATTCAAGTAAGCACTTGGGATTTTCCACTTTTTCAAAATACCCCTTTTTTGTTTACACAAATGGATAACGTGTCCAATAGATGCACAATGAAAGGAAGAAGGATTTCCTATGCTTAGAGATACTTTAATACAGACATGCAGTGTACACTTTGAAACAAGAAAAGAAGGAAACTGACACTCGGCATGTGCTTGCAACTTCAAACAAGTGGGTGGCTATATGAAACAAAAGCTGAATGTGTATTTTTTTGACATCTGAACAGGAAAGAAAGCATCTTTTATGGGTACCAGCATCTTTATTTCATAGGAACAACTCTTGAGGTTTGGGATGTGTTTTCCAGGCTCACAGCAGGAAAGAGGATTTCCAGGATGCAGATAACCTCCTTTAACACCTCAGGAGTCCCAGCATGGTCCATCCCTGACCTAAGGAAGGTGGACAATGGAGGAAGATGGGCATTTTCTGATGGTACCTGAGGCAAGCTAAAAGAAAACAACCGCCACTTGGTATAATCTCTTTTGACTAGGGTCTTTGGTACTGCTTTAAGTGCCTGAAGAGGTAGGAATCCAGGCCACAGTTTTAGAGAACCTTTCTGATGTCAGAGCTAAAACTTGTCTCTGTAGTGCCACTTTCTCTTTCCATCTCTCCACTGGCAATAGATACTCCTTTTAAAACATGGCAGAACTAACATGTGCAGAAAAAATCCTGGTGAGCATGGTGAATGGAAGGGGAGGCATCACTGTGTGCCTTGGAACAGGGGAAGACCAAAAAATATGCAGTGCCATTGTTCAGAAGTGTTTCGAGATGTCTTACCTAGTGCTGAGAAATAACATGGTTGAATAAGTCCTTCTCAGACACAGCAGCTGAGGTCCGGAAGGAGCCCAGATGAGCTCCTGGTAAAGAAACATTTAGCAGAAGGCAATCCACCAGGGCTAAGGAAAGGCTAAAGGCTCAACAGTTAATGTGCAGCAGCACCTGCATGCAAAATGATGTCCTGAAGGATGTTACCCTAATCATCTCATACCCCTTCTGGAAGGGCTCACTTGACAGGAGGTACAGGCTCAGGGAACAGCCCATCAGCTCATGCTTGCCTGCCTCTCCAATGGGACTGGATCATAGAATAGTAGAATCTGGGGGACTGGAGGAAGGCATAAGTAAAGGAGGGGTAGGGAGACAAGAACAATTAGGTGTTATCAGATCTCCACATCAGGTCTTTGTCCACCTAGATTTATTTTGGAGTTTCAAACAGCTAGCCATGGAGTCATAGTTGTTGTACATGGCTGTACAAAGCTCATGGAAACCTTGGAGGTCTGTCCACTCAGTATGTATAGACCAAGGCAACAAAACATACCTGTTCTCACAGCAGGTCTGAAGCCTCCAAGAAGGAAAGAGAAGGAACAAACGGAGGGCAGACAGCTGCAGCATGTTGACAGTATTTAGCTGTTGTGCTGCCTCATTTGTGGAACTACTTTTCAAGTTCAGATATTACCATTTTGATTTATCTGTTGTCGGTTCACAGCAGAATCACTGAGGTTAATGACTCTATTGTGTCCTCTCTAGTACCCTTCAGACTGTCTGGGTAGTGTGCATCAGCAATGTGTCAGCCCTGGGCTGGCTCATCACACCAAACCATTCAGCCACCAGAACTAACCACAACTTGCAAGTTTAACATAGACAAAATATCTAGACCCTGACTTTCAGGCTGATAAACAAAAAGAAAGTTTTGAAGTGCCTACATTAGTCACCCAAGTCTTCCTTAGCACCCAGAGAGAGACAGGCGCCCTGAAAAGAGTAATTCAGGCTGTAGGAGTGCTAAATTGCATGCCGGAGTTCCTTCTCTACAGGAATAAGAGATCTTAAGACAACAAGACTCTTAATTTGGGTGCCTCATTAAGTGTCTCTGATGTGATGGGATGAATCTGGGTGAAAGTGTTCATGCTACTGCAACAACAGAACCCTGGGAGGGTTGCTGCTGAGTTTTCACTTGGAGAAAATATAGCTCATCATTTTCCCACAAGCCTTTGATCTCATCCCAGGGGCTCTGCTCAAATCACTAATCCCCAAACCAGAAAGCATTCCCTTTCCAGTCTAGAAAGAGAGTGGGTTTAGAGATGTGTGCACCAAAAACCTTTGAGGAAACCAGAGCAGAATGGAGAATACAATTTCAAAACCCTGCCTTCAGCAGGGGATGCTCTTCTTTCTCCTCTCACATGATTCAGAGTTGAATATCAGACTTTCTGCTGGTCTAAAGGTCAAACATTTAACCAGGCATGCTGTCCTCTTGCCTGAGGACAGATGTAATACAAAGTGCATTTTAAGAAATCATTGCTTTTATTAACTGCAGTTCTACAGGCCCGTAATGAAAACAAGAAGGGACTATTATCCTGTCCCTCCCAGCTATCAACATAACATTCATAACAACAAGCATCACTTTACTAAGCTATAAAGCAAAGAGTTTTAAGCCACAAGAAATACCCAGGGTAGCAATGTAGTTGACCAAACCTCAACTTTTACATGTCACATTCAGAACCTTCTGCCTACCTTAGGATTTCAAGGTAAGTGTTCTTGCCTGGGGAAGGAGATGACTCTGCATGGAAAATTAGTGCTGTCTCAAGTTCACACTGATATATATAGATCAGGGGAATCATTTATACATATTTTCTGGGAAAAATAATTAACATTAAGTTATTCAGTGACTAAGCTGCTGTTGAGATTGAAGCTATAGCATCATGGAAATATAGGTTGACGTATAACTTGAGAGGTAATCTACTCCAATCTCCTGATCAGAGCAGGACCGTTGCCATCCCAAGAATCTTTCTAATGGAGAGCTACATTATGTCTTCCTAATATAGCCAAATGTATGGCTTGCCTTATTTGCAGTAAGAATGCCCATCACCTATAATGGTGATGCAGTACCCATCCACCATAAGCACCAAGGGCTTTCTTAACAGGATTATCACTAGCCAGTTACTTCCCAGCCTGTGCTGATGCATGGGGCTATTCTGCCACAAATGCGAAACTTTTCATTTCCCTTTGATAAACCATTCAAGCTGTTCAGGCTGGCCTTGTCTTCATGTTTAGCGAAGGTCTTTGGGACTGAAGCTCTGCCACTCATCTTGCCAGCTGCTTATTCTAATTAAATATCGTCTATAAGTTTGCTGAAGGTTCATTCTGTGTTATCAATCAGGTTGATGATGAAGATGTTAAACAACTCCTGCAGTACTTCTCTCATAAACCTCTCACTACCAATCAGATGTGAGCCACCCTTTGAGCCCAGAGGTTTACCTGCACAGGTGACAGAATACATCATAATAAGACATTGCAGTTGTTTAGCCATTCTTGTTTCCCTCTGGTGGTGCGGAATTAGGCCTCCTATACTATATTAAATCACATTCTTAAAAAGATACATATAAGAATGCATGCATTTACTTGCAATGCATACAATAAAAAATTACCTCCAGTGTAAAAAGGAGCAAGAACTTATCCTGTCTTGCAGGGCACAGGGAGGAATAAGGCCATAATCATATAATCATCTACGCCTAGTGTGCAAAGACTTGATTGTAGACCAGCAATAACCTCGGGGGAGTTGTTATGTCATAGAACTGAGTTTTATCCATACTTGAAAGTATCAGTATCCTGGCAGTGTCAATGTCCTTCTGTCTAGGTAGTTCAGTCTTACATTTTGCTATAATCTATAAAGATACAGGCTCCTATTTTTTAGTGTGTGTGTGAACTTCTCAAAAAAAGGTCTGGCAGGAGTTATGCTCTGCACTATCATCCTCCTCCTTCACAAATGTCTATGCTGGAGCCAGAAAAATGACTTCAATATAACAGAAATAAAGGCTCTGCCTCTGCCCCTTTCTACTCAAGTGGTTACTTTTTCATTAAGAATAAACCCCTCTTGTCCAGCTTGTATCCTGCACCTCAGGTTGGGAAAATTAGAATCCTATTACCCCTGGAAGCAGGTTCTTTTGCAGCCTTAACAGCTTTTCAGATCCTCTTCCTGTCTCTTAAATCACTCCCAGCGCTTTCAACAGAGCTGTGTTTGTTGGCCTCCTTCCTTATCTTACACACACACAGAGTTTCTGGAACTCCTTCCAAATGGACTTCTGAGGTTTCCTTCAGTGATTGGAGTAATAAGCTATCCATTAACAAGTTATCCATTAACACTCTTCGCTGAGGTCTAAGTACCCAGTGGTTATCCTTAGCGCCAGTTCTCCAGCTTCTCTTCTTAACCAGAATGTTTATTTTCCATAAGACTCTTACAAGTTTAATCTCCTCACTGGAATTTGGTTTGTCTAGTGAATGTAAATCCCCTCCCACTGGCACCTGCTAGCTGCTAACAAGGTAAGCAGTTGTTACAGGGTGTCTAGTTCCCAAGCAATGCAAAAAACTCATCTGTCTAAGATCCCTTTGGATTCTGTACTATGCTGGCTCTGGGAACAGACTGATGTGGGTGCATTTTGCAGGATCTCGAGGGTGCTCAGTGTGAAGTTGTCAGTACCAGTTAGTTGAGCCTGCTTGAGCCAGCTGATAGTGATTTCTGCAAAGTGGCTCTTTAGCAAGATCTACTGTTTTTAGCAGAAGTCTATAAGGACTTATCAATAATGGGGATTAGCCCTGATTTGAGCTGTCAGAGACTAGACACTGGTGCATCATACCCATGAAACTCCCAGTGCAGGAACCAGCTCCTTCTACACTTGCAGCCTGTCCTGGTTTGAAGGTGCAACCTTCTCCACCAGTGGGAAATGTGGATTTCTGGGGCTGTGCTCAGAGTAGCCACCATCCCCTGCCAGGCATATTATGCCCAATCCAGAGAGGATAATACCACCTCCAACGCCTCAGCTCTTCAGCTTGCACAGGAACAGCAGACGCTTCTAGCTCAGTTTCCTAAGTAGATGCCAAAAGCTGGAAAGGGAGTCTCTGTTGTTGTTATACTTCGTATATGCTGTGCTGGCAAAAGCACTTTTTGTTAGCATGACTGCATCTCCACTACGGCTGCTGCTGACACGGATCTGCTGTATTAAAACACATGCTTCTGCCCCAGCCAACATTCCTATTGCAGCTAGCATGTCTAGCGTGAGCCTCAATGGAGCTCTCAGCCAGCTGTGATCGTACACAATCAGCAGTGTCTGCCTGCTCTTTGGTGAATGGTCTGTCCTGCAGCAAGATGTTCTAGCAATGCCTCATCGGTAATACTTACCCAAGCATGGAAATGCTCCTGAGTCTTTTCATCTCACAGCCTAAATAAGCTATGTCAGGATAATGGTAGATTTACATTCATTTCATTGCTACCTTTCCCATGATTCCTGCCTCACCAGGAACTTTTCTGCGCCTCAGAGAGAATGGAAAGTTTGGAGGATAATTGTTTTTAAAGCAAAACCACTCCAAAATACCCATCTTAAGCCAAAACAATAGAGGTTTGGCACCATCCGTCACAGTCTAGCCAGCTTCCAGCTGCTTCTGAGCATGCTTACAAGAAAGAGTCATCCTGAGAGACAGCTACCGTCATACGCAGCTGAGGAAAATGAAATACAGGGATGAGCTCTGCTTCTCACCTCCCACTGGTTCCTCCACATAAATTCTTCCAGAAAATTAATTAAAGTTTGATGTGTCTTCAATTCTATATTTGACTGCAATCCTTTGTGCTTACATATTCTGTAAGTGCCACAGGGAAGAAAAGTGTGATAAATTGTTACATGTTATGTTGCAGGAAAGCTTTCTTCCCAAGGTGATAAAAATTACACTCACTTGAGCTTAATCAGCCTATCTATCTCCTAGGGCTTGCATAACAAGAAACCTTCCTGAGGTTAAGCTAATGTTGTAACAAGATGAAATATGTGGTGCAGTGATGGTTATGTCAGTGTGAGAAAGTCCAGTTATTTTAAGTTTGAGGACACCCCTCTAAGGGGTGTCCACCTCAGATGACAAGGACAAAGAGATACACCAATCAAACAACAGCACCCTTCCAGCACAGCCAGGCAGGGGTAGGGAATGTTGGGGACCGTGTGTGTTGGGAGGTCTTTACTTGCTCCACTAGTGCTGGCCAGGCCCGTAGGTCTTTTCCAAGTGGAAAGAGCAATTTCGGTGGTCAGGCTTTACACTCAGTGTAGGGAGCAGGGAGGATGCCCTGGGGATTCAGCCTGTGCTGTGATTTACAACTGTTTCGTGTCACTGCCAAAGTGCTACCACCACGTCACCGGTGCCACCAGACTGTTGTACAAGCCCATAGGAAGACCTTGTGTTGAAGAGGAAGCACAGGTGCTGAATGGCAGCAATGGCCAGAGAAAATGGAAGGGAACCCATCCATTTAATGCTCAGGACATAAGACAGTAACCTACTTAAGATAATTTTCTTTACATCCCCAGGAGTCTCCCAGCTTCCCTTTTTTTCATTTATAGCCCCTTAGGCCACCTAATTCTGGCTGGGATTTATCTCTTTTCCACAAAACCTGGACATGTGGCCCATCGTGCATGGAGCAGAGCTGCTAGGAGCATCTTTTGAATAGGCAAGCAGACCTAAAGCCACAAAGAGCTGCTGCAGCGGTGACCAGCTTTCACCTGGCTGCCTCCCAGAGAAGGATTTACAGTCCTTGACTATGCCGACATTGAAGGGTAAGAGACAGAAACCTGAGCTAGCCAAAAGGAAGAGCATAGTATAACCTAACCTCCCCACACCTCCCAGGCTTGGATGTCTTACCACAGGCTCCTGGAGCTGGACTGCCAGCCTGAGCCCCTCCACAGCCTGGAGTGTGCACAGGGGTGCTCACCCTTCTCTCAGACACACAACTCACTGTGCCTCCTCTTTCCAAACCATGATCAAGTAACTTGTGCGCTCAGCTCTGACCTCCCATCCATTTCTTCTGCACCTACTGCTCATGTTTGGTACCTTGTTCTCTCTTTGGCATCATCCACCAGCAGCCAGTGCCCCAAGGACTCCTTAATGCAGAGGTGCCTGGGCGATCCTGTTCTCCAGGAAAATTGGTTCTTACTCACCATTGTCATAACAGGTTTCATGATTTCTGTCATTGCATTGGGCATGAGGCAGAGCCCCAGCCACCTGGGCATTCCCAGCACCTGCCTCCAGCAGGTGGAGGAAAGGGACAGGAGACACAGAAGAAGGCACAGCTGTGGGAGATACCTGAGGTGAGGCAGAAGAAACACATGGGGGGAGCTGCTCCGTGCCAGACGAGGTACCTCAGAGGGTTTGTGGCCATGTGTGAGCCACACCAGGGCAGACACCCCTGCAGCTGGTGGACAGAGGGGAGCAAGTAAAAAAGGAGGAGCAGCTGAAACACACCCTTAGGCACAGACCATGATGAGCACTGCCCATCACCTCACCAGAGGATCTGGGAGGGACTGAGAGAGAGGGCTAGTGGAAACAAGGAGGGGCTGAGGCTTGGGAGGTGTCTGGTTTAAGCTGAGGGAGGAAAGATGGTTTTCTAAGTGTTTGTTTAAGTGTCTTCTTTTCCTAAATGTCCAAATCAGTAATTAAAGTTTTATGTTAATGTTGCAAAAAATTAAATAAAATTCCCCAAGTCAAGACTGTTTTGCCAGTGACACTCAGTGAAAACTGCTTCTTTTGTTAAACAGTAGTTTACAATGAGTCCCATCGGTCTATTTGGGATTCTCAAGATGACTGACCATGGCCTGCAAACAACACTGTGCTTGTACTAGAGATAGGCTTGAAAAACATCTACAATACCCTTATATGCCTCAATTCCTCCAAAACTCGCTTTACCCCTTTTTGCCTTAGTTCTGTTCTCTGCAGATCTCTCCATTTCTAAGTCCATAAATACTCCTCTTGAAATGTATAATGCATTTTCTCTGATACTGTATATTGCCTTGATCTTGACAGCTTGAGGCGCATAGGCTGGAGTCAGGTAAGCCAGGTTTCATTTAGAGCAGCCTCCACACATATGCACGCATGCTTAGTGGCTTAAATAGCAGGTCTTTTCTTACTCTTTTTTTTTTTTTAAGGGAAAAGGTACCTTGATGTTGGACAGGTCAAAACCCATCACCTCCAATGGGCAACTTTGCACATTAAAGCTTGTCCACTCCTTCCATCCCCTCACTTGTTGCAGTGATGGAGGTAGAGCCCACCTCACCAGCTAGAGAGTCATTTTAGTGTATATAAAGAATGGTATCACCATGCAAAGCACTGCCTTATTTTAGCAGAATATGGGGAAATAGTTGTGCAAACCTGTTATGCATATGGAAACTATTATCCCCAAACCTTGGCTAGCTTCACTGGAACACAAAAAGGCTCATTGCCTCTCAAAGGACTATTTTCCTGTAGTGTTTCAGTCTTTTCTTGCTCCCACTCCTTTCGACACTGAAGCTGTTCAAAACAATCTATCACTTTCTTCTTTTTGTCCTTCAGATGAAGGGAGAATATTTTCCCTGTCTACAAGAATAGCTGCACTTTGTTACTTAAACATTTAAATGGAATTAATCCAGGGCAGAAACCTGGTCTGGAAATCTTCAGCTCAAAGGCTCAAAATTTCAGCAGGCAATTGGCATTAGAAAATACAGCCATTAAACACGAACAGCTTGATTGTGATATTCCAAACATACATCCCAAGAATGAAGAACAAGGGGCAGAAGTACTCTGCTCCAGGCTGAGCACAGACACCTATACCAGTGGAGAACTGGGGGGAAAGGAAGCCTCTAGTGAATAGTGCCACTTCAGTATGAGTCTGAACCTAGCGAAGGACTGCACCTGCAATAGCTCTGGCAATCCTTATTTGGTGGATCTCAAGTACTTTTACGCCCTTCCATTTCTATCACTGAACCCCTTGCCCTCTTCAGCATACTTAGCTTACCTGAAGTAGAAAGTACTGGGTTTTTTTTCCTGCTTACAGATAGGGACACTAAGATATGAGACCTCAGACATATCTTGGTTCCTAATTCAAAGGAGAGTCAAGAACTCAAGTGCACATAAAGGTCTGGGACAACCACCCTTCAAAGGCTGTGTCCCTATTCTGTGTCTGCAAATTATGCTGGGTTTCCTGAGCACTGGGCTTGGGCTTTGACACCTGGAGGTGCTTTCTTCTGTTAAAACAGCTACTCCTGAATTCAGTGTACTTTCTTGCTGACAAAGGAAGAGGGACCACCACACTTAAACCATGGACAGACAGGAGCAGGGCATCCCTGCACTGCGGGTTTCTTCCTTTGGCACTCTGGCCACGACCCCGCATCAACTCCTCGCCCACTGCAACACTAAATCTCCCTGGGCAATAGGCCAAGGATAAGGACCTGGCCATGCACCCTGCCCTCACTGACCCCTGATGGCAGGTGCCATCATTCTTGCTTGAGCATACCTTCACACCACATGGAAAGCTAGGCACTGATTCCTTAAACCTCCTTCTTTCTCCCTCTGAGCTCCAAGAACAGTGGGAAGAGCCACATCCCACAGAGAGATATTTCCTCTCCCCTCAGATTCTACAACATTATGGAATATCTTAAGCAACCACAGTTAAACCCAATGGCAGCAGGTTTCCAGAGAATTCGTTCAGGTGTTTTGGAGCTGAGCTCTTTGTAAAGCTTCTTGAAGCTGAGATCTTTGTAAATCTTCTTGAAGCTCTTGATTTATTCCTAATGTTGGTTCCTGAGAATCACACCTTCAACCTCCAAAGTATCAAAATGTGTCTTTTGTTAGAGGATTAAACTACTGCTTAGATTCATTAGCAAGGGTAATTTTGGCCTAATTACCCTTCTAATTTCTATGTTATCCCTTGTAAGAATATGCCCTCAGAAATTAGTAAAATGATTTATAATATATGCTAATCACCGTAATCTGATTTGTCTTTAATTATATATGTAATAGGGAAGCTAATTGGAAGATGAAGGTATTCAGAAGGGCCAAACCACATAAATCAGGAAAAGCACAGAATATTATCATTAAACAACAAAATAATGATGCTTTTGAGTATATGGAAGGATACTTGTTTCCTATAGCAGAAATATCAGATTGTTTCACTTCTTTTAGAGATGCTTACTGTAGCAAAACTGATTCATAAATCTAGCAACGACTTAGGTTTTGGCCTTAAAACGTCTGCCTAGACTGAAATGGAACACCTAATATGAGGACAAAAATATGGGAAGCTTATTTGCAGAATAGAAGCAAAGTATAAATAAAGCTGCAAATTATAACAGTGGTTTCCAGCTGAAATTTTATTAGCTTCAAAATATCCTGCTTGCAGAAATCATGTCACTGAAGTCTCCTGAAGTTTCCTCTGTGTTTAAAAAACAGATTGGGCTGGTGGATCTTTTAGCAGCTTTGCAGGATTTTTTCCCTTCCCATGGATTTAATGGACGATAACAGAAAAAGCAGCAATTTCCTCAGCATTTATTATTTCTGGTCTTGAAAAGTATATTTTTTATGAAGTCCTGTCAAATTCTACCCATGCTTTAAACGCTGCAGTGTAATGTGACTTTGCAAAGCACAACGAGGGAGGGAGAAAAGAAATTGCAGCTCTTCTAGAAAGTTGTCAGAAGGGAGTAATTTAAAAATATCTTATTACACAAAAGGACATAAACTAGCAAAAAATGAAGATACTATAGTTATCCATGGGGGATTTTTGCATAAATATTTGAAAGGATAAGCATTTTCTGGATTGCTTGCTTTCTGGCTATAGAAGTATTCAAATGTAGATTTGGCATTTGTCTGGGTGAAAACCAGTGTTTTGTTTCATCGTGGGGTTTATTATGGGGTTTTGATTGGGTGGGGGTTTTTTCCTATTATTAGACTACAGCTGATCAAATAACAATATGTAATTGCACCTTGACCTCTCCAGTTCAATAAGTACCTCACTGAATGCTTGTCCTCAGTGGCAGAGTCTAGTAACAGGCTGCAGTGCAAATGGAATGCTGATGCACATGCTCTGCCCCTCTCAGCTCAGCATTTGCCAAGGCTTGTCTGACAATCCTACTTGCGCTGTCTTTACTTTGTGCCTGACCCTGGAATTCCATCTATAATGGATTTTCCAAGGTCAGGTTGGACAGGGCTTTGGACAACATGGCCTAGTGGAAGGTGTCCCATCAGGGGGTTAGAACTAGATGATCTTTAAGGTCGCTTCCAACCCAAACCATTCTGTGATTCCATGATCCTATGATTCTATTGAAAAAGACAAGTTGCTAACATTTACACCAGTATTCAAACATTAAGTTGGTCTGGTACCATGGGTAAACTACTCATCTTTGATCAAGTGTGTGGAGGGCACCCACATCAGATTTTCAGGTATTTTAGGAAACTTGAGTTATAATTTAACAAAATGCTCAAGTGCACAGTGAAATCCATAATGTCTCTCTGGGTAGAAGCTTTCAGAAACCAGAGAGACACCCTGGCTCTTCAGCTCTACCCCACAAACCAGCTTGTGTAACTTAACACAGAGGGAGAACTGCTGTCCCCAGGAAAAGCACACTGTCCTCTCTTGGTACAGCATGATGCTATACATGGTTACACTCTCATTCATAGAAAAATCCCATCATCCCATCAATCCCATAGACACATCCCATCAATGTGTCAGTGCTTGCATACAAACCATTTTCTTCCCACAAAAGTTCTCAAGGAAGCTTCATTGAATAATAATCTGCAGCTTATTATTCAGCAAAAATACAACAGAATCTGCTATTGTTCAGCTTTTCAAATCAGAGTATAATTATAAGAAAGAGACTCAAACATTTAAAATATCCCTTTGGTACCTTCACTCTGACATATTGGTGGATAGGGTGATGGCCACAGCAAAGCCAGGAGATGGAGTGGACACCTTAAAGCAAAGCACAGTAAAACTCCCTTACCTACATGATCAGCAAGAACAATGTGTGATGTAAAAAATCTCTCATTTACACTCTCCTTTGGCATTTAAACACAAAAAGATAACAGCTGATATTTTTATGGTGAAATTAGAAGCCTTGTACTGAAGGCCATTACAGGTCTTCAGAGTTAGTTGCACTTCTTTCTGTGGCTTTATGTCAGCAATGGATTTGACCTGATGAATATCATGAGCATCTCCCAATTTAGGCAATGTAAGGACATCTCCTAATTTAGGCAACTTAAAACATCAACAGTTATACTTTGTAATGGCTTATGTGTATGTGAGGGAAGATCCCAGCCTTTCAGCAACTGGCAGCTGGGATCCCAGCACAGCTAGGACTGGGATGCCATAATGTCTGCTAATCTTACAAGAACTAACCACGCAGCGGGATGTGGCTTAAAGCTTGTTCCTAATTTTTTAATGTATTTTATTAAATAGGGAATTAGGGAATCAGAGCACATTCATACATTTGCTGCTCCTCTGTCAATAGGACGAAACCAGGCCAGCTACACAGAATAAATTAAACATAAGCCAGCTGAAATATTAATTTAAACTAACGCTCTGTATAGACACAGATCTTTCATGACGACAAAATATTCAAGAGATTTTTCTAATTGTGAATTTGCAATATTTCCTGATAATTTGAAGAATGAACTTTCCCATAAGGTATCACAAATTGCATTTTTGCAAACCATCCACCAGTTTGGTTGGTAACTGAAGTCATTTGGTATTGATTACTGCTAGTGGAACTTTATATGGCAACAGATCTAAGAAAAAGGACCTCTACCTTTTAAAATGGTTCACAATAGTGAAACAGTATTGTTACAATTGGGAAGCTTTCAGCATAGGCTTACAAATAGCTGGTAACGTTCTGAATACTTACAGCCACTTAACAGCATAGAATCATAGAATGGTTAGGATTGGAAAAGACCTTAAGATCATCTAGTTACACCCCCCCTGCCATAGGCAGGGACACCTCACACTAGACCATGAGCAACACCACCCAAGCATGAAGAGGTGGAGTTTCTTTCAACAAGCATATCACTTTATTTAGCAAGACTCATCACAAAGAGGAAATCTCAGTAGATCAGTGCAAGTCTCCACAGACCACAGTGGGTCTTCAAACAAGCCTTTATGTGGGAACAGCTTTGTGCAGATACAATCTGTCTACAAATGTAGCCACAAGCTAGAAGATAACTTCTGTACTATTTAAAGAAGTGTCAAATGGGAAAGGTGTCAAATCACCCATCCCTTGTGGGCCTCATTTGACCTTCATCTAACATTTTTCCATGGATGTATCACTGAGCAAGGCCAAATGTGGCCACACACGATCAATTATGAAAACACCCATAGAAAAGATACAGTGTGGTGAAGAATGATATGAACAAATCTGGATGACATTTAACATAAGAGTTAATGGTCATATTGTTCTTGGGGTTTATTGAAAATTACCAGGCAGGCTCTGGAAAATATGTGCTGTTGGGAATCTGTTCAGAGTTTTTATCAAAGCTTCCTTGCAATTAGTGGCAAATTACTGCTCATTCCTCTGGAATTCCTTGAAATAAGATCACCCTGATTTCAGCCTGATACTATTCATGGCCTCACAATCTGCAGCTATATGGGAAACATATTCTAATAATAAATGCAATAGCACGTATTTGTGTGGCAAGCAGCAGTGATAAAACCTTAGCACCATTCAATAAGCATTTTCACCATCAAGGGGCTTAACTTGCCAACCTTAATCTTTACAGCTCTCTCTAAGGTGTGTGATCGGTTTATCTCAGTAAATGCAGTGATAGGAGTGGCTAATCTCTGCATCCCAAGGCTGGAAGGTCACACCCTGATAAACTCAGTGCTGGCATGACAATGTACTGCAGCTCACTCTGTCATCTCAGAGGTAGGCTCAGCCGATGGAGGTGCTGTTCAAATATGCTGTTTTTTCTTGTTCAAGTACTTCACAGCCCTGTGAGTTAATTATTACCCCATTTTTCCTGGCCAGAGCGAAGGCACACATATGGGAGTTGCTTGCCTGAGGCCTTGGTGCTGGAGCTGAACCAGGAGCCAGGAGTTTAAGGAGCCTGTTGGCCTCATCCTCCCAGCACTTGCAAGCATCTCGGCTTCTGGACTGCTTTTGCCTTGCACCTCAGAAAGGGGAATTCTTTCACTTTCCAAGACTGATTTCTCCCTGGGGATCACCTGAAGTCCCAGGTGAGACTGGAGGTACAGCGTCTGGCTGGTGCAGACTGGACAGGCTACAGAGGGTGAAGGTCCTCACTGGAGATGTGGTGGAGGGGAGCTCCTTGCTCTTTCCTTCCCACCACAGCTGCTGTCAAGGATGACAGGTGAAAGTGTGAAGGAAGGAGAGCAGGGACAATGACCAGCCTTTTATCCTAAGGGAAGGTTTCCATCTGCATGTCATCGTGGGCTGTGCTGCTCTCTTCTTTCCAAGGGGACGCACAAAGTCACTTCAGGGTGAGAGGCAACTAGAATTAAATGTTCCTTTATTGCAGAGCTGCACAAAGTCTTGATGCAGCAACATCTACCTCATCTACAAGCATGGCGCTCATGGGCCACAAGGGTTCACTAATGGAAAAATAGATTATTAGTAGCTACATCATTGAGAAAAAGGTGGCACTAGAAGTATTACAAATAGCTGTTTGTTGTTTTTATTTCAAAGCCACGAGGTATGAGGCAAAGAAGATTAACCATGAGGGAAATAGTGGGAGTGGTGTCACTGCTTTCATGGTTGTTCCGAACAGCAGGAACAATGGGAAAGCATTGTTAATTTAAACTGCAAAATATTTTCAAGTAATTTATGCAGCAAAAAAAAGCCTCTGACCATTGCAACAGCCAGAGTGAAGGCGTGCAATTATTTTAAAGGCATAGATGTTACTAACAGTTCCTTTCAGTGGATAGGATGTATAATGTTTCTTTTCCTCAAATAACAAAAATGCTATTAATCTGATTAACAATGAACCTTCAGAAATTAAAAATGCAGCATGGAAATCTTGATCAGTACTCATCACTACCCGAAGTTAATGATTGTTAATGATTAATTAACAATTGCTCAAATGAGTTCCTGCAGCAATTGGATAAAATTATATAGGAAATTACTGTGCCCTGCTGCTCTAGGCAAATGATTCCCCCAGTGTGTGTTTATAGATGTAAATTGCACAAAGCAAGCAGCAGAACAATTATCCAAGCTAATCACTCCTGGAACTTGGACTATTGTTTACCTTTTATCTGGGGCTGTGAAATGGACAGATAATGCCCATTAAAAGGTGTATCACCAGTGACTGTTGCTCACCAAGAGTGCCAGCCTTGCAAAAAGAACATATGCTTTTCGTGCTCCCCCATAACCTTCTCGTTTGGAGACTCTTTTCTTCAGTGATCACTGTCAGGGATTGTAATGATGGCTTTGTTTCTCTTCAAGGGCTTTATCCAGCAGAGAAATGCAGACAGGCAACTTCATGTGCAGCTGTGTGACCACTGGTTTCAAGGAGCACCAGAGATGCATTTGCATTTATGCCACTGCAGGATCAGTTCATGGTCGTTTATTTTACTTAGGTGTGCTTGCAACAAAGCAAGGATGGAAAGTGCTTTATTTTATGTGGAAAAGAAAATGGGAGGGGAAGAGGAAAAATGATGCAGTCATCAGAAAATTATTTGAAACAGTAACAAAGTGTTAATAGTCTAATGAAGAGGAGAGATGGAACACAAACCTACAAAGCTTGTTGCATGGTTGTATTTTGTTTAATAAGAGAATTTATTTTTAAGTGAATGGATGATTCAAATGGAAAAATATGTTCTAAGCATTCATCGTCTGTGGGAGAGTATTGTTACAACATGCATAATGTGGTTTCGGAGACACCAGTTTGGCTTTATAAGATGTGGGCTTCAGTGGTAAGAGAAGTCTCTGCTACTCTAAAAATCTGTCAAGGTTCCAGAAATAAAACTTTCTTTAATGGAAAAATATAGCATCATTATTCCCAAGCTGTTATTACAACTTGGTCTTGGATGCAGAGAAATCCGTAGTTAGTTATCCATGCTACTGAATCATTTGATAGTCTCCTTGAAAGATACCATCCCATCCATTTTATGACATTATAGTAACACAGCTACAGTGTAATCATCTTTCCTTTCACAATATATGAGGGTCATAACACGACAGTGGGGAAAATGTCCACATCCTAAAACTTTCACTGCTCCTTCTGGGCCATAAAGCCCTTACCTACATCTGCTGTTGTACTTACTTTCCCTTCCCTCCTGTATTCATTTATTCAACATGGAGATCCACTGGCACATGAGCTTCTTATTCAAGTTTCCAAAGACAAAAGCTTGCTCCATGGATGCAAAGGAAGCCCAAGTTCATTGTTACATCCAAAACCAGTTCTGTCAATGATTGCATCTGATGGAAACACATGGAGCAGCACTTATTCACTGCAAGGTGTTTGTACACAACATGTGGGGAAGGTACGTGTGATCCTGGGCATATATCAGCATATTAATGTGAGATAGCCTCTAGTGTTTTAGGCTGAGGTGATTTGCTGAAATAGGTAGCAGAGACACAAATAGGATCCAGCTTCTCCATAACTCAGAATCAAACCCAGAGGAGTACTAAATTGAAAATAAATGTACCAGATAAATTTTTTAGTGGCTTTCTCTAAGAAAAAATTGTAAGAGGATTGCATTTATCACTTTGGTTGCATATTTGTTTAAAACATTGCAAGTGAAGTGATTCGCCGTAGCACAAGAAGAGTTATTGCTTGTACAGCATAACGTGGGCTGATTTGAATTGTCATTCCTAGCTACACTACTATCTGGAAAGAGAGAATTTTTCAGTGTTCGCAATTAAACCCAGTTACAAGTACTTAGAGAAATGGATAGATATATTTAAAACAAATAGGTAAGCTGGGGGGGGGGGAAATAAAAAAAAAAAAAGAGAAGGGATCTGTTACTGAAAAGCAGCCATTACCACATCTGTAATTCCTGCATTTCAGGCCTGCCAGAGCCCAGGACAAGAGAAAATAACTTGCTTAATTCGTTAAGAAACAAAGCAAAGATGAAGCATCATTTCTGCTCTTTGATCCTAACTTCCTGAGGAATAATGTTTATAGTCAGAGCAAAGATGAAAATGTCCATATACCTCTCATCCAATCTAAAAAATGAAATACATTTCATTTCTCCACAAAATAAAATGCTAAAAAATCTTCAAGTAGGCGAATGAAGACATTGCCAGGTACTGTAGGACACTAGCTGTAGTCCTTTAACATTACTTTGTTGTTAAGAGACATAGAGAATGCACACTTGCAATTTGCTCTGACTTTGGCCCAGGCCTTAGCTTTGTTCAATAAACATCACTGACCACACCACTTTATATATACATACACACATATATATCTATAACCAAAAAGATTACCTATTTAATGTGTATTTTTGTAAGCAATTTCAGAAAAAAAATTATGAAACTGAAAACTTTAGAGCAGTAGCAGACACACCAAAAGAGAAAACGAACCTTTTAGTAATACTTATACTAGTGACTTGCATCATCAATCCTGATGCAGACTGAAGTTAAGTCTCAGCAGCCAGCTCTAACACATGCTGCATACAGTTTGGAAAGATCAATATTTTGACATCTTTATTTTAGCTAAACCTCAAATTAAGACCGAACTCCTATCACAGAAAGTTTTCTTACACCACAGAATGCTCCCCAGGGGATGCCGTTTGCCCCTGCTTCCAGTAATTCAGAGCTCCCTTTATGGCAGAAGTTTGTGAAGATGCATTTAAAATAAAAGAAACACAGGTTCCAGTTTCCTCTTGCGTATCATTCTAGGCCTGGGGAAATTCAAGTCAGATAGAAAACTTTTCTCCTACAGACAGGAGAAATCCCAGTTCCACAAAAGGAAGCTGCACACAAGACCTGAAAAATGGGACAGCTGCACCAGATCTGGCAGGTAACAGAAGTGTGTGAACTGAGAAGTGTCCCTAATGATAAAGTTTAAGGAAATGGCCTTAATTGGTCCCTTTGAAAATGCTGAAGAATTGAGTAAAACTGATGAACCAACAAGGACCATGGAAACAAGCCACTACAGCCACTCAGCCAAAACCAAGCAAAGCAATGAGCTGGCCAAAACAAGGAATCAAGAAGAAGCCGAGCTTTCTTGTACCCACAGTGCTCTTCTGTGTTAAAACACATTCTAGCTGTAGAGCAAAAGACCTGCCTTCCTGTCCAACTCCTCACCTCCTTTTGCCCTTCAAATTACTTTTTAAAACATGCTCCCTCACTACAAGGCATCAAATACTGATGCTCTCATTCTGTGTGTACATCACACAGTACAGACACCCTCTGGTATTAACAGCCTGTTTGAGCAAATAGCAGCATGAGGACCTCAGGTTCTGGCCAGGAATAGTATACGCACATGCCTTTCAAACCTTCATTGAAATGCTGCTCACTAGCCTGCCCTCATGAGCTAACTGCTGCACTCTGCATGATCTCCCTTCTTCCCTGTCCTGTCACTTCACTTGAATTACGAACAAACTTAATAACATCTCTGAGATTTCAAAGGTTTTACTCCAGGATCAAGAGGCTACATATGAGGATGGTGGAGTATGTCCTCCCTTTCAGGCCCTGCAAAAGTGGTGGTGGTGGGAGCAGTTAGGAGCCCTGTGCTCCTAACAGAGAACAGGGACGCAGGGATACTGCAGGTACCTCTGCCACAGCACTATCTACATCAGATATTTCAGCTGAGATTTCAGGAGATCCAGATGTCTCAAGCAGCCACTGATGAAGGACTACATAGTTCAGCCCTACATTTTAAGCAACACTGAGAGCTGACATTTAGCATCTAAATTGTACAGACTGGGCACACATTGGATTAAAACTTGCCTTTTGCTGAAACATATTTTCATCTACAGCAGAAATTTGGAGCTCACTCTCTTTCTCATCCCTCTGTAAATCATTTAAACTTTTGTTTTCAGAGCACCTGTAGCACAGGGCACCAGCAACACCCACTTGCTGCTTGTCTGAGGGCTGGAGTGGGGTCCATATGCTGCTAGAAGTGACATTTCCAAACAAATGCTGTCAAACTGTCATAAATATTTCCAACACCAGGTCTCTGTGTTCAGACTCTTTAAACACATGCTAACACAAGCCAGAATGGTACTCAGTGAGGCTCCCCTGGGACTTAAGGTAAATTTGCGGGTTTGAGTTTGCTGAGTTGGGCCTTTTGCAACATAACTTTGTACTCAAGATGAATGAGGAGCTGTATCCTGGAAAACTGGATTCCTGGAGGCATTTTCATTGATTGCTGTTTTAAAAAGTGCTTTAGAAAATATGGAAGTGCTTCAGTTCAAAAGGCTGAGGAGTACAACGTATTTTATGAGCTTCAAGTGCATAAATGTTCTAAGTCTACCATCTCTGCTGAACCATCTGGAACACATGTTGTGGAAAGTACAGAAAGACAGCACAGCATCATTTCTATGTGTCATGGTTTAAGCCCAGCCGGCAACCCAGAAGGACGCAGCCGCTCGCTCACTCCCCCTCTTCCTTCCCCCCACTCCTGGAGGGATGGGGAGGGGAATCAAAAGAATGTAACTCCCACGGGTTGAGGTAAGAACAGCACAGTAACTAAGGTATAACACAAACCACTACTGCTACCACCAATAGTAATAATGATAAGGGAAATAACAAGGGAAGAGAATACAATCGCTCACCAACCGGCGACCGATACCCAGCCCGACCAGAGCAGTGATCTAACCCTTCTGGGTAACCGCCCCTGGTTTATATAGCAGGCATGACATGCTGGTGTATGGAATACCTCTTTGGTCAGTTTGGGTCAGGCATCCTGTCTCTGCTTCCTCCCGGCATCCCTTCCACCCTGGCAGAGCATGAGACTCACAAAGTCCTTGGTCAGAGTAAAGATTACTGAGCAACAACTAAAAACATCGGTGTTATCAACACTATTCCCATGCCAAAAGTCAAAACCACAGCTCTGCACCAGCTACTAAGAAGGAGAAAAATGACTGCTACTGCTGAACCCAGAACACTATGCTGCACATCCAAACAGGTGATCATGTCTTCTGTGGAGGGTCAAATCCTCACTCAGCTCCGAGACCTGAGCCATGTGTATGAGCAGGGCTGGCAAAATCAGTTCCTGAGGTCACTGCCCTGCTCTGCAAAGCTACTAAGGGGAACCTACTTAAGAGCCATTCAAGCTGATGGGATGTCGGATGTATCCTTAAGTGTTCATTTTACTGAACAAAAACCATTTTTGGGAACTCCTTTGATA
Organism: Pezoporus wallicus; assembly: GCF_028554395.1. NCBI lineage: Eukaryota > Metazoa > Chordata > Aves > Psittaciformes > Psittacidae > Pezoporus > Pezoporus wallicus. The sequence continues at coordinate 4,996,031 of NW_026642361.1, forward strand.
AAAATACTTTAAATACAAAGCCCAAATCCAGCCAATTGCTCCAGGCTGTAAATCAGTGGAGTCCACTGACCTCCTGAGCCACACAGAGTCTGTCCCAGCTGTGTAACATGATGAAAGCTCCTGCTGAGATCAAGCCCATAGACCTGGGACCAGTGTGGATGCTTGAGTGCCTGCAGCTCAGCAGTTAGGCTGTATATACGATGCACACAGGTGCCTCAGTAAACACAGAGCAGGAGGAACCCAGCTTAGCTCACAGGCTCAAGGGGTTACCATAGAGAGGTAGAGACCAGAAGGCAAAAGCAGCCTTCAGCCCAGCCCCTTGGGACCCTGGCTGTGCTCTGGCCTCAGAGGTGTCCCTTCCTCTGCACACAACACATGGCTTTCGAAAACAAAACAGCCTGTTTATCTTCCAAACCACAGCTGGAAGAGATGGATGAGTAGCAGCTGGGACAGTAACTGGTCAGAGCCCTTGCTCAGAATTCCTAGGGCACAAAATCCCTCTTCTCTGGTCAGTACCCAAGGAAATGGGCCAGCCCAGGTTGGGGCACTCCTGGTCATGCAGAGCAAGTTCATGGAGAAGAGTGGATGGAGGAATAGGGAGAAGCTATGTGTTTGTACTGCTCCAGGGCCAGACACCTCTGAAGGGCAAGCCCTGGACTCTGTTTCCCCAGGTAACTGCTAGCGTGCTCTGACAGGGAGCAGTCCTTGGGTGACGAACTAAAGCAGCCCTGAGCATAAGGGAGAGCAGGGTGGATAAACCCTCACCCCAACAGCACAGGCTATCACCTTCCTCTGCACCCAGGCCCGGCAGCCCCACACTCACAGGGCAGATTGGAGTCTGGCAAGGGGGACAGGCCTCTGGGACCACTGGCATCCTCTCCCTCTGGAAAAAGAGCTAAACAGGAGTTTCCCAGACCCTTGTTGACTGCTCTAATTGCAAGATTATCTCACACAATAGCACCACAAGCTGCCTTTGGGGAAGCTGGCAATGGTGTTTCTGTGAGAACAATCCTGCCTGTGTACTAAACACGGTAATGGCTGTGGGGCAGGAACATTTTGGTTAGGATCCTGGCTGGCCTCAGGCATCCTCCACACCCTGAGGTGACCTCCATGCCAGAGCTGGGTCAGCTCTGGGTCTGCGTAAACATGAAGGTCCAGCAATCTTCAAATGAGGAACTGAGGAAGCTTTGCAGGCAGGTATAAACATGCTTCCCCTTTAACTGTCCAATCCTCTACTGGGTTTGACTCCAAGTTGTACACAGTGAGATAATACACACGGAAAAAAATATGATCCAACTTCTCCAGGTGGTGTGATGTAATATAAAAACCCTATCTGACATCTAGTGAACACCAGCAACAGTGGCAGCTGCTGGTCTTAGACAAACGTAGGAGTGCTGACACTGCAAAGTACAGTATCTACAGTATCTGCACGGGTCCCCTTCCAACCCACCTGAAATGAAGCCTTCTGGGAAGACATCCAAGAAAGAGAACACCTAATACTCAGGTCCCTTGTCTCCTGAGACAAAACCCCATAGAATGGAGCAGATTTAAGAGCAACAGAAAACTAAAGCAAAACAAAGAAAGCCATTTTTAAGAGCTATGCTGAGTGCCAGAGGCTAAACAAAGACTTTATCTACTCCCAAAATAACAAGTTGGTCCAGTGCCATGAGTAGTCTAGCAGCTCTGGAAAGCATATCACTTAATGCCAACAATAACAGACACCTTCGGTCAAATATGACCCTTTTACAGAAACTTACCGTATATGACTAATTCAGGCAGACAGTAGTAAATCAGAAGTCTGTTCCTCATCTATATATGAAATTATTTATAAAGCAGTGAAATTCTAGCATTAGAGTGGTATATTACACAGTATTTTTCTTGTGGACGTATTTATTTCTCCAACATTTCTTCCCTGAAGTATAGCTCGAAGAGGGAGAAAAGAATCAAGCTATAAAATATTACATAAATTCAACTACAAACATGCTGCTAAGACAAACTGAAACAACACTGAAACTTGACATGAATTATTTGAAAAGGTCAGGGCAATTGACGTGAGATGATGTAAAACATGTTGTCCTCCCAGCCCATGTGAAAATAATACGTTCATATATCTGTATGTAAGCATGTGTACGTGTGTCTGTGCGTGTGTGTGTGTTCTGTACGGACTTGTGGGCTGCTCTCAGGCAAGGAGGAGTAAAATAAGCCTGATGAAGGCTTTAGGGTGGAGGTAGTGAAAAGACTGCCAGGCAGAGGGGAAAATGAAGGATTAGGCAACATGGTATGCCCTACATTTTCCATATGGCGAGTGCTGAAGGAGTGTCGAGGCAATGAAAGCAAAACGAGTATGAGGAAGTGTGTAACCCCTAGAAACGACTTCCATACACATTACTGAGATGATTAATATAGAAAAACACTATTCTAAAAGAATAATTACATGAGCCTGAAATTCACAACCAAAATTTGTTACAGGCACAAAAAGAAAAGAGACTGACCCACCCCCCCAACCTCCCACCGCAACCCCCCCCTCCCTGCTGCTGTGTGCAAAGGTCAGAAGGAAAATGGAAATTATAAAACATAAAAGCAAGTAAAGTAAATTTTCAAGAGGAACAGTAATACCAAAATTTAGCTGCAGTGATGGCTATAATTTCAGCAAACAGCCACAGACTGATGGAAACTACCAGCATTCATTATCCTGAACATGTAATTATCAACAAGTATCTCATTCAATTGGTTAAATCTTCATCTTTCAGCTGATTTCCCTATTGGTTTTGGTACCAGACTCCAAAACCACCACAGGCAATGGAATCACGCTGTTCCTCTAATTTTTAGAGAAGACCATTGAAAGCATCATCAAACACTAAAAATTGTGCCAACCTACAAAGTAGTTTTATGTTACTGTACATGTTTTGCAGCAACAACAAAACATCCTAAATCCTCTTCTGGTCTGCATAAAAGGACTGAATGCTAATTACTTTTGATTTCCATTAACTTTTTTGTTGGGAACATAATGCCAAATTGAAAAGAGTATCTGGTTGCATGACAACAATTACATGTTTATAAATCAAAACAAATTTCAGTTGTGAATTTCAGGCCCAAGTAATTGTTCTCAGGACATTGAAAGTTGGTTTGGAAGAACATGTACAATGCCAAAGGGCCTTTAAGATGCCCAATTCACACCAAATAACAACAGAATGGAAACAAAACTCTTTTATTTCTGTTGTAAAGATTTTAGAATTTGAAATTACTCTGAAGGCTTTTTAATGGTCCAAAACCTCCTGAAACTTTTCAGTGCCTGCTATACTCTTGCTCCATTGTTGTTTCTGTGGGGTTTAGCCCAAGTAATGCTGAGAATTTGCTGCTGGAAATACTGATCTTGTGGGTCACTGCAGGAACAAGACTGAAACCACATACGGTGAAGGAGAGCCAGATGGAAGGTTGCTTGTTAGATGACCAGTACCGTAACAGTAGTGCCTAGTGTTTCAACTTCAGTGTATTATGTTGACTTTTAATTACTGAATTATAGTTGCAGCCAGCTGTGATAGTGCATATGGTTCTCAATAGTTAAAACCTATTGCCTCTACACAGCTATCCCAACGTTGCCAGCTGGGATCTTCACTTTGCAGATTGGGGAAGACAGCCAAGGAAAAGGAGCGAAAGCCTATCCAGACCTTACTGAAATCCATGGACCTCCTTAGCTATCATTAGTAGGTTTTTTACTTGGCTTCAGCCTTGGCTATATAAGGAGCTTACCTACTTCGAGAAGGGTTTTTCAGCCCAGCAGCACCATCAGAGCCCCTTGGTGGGCCCCATGGATGTCCAGCAGCCACAGCTGCTCTAGCACAGCATATATCAGCCCCCAGGAGAAAGGAATGCCAGAAGACCCTTCTGCTGTCCTACACTGAGCCACATCACCGAGGCCATTCCGCGCACAAAAACTGTAGCATTGAACTCAGGGTACAACATGTTAATTCACAGCTTTTTCATCAAGAGTGGGAAGGTTTAGGTGATTTACACTGAACTGGAGGTGTGTACTTGCACTAAGCTCAAATGTGTAGAAAAAATAATAGAGAGCAAATAACACTGTGTGGAACCAAGGATCAAAAATGTCAGAGACATCACAATGGCAAAGTGTGCACTTAGATATGCACATAAGCATACCGATATATAATGTTGCATACATTCCTGACTAGAAATTCAGTCTCTGAAAAAAAAGTACCCATTATTTTGAGCTAGGACAATAAGCCTTTTGGTGGTAAGGAAAAATCACCAGTAAGTCCTAAAATTAATGTATTATTTATTAAAGGTGTTAAGGTCCTTTCCAACCCTAACTATTCTATGATTCTACTCTATGAAAGCTTTAGAACATATCGACTGCTACAGGAAAAACATATTAGGACCAAAAAAAAATCAAACATAAATCTTACAGCATAAGCAGTACCATGACTTGCAAGGAACACAGGAAATAAATACACTTTTTTCTGTATCTAGCAGACCATTCAGAGTTAATGAACCTCTGAATTTTAAAATAAATTTATCTTCAACCTAATACTAAAACCTTTCTCATGCTGACGACTGTCTGTCTCCCTTGTTCAGACTTCATGTCTCAAACAGCATTAAATGTTGATTCTTTGTCTTCATCCAGAGACCTTTTCCACTGGGAACTTGCATATTATCTCTGTTCCAGTTTCCCTTATTACCACTTTTTTTCCCCCATTTACACTTTTTACTCTCTTTGCTTCTTTTTATCACTCCAAGCTGCACACTTTGTCCTCTGCCTGCCACCATCTCCCCATTTACACCTACAAAACAATCTCCAAAACCATTTTGGGTTTTCAAACCTTGTTTAATCCCTAACTTTTAGACAACAAATCTCAACACACTCCCCTTCAACCTGTGTTCATATGTCTTCTTCCATTTTAATTCTTGCGTTAAAGAGGCTGTCTTTCCAACAACCAAACATGCTGTCTTTTCCTGTAGTGCAATGTGTCTTTTAGTTAACTGTATGGAAAAATCTACATCCAAAGAAGACCAGAAAAGACCCTATAGTAGACAACAGCAATAATAATGCAGATAACTATTTCCTCTGTGCTAGAAGAGAAAGCAGCTTACTGTTCCCCACTATCTAGAAAGACAAACTGACTTCGAACAGGAAGCAGAATCAATAAGAAGCACAACAGCCTTGTTTCATTGCCTTGCTTAACGAAGTGTAAAAAACAAACAGCACAACAAAGAAAAATGAATAACTGTTTTTTAAATGTATTCCAAAGCTGACATTTGTAATCCAATTAAGGAAAACACTGTAACTTTTGGGGGCTTTTTCCTGAGCACAGAATTTCAGTTTTGTTAATGCTGGATTTTCTTTTCCAAGTAATAAAGTATCTCTAGAAATAATTTCTGCTCTCTCATTGCTTTTTTACATGTGTATATCTTAGCAAAAGAGATCTGTATTTTACAGGTGTTGTTCTATCTTAACAGGACAGTATGTGCAGATGTCATAATTTGAATGCAGGATTAAAGATAATGAATAAGCCAAGCATTGAAAGCTGACCATCGGCACCATAGAGAAAAGGTTCTGACACCCTGCAGCCTTTTGTATTTGTGCCAAGAAAAAGAGATCATTGCCAAGACTGTGTGATGTGCAATAGATAGCCAACATGATCTTCTTAAGCACAGCTTGTTTCATTTGCTGTGTGGGTACAGAGGTCATAAATTGCTACCCAGGGAAACCACAGAAAAGCAGAGTACCTTACAATGATTTGTTGCTAATGATGTAGTTGCCAAAGCCAGTACTGGCACTAGAAATTATTTTTGCATGATTAGTTTTAACTAGGAACTGTTGTGCACCCTCATTAATGCTGTGGCATCCCCCTACAAGAGGGATGGAGCATGGGCAGGGATGGGAGTAGGGAAGAGAAGTGGAATCAAGGGACCAGGGGAGCACTAATGCCAGTGTTGGCTGATGGGTATCTATCTCTGTTGATGGTGAAAGGAAGTATCTCAGATGAGCAGTTTCTGCTGGGCGACTCGCACTGAGTGCTCAGTGTGCACTATGATGGCCTTTATGTTAATACAATCACAGAAACTTCTCCAAACAGTCTAGACATCCTCTCCTTCCTGAAACCCCTGCATGTAATCAGCATTTCCATGGTACTATTATTACCTGGTTTTACTGGTTCAAGTAATAATTTAGTGATATAAGTAATTAAAGTACTCCGATTGTATTATGTATATGATAACTGTAGTAATTAATAGCCATCATTAGCTAATATAACTCACGAGGTCATGAGACTTCACAGCATGCTCATACACTCCCCAGTGACACATGTTTGTCATTGATATCACAATCAGTTGCAAAGTAGGAGTCCAGTGCTCAGTGAAAAAAAAAAATGCTCATTTCTCATTCTCATATTCAGATGAGAACAGGAACAACAGGCAATCCCACCAAGCCCCTCTGCAGACAGCCAGGGTATTTAAACCACTGCTGGCTGCAAGGAGACATGCTAAAAGCTACAGCCCAACCACACTCAATAGCTTTTCCCCTTGAGGCTGGACAGGTTTCCTGCCAAAACTTCCACTCCCTCTCCCTCGATCTGGTATTCCTAGCCTGGGAAAGGTGAAGCATCCTTGCACCTTAGCATGTTGTGCTGCCAGGGGGAGGGACACCACAGACACATTTTATAGCAATGGTTTCCAGCAGGTACCAGCATGTCGCTGGGTTTACTGCTCACCACCCTCCAGCTGTTTCTGTGGAGTCTGCAATGGTTTTTCTTTGATGTATGGATGCAGGAAACTCCATGCAACAGCAACACGATGCAACTTGGAAACCATCCACCCTCTTCTTTCTCACAACAGCAGGGAGCCCTGGCCCAAGGCTGCCAGTGACTCTGATGAAGGTTGCTCACGGGTGATGTAACGGAGCCTGAGGCTGTGCTCCTTGGCAGGCAGGCCCAAAACAGCATGATCACCATCCCATCCTGGCATGACTCTCTTCGTAACAGTGCATGAAGCTACACGCAGCAGTGCTAGGGTGGTGGAGAAGGGTTTAGGGTTAGGGTCCTAACCAATACTGTGAAAGGAGGGAAAAGAATTACATGGACTCATTTTTCAGCCCAACCAACTGCTTTCTGACATAGATTTTGCAAGGCTGCCATCTACTCTCTGGGTAACATCTTCCCAGCAACTCCCTCAGCAGCCTGATGGAGCTGGGAAGCTTTTCAAAAACAGCAGTAAGACCATTTCACCTTGCTGTCCCCTTTGTTCCTTAAACACATTTTCCTGCACTCCTCAAAAAACAGTAATGGCATTATTGGAACAAGGTGTGTGAGTCCTCAAATTTTGTCCTGCACTAATGAAATCCTGTCAGTCAGCAACAGAGCTTATACATGGCTGAGTTTACTGAAGATCTTGTCTGCAGGATTTTCCATGGCACAATGCAAGGGATAATCTGGTCTTGTGAGTGTATGGTGAATAAACTGAGGTTTATTAATCAATGTTTTCAGCTTAAATTATGCCTCCTGCCAGGGAGGTGACATCATTACTAGTCCAGGTTTTATTGTTCTGCTGAGCTGGCATCTGAAATAGAGCTCATGTTTTGCTGGGCTCTTCAGAAGCCTCCATTCAAAACCTCAGAACTCGAACACAGTAACATAAAATTTGTTTTGCTGGATTTTACAGTGCTGTTGCCTGATAACATCAACACTGGCAGCCTACACTGTACTTTACCTTGCTAAATGTATTTAGGATTAGATGCAAACAGTTGTGTTTCTTTAATCTTTATGGGGTTTAGATAAACCTCACATCAGGCTGAAGTATTGCATGCCAGACCCTGGGAATGAATGGGAGCTCTCCGCAGGAGTCCAGATCCATCTACTTGGGAGACCAGGAACACACTGGGTCCAAACCACTTTGCTGAGCTGGAGAAAGGTCTGAGAGCCTCTGAGACAAATTGGAGACCAAAGTAGCTATTTCTTATAATCACTAGGCAAATGAGGATTTTGTAATTAATTTTATCCTAGAACTAAAATTTCCTAGAAGTGAAATAGTTTATAAGTATGAACAATGATAAAGAAGTCAACGAGAATTCAGCCTTCTCATACTGAATGCCCCTGAGATCTGCAGTTTGGATTTCAAGAGTTAATTAAAAAAAAAAAATCACAGCTTTGGAAACTCTTGAATTCCCTTTTGTATTTGCATCAGTTTGTGCAAACTTCATTGATTTATCCCTGTTATCTTTACAGTAGAGTAACTCTTGTATAGTTTAGCACTCTTGAGATGCGTGAACATTTAGATAAGGAAATTAGCTAAACACCTGTCCCCTTTTAGGATAGGGCAAATCTCAGTAACTCTGAGAATGAATTACATTTGCCCTAGCTGACACTGCATACAGCTCACTTGAAAACTGCTTTTACTTGGGGCAAGTTTTGGGGTTGGCCAGTGAGAAATCAAACAACATACCACAGGAACCACTGTGAGGTGGGTGACCTCAAAGATGGGTTAAGGTCTAATGCTAGCTTTAAACCATCTTTCCTAATAGCAAAATTAACTAAATCTTGCTCTTTCAAGAACGTAATTAAGGGAGCTTTATCAGTAGTGGCAGCATTTGGATAAAACTAGTTCTGACACAAATGATGCCAGCATATGACTAAACCCCTTGCACAATGCAATGTGGGCTATCTAGAATAAGCTTTCATAAAATAATAGTAAGGATTACCAGCAGAGCAAGCAGATTGACTCTGCTGTAAGCAGGCATGTGGGACCACGCTTACAAGATCAAACAAGGATAAGATAATCCCAGGTGAGTGGAAGGTATTCAGTGGATGCAAAAGGCCTGAGGACACCAATGTGGGACAAGTCTTTTAAGAAGTAACTAGGTCAGACGAGCCAATGATTTACTCAGCTCCCCAAAACAGGGAAAAAAACGTTTACATATAATTTTGGCATAGTTAAAGCCTTGAGAATTTTGTTTTGAGGTGATAAAAGTGCTTTGGGTCAATTTTACAAGTGAAGGGAGAACTGGTTTTATGTAGAGCCTGTGGGCTTTCCCATGGCCAGGGAATCAGAGGAAAACAGAGGCACACCTCCCTGCTCACAGAGCTGTTGAATCAGCAAGGGGAATGAATGGGAGCTGTTAATACACCTTAATGCTGTTTCTCAGAAATAAACTGTCCTAATTATAAACTGCTGAGCTCTAAATGGCAGAAGCCAGACAAAAAGCTGAGGAAGTGAGATGGAAAGAGGAATTTACAGCAGGAACATGGGGAAAGATGGGGTTGTGTCAGGAGAATAGCAAGAAGGGTGAAGGGGGGAGTGGGGCTTATCAGGCAATGGGAGAGATGCTCAGGGTAACAGGGTGACGAAGTGCAGGACAGCCAGAAGGAATGTGGCAGGGTTGGATACAGGCTTTATCTTTAAAAAATTCTGAACCTTGCCCTCAGGAAAGACAAAGACAGAAGAAGAGATCTGCTGAGGAGATAGAATATGTATGCTAATATATATAAAGTATGTATTTATAGATAAGAAATACATTTATAGATTATAAATGCATATACACGTATTTATAAAATATAGTAAATTAATAGAAACAGTCCTTATCAATAGAAATAAACTATGTGGTGAAAGTTTTCGTTCTTGTTTTTGTTTGCCTTCATTACAAGGTATTATTCCTCAGTATCACAGTAATGTATTCCTTAATATTGTTCCCATAGTAACGGACTAACTGACATACTTATGTCTGTCCCTCACAATTACACTGCTTCTGACAGACCAACTAATTATTAGACATGAGAAAATTAATTCTTGGATGTCAGACTGTCTTCTAGCTCACTTAGCAGTGTCTCACCATTGAAGCATGTTTTATTTCATACCAGCATGGCCCCTTAGTCACAGGGAGAATTTCCTTTCCTTGCTAGAACTGCAGTGCTAGTCTCTTCCCTTCAGGAACTCTGCTGTTTATTTTTGATAGTCTGTAGGAAATGTTATCAAAAGGGAAAATCTAACAGTGTTGGAGGCTACCTGAGGAGACATGGTAAATAACTTAGCATCATCACACATAATTCCAGCAGAGCTGGGAGTGGGACAGGTTGGACAAGAGAGCACAGGCATTTCATGAAATAAATGGAGTCAGCCTGCTCTGACTCATACACCTCTTATTTGTCTGACTTTGAGAGATCCTTTCCCTTCATGTAACCTCCAAGCTGTGAAACAACAGTTGCTAATACTTCTGCTTTCCACTGTGCTCCCTTCCCTCAAAGGATCAGCCTCTTGGTCTCATTTACAGCAAACACCACCTCGTTCCACAGGAACTGATAGTGGCTTTGCTTATGGAGCAGGGCTCTGAGACGTGCACAGATCATGCACAGTCTGGTCATTCACAATTCACTGCAAGTGAGAAAAGAAAATCATAAATGGGAAGGAAAAAATCTCGGTGAGCTGCGGCTGCCAGCATGCAGGCTGCAGTGCACTAGAAGCACGTTTAAGGGGAGAGGACAGCTAACCTTTCTCATTCACAGGCCTGATGTGGAGGTCGTTTTTAATCTCACAGTACAGGCTATTCAGCTCTACATACCAGCTGCTGGACAATGCGGGTTGCATGCCGCTAACAGTCCCAGGGGACTGATTTCACGCCTGACCTACAGACAGCCATTTCACTGTACGGTGCTTGTGCTGGAGGTTTTGTATGGAGCTGCCACCAGCCAGTTTGCCAGCCTTCATTTCTGAAGAAGTTGTTCCTGTGCTGAAGAAGAGCAACCTGGCACCCATACATGTAATGAGCAGCTGATTTGGTATTTGATTAGTAAAGAGGATGAGATAAACCTCCATTTCCCTATAAGCACAGGGAACTTTGCGCATAATCCTGAACCAACCCAGCCAGTGCGTGACAGCCCTCTGGACTTGGGAGATGGGGCCACTTTTAACAAGCAGCTGAAGCAGTCTTTTTTGCAGCATGAACTGGATGGTGAGAACAGGTCTAACTGCTGGTCTTTTGTGAAAACTTACTCCTAATCAGTCCAGCCTGCAGTGTGATTCAGCAGGGTGCTGATTCCTCCCGTGTGGCAGCCACTGCTGCCCAGCCTTCTGTCTGACATCTAGAGAGGTGTTTCTGAGCTCTACACACCTTCCTCCCCCCATACCCCTGGTGAGACACCTTCATGGTGCCTGCACTGATCTCACGTGGATGGCGAAGAGGTTTAGGATTTCAAGAAAAATGACAAAAATGAGTAAAAACACAGGTTGTAGCACAAGTCTGATGGGGAACAACTGAGGGAACTGGGGGTGTTTAGTCTGGAGAAGAGGAGGCTCAGGGGGAACTTTCTCTCTCTCCACAGCTGCCTGAAAGGAGGTTGTAGTGAGATGTGTGGCAGTCTCTTTTCCCAAGTAACAAGCAATAGGAGAAAAGGTAACTGCCTCAAGCTGCACCAGCGGAGGTTTAGACTGGGTATTAGGAACAATTTCTTCACAGGAGGGTGCTCAGGCCTTAGAACAGGCTGCCCAAGGCAGTGGTGGAATCTGTCCCTGGGAGCGATCACAAACAGCTCAGACGAGGCTCAGTGACATGGGTTAGTGGTGGCCTTGGCAGCTCTGGGGTACAGGCTGGACTTGCGATCTTAAAGGTCTTTGCCAACCTGTCTGAATCCATGATTCTACCTGAGGCCACAGCTGGAGAGCCTCCTGCTGCCTTCCCGCCCGCTGGGGTGGCTGTCGCAGGGTCACACACCCCATTCACCCCCTCGCTCCTGGGTGGGTGCCGCAGCGGTCGGGTCTGACTGCGACAGGGATGGGGCCAAGCCCCCACGGTGACTGTGCAAGCGCTGCTGCCCGGCCGCCTCCGCCACAGCCAGGGCTGGGACCGCGCGGCGGGGCTGGGCCAGGCCCGCCATGGCTCCGCCCCGGTTCTTTAATCGGCTGCGGGGCCGTGCCCGGCTAAGGCGAGTCGAGACGAGCAGAGACCTGAGGTAAGAGCAGTGGAGGTGCGGGATGGGAGCGGTGGCCACTGCGCTGTGGGGTCTGTCCAGCTCCACCCCACCCGTGGGGGCTGCGGGGAGTCCTCCGGAGATGGGGTGGAGATGGGGTGTGAGGGGGGCCGGGGACGGTGCTGGGGCCGGGAAGGGGTGCGGGGAGCGGGTCCGGCAAAAGGGTGTGTGAGGGCCAGCGCTGCGGGCAAGGGGAAGCACACGGAGCGGTGGCTCCGCGGTGCTGCTGGGTCGGTGTGCTGAACGGAGCTGTGACACGCCTGGCTTCCCCGGGTCCTTGAAAAACAAATCTAACTGGATAGCTTGAAATTCCTCAGTGCCTGTCTTGGGGCTGGTTTAGGTTTCTTGTGTTTATGTTGTAACAAATGGTTTGGAAAGGACTTTGCAGTCATTGTGGCTTGTCCCTGGCCTTTTGGAGAACGCTGAGTAGCGTGCTCTCCTCTTGATGGGTACAAGCTTAGTAGAAGTTGGGATACTCTTATTAGAGGACAGTACCAGCCAACAAACCTGCGTTCAAAAACTGGGGTTGTTGGCACAGGTAGTGAGATCACCTGGGTGCCTAACTGCTGCTGCAGAGCTCCCTGGAGGCCTGCCTGAACTAGCCAGCGGGTCCTGAGGGAGCGGGGAAGGCGTGATGCAGGGCTGGAAATGTGGATCTGCTGCCTGTGGAGCTCTGGAGGGAGATCTGGGCAGCAGAAATCCAGGGGGGTTCCAGTGGGTAGGAATACAGGCTTGTATGCTGGCCTATGTGCAGAGCTGTTTCATCTTGGCCAGTTTCACCATAGGTGCCTTCTGGGCACCGCTGCCTCAGGATAGCCCTTGCTGTTGGGTAACTGAAGAAATGCTGCTGTTCTTCCCACACAAGCCGTCATGGGATGATAAATGGAAATATGTTCCGTGGAAGAGGCGAAGGTGACCTGGAGTATTGACTTCAGTCCCTTTGTGCTTTTCATTTAACGAATTCCCAGAGCCCTTATCGGAAGCTGACCAGAGTCTGCTAATGGTTGCCAGATCGTCTAATACTCCATCTCCTTTGGGAAGGAGGGGTGGAGCTGCACCCCGTGTTGCCCAGTATCCCATGGGAGATCTGGGGTAAAGCTGGAAGCTGATCCAGTTCCTCAGCTCTCGTGTGCATGGCAACTAAATAATTGTTTGCTAACAAAGTGATTAAAATAATTTAGGCTCATGCAAATGCACAAAAAAATCAGGAGCGTGGGGATGGCGAGACGATAAGACAGAAGTAGTTCCTGTACCAAATATGATTTGTGTTTTGGAAGACACACAAAGTGGAAAGGAATCTCTTCTTTTCCCCCCTTTTTTTCTTTTAGTTTTTTTCCTGCCTGTGCATTCCTTTTTCCAAAGCTTTGTGCAGTCTATATTCCCTTTAAATAAGGACACTCTTTGCCGTGATTGATGTCAGCTGCTGTGTAGTAGCACAGCCAAGCACTTGAATACAAGAAATGGAATCTTAATTTTTAGACCCTACAGTTGTGCCAAGAATGACAAAGGCAAAGTGGGATATGTCATAAAACTACTTTTATGAGCTCGGTCAGAGTATTAGTGCTAAACCATGGAGCAGTAATGGTGCTAATCCCGTGGAAGTATTAAACAAAGGGATATCTCAGTAATTAGTGTCAGCATGCAAATGGCACTGCTCAGCCACTCCAAGGAAGTTTCCTAAGCCTTTGCTTAGGAATGTACCTAAGACGCCCCAATTTAGCTTAATAAACTAATCTTATTTTCCCACATGCCATGAATGGCTGTCTGCTTGTCTTAGACAAAGGTCTTGTAGCAGCTACTTGGCAGCATGTTTGACTTAGGAACCGTGCACCCTGCCCTGCATCCCTAAAGCTGCTGGTCAGGCTGTTGGGGCGGGAGGCTTGTCCTAGCAGCACCATCAATATGGGTTGCTTGATTCAGGCTTAGGGAAGATGTGATTCAGGCAATGAGATGTGATTTGTGAGTCTTCTCTACCCTTCCTGGGGAGCACAAGGCCACAGCCAGACCCCCTTCCTCTTCACCGATGTCTCTCCCACACGTTGGTGGGAGCCGTGAGAGAAAGGGATCTTGAAGCAAAGTGCTCCTCTCTGCCTCCCTATGTTGGCCAGATCATGGTGGTGCTTCCAGTTCCTCTCCGTTGGCTAGGGGAGAGCTGGAGGGTGGTAGTCCTCTGCTTCTGGCTCAGAGGGGTGAGTGGCAAAGCTGACTGAAGGGAGAAGGTTGTGGGTATGGTGTGGGGTCTCTTCTCACTGTTTGGCCAACAGAGGATTGCTTCTAAGGATAACTGAAGGTGAGTTCTGCTGAGAGAAGTCGGAAGCTCACAAATTCCTTCCCTTCCTCCCTGATAGCAGACCTGTACCACAGTGTGGCTGGGGGAAGTGGTGCTGCTGGTGGGGTTGGGTGGCAGGAGTTTCCTCTGGGCTTCCAGTGGGCAAAGCCATGGTCCTCACCCGGAAACCCTGTTGAAACATGGGTCCATAAGGAGCAGTGGGCATGATGAGGCCTGAGCAGCTCTGCTGGGTTAGTCTCACTGAGACAATAAACCTCTCTCTGGCTGCTGTTGGGCTCTGGACTTGTGAGAGGTGCTTCTCTGGTGGTGAACTGCAGGGCAGCAAACCCATGTTGACGAGCAGTCACAAGTCGCAGGTGACGCCTGAGAGATGTGCCTTCAACAAACACTGTATTAGCTTCTGGTGGTAGTGGTGGCAGGAGGAGGAAAGCCCCTGAGGAGCTGAAGGTGGCTGGCAGTGCTCTGCTTTGGTGCTGTGACCTGGGGCATTAATAGAAGGAGCTCCCAGCTGAGCTGGGCGGGAACTGCTGGGGTGATGGCAGCAGTGCAGGAAAGCTGGGGAGGGGGCAGACTGGCCTGAGATGGGACCATTGCTGCTTCTGGCTTAATGTAGGAGACTGTTCCCAAGGCTGCAGTCTGACATAATGGGTGATGGTGCCTGTCCCACCCTCCTAGCCTTATGAGTGTCTATTGCGAGTAATGTAGGTGAGGGAGTTTTATTTTAAAGAAGCTGTGGCTCCCTGAGTTTGGTTTGGTTCATATATGTGCCTGGTAAAGGTGCAGTTCATGCAATAGCAATGGAGTCCCCAGGAAATTATGCCCCTTGCACTTATTTGAAGTGTAGGCTTGATCTTGAAGGAGTTCAGAATGTCCCTGCAGCCCTAATAAGTGGTGTTCCGCTGAAGTGAACTTTGGCTTGTACCGCATCCCAAATGATACGCCCTGCAGTAAAACAAAATGCCGTTGTTGGCACAATTGGTTTGCTTCCATCAGACAAGAGGCCCAGCATTAATGAAGCATAGAAACTGAAATTGTATCCAGCGGGGGGGGGGGGGGGGGGGGGGGGGGGGGGGGGGGGCATTCACACAAGGTACAGTAAAGCCCTTGTGCATGAAACTGTAATTTGTGCATATCCAATTTATGTAACTTCCAAAGCCCTGGGCAGGGACAGGAGGACACGTCTCTTGAAGACCGTGTCTCTGTTTTTCTTGCTGTTAAGCAGCAGCCTCTGTTCCTCTTGCCAGTCCATCTGCTGTTACAAATAGCTCTAGAGAGCTTGCCTAAGCCTTTAAGCCTGGTCTGGGATCTCAAGGGCTGAGAAGTGGGTCTGACCACAAAAACTTCTCACACGGTGGAAGGTCGTGTTTTCAAACAGCTGGTGAAATCACAGGCGCTGTGCTCTGGTACACAGGCTTCACAGGCCTGGTCTGAAGGAGCCTGTAACCCCAGCTGTCCTTCCACTGGGGCAGTGGAGGGCACCGTGGCTAACAGAGCTCTCCCTTTCTCCCCCCCCGCCAGGCACACAGAGCCACCATGCCGAACTGGGGAGGTGGCAACAAGTGCGGTGCCTGCGGCCGCACCGTCTACCATGCTGAGGAGGTGCAGTGCGATGGCAGGAGCTTCCACCGGTGCTGCTTCCTCTGCAGTAAGTACTGCCCTGGGGATCACTACAGCAAGGTGCTGCTCTGCAGGAGACATCCCAGGCTCAGCTGGCACCTGTGACACACAGGGGATTGCGTGGCCAGAGATGGCTTTGTCCATCATATGTTGGGTTTGACACCTGCCTCACCATGTGCTTGCTGGGCTGGGCAGTACCAAAGGGAGAGTCTGTCTCCTGGAGAGAGATTATCCTACCTGTCCAGTGTGGGAGATGCACCTCCAAAACCAGAGCACACTGTGCTTTTCTCCTGTATGCCCCCTTCCCAGCCTTCTCCTTGGGAGTCTAAGGGATCTAGGATAGAAACCTGGCATAAGTATTGCTTAAGCAGAGGAGAAAGCCCCATGGCAGAGCTCTGTTTGCACTGATCTCAGCTCAGCTGGATTTCTGCTGGAGGTCCTGGGGCCAGCAGCAGCTGAGGGAACAGTTATCACAGCCCAGTCCTGAAGCCCCACATGGAGCAGGACACCAGCATGCTTGAGCACAGCCAAGCTGTTGATGCTTAAGCACAGCCAAAAGCCTAGACTTTATTGGCACAGGGGCCTGTGATTTATTTCAGATGAAAGGAGTCCAGAGCATTATTTTCCAGTTCAGCCAACACACCCAGCGAGGCATTGAAAATCACTCTTTCTGCTGAAAAGATCTCTGCTTAGATGGAGGGAACAAAGGGTCGCTGTGAATCCGAGGCTCCTGCTTGGCAAACAGACAGCCTGTCTGTCTGAATCGGAGAATTATACCTGACTACAAACAGGACATACTGTTTTGTCCCACTTGATGGTGTTTTAATACCTGTGGGCACAGCCAGGGTTTTAGCCCTCTTCACATAAGCTGCAGTTACCACTGCCTCTCTCAAAGTAGTTTGCTACAGTGTGCAGCGTAACACCAGCGCACTGTGCTGGCGTGTGAGCCTCCGCACACCTACACTCCTTAGCTCTACAGCAGTCACGAAAACAAGATTAGATGTCTCAGCTGCCTCATTTTCAGCCTTTTATGGGAGTTTCTATTAAAAGAAACCTGGAACTTAGAATCAAACAATGGCTCTAGTGTGTCTGAGTATTTGCTTTTCCTTAGTGTGCAGTTCTGGTGGGGTTAAAGTCTGTAGGTTTAACAAACATGCATTAGTTGATTTACTTATTGGATATTAGCATCTTATAAAAAGAACTTTGGAGCTAATGAATGCCATAAGCAAAGGTCACCCTGTGTTTTGAAGACCTTAATATTCTTTTTAAACAAAAAAAATCACAAGGCTTTTTCTCTTTCTATTTTTTCTCCCCAAATTCTTTATCACGAGCATAATACTGTTGCAGACGGGAAGAGTGTGCCAGCTGGGACACAAAAGAAGGTTTAAGAAGGAAACAGTTCTGCCTTCTACTGTAACCTTGAGCAGAGAACTTGCATTGTGCTGAAGGACAATGTAGGAATGCTAGAAAAGCACAGCCCCTCCGGTGACAGCTGTGAAATGGCCCCAGCTCTGCCCCAAACCAGCACCGAGGCAGGGAAAGCCTTGAAGGTTGTTTTCTTTTCCAGCCCCACCCTGGCCAGAAAGGCAAGACAGGGACTTTTCTGCACTGGTAGGCTCCTGCTTTATGCTGCATGGCATCTGTCAAGGGAAACTGCTGACTGCACTATCTGGGTTTCTGAGCAGCCTCATTCATCAAACCACAGCAGGTTTCCAAGCTTTAAATGTCATGGCCATGAAGAGGTGGGAGGGAACAGAGCCCTTTATAGAGCTAAGCATAATTCACTCATTCAAACAGCAACCTGCTCCCTCTAATCTCTGGCAGTCCCAAGAATTGTGGACTAGGAAACCCATAATACCACTTTTCACTTGATTTTTGGCTTAATACATGTGCTGATGGAAATGGCCCCTTAAGGCAATTTAACTTTTTGGCTTTTTCCTCCAGTGGTCTGTCGGAAAAACTTGGACAGCACAACCGTAGCAATTCATGATGCTGAAGTTTACTGCAAGTCTTGCTATGGAAAAAAGTATGGACCAAAAGGTTATGGATATGGTCAGGGGGCAGGAACGCTGAACATGGACAGGGGAGAGAGACTAGGCATCAAGCCTGAGAGGTAAGTTGGAGAGGGTGTGATCCTTGTCTCCAGTACCGCTTTGAGAGGAGTCTTTCAGGCTGGATTTTTTCAGGACCAGAGAACCATGGAATGGTTTGGGTTGGAAGGGACCTTTTAAAGCTTATCCAGTTCCAACCCCTCTGCCATGGGCAGGAACACCTTCCACTAGACCAGGTTGCTCAAAGGCTCATCCAACCTGGCCTTGAACACTGCCAGAGATGGGGCAGCCACAGCTTCTGTGGGCAACCTGTGCCAGTGCCTCACCATCCTCACAGGGAAGAGCTTCTTCCTAATATCCAATCTTAATCTACCCTTTTCCAGTTTAAAGCCGTTCCCCCTTGTCCTGTCACATCATGCCCTTGTAAAAAGTCCCTCTCCAGATTTCTTGTAACCCCTTTAGGCACTGGAAGCTGCTCGAAGGTCTCCCTGGAGCCTTCTCTTCTACAGGCTGAACAACCCCAGCTCTCTCAGCCTGTCTTAATAGGAGAGGTGCTGCAGCACCTTTGTGGCCTCGAGACTGTGGGTCTCAAGTTGCTTTCCTGACTAAGCTGCAAATGCAAGTGTTCAACAGGTTGGTGCAGGGATGGTTTCAGAGCTGAGAATCTGGGGCTACAAGAAGAATGAATTTTTAACTGGCAAATGAAGAACCATTTGTGCTTAATTATAGCCAACCCCCCTATTAAATAGTAAACATTCCTAGTTTGATTAAGTCCTTGCTGTGAAGCAAAGTGTGTGGAAAGAAGCTGAAGTATGCCTCACAGCTTGCTTTCTGCCAAGTTCCCACATTAGTGCTTGATGTTTACATGGTGTATGCTCTCCAGCCAGGCTCAATGACCAGTTCAGGTTCCAGACAGGAATTTAACAGAGCTCTTTGTAGCTTACTGTCTGAGGGATTCATGTCCTGATACAGAATTCAGCACTTCGAGAGAAGTGAAAAGGGGAAGGCTCCTCAGAAAACTAGCTTTTACAGCTTCTTTTTGTCATTTGAAGTAGGACCTTTCTCTCTTTGGGTTTGTTTTGTTGGAGTTTTTTTCCCTACTAAGTTGTCATTGTCCAGCCTTGCTGGTAACTTCCTGCTCCAGTCCTGCAAAGGTACTGTGTGGTGCATGCTGCTCTGTTAGTGTTAAGAAGAGCAACAGGTCATTTAGGACAAGAGTAAAGACCACAACTGTCCCCTTTCTTTCAGCACACCCTCTCCCCACCGACCCACAACAAATCCAAACACTTCAAAGTTTGCCCAGAAGTTCGGAGGAGCAGAGAAGTGCTCCAGGTGTGGTGATTCTGTGTATGCAGCTGAGAAAGTAATAGGAGCTGGAAAGGTAAGGAACTGGTGTGCTGTTTGTACCTGCTGCATGGACTTTAAAGTGAGCCAGCCAGATGTGTCATGTGGCTTCCAGGAGGGAAGCAACTGCGGGGCAGAGTTACCTTGAAATTGCATTTCTTAGTATTGGGAATAGTACTTGGAATTTGATCAACTTAATTGAACAGAAAGCACTTGAAACGCAGGGTGCTGAGTGCTCACCTTGGGGTTCAGAGCTGAAGCTTCACTATCATCTCGAGTCAGAGACATGAAGTTGATTACACAAGTGCTCTCTCCCTGCAGGAAAGGGAAAAGGCTTGAGGTGTGCAGCTCCTGATGGAGGCTCAAGGGGATGTTCTCTGGAAATACCCTGTAAAGCTGTGTGTCAGTCTTCCAGACTCACTAAAGGGAGCCAAGATCTGTTCTGAACTGATTAGAGCAAGCCCAAACCTTCCAAAACACTGCCCAGAGTGGGATTCTCTGTGGAATGAGGGCCTTTGGGTCACTTGGAGAAATGTAGATGCTCTTGTCTGCTGCTAGTAAACTGGTGTTTGTTACGCCAGTCATCTATAAGCAATACTGATGCAGGCACTTCCAGTTAATGCATTTTTTTACCAACTCAGGCATTCTTTGCATTTAAGATGTCTTTTTTTTCTTGGTACTTTTCCCCTAGCCATGGCACAAAAACTGCTTCCGATGTGCAAAGTGTGGAAAAAGCCTAGAATCTACAACTCTAACTGAAAAAGAGGGAGAAATTTATTGTAAAGGTGAGGAAAGAAACAAATGCCATTTGTTTATGGTTTAAGGTAATGTGTTACAAGGATAGCTGCTCAATTTATTCCTGGTATAAGAATTTTTCATGCTCTTTTCAAGATAGAAGTGTTCTATAAGGCATAGGAATACAGCTGATAAATGAAATATTACTGAAGCTGCTGACGTAGTTTACATCTGCATCAAGCGAAACATTGCACACTGAGAAGTGCAAGAGCAGCCCCTGCCCTCTCCCTGGGTCAGGGCATAGATCAGAGTAAGAAAACAAGCTAGCCAGCATCCTGCCATGCCTTCTTCCATGGCATTGTGGGTATAAACTGGATCCACACAGTGGTTTGATAACATGTGCCTTAACAGACACCTGGGCACAGAACTGATGAGCTGCTTTCACAGAGCAGGTTGGGAGCTACATGGACTGAACAGCCATAGCGGCTGAGTTCAGTCGTGGCAGTTATGCAGCTTGACAATGTTTTTAAGCATTGCTTCTGATGGGGATGTTCTGGTTACTGACGGGAAGCAGATGAGGCACTTGTCCTATGCAGAATTGTTAATTAATCAGCCATAAGCTTCAGATACTCCACGTCCCTCTTTCTCATAGGTTGCTATGCGAAGAACTTTGGCCCCAAGGGATTTGGGTACGGCCAAGGAGCAGGTGCCCTTGTTCATGCCCAGTGAGGAGGCACGGCTCAACACCCCTTATGGCTCTGCTGAGATCCTGCTACAAGAACCAAGACTTACCTGAATGTTACTAACTACTGTGAAACAGCTACTAGTTACTGTAGTGCTTGGGCAGACATTCAGCAGATGATTATTAATAGTTTTTAAAAAGCACTGCTTTTTTCCTTGCTTTGTGTATCACACTGTAACACTTTTAATACTGAGTATCAATTCAATAAAGCTTTGCTTATTGATCTATCCTAAAGCCAAGTGTCATCTTTTATGGTTGACAAAGCACGTGAGGGTAGTGTTGTTGGGGTATGTGAGGGATGCAGATACGGATGTTACAGACTTGGTGCAGACCTTCACTGAAAGCTGGATGTAATACAGGTTCTGTCCTTCAGAGGTGCATAGACTGTCTTTCACTATCATAGAATGGTTTGAGTGGGAAGGGATCTTAAAGCCCATCCAGTTCCAATGCTCCTGCCATGGACAGGGACACCTTCCACTAGATGAGTGGCTAGGGGTATTAAGGATAACAGGAAGGGATTCTACAGGTACATAGCAAATAAAAAACAGACAAGGGAGAACGCAGGCCCCCTCAGGAAGCTCTCGGGAGAACTGGCTACACAGGATTTGGAGAAGGCTGAGGTTCTGAATGACTTATTTGCCTCACTCTTCACTAGCAAAGGCTCTGACCAAACCACCCAAGTCTTGGAAGGCAGATGCAGGGACTGCGAGAATGAAGACCTTGCGCCCACTGTAGGAGGGGATCTGGTTCGAGACCATCTTAAAAATCTGAACATGCACAAGTCCATGGGTCCTGATGAAATCCATCCGCGGGTCCTGAAGGAGCTGGTGAATGAACTTGCTAAGACACGGGCCATCATATTTGAGAAATCATGGCAGTCAGGTGAAGTTCCCGATGACTGGAAAAAGGGAAATATAACCCCCATTTTCAAGAAGGGGAAAACGGATGACCTGGGGAACTACAGACCAGTCAGTCTCACCTCTGTGCCTGGCAAAATCTTGGAGCAGATTCTCCTGGAAGGCATGCTAAGGCACATGAAAAACAACAAGGTGCTTGGTGACAGCCAGCATGGCTTCACTAAGGGGAAATCCTGCCTGACCAATTTGGTGGCCTTCTATGATGGGGCTACAGAACTGATGGACAGGGGTAGAGCAGTTGATGTCATCTACCTGGACTTGGGCAAAGCAATTGACACTGTCCCACATGACATCCTTGTCTCTAAATTGGAGAGACATCAATTTGATGGATGGACCACTCGGTGGATAAAGAACTGGCTGGATGGCTGCACGCAAAGAGTTGTGGTCAATGGCTCAATGTCCAGCTGGAGACCAGTAACGAGTGGTGTCCCTCAGGGATCGGTGTTGGGACCGGTCTTGTTCAACATCTTTGTCACTGACATGGACAGTGGGATTGAGTGCGCCCTCAGCAAGTTTGCCGATGACACCAAGCTGTGTGGTTCAGTTGATAGGCTGGAGGGAAGGAATGCCATCCAGAGGGACCTTGACACACTTGTGAGGGGGGCTGATGCCAACCTCATGAAGTTTAACCATGCCAAGTGCAAGGTCCTACACCTGGGTCAGAGCAGTCCCAGGCACAGCCACAGGCTGGGCAGAGGGGAGATTCAGGGCAGCCCTGTGGAGAAGGACTTGGGGGTGTTGATTGATGAGAAAATGAACATGAGGCGGCTTCAGTGTGCGCTTGCAGCCCAGAAAGCCAACCGTATCCTGGGCTGCAGCAAAAGGAGTGTGACCAGCAGGTTGAAGGAGGTGATCCTGCCCCTCTACTCTGCTCTTGTGAGACCTCACCTGGAGTATTGTGTGCAGTTCTGGTGTACTCAACATAAAAAGGACATGGAACTGTTGGAACAAGTCCAGAGGAGGGCCACGAGGATGATCAGGGGACTGGAGCACCTCCCATATGAAGACAGGCTGAAGAAGTTGGGGCTGTTCAGCCTGGAGAAGAGAAGGCTGCGTGGAGACCTCATAGCAGCCTTCCAGTATCTGAAGGGGGCCTATAGGGATGCTGGGGAGGGACTCTTCATTAGGGACTGTAGTGACAGGACAAGGGGTAACGGGTTAAAACTTAAACAGGGGAAGTTTAGATTGGATATAAGGAGGAAATTCTTTCCTGTTAGGGTGGTGAGGCACTGGAATGGGTCTCCCAGGGAGGCTGTGAATGCTCCATCCCTGGCAGTGTTCAAGACCAGGTTGGACGTAGCCTTGGGTGATATGGTTTAGTGTGAGGTGTCCCTGCCCATGGGAGGGGGGTTGGAACTAGATGATCTTAAGGTCCTTTCCAACCCTAACTATTCTATAATTCTATGGGGTTGCCAAAAGCCACATCTAACCTGGCTTTGATTGGTATTGAGGTGGTGGTGTGCACAGGATTTAGTGTGCAGGAGCATTCTACCAAGACAGCTGCAGATTAATACCATCCCTATGTGGCAACTGACCAAGCTCTGGACTATCACACCAAACACAGGTTTAAGAGCAGCTTTTGACCTTTTCTGTATAGTACTAGGACCCTTAGTTACCTGAAGCTGGTGGAAGGTTTCAGCCTCTTGAGGATCTGACAAGGCAGCTGCAGTACCATAACTGAGCCGAGTAAAAGTCTGTTTTAAACACTCTGGTAGAAAACGTAACTTGAATGAGAGTTGATGGGCAACGAGTAACAGCAATTAAACACATCAAATGCAGCAGATCAACGCTGTGTGAACACACCACATGTGTTTCACCATGTTGAAAGAAAACCATAATAATCAGAGACCTTGACTCTGCTAATGTAACTCTTTAGGGATTCCTGCTAATAGAGGTCTAGGATTAGGAAAGAGTTTCCTTTGCCTTAACCAGATCTTGAGTGGAAGGCTTATGGAAGAGCTTGGTTAGAGCAGCCAAGGGCTAGAGCAGGTCCCAGTATCAGTCTGAAGCTTCCTCTGCTTCACCCGAAGCAGACCTCACCGGCATGCTCAGCCTCCTCTACTAAGCTTCTTTTGCAAAGCTAATGGCTTCCTCTTGCCTACAGTAGAGGAGGCACATGACATATGTGCACTGATGCCTTCTAAAAGCACAAACCGTGCCTCAGAGGAGCATGCCTGAGCTCTAGCAGGCAACAGGCACTTGTAGGGGTGTTTTTCCATCCCTTCCAGTGAAGGGCTTCACTAGAGGCCAACCACATGTGGAAGGAAGTATGGGTGCAACGGACCTGGTGGTGTGGGGTAGAGAAGGAGGCTCAGTTACAACTCTCATCCTGCCCAACAGGAGTTAGTTAAAGAAGAGAGATTTGAAACTGTCGGGCTGGGGATGCAGGCTGATAGCTTTGGAAGAGAAAGAACCTTGACAGAGTCAATTTATGAAGATACGTTCAAGACTGGAAATGTTGCAATAAGATATTAAGCAGAGCTTCAAGCAACATCCAGGATTGTGGTCTGAGGCAGTGCAAGCCAAAAACCTAATTAGAAAAATATGTACTAGTGAAAATAGCACACAAAGAGCA
Organism: Pezoporus wallicus; assembly: GCF_028554395.1. Lineage (NCBI taxonomy): Eukaryota > Metazoa > Chordata > Aves > Psittaciformes > Psittacidae > Pezoporus > Pezoporus wallicus. The sequence continues at coordinate 5,020,271 of NW_026642361.1, forward strand.
TTTTGTACAGGTTACAAAGGAACAATATTGCTGTGAGGAAGAACAGCCAGCCTTCTCCAAATGCATGTACAGTTCACAGCGAGGGAGACCGCAACTTAAGACAACCATAAGGCAGAAGCAGCATGGATTTCAGGGGGAGAGACACAGAAAGCAACAGCACAGCCCAGCAAACCTGGGCAGACGCTTGGTCCTGCTACTCACACTGATGATCCAGTACTTTTGTCCTTAAAAACCCACAAAACCCCCAAAACTTGTCTTCTTTGACAGGTCAACAGCTGTGCAGGAAGGGTTGATCCCCTCTGACTCTTACAGCCTGGACAAACACAGCTCTAACTTAAAAAACATATCCAGGTCCTAGCAGCCAAGGACATGGAAGACACTGATAGATAGTATCCCCTTTCCATAGCCTTGTTACCTGACGGAAGTGCTTCCTCCTCTCAGGAAAAGCATTATATAAGGCTTGAGCAGTGCTGTTCAATAAGCAGAAACCAAAATAACGCTCTTGACACACTAGAGTAGGTGAAAGTGCTCCCCATTAGTTGATTTAGCTACTATAGTGGATTTAAACCCACCACGTTAGCAGAGTTGGCAGGTGCGATTTACACTGACAAAACCAGGCATCTAAAACATTGTTTATCTATAAAAAGCGCTTTATATTCTTCAGAAAATAAATTGTAGAAGTCATTTAAACTGCTGAAATACCAAGAGCTTTCCTTTCATTCCCTCAGGGAGCCTGAGTGATAACTCATTGCTCCATACAGCTCTACATCCCAACAACTTAACAACAAAAGATTAAGGAAGAAGAAAGCTTGCACCCATAAAAGCCAATATACCTTGTCAAGAGAAACGAGAACCCTACACTGAAGCGCTGTCACTTGGTTATTGTCAACCTCCCAGCTGCAGCAAAGCGCTGATGAACAAAAGCTCAGCCCAGGATGGAGTTAGCCCAGCACTTTGAGTTAGCCTCAGTTTGGAGCCCTAGTTCCATGAGAGATTGGTTCTCAAAAGCAGTTAAATCATCTGGAGATCTTCAATAGCATGTAGGATTGGAGGCAATGTGAGTATGGCACAAAGTTCATGAGATTCTGCAAATAACTTCAAGCTGGGTCATTTCTACTGTTAAGGTGGATAAAAATCTAAGTGCAAGCGTTCACAAGTAGACACTGCTGTCACAGCCAAAACAGCTAATTTTACTTAGAGGCAGCTTACAGGAAGTGCGAGGGAGTGAACTCTAATCAAGCCATAATGAGGGTGCAGAGGGCAGGCTGCTTCCTAAACAAGACCAATGCAGCAACCAGCTTTCAAGCTATCAGGAGCCCACCCATACTGCAAGAGCAGCAGCTGCTCTGACAGAGAACTGCAGATTCCTGATGGAGAGCAGCAGAACAGAACACCTTCTTTAAGGTACCTTTCCTGATCTTTCCCTGACAAGTCAAAGAGTGGTCATCTGTGCCCAGCCTCACCAGAACCATTGCTTGGGGAAGAGGAGGACAGCACCAATAATTCTCAATGCCAGTTTTGAACCCAGGAGAAAACACTTTTCTATCCCAATTAGGTGTGCTCTTGAGTCCTAGCCTTAATACTTTAATGGCTGATGCTGGTTATAAATTCACTGGCTATATTCCAGCTTGGATGGTTACCTTGTTTCTACTCAAAACCTAACCTTTAGCATAGAGAAGAAGAGTCAAGGCATTCCATCTCCTGCAAGTGCCACCTAGAAGCACACATCTTGGTTACAACTCCTAGCCCTGTGTCTATGTCTTGTTTACCCTTAGAATACCTCAACTGTTATTTACCCAACAGGCACATTTGGCCACCTGAAGTGTTCCCTAGAAGGAATTCACCACTAAGAAACCTTACCTCGCCAGCCTGCTTTGCTCAAAAGAGAGGAGTATCTAATAAGTGAGTGGTAATTCTAATTGGTAGTGCAAAAGGTGTACTTCACCAAAACCCACTGTAGTAGTTCACAGGATTTCCCATCAGCATGGAATTGGGTGCATGCTATCTTTAAGACACCTGTAAAAGAAAGACCTTACTAAAATGAGATGCAAAACAGCAGCTATTTTCTCATGATACGGCTTCTGAAACTGGACAAAGACACCACTCTGTGAAATCACATCCCCAGTCAAAGACAAACACTGCATCTAAGAGTCAATATTTATTTGATTAATAACTTACAAAATTTAACAGATTTAATTTATGTAAGGAGAGCTAATTTATTAAACATTTTACAGATTTTTTTTTTGTTCACAATGTAATACATCAAGATCTTGACAGTATTAAAATAATACTTGGCACAGTTATAAATAAAGAATATACAAAAAATCCATAGCTTAAAATGTAGTGATGCCGTTTTACACATTAATTGGAAAAACAAAATAGTATCTGGTGGACATCAAAGAATACAGAAACCTGCAAAGAAACAGCACATGTTTAGGGCCAAGACAAAATTCCCATTTATTCTACCTATGTCAGATTAAATTGGTCTGATCTGCTGTTGGTCTGGATCAGCTTTGTTAGGTTTCAGAAGCAATGCAGTTTTGGTTCAACAAGTGAATTGTATGTTTGATAACTTGACAGGAAAATGCTGCATAGTTGGCTCCCCCCCCGCTTGATTTTACGGTTTCACATCAAACCATTCAGCGTTACTCAAGACAAATCACATTTTGCACTGGAAACTCCATACATCCTAAATCCAGATATGCAAGTTAATTTTCACAGCTACCCACTACTGCTCAAATTCTGCAGGTCTCTACAGAACTGTCACCAGAGAGCTATTAACAAGTAAATAGTGCAGAACTCACTACATACTACCAAAGATCACCTCTTCTTTTACAAACATTTGTGTGACACAAGTCATGGCAGTTAATGCTACCGGGCAACTAAAACCAGAACTTGTATCACGTACTGAACTGCTCTTCTGGTGCTAGGCGATAGTCAATAAAGTGGATGGAAGTTCTTCAAGTCAACCGACCCCTAACAGAAATGTGGGAATGAAAACCAAACCCAAACCCCTACTGAAGAAATATGTAGAACATTACAGGTGATTAAAACAACACTGGAAAGTCTTCATGGTTTTTCTGAGTAGAAAAAAATGCGAATAACTGATGTCAACTGTTTTCACTGAAACAGAACGTGTCTCTGTTAGGACTGCAAGTTTTGTCTGACAAAAACAGCAACAGCTTCTTGCCACCCTCCACCCAAACCCCTCCCATTAAAAATGTATCCAAGACAACGCTGATTTTTCCAGTATTAAACATTCAAGTACTCTAATGCTGCACTTCTGTAAATCCTGATATCTGGTACTTGCAAACTAAGTGTGTGTCTTGAGATCAATGAACAACTACAGAAAAATGTTTACTTGCAAATACTGAACATCAACTATTTACAGTTTCACTGCTCCTCTTACTAAGGCAAGGGCCGGGAATACCACTAGACTGCTTTATTACCTGTAATCTGCATATTACAGAAAACGCTAATTTTGCCAAGCATCAAACATGCAGTGAATTTGCAGGGCATAACGCCTATTAACAGCAATATTGAACATCACTAAAAGCTCATTAGATATCTTCCTACACTTTTTTGGTTGAATAAAATGAAAATGAGCAGCTTTAAATACACTAAACACACACTCACAGAGAGAAAACTATTTGATAAATTATTTATATACAGATACACATTCTTTACACTGGTCTCAGACATCTGCTTTCAGGTCCCTCCCCAAACTCCCCTCACAGGTTTCTTGAACCACTGGGTTGCTACAGCACTTAGAAGAGAACTAACCTGATTCTCAGTCTCTCTGTAAACAATAGTTAAGGAAGCAGTGAACAATTCACTATGAGTTTATGAAAACACCATAACAAAAAAATCAGTGCATCACATTCAAGAAAAGCCCCTTTGGAATGCAATTTCAGATCATTCCTTACCTTCCAAACATATCTGTAGCATGAGAACTTAAAAAAAAGAAATTAAGGGTGATTTCCATGTGCAACTACACCATCTTCTTCAGAACATTGAGTTACATTTTCTGTGTGTGTGTGCTATCAATGGGGAACTCTGCTTTGTTAAAGTCTGGATTCCATTATTTCACATCCCAACAAAATCAGCATTACAGGCAGCTTTGGGTTCTTCTTCTGCAGTTGCATCCAATTTAAAGCTGTCTTGTCTTTTTATAACTGAGATTCTTGCTTTCACATCTGTGGTTTCCCCCATGCAATTTCTCTTCCAACATGTCTCCAATTTCACTACACTGGTACTGAGGACCAAACCTAATATTAAAACATCTCTAGTTCATAAGTTACTTATACAGTTACTTCAAAGATAATGATTTTTTTCCACTGTTTTCCTGCACATTATATATTGTAATCTAGTTTTACAGGTGTATCATGCATTTATGCAGGGCTTTGACAGAAGAGCTTGCTTTATTTATTTCAGACTATATAACCTCAGAACAGGGTTATTACAAGTATTCAGTTGTACCAGTAACTGGTGGCAAAAAACAGTCACCAAAAAACATGGGCAATGTATTTTTGTTTCAGCATTATCTGACGTGCCCTACTGCTATAACTTAACACATTACAGGGGATTCCCACCACATGATGTTGGTAACAGTACTGAAAAGCACATTTTTCAAGGTACATAATACTACCAAAAACCTGTATTAAAAATATCACATTACAGGAACTACAACATAGTGATCAGTGAACTCTGCATCATGAAATTTAGTTTTATGTCCTAGATTCTTGTTTCAGTGGAATTACTTGTATTGGGAAATATTTTTTTCTGCTCAGCACAATGTAACTACTTATGTCAATACTTAAATAATCTCATGCTCCATTGTGAAAGACTTTAAATAAAAAACCCAACAACAAATACTGTGAATATGCTGTCATGAATAATTCTCATGTTAAGAACTGTTAAAATCCCTTTTTGATCTTCCTCCTCTTCCTTATCAGGTTTGGCAGTTTATTCTGTCCACTTTTACGTTTGTTAATAAAATTCTGATGAAGAGAAGGTACCTTATGATTCATCATCAGCCCTACACATAGCATGCTACTCTTCAAGGGATGCAGATTCGAGAGAGAGAGAAAATTTTTCAGGCACCACTCAAATATGATATGCTCACAGGACAAAGGTGGTGCTACACTAGCTGGTAGCCTGATCCTGAAGTCTGGTCATATTCTATTGTATACTGCCTTGTCCAGTCCACGATAACAGGCCGAAATAGACCACAGCATCTGAATTCAAAGAAGTCTATAATGTTCCTTATACATCCATGGCTGAAAACAGAACAAAATAAAAATGTTAGTAAGCAACATCATAGCTTATCCAAAGTAAAACATTTTTTGTCTACCTGCAAATTCAACTCTTCACCCTTTAAGTTCCCAACTATAGAAAACCAACTGTGTTATCAATTATCTTAGTGTTTACTGATGAGCAAGTTCTGGAATAAGAAGTAGTTGTCAGACTTGCAAATGTTCGATCCTTGGACGCAGCCAAGACACTAACTTGCTTCCACTACCTACCAAAACCGTATGGAGAAGTGTAACACGTTATTGACATGTACCATTACATAGCGCAGCATGACAATTCAGATCCCTAAGAGGAAAGCTGCATTGTACAACTGCATGAAGTTAGTCTCTTCCTAAAATAATTTCCATTTTTATTAATATCTATTTCTGTCACTCATACTGGTTCAGCAGCTGCAGGTCTAAGCTCAATTAAGTCCCTAGACAGCACAAAATTAAGCAAGCATTATCTGAATTAAATGAACCATTCAAGTGCTTTCTGCTGTTGAATCAGTTCATTGTTAAATATTTAAGACACCTACATCAAAATTCCAGCATGTTGGGGTTTTTTAACTTAATTATAGATGGGCTGAAGAGATCACAGGCTTCTGGAAGAGAAGCTCATATTATGATATATGTAAGAGCAGGTCTAAGTAACAAGAGGACAACTACTTGACATTGATCCTTTATCTGACAGGTGATGTTCAACTGACAAGTCAGTTATTTTAGACATCTGGTGCTATTTTCAGGAGTAATTTTGATAATAGGAGCTATTTCAGTGAAATGTTTTGTGAATGTGACATTAATTTGGGGATCAAACCAGTAGTTTTATCCTATCCATGCACTACCCTGTGTTCTTAGGCAAAATAATCACCTGCTTTTGTTACAAATCTAATCTGTTGGAAGACTGCGACCATACAGAAATGCTTGTCTGCTTCTCACTACTCTTCTCAAGTTTGGTATGGAGAGATACTAAAAGAAGGTTCACACAGGCTTCTATCATAAAAATCAAACTGCAACAATATCTTCTATCTCCTGCTCCCCTGGGTGTCACCTGAAGGAGCAGTAGCCCCTGGAGGAGACACAGCATATGCAGCAGGATGAAACACGCTTCTGTCCTTTCATCACTCCTTTTGTACTTTGATCTCAACGCACCAATATACCAGACTCATGCCTCCATTTATTTCCTGCTTTGGCTCCACAAGCTGCTCCACACTGCGCTATTCCCATCCCAGAGCTATTTTATCCCTAATCCCCTCTCTTTCAGCTTGCACCCTCAGTGCTATAGAAACCAGAATCCAAACCTACCCTTTACATACTGACACCCAAAAGCCCATGTCTCACCCATTTAACACCCACTTCAGATGTCCTGCTCCCTCCCCCACAAACAGCTTTGCTCATGCTCATCCTCCTGAGCAGGAAGGAAATGCTGCTGCTTCTTTCACAGTAAAGAGAGCAAGGGAAGCTACTGTACAGAGCAAATTCAACAGCACATTAAATATCAATCAGGATAAAGTGCCCAGTGTGGAAGCGAAGATCCAGGTCAACACCATGCAATAAACAACCACCTCCAGTCTGAGCATCTGATTTATAAAGAAAATATTTCCCCATAAGCTCTACAGCAAATTATGACCACTGCTGGGAAAGCATTCTTTTCTGCAGTTAGGCATCCCTGTCTAGAGTCACTACAAAATGGTTATCTCTTTAAACTGGATAGAATCTGTTACTGTAAAAATAGCTGAAACATTCAGCATTCCAAGTAGTGAAAATTCTCTAAAAGTATTTAGCCATGTTCTGTTTCAACAAGCTACACAACTCGAATGTATGCAAGGCTACACAAATATGTTTATACTTTAAAACCTACTTGAATGGGCTTTCAATGGATGTGGTTGTAACTTTAAAGTGCTTATATCTTCTTGCATTCATTCTTTCATTTGTCGTGATACCCAAGCAAGATATCTGAAGACAGGGAAAAAAAAAGAGTAAGCAATCTAGCTCTTGTAAAAACATACAAACAAGCCCTGCATAAGCCAGACTGAAAAACAAAAACCAGATTTACTGGTTTATATTCTTTCTTTTGAAGAAGGAATTTTCTGTCTAGGGAAATTATCAGGTCCCAGAGTAAAACACCACAGAATACTGCTACCAGACTGTGCAAAATATTTAATTTTGAAAGTGATCAGAAATCAATCATGATCATTGAATAAACTGTGACTTCTTAGTTCATAACAAAGAGATGCCTGAACTGCACTGTTAGCTGAAGTGCACTGTAAATAACAGATTCAGGAGTTACTCTACACAGCATCTGAATGACTTTTTTTTTTTCCTCCAGACATTCTAGTTATAGCTCCATTAGTACATTTTTCCTGATCTATAAATGTGTTGCAGTAACGTAACTTTTCTGTCTGTTAGACAAAAAAGAAGGCCAGAAAAAAGTGGGGTGGTTTTGGTTGTTATCACTTGTGGTTTTTGTCCCCTTTCCATAATAATTTGTCCCAAAGGCTGTGATTTTGTGTAACAGCTTTCCTACTACATTAGCCTAAAAGGGTATCTTACTTAAAACTGGAGCTTATTTAATGTGATGTAATTGGAAACAAAAATGTGAGAATGTCCATAGCAGCCATATACTACAGGAAGATAAAATCTTGTCATTCCTTGTGAAATATAAAAAGTCAACTCTATTACATGTTGCAGAAGCAAGAACATTTAAAAACTTAAGTTTGGGATGGTTTGCCTCATTTGGATGTACTTAGTATCTCAAGCATTTTCTTCACCTCCATAAAACCCTGTGAAGTTTCATGTCTGTGTATACAAATGGGCTCTCAACAGCCACCTTTTGAAGTAGGAAGTAAAGGTTTTAAGTAGTAGGTAGTGTTTTGACAATAACTCTGGCCAGTTCAATAAGAGGGACTGGTCCAAATTTTATGATGAAGAGGAAAAAAAAGCAGCTAGAGTAGGGGTTATGCAGTTGCAAATCAAAAGAAGCATTTTAGAGAGTATTTTTATCCATTTCATCATTATGGCGAATGATGATTTGCCAAGAATAATCCCAAGTTTTCTATGCATAAAACTCTTAGGAAATTTAGTAATATGACTGTGTTCAGTTTTATTTTTTCCAGGATTATTAAAGAAGTCAAATACTAGAATTATTTTACTTCACTGCACTAATGATACAAAATACTATGAGATGTATTTTTCTAAATGGCATAATTCAAAGATTCGTCTGTACAAAGATCCTATTAAGAGGAATCCTCAATGGGGAACTGAATGGATCACGATGAAATATGACAGAAGGTTCTCCAGAAAGTTACATGCTTAATCTGCTAAAAGTCTGATGGGTTAGACAGCTTTAAAGACACCTGAAAGACATGGAGTTACCTCTCTGCTCATTTGTCATGGGCAGAAAAGACCTCTAAAAGACTGAATCACTCGCACACAAAAGGTTTTGAAATTGATATATGTTACAAATGATGAATGTTGTAGAGAAAGAAGAATAAACCTTAAAATTTCCTGAAAAGTTGTACCTAAGCTTTAGAGGATTATTTTTATTTCCAGGATCTCTGAAAGGATTAAATCAGTTAAGTCATGGTTCATTAAAGTCTGTCAGTATGACTTGTCATTAATGTCTTACTTAAAGGCTTTCAGTATGACTTGTCTTTCCTTAAAAAGAAAAACAAAAATGTGGGTTTGGTCAGATTACAGTACAGTAATGTGATCTCAAATCACACTGAAGCAGTGTAGGAAATTATTGCATCCCTTTGAAGTCATCACCTTTTTCTCCTAATGGTGTATTGCACTATTCCAAGCTCAACTCACAGATCTTACCCTCTATTAGTATTTATTGCCTTTCTCTGGCCTGTGTTGCCTTTTTGTCATTCTAAGAACAGAAAGCAGAAGGTAGGTATTTTAAATCTCTTGCCCCCCCCCCCCCCCCCCCAACACCACAAAGGCACAAGTGAATGAGAAGTGAATAATGCCTAATATCCAGAGACAACAGACGCTGGCCTCTTCCAGGGTGGCTGAGGGACTAAACACTTGATCCTGCATAACACACATTAAAATTCAAATGAGAGAACTATTAGATATTCTTATGTCACTCCCAAAACTCAGCATTACAAGAAGGGCTCTTCCATACCTGATACATCTGACACATGAGTAACACAGCCACCCACATGAAGTGAAAAACACTGTTTAGAAACATCCAGAACATCCACGGAGAACAGGTAGCAATCTGTGTAACATAGGTCCAAAATCCATCTTTTGCATAACTTGTCTCACAGTGGAATCCCCAGTCTAGAGAATAAACAAAGTGTCAAAAAACATACAGAAGTGTTAAGATACGTTTACTACACATGAACAGAATGCCCATATTTGAATGTAATAAATACAAAACCAGCTTTACTTGCTCTCTCTTCCTTTCTCAACTCCTTGAATACATGACACATGCACATACCTGGCTGTGATAAAGAAAAAAAATCTAGGACAAGAAAAACATCCTCTTCTAACTTAAAACACCCAATATAGTCACTCAGTAGTGTGTGGTTCGATTCCAGGAAAAAAATGTCCAAAACTCTGATGAGGCAGATGCATGTAAAAATCTATACCAGGAGATAAACAAAGTCTTTATAGGCAATTAAAAAATTAAAAAGGCAAAAAGCCCTTATTTACTCACAAGAGATACACCCATAAATCATCCAGCAGATCATAAAAAGCAAGAAGAACAGGTATCCCATAAAATAGCGGTGGTTCCCTGCCCCTAAAGTTGCACAAAAACAGGGATTGAATTAGTACACTTTTAGAAGACAGATAACACTACACCAGAAAGTTCAATTGGTTGCTTAGATTACTGCTTCTTATTGTATACAGAAACATTACTCTCCCATATTAAGCCAATATAACTTCAAGACAGTGAAATTAGCTGGTTTACTTATGATTTCTCTTTTTTTTTTTACTTCTCAGACAACAAAGCAATGTTTTAGTTTCTTCAATTTCTGTCACATTATAGCTGCAATTCACAGAAATGCATTACATTTGTAACCTTTCACAAGCTAATAAAATAACTGATTTAGAACAATGTTGGTGACAGCTGTTGCAGAACCCTGAACAGCCAGGAATTACACATCAATAAATAGTTCTAAAATGTCATTGAAAAAAATCAGACTGCAGTATTCACTTTCATAAAAGAAATAAAAATATGAATAAAGATAGAACCTTTCATGATAAGGGAGCTCACAGCTTAGTTTTAAAGCTGCTCAATGAAGCTAAAAGTAAAATATGTAATAGAACTTGTAAAACAAATACATGTAACTGAACAGACAACCTGGCTAAAATAAGCAGAATGTTTTTTACCCCATTCATTAAGAAAAAATTTAAACGCAAGAAAATTCAGTTACTGAAAGACTGATCTATTTTTAACACTAATAGAGCTAAAAAGATGTCTTTTATGCAAATATATCATAATTCTGAGGTATTCAGTCTTCCTTCTGTTTGTAAAATATGTCCACTGTTGCAACTTTCCAACTGCTCTAGGCTGTAAACTAAACCCACAGAGATGATAATGGGCTACAAAAGATTTGGCTGTCACCATCTACCAACACAGCATTTACTACATTATGTCAAATGTTTTGCCTGCTAAAACAAGAGCATCCTCTGGAGGCAGAAAATAAAGTGCTTTTAGCAAGTGAACTAAAAGACTATATAAATAAGAGATGAGGAAAAATACACATACAATACAAGCTAGACTAAACACATTTCCTTGAAAATCAAACAAGTTCCTGCAGACATAAAATACGCTGTAACATTAACTTCAATCACCTAAAGCATATGAGAAACAGTGCTGGGAATGTCCCTAAGGTATAACTTTCATTTGCATTCTAAATTTCAAAATTGTTAAGTTTCATTAAGACAGTCTTTTGAAAAATGGAAGTTGAACAGTGATCTAGAGGTCCATATGAGAGGCATCTGATGAGATGCTTCATTCAGCAGCATCTTCAATGATAGTAAACCAAATTATACTTAACAGGAAATCCATCTCTACCTGGCAAAATCATCTATGTGGCACTTCAGAACCACAAAAGAGACAGACACAATCTTTGTTACAGTTTAAAAAACAAAAGATATTGGAAAGAGAAGGTGGAGAAACTGCCTTTCTTCTCTATCTTGAATAAGACTGGACAAAACACAGCACTATTTTCTGCAGAAAGAACTGTCGCTACTTTATTTTATATGGTTGTGCACATATTATACATAAGTAATAAAAAAATAATTATCTTTATTATATGTTATTGATGGAGTTAGAGTGCATGATTTAGACTGTTGATTTCTTAGTTTTTCCTACTTTTACCTCCTTGGAGAAGAATCCTGATTGGAGGAAAAAGTGATAATTATTCTAAGCCATAAAATAATTTCTCATGCACACAAGACCTACTTTCTGAGCCACTGCTATCAGGACAATAATACAGTACAACATCAGCAAAACCCATATGACTCAATTTAAAATTTGGGTCTAGCTTCTTTCATGCTATTACTTGAAGACTAAATTTCTGTTGCCAGTCTGCAGTTTGTGTTTGCAATGTAACTACAAGTTTAATGTTTTTGATTTTCAAAAAACCAACAGTAAAAAGCATAATGCTATTTTGATACTTGGTTTAAAAGATAAGTACAATCACCTTTAGAGACTTGCTCACTGCAGTTTTAACTAAGATTCTGTGGGTATGATAAAAATAATTTGCCCCAATTGCCAATGCATTTATTTTTCAAATAGTCTGTACTTTTTGTCAACCTCTTCAGAATGGTAAAAATATTCTCTCTCAATCTCTATATGTGCCAAGTTTTATCCCCAAATAATTTATTTTAGTGCCTGTACACACTGTTAGAGTATTTCTCAGTCCTATCTTTAGCAAAATTCTTATCCTTCTAACACATTCAAAGGAAGACTACACAAAATATTTCCAAATTCCACCATTCCAGAAAAGTGTGATTCATGTTTCTCTTTTTGGCAAACATAGCAGGAATGCTGTTTTAAGAATGGATTCTGGTTTGTAATCCTATACTCAGAGTCACCATGTACCAATCTGAGAGCAACAGAGAAGCCATATAAGGTCATTGACACCACTGCTCCCTCCAGTTCACACTGTTCCCAGAGCGTGATTTCTAATACTTTTTTCCCCAGCATACTTTCAAGTGTCCTAATGTTTAGTTTTACCTCCAGTTATCCCAAGCAATCGGTACAGGACCACCAGTAGACAGATTCTGCTTTTCCATCACCACTTTTTTTTCATAAAACAGATTTCCTCCACCTAACTTAATCCAATTACTCACTCTCCTACTACACACACACACACTAAGGTCTTTACTCCCCCAGTCTGGTTTTCATGCTTTTCCTGTTACTGATTAAAATACTGGATTCTCTGTCCCACTGACAAGTACTTACTCCTCTGCACTCTTGCAAAGCAGTCACTAACCATTCTCCGAAACCTGAGCCCATGCCCCCTTGCTTGTTTTAATTAAAAATGTCTTAGTTCTTCATTGTAAATCTAAAGTATAAATCAAAAGTAGCTCAGGCAGTAACATCAATAGGAAATGTAAAATAGAAGGGAGTGATACAGGTCCATCTCAATGAGACTTCAGTGATGCGCTATTACAATTCAAATGCCAGCACGACTATTTTACTCTTCACCACATGACCAAATTACTGTGACTATCTATTATTATATGTATTTGGAATGACCACAATGAAGTATTTATTGGCTGTCGGCTGCCAATGAATCCAAGTCCTAATTCTTCCCCAAGATTGACATTACCTCCGCTTGTATCCTAAAAAAATAAACCAGTGAGGCAGGCTGCACTCATTTCCTAGCTGTGAAGTATTCAATGCTCCCTGCATAATAATGGTTTTCAAGTAAGTTTCTCAAAATGTATGACAGGGAATAGTAGCATTTAGAGACTTTATTCTTGTTCTATATATGTTCCTTTTGTCATCACTGGGGACAATAAGCAACTACCTGGGGAGTCAAAAAGAGGAGAATATCTCAGTAGGAAGTCATTCTGTATCTAGCTGTGATTATCATGACATTCTGAATAAGTACACTTTCCCATTAAATTGCTGAAAATTATCGGTAAAGATGAAAGATTTATCTTATGCAATGGATAACAGTCCATTGTGGAATCAGTACAAGCTTTTTTTTGCAGATTTTAAAAAGCAGTTAAGCTTTGCATATTTTAATTGAGTTTATATTAATAAAAATGTATATGTAGAAAACTGAATTAGAAACAGAAGAATTTTGAGGATAAGTATGTAACAGGCAATACAAATTAGAATAACGCAGAGAGTTGCATGTAGAAAAAAAAAATAAGCTCAATACTGAAAATATTTTTCCCTCTACCAAAAGTACTCAACAGTTTTCCTCAGACTTTGGCAGAAACCAAATCACTTTCACCATGAAATGAGAACAAATACAAGCTGGACAACACCCAGGGGCCATTTCAGAAGCTTTTCCCTTCTTTATCTGTTCAGACAACATCATATTTTAGCATATTACTCACCTACACAGTTACCCACCCACGGGCAGTGGTGATCAAACTTTGCTATACATCGATTGCATACACCACAGTGTTTGGATCTCACTGGCTTCCGTATCTGTAAGGGTTATTAACATTTGTTTAGAAAAGCAAAACACTGCCATTTTAAATAGGACCCTCCCCCATGTAAATGTAATTTTTCTGTTGTTAACCCCGTAAAAAACCCTCAAAACTGATCCTAGTTTTTAAAGCAATCTTAGGTATTAAGCTTTATCTATACATTATTTAACACAAATATCTATACAATCAGATCAAAATGATTTTCACACTATTCTTGTTACATATACAGGATTTTTTTCCATTCCTCCAGCTACTGAACTTTAGATAGCAACCACTTTACTTTCAGCTTCTCAATAACGAAAAATACAAATGAGTTTGAGTTCCATAATTCTGTCACTATCTTTCATAAATGAGTTGTAACAAACTCTCCCAGCTTTTTTTCTAAAGACAGGAATACAACTCAACAAGTGGAAGTTGGTGGAACTTAAAATGCAAAATTACTCCCGATATTTACTTTTTTTTAAAAGCTTATGTTGTGAAAGAAATATAAAATGGCAGTAAAAAAGAACTGATACAAAAGTATTCTAAGATAAAAGGTGCCACACCAGTACATAATTTTCCAGATTAAATTTTGGGAACATTAACATCATTGATGCTCTACATAGGTCAGAGCATTATAGTGCAACACTGACAACCTTGATAATTTTATATTTACTAGTTTCTTTCTGCGAAACTTTCTATAAAAGAAACACATTGCATTTCACTATGGTTACTTTTTTTCCTTAAGCAATTATTCCCTTTCAAATTTTCTGTGGTGAAACTAAGTATTAACTCGTCCAAGAAAAGCATTTGCTTTCAATTTGGCAAGCTTTAAAAAACTGAACCCCTTCAATTACTGTCAAACTGAGACGTACACTTGATTTTTTGGGGGGAAAAAAATTTACTAGAGGAACCACATAATTTTATTGTGAGTTACAAAAGTGGTTTTCATATACTGGATTCTTGGATTTCAGCACCAGCAAGTTATTTCCACAATGATTAACTGTTTTCCTCTTCCTATTGTAGGTTCTTTTTTTGTGTACAGATGTATTAATTGAAAACACAGCTTAAATGAAAGATTACAAATAAATACTGCCTTTGAAACTGCATTAAGGCCAAAAATGTGTTCAGTACAGGAACATCTAATTTTGGCCTAACATAACAGAAATCAGTGCTGCAACTGATTAAAAAAATATACTACCAAGCAGGTACTGCAGAATATACTGAGGTCCAGACTTCCTGTCTCTGCAAGTTCTACTATTGTCTGCAGAAAACAAAAAGGAAAAGGAAAATAAGAAATTAGAATTTAGCACATAAACAAATGCTGACAGCCATTGTAATGGCTGCTTTTCAGACCCAGGGTTGTGAACTCTCTTCATTTCAGGTACTTTCCACACTGGAAGAACTTAAATTCAGCTGAAATGGATGTTAAACCTACTTTATTAAACCAATATGCACATTTACTTCTCAATTAATTCTAGATTATACTTATTCCTAGTCTATTTAAGTTTAATTAGAGAAAAAGCAAGCTTATATTAATTTTGATACATCCACACAGTATTTAGCACCAGCCTAACCCGTTTTTAAACCTATTAGAATTAATGCAGCTGAATTTCCAAATGGGAATGTAAATGAAACTAGGTAGCATGATCTGCCAGTCTAAAAAACAGACTCTCTTTGCAGTGGTATCCCATCAAAAGATTTAAATCTATATTCACCTCTCTCCTCAGATATTGAAGCTTCAAGAAAGAAAACAGATAATGCAAACCAAACCTCCTCTTACTGACAATGCTATACAAGGGTCAAGTGATACACAGAAGAAGGTATCAGTTAAAGCATGCCTCTAATTTCACATTACATGATAGGGGCTTTTCTTATTTTATACACTCCTTCAGTACCCACTTAATTGTTGGAATAGAAGGAACCTACTATTCATTAAATGGTTTCCAACAATTTTTAAATTCAGCAGCTGAGATCATGCCATGTGAGATTTAAATGACATCTTGACATTTGCAACATATGGAAAATATCCTGAAAACACCTTTTACAGAACAACCTTCCCTGGACTAGAAGGAACTAACTCAGCATAAATAATTTAAAGCAAATAGATTAATCTATTGCTCCCTTTTAAACCATACATATATGCATATAGGTGGTTTCTAACTGCAGAAGCAATAGAACAGCCCTTACAACTAGTTTCTCATCATAGCAATATAAATATAACTTCCTTAATTAGATGATGACACTCAGGTGGGTATCTCGACTGAAGCAGTAGAACTTTTCCTCCAAAATACTACATTGGTTATGAAAAATTTGTGGAAACACAAAAAGTAACCAGTAAAAGCTACAGTCAACAGGCTGGGGGTAAATCAGTGTCTTAATGCTTTCCCTGCAATCACAGGTAAATGAGGAACAAACAACACTTCTCTTAGACTCGTAAGGTCTGAAAGTTAGACTATTTTTAACCCTTGGTTGTATTTCCATTTGCTACTGGGCCAGTTCTTCCCTCCACCACTGCAACCCTTCGTATCACCTCTCCAACCAACCACTGCCATTCACAAGCCTTTCCATGCAGCTTGCCAACTTCAGTGCTCTACATCCCTTTCTTATCTCCCTCTGCCATCCCTTGCTTCTCTAATATCCCCACCATAGGACATGAAATTAAAGGGCCTCCCTCACAAGAGGGACGTTGGTAAATAAGTCAAATGAACAGAAAGTAAAACACACAATGAGATGTATCTACCGTGATTTCAGGGCTGATGGTGTGCCTTTTGATACCTTGGAAAATTGATACAATGTATTTGAACAATTTCATAAATAGTTCCTCTGATTTCAGTGGGAGTATACACTACACTACAGATTAACGAAAGGGTGCCACACAAGAGAATGTACTTAGCGTGATGCTCAACATTGGAGTTCAGTATCATCCACAAGTATGATCCCAAAGCTCGGGAGGACAGAACTGAACCAGAGCAGATAAATCAGTTCCAAATACAACTCGCTGAGCTTATACAGAGACCCAGCAGCAGTCAAGTTAGAACACGTTGTGCTTTGTAAACCTTGTGTCTATTTTCTATGCTTCTGAACTACCAGAAATTTTTCTTTATTTACTTATTTTAAGAGTGACTTGGGTTATTTTGCAACACAGAAGAAAGGACATGACATGTCAGAAGAATAAACATCTGACATTATTACTACACATTTCCAAACATACTTAACCTGGCCAACTGGAATTAAAAGAATTCTTTTGGTTGCTTATTCCAAAGGTAAAGGCTAACTGAACATTAAATATTTGGAGACAAATTCTGAAAACATGAAAAAGCACTACACTGCACAAAGGTAAGGCACATGTCCTACAGTGCTTTATAACCCTGACAATAGATCACTTTTACAGATTGGTTAACTGCAGTGTAAGAAATCTAAAACACTCTTGGCCATACGCATCTGCCTGAAGAAGCTGCATTTCGTAATTCCTATCCAATTCAGCAAGGCTTTTGTAACCACACTCTACTCAAGCAAGTAGATAAAATGAGTTGCATATTTGAGTAATTTGCTGAATCCAAACCAAAGTGCAGTTGCTGACTATACTATTTAATTCAGTTCAGTTGAAGGAAGACAATTTAGTTTGGAATTTGGCAAATTTGCAGTAACAGAAAGGGAATTTGCAGAATAAATGTGCACATTGCCAAAACATAACTCAGCTACAACCTGTTGGAGAATACAAAAATCATTTAAGGTATGGCAACCATCCTTTTAAAGGCCATTATATTTTCATTTCTACATAAGACCATAATTCCAAGTGGTCTGATGTCGATCCACACAGGTGTTTTCACAAATTGCTGTGAAGGAGAAGCTCAAACCTCACCTTTGGTGGGACATGAGCTTCTAGGAAACTTTGACAAAATGAAACAGACAAAATGCTTCGGCTGCTTGCTTATTTTTGCATATTCAGTGCTCAGTGTGGATGCTGAGAACAATGCACATAAATTAGAAGAAATCAGAAGTGCTAATAACAGTATTGTAACATCTTAGAAAGATATCATCCATATTTTCTCTAATAGCAATACCAAAACAGAAATCCACCCCAGACTGCCAGGTGTTTCGGTTGATTTAGTCTCAAAATTTTTGTCAGTCCAATACTTTCAGAGGTGCTTAGAAGTCTGGGAAGATTTTAGAAACTCAAATTAACATTTTTCTCATAATGGGTTGTTTTAATTAGGCAAAACTCTGAAACTTCACACTTTCCTTTTCAACCAACCTCTTTTTAAGCTTTTTATTTTGAAAATTTAAGTTGCAATTTTATTTTCATAGAATCACAGAATGGTCTGGGTTAGAAGGGACCTTAAAGATCACCTACTTTCAACCCCCCTGCCATAGGCAGGGACACCTTCCACTAGACCAGGTTGCTCCAAGCCCCATCCAACCTGGCCTTGAACACTGCCATGGATGGGGCAGCCACAGCTTCTCTGGCAACCTGTGCCAGCGCTTCACCACCCTCATAGTGAAGAATTCCTACCTAAATCTATCCTTTTTCAGTTTAAAGCCATTACCTCTTGTCCCATCACTACATGTCCCTATAAAAAGTCCATCCTGTTACTCAAAATGACTGCCATGCAACTTTGAACCAGTAACACTTGAGCATATTTCAAATACAAAAAGAGAAAGCTGGAAGACAAGCCTTTTCAACATTTTAGACCTTCTTTTGTACAACAATTTATTGACATTACATTCACTGAACAGCAAGCTACTCTGACCAGCTAGTGGAAGGCTGCTGAAGAATAATTTCACATATCTCACAGCTTTACCTTTTTCTTTTGTTCTTCCGTGGCTTTGATGATTCCTGGATCAGATTTCCAGGATTTTCCAAAATTGTAAAAAAGTGCAACGCTATTCGCGAGGAATGGAAGATGTATAAAGAAAAAATTGAGATGTGTTTGAAGTCAAGGAATTTAAAGTTTAAACCAAAATTTCACCTTTAAAATGCCCACTGATAATTCTGAAATAAATCAATTTTTACAAAAGGATGCCCTTGAGTCACTGTCTTCTAAGCTGATAAAACTCAGCACTGCTGCAAGAACAAGCCTGGTACTCAGTATTCTCTATTGCTCAAACTTGCAAACTTACATTTTAAAATGCTATTCCCCATGAGACTTTTCTAAAGCACTTATCCTTCTGAAGAATGAATAATGACAGTTCAGTTTTTATAATTATTTTCCCTTTTAAATAAACTCCATGAAACTTATCTTTTCAAAAGTATTTCCTGTTTTCACAATAAACATTTCAGAGCTCTATTTATAAGACAGACATTTGACTGCCTATATCTTTAGTTGCTTGACATTCCTGTTAGATCACAGAAAGGACTCCTTCTAGCCATAGAAGGAATTGTGTTGCAACAACCACTGCTGCATGGCAATCATGTCTCAACACCACTTATCTCCAGCAAAGGTGCTGTCTGAAAACTGGTCATATTGTAAGGCAATACCCACATTTCACACCAACAGAAGTTATTTTTAACATATTAATACATCTAATGCTTACAAACCCACAGGATTTAGTATTCTGGAAGTGTTTATAAAATCAGTTACCATATAAAGACAGAAAATAACCATTAGTTTTAAAATACATTTCCTGTGTTGAATGACTTGCCATATAACATGCTTAGTCTCACAACACATGACATTTCTTCAAGGAATTACAACATTTCTTAGCAATGATGTTGAAAAAAACAAATACTTCAAACATGCCTCTTCCATAAAAGGTGGAAAATTATATCCTCTGATAAGCCTACAAAAGCCCTAACCGACCTAACTAAAGCTACCTGTCAGCTGTCAGTCACAACTGCAAGGAGATGCCATATTTGACAAAGCAGTGGTGGCAGAAGTGTCTACAGCATTATCCAGGCAAAAAGGACACTGATTACTCTGGCATAAATCACTCACAGCACACACAAATTAGATTCTATTATGAGCAATTTAAATGAGTATTTCTCTCTCCTTTGGTAATCATTAGAACTTCTACTGTTATTCAATATGTTGTGTGCTTGCATTACAAAATGCTGCATGTAAGACTTAAAAACAAGCATCATATGGCAAACATATTCAACTATTTATCAACAATATGCTATTCTATTCTTGAAAAATTGTTCATTGAAGGCATTAAGAAGTAACAATAAAAAATTACATAAATCATTTATAAACAAATCACATGGTACAGGTACAAGAAAATATTAACTGAAAAAACAGCACTTCTATAGAATAACAGTATCTCAAACCCTTCTATATTAACCATGTGATCTGAAAACTCCGAAACATGAATAAATGCAAGTGAAGTCTCTTTTTGACTTCTGACGCTAAGAAGGTCTCATTGTTCATGTGGAATGTATCCTATTCTGAATAATTTTTGTTTTCCTTCTCTTGGGGGGAGGAATTGGTTGAGAATTTCTAATTAAAAAAATATTGGCAAGTTAAAATTTTAATCACGCAGCTTATATAGTAGAATGTTAGTGTTAAAGTCACCAAAGGCTAATTACTCTTTCCTCTAACAACCTATTTCCAGTATGTTTGTAATTTCCACCAGCTACACTATAGCCTAAACACAGTTCTCTTTGATACATCACAGATAAAAAGCTTTGACTTTAATATTTCTAGAATCTAATTTCTTCCTATTTTTCTTCTAACATTATCTGCTGCCAAGAATAAACTGGTTCAGCATATTTGCATAGCTAGAGAGAGATTACATTTTCCTTAGAATATTAGAAGTATCACTGGGGGTTTTGCCACAAGAATGAAACCTTCCCCCCCCCCAAAGTTACCTTAATCAGACATCTGTTACAAACAATACAAAGGTACAACTGAAAATATTTGGATGACCCCTTCCTAATTACTCCACCTCATGTCTAGACTGTTAAAGAAGATGGGGGGAGGGGGGGGAGAGACAACTTACCTTCTATCCAGTAAAAGGATTTTTATAACCCTAAGTCTTTGGAATTGGTTGTTGTTTTTTTTTACTGACTAAAATTTGGACAATTTATGTTATAAAGAATCCGTGCATTTTCCAAACTTACCCTTCCACCATTTGACTCCATAAAATACAGAGTCTAAGTTTTGTCTTTCCTCTTATCATGGCAGGTTTTGATGAGTGCAAAGCTGACAGTTTAAATGGCGGCAGGTAAGGTACTTCTGTGGGAGATGGGAGATGTCAGGAGACTACATGAGAAAGTAGAGTTAAGTATAGATGAGCAGTAACTAGAGGACGCCTTCAACACCGGATCGGGGGGGGGAGATCAGCGTTCAGGAGCCCCAACTCAGAGCGACAAGAACCACCGAGGGAGCCTCAAGTCCTCGACAGGACCTGCCCAGGAGCCGGCAGCTCAGCTGACGAGAGCGAGCAGCTGACTCACACGGGGCAGAGCCTGAAGCAGCGGCACCAGCCCTGACTGGGTAAAAACCTGCCCCAGGGAGCGCAGCGAGGCAGTTTGCGCAGCAGTTGGAGCGGGATGGCGAGCACTCGTCGTATGATCAGGGCCCCGCCTGGGGGCTCTGCTCTGGCTGCCCCGGCGGTGGCAGCGTAGGCACCCAGACAGAGCCGACGAGAGGGGAGGCTGCAGTGCAGAGCTCGGGGTGTAGAGAGTGCCTGCACTGGTCGGGTGAGGGGAGGGTGCGCAATGGGCAGGGCTGCACTCGGTGCTCCCTGGTGGAGGTCCTCCTGCAGCAAGTGGCTGAGCTGCGGATGCTGTTAATAGACTGCGAGATGTCGAGGAAGCTGAGAGGAAGCAGGAATGCTTGCTCCTGGCCCAAACTGTGCAGCAAACTCTAGCTCATGAAGGAAAGAAGGAGGCCGTTAACCTGGGAAGCTGGGAATTAGTGACAAAAAAAAAAAACAACAAAAAAAAGAAGGAAAAGGACAACCAAAAGCAAGGGGCTTCCCCCTAAATCCCCTGTCCCCACGCAGAACCGCTTTGCTGTCCTGCAGGGGACTAATGAGGAAGCGCACTCGAGCCAGAAGCAGCCGGCTGATGCACTGCTAAAGAAGATCTCTACTGGTGCCGCTAGGAAAAAGCGGCAGGCCGTAGTAGTAGGGGACTCTACTTTGAAAGGGACAGAATCACTCGTCTGCCGGCCAGACCCCGTCTCAAGGGAGGTGTGTTGCCTACCGGGGGCACGGATCAGGGATGTGGCAGAGAGGCTGCCTGCTCCAGGAAGTCCCACGGACTATTACCTACTCCTGGTGATACATGTGGGTGCTAGGGACACGGATAGTAGTAGCCTGGGGAACATAAAGAAGGACTACAGAGCCCTGGGAGAGGTGGCTAGGGGCTCTGGAGCTCAGGTGGTCTTTTCATCAATTCTCCAGGGTACAGGGGAGGACCTAAAAAAAGGTGGGAGGATTAGCCAGGTTAATAAGTGGTTAAAAGGGTGGTGTCATAGTCAGGGGTTTGGGTGCCTTGAACACAGGACCCAAGTTTGTAGGCCAGGTCTAGTGGGGGCTGGTGGAGCTGCTCTGATAAAGAAGGGAAAGAGCAGTTTTGGTAGGAGGCTTGCCAGACTGGTCAAGGAGGCTTTAAACTAGATGTGTTGGAGGAGGAGGGCATCATTCCATTCCAACACACCCAGTCAGTTGCCAGAACCTGTAATAAATGCTTACAGCAATGTAGAGATATCCCAGATGCTCCAGCCAATGAGCCTGCTTCAGTTGGAGCTCGGCTCAGATGCCTCTATACAAATGCCCGTAGCATGGGGAACAAACAAGAGGAATTAGAGATGTGTGCACATCTACAGGAGTATGATATAATAGGCATCACAGAAACATGGTGGGCAGACCGCCTGATCAAGGAGAACCTGCGGATGAAGCATTCCATAGACAGATAGGAAAAGCCTCATGCTCGCAGGCCCTTGTTCTCATGGGTGACTTCAACCACCCTGATATCTGTTGGAAGGACGGTGCAGCTGGGCACAAGCAATCCAGGAGGTTCCTCCATTGTGTGGAAGACAACTTCCTTCTGCAAGTAATAGAGGAGCCGACAAGGAGAGGGGCCATGCTTCACCTTGTGCTCACCAACAGGGAAGGGCTCGTTAGAAATGTGACGCTCCAGGGCAGCCTTGGATGCAGCGATCAAGAGATGGTTGAATTCGAGATCCTCAGGGCAGTGAGAAGAGGGTGCAGCAAGCTCGCTGCCCTGGACTTCAAAAGAGCAGACTCTGGCCTCTTCAGGGATACAGCCCTAGAGGGCAGAGGGGCCCAAGACTGTTGGTTGATATTCAAGGATCACCTGCTGCAAGCTCAGGAGTGTTGCATCCCAACCAGAAGGAAGTGCAGCAGGAGGGCCCGGAGACCTCCTTGGATGGATAAGGAGCTCCTGAGGAAAATTCAATTGAAAAAAGAGGCTTATAAAATGTGGAAGCCAGGACAGGTGGCATGGGAAGAGTACAGGGATGTTGTCCGAGAAGCTAGGGAGCAGGTTAGGAAAGCTAAGGCTCAGTTAGAATTAAACTTGGCTAGGGATGTGAAAGATAACAGGAAGGGATTCTACAGGTACATAGCAAATAAAAAACAGACTAGGGAGAATGTAGGCCCCCTCAGGAAGCTCTCGGGAGAACTGGCTACACAGGATTTGGAGAAGGCTGGGGTTCTTAATGACTTCTTTGCCTCACTCTTCACTGGCAAAAGCTGCGACTGCACCACCCAAGTCTTGGAAGGTGGATGCAGGGACTGTGAGAATGAAGACCCTGGGTCCACTGTAGGGGAGGATCTGGTTAGAGACCATCTTAAAAATCCAAGTCCATGGGTCCTGATAAAATCTATCCGCGGGTCCTGAAGGAGCTGGGGCAAATGAAGTTGCGAAGCCGCTGGCCATCATATTTGAGAAATCATGGCAGTCAGGTGAAGTTCCCGATGACTGGAAAAAGGGAAATATAACCCCCATTTTCAAGAAGGGGAAAATGGATGACCTGGGGAACTACAGACCAGTCAGTCTCACCTCTGTGCCTGGCAAAATCTTGGAGCAGATTCTCCTGGAAGGCATGCTAAGGCACATGATAAACAACAAGGTGCTTGGTGACAGCCAGCATGGCTTCACTAAGGGGAAATCCTGCCTGACCAATTTGGTGGCCTTCTATGATGGGGCTACAGAACTGATGGACAGGGGTAGAGCAGTTGATGTCATCTACCTGGACCTGGGCAAAGTATTCGACACTGTCCCACATGACATCCTTGTCTCTAAATTGGAGAGACATCAATTTGATGGATGGACCACTCGGTGGATAAAGAACTGGCTGGATGGCCGCACGCAAAGAGTTGTGGTCAATGGCTCAATGTCCAGCTGGAGACCAGTAACGAGTGGTATCCCTCAGGGATCGGTGTTGGGACCGGTCTTGTTCAACATCTTCGTCACTGACATGGACAGTGGGATTGAGTGCGCCCTCCGCAAGTTTGCCGATGACACCAAGCTGTGTGGTTCGGTTGATACGCTGGAGGGAAGGAATGCCATCCAGAGGGACCCCATCCAGAGGGACCTTGACACACTTGTGAGGTGGGCTGATGCCAACCTCATGAGGTTTAACCATGCCAAGTGTGAGGTCCTACACCTGGGTCGGAGCAATCCCAGGCACAGCTACAGGTTGGGCAGAGAAAAGATTCAGAGCAGCCCTGCGGAGAAGGACTTGGGGTTGGTTGATGAGAAACTAAACATGAGCTGGCTTCAGTGTGCGCTTGGAGCCCAGAAAGCCAACCTGGGCTGCATCAAAAGGAGTGTGACCAGCAGGTCGAAGGAGGTGATCCTGCCCCTTTACTCTGCTCTTGTGAGACCTCACCTGGAGTATTGTGTACAGTTCTGGTGTCACACAGTATCACAGTATCACAGTATGTTAGAGATTGGAAGGGACCTCGAAAGATCATCTAGTCCAATCCCCCTGCCGGAGCAGGAACACCTAGATAATGTTACACAGGAATGCGTCCAGGCGGGTTTTGAATGTCTCCAGGGAAGGAGACTCCACAACCTCCCTGGGCAGCCTGTTCCAGTGTTCCGTCACCCTCACTGAGAAGAAGTTTCTTCTCAAGTTTAAGTGGAACCTCTTGTGTTCCAGTTTGTACCCATTACCCCTTGTCCTATCATTGTTTGCCACTGAGTAGAGCCTGGCTCCGTCCTCGTGACACTCCCCCTTTATATATTTATAGACACTTATAAGGTCACCCCTCAGTCTCCTCTTCTCCAAACTATAGAGACCCAGCTCCCTCAGTCTTTCCTCATAAGGGAGATGTTCCACTCCTCAACATAAAAAGGACATGGAACTGTTGGAACAAGTCCAGAGAAGGGCCACGAGGATGATCAGGGGACTGGAGCACCTCCCGTATGAAGACAGGCTGAGGAAGTTGGGGCTGTTCAGCCTGGAGAAGAGAAGGCTGCATAGAGACCTCATAGCAGCCTTCCAGTACCTGAAGGGGGCCTATAGGGATGCTGGGGAGGGACTCTTCATTAGAGACTGTAGTGACAGGACAAGGGGTAACGGGTTTAAACTTAAACAGGGCAAGTTTAGGTTGGATATAAGAAGGAAATTCTTTCCTGTTAGGGTGGTGAGGCACTGGAATGGGTTGCCCAGGGAGGTTGTGAATGCTCCATCCCTGGCAGTGTTCAAGGCCAGGTTGGACGAGGCCTTGGGTGATATGATTTAGCATTAGGTGCCCATGGCAAGGGGGTTGGAACTAGATGATCTTAAGGTCCTTTCCAACCCTAACGATTCTATGATTCTATGACATTTACTTCTAAAGACATTTTAGCATCTTCTAGCACAAACATCTCTCAAAACTCTCCATGTACATGAAACCCTTGTAGGTTTGCATTAGCTAGAGAGTAGGGAATTAGTTTTCCAGAGAGTGCCTTGGTTTTGCCCTAACATTCTCATTTGCAGCTGCAAAATGTACGATATAGCAGGAATTCACGTTCTGCCCTGTCACCAACTGCTGTCTTTTATGAGGCTTCTGCATTTATCATTGTGAGAAACAAAGCAGAAACACCCATGAAACACTTCCTATTTTTAGTCCTAATCAGTACCCTTTAATGCTTAGAACAAGTTCAACAAGCTGAAAATTATTACAGGAAACCTCTTGGAACCAAAAAGACCATAACATTAAACAGAAAACTAAAACCTAACAAGCACCCTACAGCCTTTGAGTGAGGTAAAAACCCTACGAGCACATTTTCCATCCTGAACTGAAGCCTATTTAGAAAGGCCCATGCACAAGCAGCTTTCTGCTATCAGAGCTACACATCATACAAATGCCTGAAAGCAAGCCAAAATGTGCATTATAGGCCAAGACACTCCCTTCCACTATCTACTAACCCAGTAATAAATCCTTTTCTCCTACAGAGAAAAACCTGCAGCCAGTGAAAGCTGTCAAGAGATCAATACTGGCTTTTTGCTGTTTTCCTGAAGGTAATTTGGGTAATATGCATGTTGGGTGTTTTTTTTAACTGCTTAGCCCTACCAATTGGCTTGTTACCATTTTTAACACACTGTGCTGTTGTAACACCTTTGTTAAAGCATAAAAATCATCATGAATTCTCTTACGTCCCATGTTTAAAATGATCTCTAATTGAAAAAGTGAGCAGTTTCTTTCACCTAAACCGCACCAATACACGAAGTGTATCTGAAAAAAAGATAATACAGTATAAGTAAATGTTAAATTATTTAAGAAATTATGAATTGACTTATACCATCTCATAATCTCAGCATTGCAAGTACTGTGCTATACCAGAAAAGCTATACCACGTACTTCATTTGCACCCTGACATCTTACAAAAACAGAGCCATATAAGATCCTTCTTACATAACAGGCAATATTTGTTCAGCTGGAACCAAAAAGACTGCATGAACAACTGAGATAGGAACTCGGCACACATGCCCTGAACTTTTTACAGGACACAAGAGAATGTTCTACCTATAAATGGGAATGAAAAAGAATGAAATATGAAATTCTACTCTCACGTTATTAAAAGTGTGCTTTTAAATCTTTTTTTTTTTTTAACTAAATTAAAATACAGTGATTTAACATGTAGGATTTTTGAGGATTTCTACTGCAAACAGTAGAAGATTAAAATACACTGACAGAGCAAGACACAACTATCCCTTGTTACTGGCAAGATACAGTTAAAGGGAAGCAGTAAAATAGCAGTAAAACTGGCAGGGAAGCATAGGAACACACTCACATATCAATACATACACCAACCATAACTTCCCCACTCCCTGCAAGAATAAAATTTCCATTTTAACAAATATACTGGACTCAGAAGCCACTGAGAGAAAAACCCAGTAGAATAAAAACATTTACAAAACCTCAGTATACTAGATTCATCTAAACTGCTTGAATTTACTTTCAAGACTGGTCTTCTAGAAGACACGTCACTGCCTTAGAATTTATAGACTTATTTTTTCACGTGACCACCCTAAAATTCAAAAACCCACACTGCTAATCTTTGGTTTTGCTTGTTCTTTATGACAGATTGTTTTGCTTGCCCTCTTCTGTCTCATTAGGACTAAACCCAAAAGACCAGATGATCTTTTAGACACCTTCAACATACCTACAAGAAAATTTTTCCCAAATACCCAAATATTAAGGTAACACTTGCAGCAATTAAGACCTTTATATTATTTATAATATAAAGTTCTAGCAAGGCAATTCATGACAGCTGTTTGAAACTTTTATCCTAAGGAAAAGATGGTCAGAATTTGTAGAACCTATAAGTACAGGTTTTATCACTTGAACATTACAGAACCTAAAGGAGTACTCTAGTCTGCTGTAAGTAATCATATAAAGCTGTACAAATACAAGAACCCTTTCTCCAACCACAATGCTGTGCCTCATGCTATAATAACAGAGCAGGCATGCAATTTCTTTTTTCCAATAAAGCTACAGGGCATTTTTCCAGAAGAAGAACGAATTTGGAATCTTATTAGAAAGACTTCCAATTAAAAATCACCAATTAAAGGAAGATTGCCTCAAGCACTTAGTCTCTAAAACTGCTTGTCAGAGAAATGTGTCAGCTCTAATGAAAGCAATTAGTAACTGAAGATTTTAGACCACTACTTCTGTGTACAAAAAGACTGTTGCAAAGGTTTTGAGGCACCTACCTTAAACTACAGAAACAGTACAGTATTTTATTGACACTCAGAAGTCACAGTTTAGTAGTGCAATTAATTGTCTGTGGTTACTACTTATAGTAGCAGACAATGAATGTTATTCTACGACAAAACACCCCCAACTTCAAGTTACCTTTAATCAGAACGGCTAACAAATAAAAATCTAAGTAAATTGTACAAATCTGTAGAAAACATGAGCTTCAGGATAAAAATCTCACAATTTGTCAGCCTTAAGGGACAGTTTTCTACACCAAGCTTGAGGTCATAATCAAGTTGTGCTGGCTGTGCAGCCATTTTAACATGGTTGAGGACTTTGATTTAAAGTTGCACACATTCTTAGATTTGGTTCAAGCTAATGTTATATTAGCACAAGAAAGCATTTCACAGTAGCTCAGTATCTGCAACCCGAAACAGGTAGTAGCATTAGGAAACATGAGTTTCTAAAGAAAACACACGTGGTATGGAGAGCTGAGATTCAGAAGTGAGGTGGTGTAGTTTTTGTAACTGCCTTAGAAACCTGTATTTTTACTATTTGTTAAAGTCAGATTTTCTTAACAAAAAGAACAGAAAAGCAACTTCAGTCTAGAGGCATGACATATTTAGATAGTTTTAATCCATTCCATAAAACCTGCTTTTAAAAGAACAGTTTCCTTAAACATGAAATAGCTGTCATCTCCAGGCACACTGGATTGCTATTGTTCACCCCAACACCTTTGCAAACACTATTAGCACAGAAGCCAAAAGCAACATGGAAGCAGGGTCTCCTCTCTGTTCTCAGCCCAAAAATGTGAGGCGTATTTAGCTAAGGCTGGAGAATATATTAACAGGATGAGAAAAGAGTTGCACTGCTACTATCCTATTTCATGGTAATTCCTTTGAGGATGAAAACTAGTTTCTAGAAAAGTCAAGCCAACATCCATCATAAATACTAAGCTCACTTCAACTATTTACAAGAACTGCATTAAACATTTAATAAAACATTAAATTTCTAGTGTAATTACAATACCCAAGAAAGTTGTTTAAGAAATTGAGCCTAATTCCTTAAGGTGGATAACTGACAATCTTCAGTAAACTCTGAACTGATTCCTACCCCTGTGAGCATGAAAAGTTCACATACAGACACAGCCAAGATGAACTACCTATAATCTAGTGTTATGCGGTTAATACATACGTCTTCAAAGACTGGAAATACAGTTAACAAATGTAGCTAAAGTTTGTATGAAATGGAATTTGCAAAATCTTGAGGAAGAACTATAAAGCTAATTTCACTGGAATTGATACATATCATGAAATTACCTACTGCTTTTCAGAAAAGTGGTGTCTAAAAATGCAGGCAATTACACCCTGTCACCTCTCAGCTAGAGCATACTTTATGGAGTTGCTTACATCTCCCTCACTTAAGAAACTGGTAAAGCACAGGAAATTTTGCAGACTACTGTAAGCCAATTTTGAGGAAAGTCATTTACCAAAGGAATGCAACTTACTTAGCAAACTAAATTGCGCACATTTTTAAAGCAATAAAATAATTACCATCAGGACAGAAAGCAATGTTTAATGGAGACAGCAATTTAAAGTTTTTGATTAGTTTAGTTACCATTATATGTAGGCTATATCATCTAGGCATTACCTCATACTCCTAACATGAAAAAATACTATTATACTGCATACAAAAAAGGATATCATTCCAAAACCAGAAGAACCATGTCACGTACATCCAGAATTTTGTTGCCAAGTATATTCCAAGAGGCAGTGCACTGTGCATGGAGTGATCAAAGAATGACCTGTAAAATAGGAACAATTTCACATCAGTTTCAACTTATAAAGCCTGAACTACTGCTTCTGAAAAACACTTCCTGTTAAAATGTGTACTATATAGGATATTGCAAAATATACCATAAAAAACATTTTCCTCAATGTTAAAGTTCATGAGAAATTCCTGTTTTCAACCTGTCCAGCTGACTGAAAGTTATTTAATTAAAATTCACATACTTACTTTTGAAGTGAATGTCAAGAACTGGAAAGAAGAAAAGTAGAACAAGCAAATACCCATGATAAACTACACTGTGAAAGCAGTTAGAAACCTGTGAGATTCCTCGCCTAAATGGCCAGTGGTTGCAAATTGCACTTATTTACAAGATTTCAGTGCTAAAGATAGTTTGGAAGCCCATACAATGAAAACTACATATTAAATTACTTCAGTAAGAAAAAAAGCTTAAGAGACCTTGCTGTTACCAACACATAATTGAAATATTTCAGATTCTTGAACGTTTTCTTTCTGTGTACACTTGCCAATAGAAAGTCGGAAAAAAAACCAGATGAATTCATTTCCCATATCACTAGATTTTCCCAGTTTAAAAACAGAATGTTGCTACTTTAATTTGAAAAAAAAAAAAAAAAGAAAAAAGAAAAAATGAAGCCATCAGAAATATTTTCACCTTCTTATATCTTACATCTTCAAGACTATTCTAAATAATACTGAATATAGTTGAGATAAGCTAGGTGAGCAACCAGATTACTCCATATTCAAGAAAAAATTGCTAGACACGTCAAAAGTCACACTCTAACCTTCTCAGCTCCTTGAAATAAAACTTCTTCCGTCATCTGCCTAAATATCTTTACACTGAAGCATTTTACTGTTTTTGGTGGTGCCCTCAGGGCTGCCATAGACAAAGGTGTGCACAGAATAGTTTCCATTTCACTCCTGCAGTAACTGCCATCTCTAATGGAAGTTCCTTAGGTCATTTGAGAAAATCCTATAAAGATAAGCTAAGATGGTGAGTATTAAATGAATATACATTTGGACCCACAGTAGTTACTTAGCAGAAATCTTTCTTTCAGTGATCTCTGTGCAGGTGTTTGTGTGTGTGTGTGAAAGGAACAGGGAGGAAAAAATAGCTAAGCAGGTTAGCTAAAATTCCACAGGGAAAGGAGATACTGCTAGAATAATAGTTTCATTCAAACTTAGGCTTAGTGAAAAACTCCTCAAAAAGTATTTATACTAAACATTAAGCAAATGATAAGACAAAGTAAGTATGTTAATCATGAATGTGTGTCAAGTAGGCAAAAAACACAAAACTTGACAAAAACATGGATCCTGAGAAACTTGGAAGGAATTTTGTCCTTGCTTCGTGCAGGAGGTGTAGTTGAGGATTTGCATTGCCAAATTGTTTGTGGGAGAAGGTCAGCAAATTGCACAGCCTCAGAGATGTCAAAAACATAAAACACATCATTTCCAAGGTCCTGCAGAGAGAAAAGCTTGATGACACCCCCCCCCCCACCCCGGTGTATCAAGTTCACTAAAATTCTATGAACTTGGTCTAAGGAAGAGATACATTTTCTTTTCCTCTTTAAACAGAAAGGAAGGAGAAATAAGCAGTTCTAATAAACATGACATTCAATGACAGAAACGCAAAAAGCTCATAAATATGAAGATATAACAGGTTCTTCTATACATATAACACATGACAACAAAAAGCAGAGGCTAGATAGTCTACAGATCTTGGAAATCCACTGGAGCATGCCTGCATGAGTATGTGTGTGTACATGTACACATAGATGCATTTAAAGTAATCTCAAATACAACTAAAATTCTTTATGATCAGGTAACATGTTGAAAATGTTATTAGAAAGCAGCCTTTTTCTTTAGTTACCCCTTTCCATTCTCTAATTTCTCTCTACAAGGAACTTTTGATGCCTTTGGGTATTTAAATGCTAACAAAGGCCGTAATAGCACGCTTGCTCTTATCTTTTTTTATTCCTTTCTAGTAACTTTCCCTGACTGCTTTCTGCAGAATTCATGCTGATAACTCTTTGTGAACATTCAGCACCCTCCTCTGGATAATGACTGAATTTCTGTTCTGCTTTTAGCTTCTATTAGCTCAGTGGCATTCCCCCAAGGTAATTTCATGGCTATTTGCAAGACAACAGAGCATTACAAAGCGCTAAAGTCACACAAGATCTTTCCCAGAAATAGCAATGAAGAAAAAAAAAAAGAACAAAAGATTAATGTTGAATGTTGAAATCACACACAAAAAGAAATTTAAGATTATTTAAACAATAGAGATGCCAGCAAAACATTTCTTGTGTGCACACACTAAACAGCATCCTGATAAAACACTTACTTTGAAAGAAACTGCACCATAGCCCAAACTCCACCATACATCAGCCCTTTAATGAGCCAAGAATCAATGTCTAGGTCTGCTATAAACCCAACCAGCCAAATAACTAGGAAAGGAGTTCCCAGCATCACCTTCTGACGGAATTCCTATATAGAAACAAATATCAGTAAGCAACTCTATTTTCAGGAAGAGATTATAAGATAATATTCTATAATACACAGGACAGCCACAAAAAACTTACAAGAAATTTTCAGGAAGCCTGACATAGAGGGAGGAACCTTCATAAATTTCTGATTTCCTATATTTACATACCTCCAATGAGTGTGCAAGAAAAAATTTTATAATGATTCAATGATTTGTTTGTTTTAGAAGAATTGTCTTCTAAACACATTGATGTTAATTCAGAATAAAGACAATGGTAGCTCTTCTTTAAAAATCTGTCAAAGTGTATAAACTACTACAAGGCACGTGGTAATCTCAGTGAACTTTCAAGACTGTTATTATGTAACTAACAGATAAAAGTTATACTGAAGCATCTATGAAGAAAGATAGGAGCTTTTTGTCTTATATTATGTGGGTATAATTCCTGATGAAGGCACTGAACTCTTCCAGATACTCATAGCACAGTCACAAAGCCCATGTACACACAACAGCACACAAACCACTTAAAATTAATAATCACTGCATTATTATATTACCACAGGGTTAAAGCACAGGATGTAGCCAGTGCTTTAATAATTAGGATGCAATGTATCTTTAAATTATGAAGTTGTAACAAGTCAGTGATAGCAATACTTAATATCCAGCACAACACTGCCTGGTAAGTAAATATTAACTCTACATAAGTTATCAAACTGTAGGCAGGTAGATAGTTCTTCATGCCAGAGCAATTGTTATCCTTTATCCCATCATTTCTTTCCTCCTCCTATCTGTAGTATAAAATAATAACCTCAGAAGAAAAAAGGCCTCCACATTAGCAATTACATTATACTATTGACTGCTTCTTTCATCCACACAAAAGGATACATAATTAGAGAGAAGACCAGAGTTCAGGGTATCAAAAACACTTTTCTCCTTAGATGCTTAAGAGTCAGCTTTGTGAAAGTGTTGGCTGTTCCCTACAGTACCTGACCACTTGGTACTTCCCTAACATTTAGCTAGCACAAAAAACTAAAGGTAAACTGTGTGGAGGATTAGGGTTTTCTTCCCTCCTGTACTGAATAAAGCTTTTGCTTTTCTTTTTTCTTTTGCAATTACTCTTGCTATAACAAAAAAACGTTTTCTGAAACTGAAATGTGGAGACAGCACACTACTGAACTGCTTACCTTAAACAAATACACACTCCCCCTAACCAACAGTAGCAGTAATACTGATTTACATAAGCGTTAGACCACTTCTTACCTTATCAGCTTTTAGTTTTCTCAGAAAGGATGGACTGTCATATCCCTTTGCTTGTCTTGCTTCCTGTAGGTGATTTATCATCCAAACGTTTTTCCTCTGTTTTGCAAGATCAAGTGGTGATTCTCCCTGCCAGAGGTACAAAAGCGGGAAACATCTAATTTAAAAATAAAATGCATTCAGAGCACTTCTGAAACAGAAGATTGGCAAGCAAAAATAATACATTTTAAATCAGTTTGAGATACATTCTGGCATACTTTTTGCTCTGCAGCTTACTTGATACGAAACATCATTCATTCCTTTTGGTCTTTTTCACTCTCTCATAACTGTACATGCGTGGACGAGTATAAAACATGTGATCCTGACAATATATATGTCCTGATATAGCATTAATTGTTGCCTTAGGTATAACACATCTATATTTCACTGGTTTACACACAGTCTACTAGTCTGTAAATGAAAGACTGTGCATCCTGCATCCCCCTCAGCTATTGACAGGCAGCAGAAATCAAGCAAAGAATAAGAACTCGTGACCCACTGGATCATGGAAACTCTCACAGTCTAAAGCCCAACTTCTCAGTTAATTCTCTGCCTTTCTGGCAGAGTGAAGTTACTAGTATCATGGAATGTTTCTATAAGGAATTTTTCCCACAAGCTTAATGTCTTTATATTCATCTCTGTTACTGAAGTCCTAGGAAGAAAATGAGAAAGAATAAGCTGATTGCTCATTTCCAACTCATTCCAAAACTCTTAAGCTTTTATGCTTAGCTTGCCCTCCATGTACTTTGGGTGCTAAACTTTCTCCTTCCCTACTTTCAGAGAGGACCAACAGACAGAGCAAAAGAGACACAAAGAGAGAGATACAGGGGCCAAAGATGCCTACCAAACTGATTTGTTGCTTTCAAAACATTTAGGAAGAGAGCTAAATGAATGTTATTGACTGGGTTTAAAATTATAGAGGAGGCAAGAGACAACCAATTTCAGGTACCTCCAGCTTCAGTTTTGCATTTGACTCCTCCTCTCTTCTACTGGAGTTAACTCCCCTCCTAAACAAACCATTCATGGAGGCTTGAAAAATGGCTGAATCCTCCATCGCTCGGCCCCCTCCTAAAAAAAAAGTGAGACAGGTACCAGAAACTGAAATTACCCAGAAAGGGCAATAATTACTATAGACAGAAGAGATCTCAAAGATTAAAAAGTACAGTTAGCTACCTATATCCCATAGAAAGACAATGGGAATTGAGTACTTAACTGTCATTTTTGCCTTTGAAATCTTGCTCCAAATCTCTAAAAGGAGAGTAAACAGCATGGACTACAGTTTATGAGCTGAAGCTTCTTGCTAAAATACGATCTTGCACTCCTGTGCAAGATGTTTAACTAGAAAAAATAATTAAAAATTACCTTTTGACTTAACTTGGCTTCAAATTTATTTAGCCAGATGCTTAAGAAACAGATTAAGTTAACTCCATCCTCAGCAGAAATGCCTGAAATCAAGCTATGGTCCTGCTTCATCACAAATTTAATAGAAGTTTGAATTGCTCTGGAAAACCTCAGAGATGCTTCTGGTTTAATATCACCGTATATATCTAGACTGCAAAGATTACCTGTGAACAAGCAATCCCCTCTGGGAGTTGATCTCCCAAGTAAATCCTGAAGTTGTCTTGTGGTCCCGCTGAGCATCCCTTCCACTAGAGGGCCATGAGACACCTAGGAACTGCCTAAATAAAAAGATTGAGGGAGCTTTCAAGTCTTTTGACTGTGCTTCTCATCACCTCGCCATTTTAATAATTTCCTTGTTTTCACAGGGGTGGTGGATGGGTGACTCACTTAGAAAGGAGAAAAAAAAAAAAAGAAAAACAATAAAAACTGGGGAACTTAATCTAGTTACAAACTTGATTTGCCACGAAGCAATAAGGCTTCAGTAGCATTTATTTGAAGAGTTTAGCCAGAAAGAATAATCTGAAGCTATTACCATAGGGAACTTTACATATAGACTTCAATGGACAAGCCTACAGATACGCTGATTAATCAAGAAATTACATCTGAAGTCCATTCAACTTATAAAAAAGAAAAACATAAACTCTTCCTTCAACTGTAAAAGCTCTTTTAGGTCTCTATCACTCTAGTAAAAAAAGGAGCATCTGCTTATATTTAAGTAAAATTTGCAGCTTCCCAATGACCCTCAGTGATAAACTGACTCCCTGTGAAATCCTGTGTCTTCATCTGCACAATCCATCATCTACTGGGGTGGCAAGATAATTTCCTTAACAAAAAAATCAACTAATTAAAAAACCACTCTATTTTGACAACTGAAAAGCTGGTTCCAACTCTAATCCAGTTCCCAAAAAGGAAAAAGTTTTCTTATACCAAGACAAAAGTATTATTTCCATGTACAGCACAATATAAAGATTTTAAATAACACAAAGGACAAAACCCACTGCTTGTATCAAGTTTTATTCTAGAATAAGAGTGCTATTGTCATACACTTGCCAAACTGTCATGCAAAGCAAGAGAGTACCTTACTGAGATGACTGGTTCCAATTTGTTCCAAACCTAGGTGGCCAGCACTATATGACTTTCTAACACAGACTAACTTGAGTTGGGAACAACACAGTCAAAGCTCGCACCTAATATTTGAGCCAAAAAATTATGATCATTACCACAACTCTTAGTCAATTCTATGGGCTAGCTGAGAAAATGCCCTCACTAGATAGTGCTGCAGAAATCTGGAAGTGACTGCATCAGAAAGGAGCCTTTCACTATTCCTTTCGTTTCTGGGGAAACATGAGCCAGATACCTAACAACTGTTTTTTGGCTTAAAGAAAGCTTTTTTGCTGGACAGTCCAAGGTGAAACACAAAACTGAGTTTTTCAAGAACGGAAACACAAAACTGAATTCTTTTCTACATACCTAGAAAAATCAACCAAATTCAGAAGTTTCCTACATGTTTACAATCACTCAAATCAGCATCTGCTACAAAATCACTGGCAGGATGGCAAAACTAACACTGCTAGAATGATTTCTATCCTCTGAAGATCCTAAGAAATCTGGGAAGGCATGCAAGAAACCTAGACTCCACTGCAGAAGGCAGGCTGTGGTTAATGAAACCAGGCACATGTCTTCTGACATGACTGGAAAGGTATCATGATCCAGCAGGTTCAAAACCTATTTTTCTCCTGACTGCTGCTGTCTGTCAATAAAGAAGGAGAGACCATGAAATGCTTCAGGCTAGCAAATACATTTTTATTTGGCCAAACATGTAAATTTTTATTATGGGTTTTACAAGTCCACAAATGTAGGTAAGGTGATACCTTTAAAACTCTAACACACTAACCAGTCTGCCAAGGGAAGCAAGGTATGACACTGATTTTTGTTTTCCACAAAAATACCTTAATTTTTACCATTAGGTGGCATAGAAAAAAGCTTTTCAACAGTTTACAAGAAGTGAGGCTAGCAGCATAATTCATCCTCAGGATTGACCTTACAGACCAGGAAAAACTATTATATATTCACATCAGTACATGCAAGAGGCTAGTTGATTTGTTTTAAACATCGTGAAAAGCCATGTGATTGCATTTAATACTTTGTAAGTATAGATTTACAGATGCATTTTTCAGCATAACTACTCCATACGTAACAGTCATTAAGTGGAAAATACAAATACTGGAAGAGAAATTGAGAATTCTTTTTCTAAAACTGAATTCTTCTCTGACACCACAGAATAAGCATCCTGGGTGGTAAAGTGCACCTAATATGATATAGAGAAGGGTCTGGAAGCAATGGACACAAGTAAATTCAATAAGTGCATCTTGCCCTGTTGGAGAAACTATTATAGACGCCAAGTCTATGGCATAAATTCAAACAGCTGCTTGGCTGGTCTAACATATGGTAGGGATTGGCTCTGATACTGCTGCACCTAGATTCAGCATTAAGAGATTCTGGTAGAGTAATCAGGCAACTCAAAGTATTTTCAGCCCTCCAACTTCCTTACTGACACTGGGAGATATACAAGAGTGTTTGTCACGTTTCTGGAAGAGATGTCTCTCATCTCACTCCAATAGTCAGCCCAGAACTCCACCAGAAGATTTCCAATTTCACATCCAAATGGGTGGGTCTTCATGCATGCACTGTAACTGCACACCCTGATCCCGTATATTTGCACATAACCATTGCTAAATTATTTACACAACTACTTTCGAGGGTGCAGATTTAGTTCTTATGCATCACTGTTAGGAAAAACTGACTCCCAAATTAAACATCAGTGGCATAGCTTTTGCTCCATCTTCACAATCCCACTATACCCACAATAATAATCTTGGGATTTATCATAGACTCGGTTATTTCCATCTCAAACCACTTACAACAAAAAAAACAGACCAAGTGTTTACCTTTATGTTTTGAGCATCAACATTAGCTCCAGCTTCTAACAGAAGACTAATAACTGTTGTATTTCCTGCTAGCACAGCCCAGTGCAATGCTGTGTTTTTGTGGTACTTGTCTCCAAGATTAACAGAAACATTAAATGTAAGTAGTAATCGGGTTGGATCCACACTAGAAAAGAAAATTCTTGTTAGATCAACAGAAGATGATCTCAAATACATATGATCTCACTGTTAACGAGTTTGATTTCTATAAAGAACATCAATTAGGCACACTATGTAATACAGTGTGACATTTTTCGCTGATGATTATGAATGGCTCAGATTTCCTTCCCACCAAAGAGCAACCACAATTCTGTTGACATTTAAAGGAGCTCAGTAAGACAGCTTGTTCTGGGATGTCATGAAACACATTTGTTACATAATTCTGTTTTCATGTTTACCAAAATCTAACAGTATTAACAGATTCATAAAATCATGCACATGATTATATACTTGGCAGACAACAACTTAAGTTCAAAACATGTTAGATTTCCACTTCACATTCCAAAAGATGGAAAATAAAACAGGATGATAATGTTGGTAATGACATGCATTCATAAAAGCTAGCCTCTCAAGAACTGATTGAAATAGGCCCTTCAGAGCAAGAATTTAATTCAGACAAATCTGCTCGTTGGAGAAGTGTTATTTTACACCAACTTTTTCCAGTCACCTCTACAGGAAGATGTACTTTGTAAACGAAAAGTTCATATTAGTATTTCGGCATGATATCCACTCTCTCCAATTTATTTTAC
Organism: Pezoporus wallicus; assembly: GCF_028554395.1. Classification (NCBI taxonomy): domain Eukaryota; kingdom Metazoa; phylum Chordata; class Aves; order Psittaciformes; family Psittacidae; genus Pezoporus; species Pezoporus wallicus. The sequence goes on from NW_026642361.1 coordinate 5,058,999, forward strand.
TGTTATTGTACTGGTTTTGTCTAGGATTTAGTTAATCTTCATAATAGCACCTAAGGTGGTGTTTTGAATTTGTGAGCAAAACAGCATTAATAACACATGAATGTTTTAGCTCTTGCTGGCCAGGTCTTACATAGTGTCAGGGGCTTTTCTGTTCCTCATCCTGCCCCACCAGCAGCATGTAGGCTGGGGGTAAGCAAGAAGCTGGAAGGGGACACAGCCAGGACAGCTGACCCCACCTGACCAAGGTCATGCTCAGCAATAAAAGCTAAGGAAAGAAGGAAGAAGGGAAAGGACATTTGGAGTTATGGCATCTGCCAATGGGGAATAGTGAATGAATTCATTTTGCTTTGCTTGGGCATACAGCTTTTCCTTCTGCTATTAAACTGTCTTTATCTCAACCCACAAGTTCTCACTTTTCTGATTCTCCTCCTCAGACCACTGAGCGGGAGTGAGGAACTGGCTGTGTAGGGCTAAGCTGCCTAATAAGGTTAGCTCACAATGATCATAAATGAAGTGGCAATTGTGGAAAACAACACTGACTACTTAAACAACAAAAAAAAATAACCAACAAACAAAACCAAACCAGAACTTTCCAAAAAATCAAACACAGTCACTCCTATAAGCCACTTATTTAACATCAAGAGAAAGTAAGAAATGCAGTGAGATACTACCTATGTGTTCTGTAAGCTGCCCACATTAAAGGTGTCATTCCATTTTGATCCATCATATCTACATCCTAAGAAAGGAAGGAAAAAAAGTACTTTGGTGAGATAAGTAAGCATGCTCAAGATCCAGTAGCTACAAGGCTTGCAATGAGAAGCAGTATTTTAAGACTAGCCAACTGAATTGGAGAAAAACTGGCAAGCTTTTAGTATATAATAAAATGAGGGATTTAGAAAATGAAAACAGACGTTAACACCACCACTGCAAAAACATAACCATTCCAAACTATTTTGGAAATGAAGGAACAGTCATGCTGTGTAAGACTAGCCATTTCTACCTTACTATTAATCTTCAGCATAACAGATATACAGACAGTGTACTGTTGTACTCAAAACCAGGAGAAAATTAAAAACATGCACCAATATTTAATAAAATACTTGATAAATCAGCATAAATACCATGGGCTGAATCCTATATCCTACTGAATGGTAGCTGCATCTATTTTTCCACTTGCAAAGCAATTTTCCCTAGTTCACTCAGTTCCAAAGATATTTACAGATCTGGGCATCAAGTTAATGGATGCCAGAAAATTTTTAAGTTTAAACAAAAGCCATTAATAAAAACAACAGACACAGAAATAAAACTGACCTAGAATCAAGTGGTGAGTAATCCTGTAGCTAAAATATATGTATATAAAAAAAACATTTAACAGAACATAGCCATAGAATGACAAAACAGCACCATACAGACAATTCCTTTTGATCCATCACAAAGGATCTAATACCTACAGCAGTTTTTCCTTTCATAGACCCCTGCGCCTCACTAATTTGGAAACTGGTAATCCCTAAATACACTGGAGACAGATAAAACTCTCAAGCATATTTGGGCAAGTTCCAAAGACCACCACTAACAAAATCACTCTAAACTACCTTAGTGCAAGATCTGAACAGTTTTCTTAGAGGCAATACAGCTATGCCAATAATTTCTGTGCTGCTCCCCTCAGTCCTTACTAGGAAAATTAGGTTGAAAGTGTTTGAATAAAGTCTTTTGCTACAGAAACTACTGACAGAAACCGAGAAAGTGGATGATGTTGCTTTCTATCACTCCAGAACCTTCTCTGCTCCAGTAGTCTACCAAATACCCAGCACCTTGGGATCCCCGCTCATGGTGCTGATAGCCTGACCCAGACAGATGTTTTCCAGGAAATCCAATTCAGTTCTTCCAAAAAACTGCTTTTGAAATTCCCTGGCCTGCAGATAACTTCACATTTCTGGGATTTTACTCTGGTGCTTAATTAAAAAGAAATAATAAATTTTAAAAGCGCTTGATGAAGAGGAAAGAGAACCACTGCTTTATTGTACTATTTGCTCAGATGAGAGTTACACGCATTAAGATCAGGATCCAAGTTCGCTTGCCCCAGTACATGTACAGAGTAGATCCTTTTGAGCCTACTAGCACAGCACAACCAGCACTCCCTTTAACCTCCTGTTGTTGAGATCATGAAGGAAATTAGAACTGCAGCCTAGCTTCAAGTTCCTTCATTTTTGAGAAGCACAACTTTGATTTGCAGGTCACACTGTGAAGAACAATATTTTGAAGATTGTAGAAATTACTGTAACATGAACAATGACTCCTTTGTCTTCACATTTCATAAAGAAAAGCAATTCTTCATAACAGCTGGGATCTGACTGCCCAGATATAAGCAGAACCATTTCTTTAGTGATTCCACCTGACTAATCAAAACTACACTTTGCAGACTAGGTGACAGTCAGCTAAAAGAAAAATAATCCATGAGCTCCAGACTACTCCCTGCACACAATTTACCCAGGCAGGCTACAGCCATTACTCATATTAAGCTATACGATGGGCTCAGGCAGATTCCTTTTCAAAGGAACTTTAACTATAGGCAAAGCAGCTAAGACTGACTTGCATACTGTTGTAGAGATGTAACAAAGCTGACATAGTTGTGGATAGCAGACTTGTGCTCTAACAAACCTCTCATCAAAAAAAGCTTCATTATTTTGCCAGATCATTACCGCACCCACACAATAAGTGGGACATTTCAGAATGGAAGCTCTTTTGCTACTTTTTGCCAAAGGGCTGAGGCAAAAATGTAAACTTTCAGCAGCAGGTACATATTAGGAGACTGTTCTGCTCCGGTGTGTATCAACAAGCATTTTTGCATCAATTTCTTGTTTAATTCTCAGTGACAGGTCAATCTGATAATGCCCATGGAGGGTTGTATTTACACTGTTAGAACACAGTATGAGCATTGGAAGAACCTAAGATTTCAACAATGAACAAAAATTGCACATCCTGCTGCCCTGTGTATGTATTTCAAGCATGAACTCTGTGGACCACAACTGGCAAATTCTTTCACTTATTTCTGAAATAGAACAACTCTGGTTCTGAAAGAGAGCAACTTTGCATATGCAAAGACTTAATCCTAGGACACTAGTACAAGATTCCACAAAAAGCTTTTTGAGAGGCAAAAACATAGGGGAGAAAGAGCTTCCTGCATGGAAAGGAGCTGTAGTAGCTATTCTGCCACTTAACACTACTTTCTGAAAGCAGTGTAGCTGACAAGGTAGGATTCTGAATAGCAGCTAGAGATCAGAGCAGCATTTAGGCTTACCAGGACATTTAACAAGCAACAGTCAAACCAGTACTGTGATACAATATGGCCTTTTTAAAAGCACAAAAAGCATCAAGATTCCACTTAGAAGTGCATTAAATTGCCCAAGAAGGGACCAGGAATTTGATCCTCTTTAGAACCATTACTGGTTAGTTCACAAAACACAGACCTTCACAGAAAGACCCATCACGTCCTTGTTCAGAATCCTATCTCCGTAAGGAAAAGATCTCCTTCACATGGACTGTTGCCCAGGGAAAGGGAAACAGACTTCTAAAGAGACAACATATTTAAGAGCATGTAGTAAAGGAGATTTATAAAGAAGGGAGATGTAAGGCTGAAAACGTTTCCTAATTTAGGAAAAACATGTGCTAGTTATTCACTAGAAGGAGAGATTTTGTAAGATTCTTGTGGAATGAACAGGCAGCCAGCTCATCAAGCAAGGCTCAGAACTGACACAGAACTAACACACAACTGACATATCTTGTTCTTTCAAACAACAAAAACTCTGTTCTGAATACTATAGGTCATGAAAAGCAGAGTTTTGATAATCATGAGGAAGAAACATGACTAGACTTATAATTCTGTAAGTGATGTGCTGTAGGTTGGGTCTAAGACATATGCATTTGATTCAATGTCTTAATACTCGCCTGAGCCTGATGGAGAGAACAGTATTTAGTGCCAACAGAACTAACAGTGCTTAGGAGCAGCTCTCACAGGCTGCACCACCAAAGTCCCCAAGGCTGCTGCTACTACACTGGCGTCTCCCAACCTAGATGCCCAGCTAATCCTAGGCCATAGCTCAGAAGAAAGCTTCATGTAGTTTGGGACAGTAGTTAACATATAAAATTGCAATTCTGAGAATAATAAAAAAAAATACATACTTCATGATTACCTGATAAAGTATGAGTACAAAATAGTTAAACTATAACTTTAGCTACAGAATATTTCTTACAACCTGACTTTACCCTACTAGTAACTGTCATGTGTGACTGAGGTTCTCTCACACATGCCATGGAATACAAACACATTATTCAACCACCCGATATACCACATCCATATCTTAGCTTATTCTGGGGTGACATTTGCATATGCCCCTGATATATCTCTGGCATTTTAAGTAGTGTAGGTAGCATGAACAAGTAAATGCAAGCATCAATTTGGAACATTTCTAAGTGCCTTCAAGCTCTTTTCAGTTTTTCTTTCTGGCATTTTTTCTAAAATAATCATTTTACCTAAACTTGAGCTGTGCTACAGGTTCTGTTACTTGTTATCTGATTATATTTATGTCATGTACTTGCCCCAGGCTTGATTTTGAACCAGGAAAACCTACTGACACAAACATGAGCAAATTATGACATAGCCAAGTATTGGGCTCTCAAAATTCAGTAAAAGACATAACTAAATAAAAAGCAACAGCTATCGGCTACTGTTGCCTCTTGGCCAAGTAGTACTTGCTGGCACTGAAAGTGGGTTCACTTCTAACCAAGGCCAGAGGGCATCTGACCAAGAGTTCTTCCCCTCCAGAAGGTCAAGGACTGGACTCAAGCCTCAGACTGGAAATTTTACCATTGGCTGCTGCAGCCCAGGAAGCCAGTGAACCAGCAACACTGAAGTGGGTTCCAGCACTGTCTCAAAAAGGGACAGAAGCAATTAGGAGCAATTGCTTAATCCACCAGTCAGTTCTCTACAGAGTTAGGAAAGCTGGCTCTCCTCTGAACATGCAGCTCCACAAAGGCATTAGGATCAGAACTAACGAAGCACAACAGCCTACACTGACATTTATTTTGACATTTATGTAGTTGTCTTTTATCACACAGGTACTACTATTAAGGTTCAGAACTAGGTCAAGCCTGGTCTCTATAAAGATAAATGGCAAAAATAATTTGCAAGTAGCATATAGGGTAAGCCCACATAAGCAAAAGTCACAGCATCACAAAGGAGGTAAAAACATGTAAAAACGAATAAAAAGTAGAATAATCTATTTCCCACAGCTTCTACAGAAACCACGTTGTTTCTGCAGTTGTGTAGTATAGCTAAAGAACCGAATTATGGGATCGTTATTACAATGCTCTTAATAGTATTATATTTAAAACATACTATATTTTAAATATACAAATCAATACATAATATCAAAGTTGAATTTTTTAAAGTGCTTCCAAAAGTTATTGTTAAAATTAATTCAAGCTTACAGCATGCAAAGGATACCAAAATCATACTTGATAATATTTGGTGATTTTAATAAAAATCATCATTTTAAAAGCTATTGATAAGGAGAGCTCTTTCCAAGAGAACAAGTTTTAAATTTTAAAGCAAGTTTTGTGTGTTTATGTATGTACACATGTAAAGACACACAGCTTCTTTTGGACTGAAGTATTATATGTTCAGATAAACAGGACAAATCTGTACATAAACATGAGGACAAACAAACACAGGAAGATTTCATAATCACAGTAGAACATTTTAAAGTCCATTTATACTTGATTAATGCTATGCTTTAAACAAGTTCACACCTGTTACGCAAGTTATTTTGTTGTACATCTGCAAGATTTTTCTGGTAACGTAAAACCCACATACAATTACATGTAATTTGAGTGCAAAACACAAAACTTGTTCCTGATGGAAAATGTACCTGTCCCTTTGCTATCAGGTAAGCAACAATCGAAGTATGTCCGAACTGGGCAGCCAAATGAATACAGCTACATCCTTCTCCATCAATTAGCGACGGATCTGCCCCATATTTCATCAGCTGTACAACCATGGATAAGTGACCCTGCCTAAAGGTAACAAAACATAAAAAACAAACAACTGACTAATGATACACAGAAAAACTATTAAAATTTGAATATTTGAATACAACAAATATATTTAGCAGTTACTATGCTACCAGAGCTCACGCACTTCAACTCATGCTTTGAAAACAATTGTCATGATCCAATTCTTGCAACTGAGTAAGCAAACTCATTCATACAAGCAAATTCTGTGCAGCCAATGCATTCATTACATGCAATTTACCCAAGTGTTGTATAGCAAAAAGCCAGTCAACAAAAAAAAAAAAAGTGTAAGTTTAGAAATCTAGTTTACATATCTGTCTACTCCAACTTCTTCCAATCCACATATGAAACCTGCTATTTTAAGAGATGTCAAATTGGCTATATACTCTCACTTTTTGTGGGGCATATGGTTTATCTTTCTAGTACTGAAAACAGTAGTGAAATAAAAATAGGAAGGAAAAAAGGAAAACCCAAGGCCTACACTTCCTCCACACTACATTAAAAGCTTAAGCATCTTTTTGGCATAATGAGCACTGGCATATCCTTCTTGTAGACAAGGTACCTAACTTTCTGACATGAGCAAAAAGACCTTTTCAGTCTGTCAGAAGCAGCTTCAGACACTGCTTCACAGAACAACAGACTACAGCCATGAACACCAGGAAATTTAATCAAGCTTTTGTGCTATTAACACAGAGAGTGATCTGTAACAAAAAGAAATATACAAGCTAAAATCTTTAAGGGAGGCTAAAAACCAAATCCTCGTCTTTAGTAAACAAATTACTTAGACATATTAAATGTATTAAAAGCTAATTTTCTAAGTCTCCTTTTGCCGTCTACAGTAAAAATATTAATATGGACAGTGTTCTTCTGTATCCTATTTCTAGGTGGCTGTGTGAAGGTGCAGCTACTACTCAAGGCTGTCTTCATTTTTCCCAGCCATTAATTATTCTCTGACCATCTTCTGCATCATGATTTTTACGTTCATCTTAAATTCCATACATGTAATAGAACACTGCAAGGACAATGTCACACAAAAATCATCCCAAGCCCCATTTGCACAAGAGCTCCTGAACAAATGACAAAAGACTGACAAAAATAAGATCTCCGGAGTAAGAATAAGCCAAGGTGCCTATACACTCTAATTTTACTTTACTCCTTTCCTATCACAGTAATTAACTTCCTCTACATCAGAAAAAGATTAGACAAAAACTGAACTATATGCTGAAAGCTTCTGCAGCTCAATCATACTACATACATGGTGTGCCCAGTTAACGATGATGGACTTAATTCTTGTACAGAGTGTTCCCTCTGTATACAGCAATTTCATAAATTGATCAATAGCATATTCCAAATTAAACACATGAAAAGAAAATTCCAGAAGATTTTTCAGCACCTTGTTGCCCAGTGAAGTGGGGTCGAATTTAAATCTCCTCCAAGCTGATCAACGATAGCACCTTTTGATATATAGTATCTGGAATAGCAGAAATAGTAAACATTATTGTTTGCCTTGGTTAAATATAGAGGATACACAGTAAGCACATCTGACATTATGCAAAACAGGAAGATAAAGATCAAAAGACCAGAACCTTTCCTTGCTTTGATATAACTTCCTTTTCTATACATCATGCATATACATTTAACATTTTACCTTTCTGATGCAGGTTGAGAGAGTAGGGATACTTTCTACCGCGTTACTGTGTTTTAAACATGCTATTTCCTAGTTTGGTTCTAAGGTAAAACAGAATAATTGCTATGTAAGTATGTTAGTACAATCTGTGCTACCACAGAAATATTTAATAAAATTGATTCTTCTAAAATATTTAGCGGTTGCTGCATTAAAAAGAATTACTGGTACAAGAACATGCTGCTAAAAGACTATTGTATTTAGAGTATTTAGAGAATTCTGGCTAAATGGCAAAATTCCATACAATTCAGCATGCAGCATGTATCACCTCTGGAATGGCCCTGCCAAAGTCATTGTTCCAAGAACTTAAGTTACACATCTAGCCAAGTGCTAAGGTTTTCACATACTTCTAATTTATTATTAATCAAAGGAAAAAAATGAGTATTTAAGATACACTTCTAAATGATGGGCTAGAAATTATTTTTCTCTCAAGAGCATTTATAAAAATACAAGCTACCTGTATTAACAAAGCAAATTACCCATATTTAACCACAGAAATTTATATTCAGAGTCATTTGTACTGCTTCTGTCAACTGTTTTCATTGCTGTTTTATATGGGACTCTAAACTGGAATTATGACTTCTTTGTGAGAGAATATGCACACATTACAAAGAAATTAATGTTTTTAATAAACAGGCCTTATCAGAAGGCTTCTAGTTCTTCATTCCCTGCTATATAAGCCAATGGGAAAAGAAGCTATTACTAACAGACCTTTGGAAAGTACTATCTAGCTATAGATTCCTAAGTGGTTACACATTTCAAGTACCTGTACCTACAGACCTTTTGCTTTCAAAATACCACTCAGCCATATGTGAATGCTGCTCTCAGACCCACACAAACTGTCCTTCAAATCCTCAGCACTTCATTTCCGGCATCTCAATTTTCTCTGTGTTTCAAGACATGGCAAGAAGGGTGGCAACAAACAGAAAACAGAAAAACATCACTCCCTAAGTAACTATCTTCTTTTTCTCTAGTGCTTATTGATTCAGCAACTTCAAAAACAGCCCAAAAAAGAAACTTTTGGAACAGAAACTAAAAAACACATTAGCTGTATGTATCCACACTAAAAACATCTCAAGGAAGAGTTCTTTTATACAGTTGCTTTAGAGCCATCAAGCACACTGAAGAATTTCAGCAGACTTACTGAAGTCATACAAATTCTTGTTTTTATCATAATGAAGATCTGCTCTGATTGTCCACTCTGCTTGTTTTCAATGCAAGAAAAAAACTGCAACATCTCTTGGCTGAAGTTAAGCTTTTTGAAATCTCAATGAGAACAACCAAAGACCTTGTGAAAGTCTTGGCACACAGAAAAGACAAGGTGGTAGGTGAGAAGAGAAGCTTGTATATAAGGTAAAGGGACAATGTAATTTTGTTATTGTGGAGCAAAGTATCAGCTACCAAAGAACAAATCTGAAAAAGACACTAAGAAGCTATTTAGTCTCCCTTGCGAAAGGGTTCCCAAGGAAATCTTGCCGAGATAAAAGACAGTACAGATAAATTCACAGTCAAAGCTTGGATCCATCCTGCTGATGTGACAGCCACTCATCTTAAACAGATTGTCTTCATTCAAACACTGGTCCCCACAGAAACACAGAGTATGTTCAGATTCTACTAAGCAGCAGCACTGCTTCTGGTTAGTGTGTTTTATTTAGAAGGAAGAACTTGCAGTTTGACAACTGGGACAAGACAAGGCGGTGATCTCCTGCCAGATGGCACATTCTGTGTTTCCTTAAGAGTGTTCTTAGACTAAGCTGAGATTTATCACTGCATTTCACATTCAGTACACAAAAATGGTGAGATTTTTTTTTCTGCAAAACCAGACTGAGAACTTACTCTCCTTGTCTAGACAGATCTTCAAGAAGGAACGTTGTGCTTGATGGGAATGTCCCTGGTAGAAGGAAGAACTTGGCTATTCTACTCTCAGTGAGTCATTTAATCTTCCACTCTAGAAGATGCTAAGTGTGCAAGTCCTATTTAGGCAATCTACTTACATTCAAAGCAAGCAGATCTGAAAAGAGGTCGCCTTAAGAAGAAAATACTTCCACTGATACCCACTTAGGATCACTAAGTCTTTGTCAGGCATTTGAAAACTGCCCCAGCTTGCATTCAATGCTTGCGGACTCAAAGTGCACACAGTCACAGTTGCTAGAAAGAGGAAAAGTGAAAGAGGAATTAATGTCTGAAGAAAGTTCAAAACAGGGAACAGGGAATTGCAGGTTCAAAACAGGGAACAGGGAAATTCAGGCAGTAGGAACTGTAGAGATAAAAGGACAATTTTTTTGCATTTTTATAAAACTGAATTGAAGACAGACCAACAGATCAATGTCATAATGAAACAAAGAGTAACTCTGTGGATGTCTGACACTGATGCTGTAGAACTAAGAAAATGTTATGTAGTCTTTCTTATATCAATGGGTCTCACCATTATCCAGATTGAATCTCAAGTCTCAAAATAGGATGAGGAAATACTAAAAATAAGACAAGTGTAATTCTAAGCCTGCGATCTCCACAAATGAGCTGCTTAGGTACTTCATTGGGAAGACCTTACACAGTCAATACCCAGTAAGCAAGGCACTGAAATTTGGTATCATGAGAGCAGACCACTTATACGTAGGCTCCATCTCTGTGATACCAAGCTTACTAGCCAACATATTTAATGAAATTATCCACTCCACACAATAGGGAAATAGCAGAGACTTTGATAAAGATGTGATAGGATCAAACAAAACCAAAATTTCATTCTAAGGAAATAGAATAAATAGTGTCTCTCAGAAGAAAGAGTGAGAGCGCACCTGATGTGCTGGGTGATATAAGCTAAAATAAATCAAGACCCCCTAAAGACAGAGGAACTTAAGAGCACAAGAACTGCATCGGGGGAAGAAATTCTAGAGACAGCTAAACACATTGGTAGTCACGTACACTTCAGTAAACAGCAGGAAGAAAATGCTATGCAGTATGTCACAGTGGTAGGGAAGCTTCAAGAAGGGACAAGAGCTTTGACGTATTTTTGAATAAAAAGGAAGAATCAGACACATTAGATTTAATTGTCAGGGCTCATAGTAAAATAATTTGAAAGAGACAGGGCTGGTACAATTAAAACTACATTGAATTAAAATTCTCGGAACAAGTTTCCAACACTCAAACATAGGTGGAGAGATCTTCCTAACCTGTAACGAAGACCTAACTGGCAACTGAGACAAATTTAAGCAGACTTCCATCTGTCTGGATGTGGCATTTTGAATCATCTCTATGTCAAATTGCTATAGCAGGAAATTGTTAGCAACATGCTTGGAGGGGGGTGGGGGAAAGACCACAAAATAATCGCATGCTGAAGTACTTTTCACAAATTCAGCTTCAAAGAAGGACCAATGTGCAATTTAAAATTCGGGCCAATTTTACTCTACAAATAACAGAAGGTCCCCAGACACATTTCTGGAAGGAGGCTTTTTTCGTTAAGAAAAAAAACAGAAATAAACAAAACAAAACAAAAAAAACAAAAAACACACATTTTTTTTCTTAAAAAAAAAAAAGCTGTAGAATACATAAAATGCTAGTGAACTAAAGTATTAAGTTGATAATCAAGTATCATGCAGATAGATTCATTGCACTGCAAAGCTTAATACAGAAACCATACATAAATTAATACAGAAACATTACCCACAAAACAGGCCTATTTTTTCAAATGGCTCATGTTTTTAAATGATGATAGTTGTCTCAATGCTAGTCACTTTTCAGACATTATAAAGACCTACCAAATATGGCTTCCAAATAAGCCCAAAGAAGATGAACAATTCATTGCATGTATTTCATTATGCATTCAAGATGGATAAAATATTGAGTTCAAAATACAACTGCTTTTAGATGCTCTTCTTTTCTGAAAGAAAAACGAGTATCTGAAAAATTGTATGCATTTCAGCTATTTCACAGCAAGTCATAGCCATAAAGACCCAGGACAACCCAGAAGTAAAATGGAATGAAAAGGAAGAACACAATAGGATCTATAATGTACTCTCACAAAAAAAGCCAAACCAGGTTATTTAGTTAAATCAGGATCCTGCATCGCTTCTGCAAGAGGCTCTCTTTCAGTGTGCCAGAAAGCACATTGTTTACCTATTTTATTATGAAAGGAAGACACCAAATGCAGAATTATGGTTTCCACTGTAAGCTTCTACCCACAATAAAGACATAAAACCTACTGTGATATCTACTGCATATAATCAAAATATTCTTTCAGAAAAGAAATCAGTTTGGAAGGGACCTTTAGAGAACACACAGCCTAACCACCCCTGATCTAAGCACCCAGACCATGTTGTCTAGGACCATGTCCAGTAGGATTTTTAATATCTCCAAGGATAAGGAGTTCACAACCTCTCTGGGCAACCTGTGCCAGTCCTCAGACACCTGCACAGTAAAATAAGTGTATTGTAATGTTCAGACAGAATTTCACATGTGTTCATGTTCTGCCTCTTGTCTTGCCACTAGGCACTAATGAGAAAGCTCTGGCTCTGTCTCCTTTACGCCCTCTCTTCAGATATTTATATACAGCAATAAGATTCCAGATATTATATTACCAGGTATCTCAGGTACTTATATACATTGATAAGATCCTTTCTATGAATCTTATATAGACTGAAAAAAAAAAAAAAAGCCTTCTCTATGCTAAGAAGCCCAAGCACTTGCAGCATTTATTTATGTCAGATGTTCCAGTCCCTTAATCATCCTTGCAATCCCAGTAAGTCCATATCTGTCTTGCAAAGGGGAACCAACAACTTCACACAGATGTTCACCTTAAACAGTCAAGTAGAGAGGAAGTACAACCTTCTTCAACACGCTGGCACTGTTTTTCTTAATGAGGACCCAGTATACCACTGGCCTTTTTTACCAGAAGGCTGCACTGCAGTCAGCTTCGCCAGCAAGCTCAGGACCCCAAAGCCCTTCTCATCAGATACAAATCTTATTTACCTGTCTTCATCCATTTAATAATCTTTTAAGAGAACTGCATCAGGACACAAAGTCCTTTAAATGCAAGAAGAGAAACATGAACCTGAGATCTTCTAGAAACTCAGGATCTGGTCTGATGAAGGTGCTGGTGGAGGACATACATGGGGAGAACATGTTTAAATGAAGATGTTTTGCATTTGGTTTTATGTGTAAGTACACACACTCATTAATAAGAATTGCTTTGAGGAGGACTGAAAATATGCAGTTTATGTCATTTTTTTGCAGTTTACTGGTAGAGGGAACAAAACCAACATGTTCTATACACACTCATGATTTGTTAAACAACAAGAATTATCCCCTCAGAATTTAAGCTCTCCAGGTTCTGAAAGATAATATGTTTGAAAATAGTCTAGATTTTATTAACTAAAAAGCAAAAGAATACCCCAAATGCTACAGCTCCCCATTATTAAAAATTTTGTTATTAAACACAAGAAGAGGTGCTACAATGTTACCTTTTTGCATTTTAAAACACAGCTGTTACAAAGAATCTATTTAAGTTAGAACTTCTTAAAATGCTGAATCAAGTAGGAACCACCCCTTGCCTCATGTTAATCTTGCTTCTTCAACATTCACTACCACCTAGTACCAAACATCCCCTCAAAAAAAAAAAAAAAATTTGGTATTTAAACCAAATAAAAAATAAAGAACCAATGAAGAAATTGCATGTGCAGCTTAATAGCTGTTCCACCGCTTTATCTCATCTAAGAAGAGTTTGAGCTTGAGTTTTGGACATATAACAGGTCTTATTTCTGTTACCTGTATCATCAAAATATTGATGCTGAAACGTAAATTAGGTCTGCTAACTTCTTCCCCCTCCCCCAGATTTCAAAACCAAAAACTGAGATTTCACAAAACTCAAGATTATTTAACACCTTAAAAAAAACAATTCAACAATTTTTAAGAGCATGACTATGATTAAGGTGTAATACATACTTCACCAGATCTATCCTGTTGTTGATTGCAGCCCAGTGGAGAAGCGTTACGTTTTCTTTGTCTGGTTGTCGTACATCATAACCTGCTTCCACCAATTCTCTACATCGTTCATATATTCCATACCTTGAAGAAGAAAACAAGATTGTTTTTTTGAAGCTGTTACGTTACATAAAAATGCATCTGGCAAACATCATACTTATGGTCACAACACAAAACCTTCCACAGAGAAATGAAGAAGAATCTTTACTTTCTGTTTATGTAAAGTTATAGATCTCTTGCAACAAGAAGCTTCCACTGGCAGAAGTTATATCAATTATTATAGAAGTTAATCAGCTCAAGATTTTACAGAAAACTTGTCTGCACAGAAAACTGTACAGCATAGCAAGGCAATATATCAAACTACATTTGTTTCTCCCACCTCAGTTCTCTTTCCTTTTTATCTCCTGAAGACTGCAAGACCTTAGCTAACTGATTTGATAGTATCTTACTGAAATTCAGCAGATGACAAGATCATTAGGTTAACTAAAAACACTAACCAAGCTCAAACACTTCCCATTTTTCTTCTCAGATAACAAATAGCAATCTTCCTGATATAAATTAGTACCATTTTCTTTTATATACCATTTCAAAATTCTACAATTTCATATTAAATTCTTTTATTAAAGATTACTATTAAATGTGAGCTACCTTCATGACAAAAAAAAAAAAATCCATCTGCATACATTTTGAAAGTTGAAACAAATCAGGAAGCATAAACATCATGTAAGTATCTCATTCAGGACTAACTCCAGCATTAAATAATTTTGGCTTGAAGCTTACACTGTTTTACCATTTATTTTTAGTGACAATAAAAGCAGCGCACGAAAGTAAGCAAAGATCACATCTCAACATCTGCACAACCCACAGGGATTTCTCAAGTCTCAAGAAGGAGACTGATGTGTGTGCACATCCTGAAAGCAAGATCACTGCCTTGTGGCATCCAACTTCTGCTAGAGCAGAATTTTAACAGCCTCTTAAAGTTTGAATTTAAGTAAGTTTTTCTTATGCTGCTTCTATGTTCTACTTTCTGCAGAAGAGACAGCCTTAGGCAACTTAAGGCTCTTCTGCTCTACTTGATCAGCTCTCATAACTGACAGACAGACCTTAATTTCAGGGTAGCTATTTTTTCTGTCATATATCTGAACGGATCCTCAACCTGGACAGTGCTCCAATAGTGAAGCCTCAAGTGACCTAAGTCAACCTAAGTCAACAACCTCAGGAATACTTCCCAAGCCTATCACAGGTTTGAAGCACATAAACCAGTGGACACTATTAAAAAAAAAAATAGTAAAATGAAATACTAGACATAATCTACCTAGAACACGTTGCTTTCAATTTCTTAGGGAAGTTGCACTAGAAATTACGAAAAATGCTAGAAATTGCTGCCATACCTATAATCTTTCCGAATATCACAAAAAATGAGAACAAAGACTGTTATATGAAGTACATACCAATTGGCAACAAGCCTGTAAAATTTGGTCCCTCAGACTGAGTAAAAAAAGCAGCAGTCATGCATAATTTTCACAACAAAGCTTAGGTTTTAATCATTACTGGCAAAGGGGGAAGAGAAGAGGTTTGGTTTACAAAGTCTTAAAAATACGCAACCAGACAGACAATATGCACATAGCGAGACACATATAACTGCCAGGAAAATTGATAAGGCTGTAAGTCTGGCAAAACTTGGGATGCACTATCTCCCAAATCCCTGTCTAGATCAGCAGTGCAGTCTGATGAGTGCCTGTTCAAATGCCTTAACATATGCCATTCCTGACTTCCCCCCACCCCACTGCTTAAAAGGCCAGGAGATATGAAAATGAAGGAGAGCTATGGCAAGCATGTGAATCATCCTTTCAGCCTGTTGAGGCAGAGTGCTTTTGCAATGCCCCTAGAGAAGCCCTGGCAGGATGCTGTAATTATGCTCTACTGATGTTTACAAACAGTACTCTCTAGGATTCACCCATCACTGCTTCTAGGTCCTGGGCAAAGACGGGATGGATTCAGATACAAGGAGTAGCAGGAACAGATTCTTCTCTGGGCTTAGCATCACAGACTTCCTCTCCTATCGACTGGAAGGCAAACTTCAAGGTACCTCCTACCACTTGGCCACAAAACAGATCACGAAGTTCTGCAATTCATCTGAAGAGTGTTCCCAGGAAAACAAAATACTTTCCAAAAATTTGAGTATGACATATATAGCGATTTTTCATTTAAGTCACCATCAGTCTGACTCTTCCTAGCAATTTATTTCAGTATCTTCAACTCAATCATAATGAATAACAAAAGATGTAACACAGAAGGTACAATTTAATAATTCTTCAATTCACTAAGTTGTCACAAAAGGATTTATGGATCTAGGCAAACAAAATCTGCCTAGCAAAAAAGGTTAAGAAATTGCAATTTGCTCTTCTTCCTGGCAACACCAGGTTCTTTTACTACAAAATAAACCACCAAATCCAATGCGGTCATGGCTTCTTGAGCTCTGCCCTAGAAATCAAACATTCTTCTCTCACATACTACCTATAGTCTTCTTCCATTGATTTGCTGCAGCTGATTTCACCTTGCCTTCCCCAAAGGTTCATGACGCACTGTTAGACTACAAAATGAGAAAGTCATCTCTTTCAGACACTCAGCATAACTGTGCTTATAACATTGCTATAAAGGGCTCTATGCCCTTCAAGAGCAAGGAAAGGAGGACCGGAGTCAAATCCTCACAATACAAGACACTTAGATATTAATCTAACAAATTTTCAAGCATTTGGATGAATTCTCAAGGGTGACTGTCATGCTGTAAACATCAGTATGAAGTATAATTAAAGCATCCTACTGAACTCCCTTATTCTGAAAGGGATTGAAATAGTTCTTCCAGGGCAAAAATACCACTGTGCAAGCTTGTTTCACTATTACAGTCTCTTAAGCCATTTTGGTAACTTATCTGTAACATTTTATTTGTCATTGCAGGTTAAATTTATCCTGCATTTAATACTTTCAAAAATAGTATCCTAGAAGGCTTTTTCATTTTAAACACATAATCCATTCTTTTAATCTTTTTCTGCAAGCACATCGACTCTTGGAAATAGATACTGCCAGCTTTGCCACAATTAACATAAAATTTGGCCACAGTACTAGGAAGGAATCTCTCTTCAATGAGCACATCACCATGTCAACAAACAGTAGGTAAGCCAGGAGCAAACTCCCTCAGCTTGCTGTCGCTGTAACTCCAATCAAAGCTGTTTTAACTGGAAATGAAATTAGTAGAAAAATGATTGTTTTTTTATCTTTTGAAGTCTCATTCCCATGAACGACGGCGGTTAAATACTAACAAAGCCTTTCATACCTTCTCATGGGTTTTGCATTAAACAGCAAGATAGTTTTGTTTTCAACAGCAAAGGGACAACTCAAGAGCTGCTTAATTAACAGTTAATAGTGATGTTGAGAGACAAGAGAAATTCAGCTCTTGCATGCGTTCCAAAGCCTCAAATTGTCTAAGCAGTTGTGGCTATATTAGCCTTCCATGTGAACTGCAGATACATTTCATTTTCAGCCCTATAATCAAACTCTACGGGCACAAACGAACAGGCATAGAGAACATATACCCACGTCAACATCTGCCCATCTTCTCCTGTGAATAGCTGAAAAAAGCCAGGAGTAACTGTCACTTTGGCCAACTCTCACCGATTTAAATTATTCCATACGTATCCTATTTTCTTACCAGTTACCCCATGAATCATGAGAAATAATGAGAAAAGCATGTTCTCCAATGTATCTGTCAATTTTTTTCTGAGCAAGATTCAGCATATTTCATCTTTCGTGCTGCACTATTTCACAATGCATACAACTTCATTTTGAATGACCTCAATGAATAAAACTAACAGAAAAGTTAATCTTGTGATAATGAAATCTTAACAGTTGAGCACTTAACACTAAGAGTCACAAAAGCACTCATTAATACCATTAATGTTTAACACCTATGCTCATAGTGGTTGGTTGACACACTTTCAGCATAGTAAGAATTTGCTCAGGTTCAACTACAAACAGAAGGTGCATCGATTGAACTGAAAATCACAATGCAAGGATTAATGGGGCTTTGAGCAACCTGGTCTAGTGGAAGGTGCCCCTGCCCGTGGCAGGGCGGTTAGAACTAGATGAGCTTTAAGATCCCTTCCAACCCAAACCATTCTATGATTGCATGATTTTGTTCTCCTAGTCATAATCCATCATACACTTCTCTACCTGTGAACATTAGCTACTTTTACCTAGTTTCGTGGCTTAAAAGATTTAAAACAACGTAGGCAGAAACTGAAAGTTATTATGTTAACAGAGCACTCTTGCCAAGACATCACATTCAAAGTTATGACTCCAGCTTTGGATGACAATGAGTGCCAGAAGAGATAAACATACCCAACATCTTCCCATTAAACTTCACTTTTAAATCACAACTCTTTTTACAAGACTCCATTCCCTTGCAGCTCCAGTGAGAGCACTAAATTTTATCTCAGAGAAATTAAACCACTACACAGCCCACCCTCCAATTTTGTAGAGACAGAAGAAATCCAAACACTTTCTGTGCAGTTGAAAGTGAAATACTTATTAAGTATGAAGTATTATTAATGTTCCTTCATTGCAATAGCAAAGGCAAGAATGGACGATTTTTGTACTGCTGCTTTGAAAACAGGTTTTCAATTACATGAGCAGCCCGATTGTGCTTTCAGAAGCACAGAGGAAACATTCATATGAATGAACCAAATAATTTTGCTAGAACCGAAATACCAGATGCTAAGAGATTGCACACGTACCATAACATTTGCAAGACAAAGGGCTAAAACACTACTACTTTAACACTACCTACATGCTCTTGGACAGGTTTATAACAAAGCCAGTGAAAAGTGTCCTTTATAACAATAGATATTAAAGCCAGCACAAGTTTCTGCAGAACAAACACACTGAGAGCCTATTTTTTGGTGTAAATCACGCCTTAGGGCCGCACACCTGTGGGAGAACTTATCAGGAACATGACAGGGAAAAAATATAAATACATATTTGCAATGAGAACATCATCTGCATATTTTTTCTATACAAAGTTTTAATTTGATCCTAAGAGGTTATTAGATTTGTAGCTCAGTGTATGTGTGTATGAGCATGTTAATTTAACAAGTATCCAATCTACAGACTAAGAAGACAAAGCACACAAACAGTTCTACAAGATAAGAAAGAACAAATATGTTTGGAAAAACGTGTGCAGTTCGCAAGCTCTTATTCTCCCTTGCTGAAAAACACAAGAGCAAATGCATTATTTTACTAACATTGTTTTATTTCTCTGTAATCCTGTGTCCATAAACTCAACATCTCAAAATAGAATTCTACAGTCAAAGAGCACATATGAAGTACAGATGAGTTTTAAATCTTTTTATCCCATTTTTCATCATAATCTTTAATGTTTAAGGACCTATGTTCCCCCTTTTTTACAGAACTTTTTGTGGCACCTTACTTACATTAGCACTGAAACAGAAAGTAAGTCACCAGATATTTTAATCTAAGTGAATATTGATTTTTGAGGGCAAGTGGTAGAGGATAAGATCTACTATTCTTCATGTATATAAAATATTTTATTTCTACAAAAGTGAATAACTACATCATTTTAATAGGAACTGTATATCTTTTTAATAACAGGATAAATATATTAGCATTATTTTATTTTTTATTTCAAGCATTATGATACTTGGTGAGTTTTATTTTCTGCCTTAAATTTCAGAGATTTTTCCCTTTAAGACAGCTGCTTTACATAACATAGCCTTCTAATCCTAGTAAATACTTAAAGGTGAGTTCTTCCTCTAGTCAGGAAGGTGCTATCTGGATACCACAACTTGATCATATACCCATGCTGACAGTCCCCCTTCCCTGTGATATTAACCATTAGGGCTATGATACAGAACTATACTCCTCTTCAGTGATAGTCATCCTCTCTGTAAATCACATCTTTCCATGACTGGGAAGGAACACAATGGATAACTCACAGCTCTGTTGATTCTTGTTTGAGGAGACTAGAAAAGAATTATAACTCAGTTGAAAGCATAATCAGCCTAAATTTGAGGGCTAGCAGGGACAAACGTGTTTTAGGGTTTTAAACATGCAATGAGCATACAAGGATGGAAGCAGGTAGCCTTTAAAACCACTTTTGCTGTCGTATTTCTATGCTTTTAAGAAGCAGATAGTTTGATGTTGTGACAGTATTTTCATTTCTAAAAATCTTCAAATACGATGATTGTAGATTGTAGTATTGCTATTAAAGAATCTAGAGCAACAACTGCTGAGTCAGCCAACATCTATTTCAGGAACTTAAACTCCTCACAACTCAAAACAAAAACTGAAGTACATACTTCCTAAACCTATATGGGGCCTATGTCACATGCAGAGCTGCAAAGCTGCTTTCAATTGGAGAAGACGCTTTTTAGGAAAAAAGGGAAAAAAAAATTAAGAGGAAAAAAAATCAATTAGCTCAGGAAGAGAAAGAATAGTTTAAGCATTCAAATCAATGGTACAAGAAAAATCTTACAAAACTCTCTACCACCTCAGTTCATTGAAGAAAAGTGACAGTCGTGGTAGTCTCTGAATGGTAAACAACAAAAAGCTAAAAACTACCTTCATGACAATTCTTCAGAAAGTCTTGGGAGTTACTGTGTACTACAGGACTGTATAGAAGGCAAATTTGTATAACTCATCTGCATTAATAATGCTATTATTAAGTTTGCACAGTTTACTTCTACAATCCTTTCTCAGCAATAAGCTCAGTTCCATGCAAGCAGTGAAACAGCAGGATCAAAGACAAGGAAACTACACAGACACATATTCTTTCTAACCTATAAATGATGTTGACAAATCAAGGAAACCCTCATGTCTGTGTATCAATGTTGCCCACTTACCTCTTAATCATCACCTACAGAAAATAAACATCACTACCAACAGGAAGAAAACCATATGTTCGCTTCCAACAGTCTGTCCAGCAACCATGTATATTTACAGCTTACCATAATTCCTCCAGCATGTTTTCATAAAATGCTCATAAATTGGTCTTAACAGTGATTTTGTAGAGTTCACTTCTGAAATCTTCTACTGCTGTACCCACAAATACAGTTCACCTCCCATTGTGTGCCAATAAAATCCATTTCACTGCTTTTCAGCTAATACAGACATAGACAAATCTAACACTCAAAAGTAAACTCACTGTGTGGCTTTGACAATGTCCCAAGTGCTGTAGTCATCAATGTGGCTTTTCCGTCCAAGAGATTCACTATATCCATGGTTGTAATGGCTTTGAGGCTTTATTTCCTAAAAATTACAAAACTTGCTATTAGAATATCAAAATCAGAATTACTGAAGTTACTCAAACAAAAATAATAATAATAATAATGCTGTAAGCAAACTAAACCCAGTACCCAGTTCAGTGAACTATAAAGCTACCCAGATTTGCAGGTAGTAAGCTGACTGGCCACATTTCTATATCTTGCGAAACAGGCCACCACATTCCTTAGTATAGATTTCCAACACCTCCCAAAGAAACATGACTTGTAATAGCAGAGTTCTATTAAAGCCTACACTGGAGTATCTTTATAAAAGGTTAACAAAAAGTAACAGTAATTTTTTTTGTTTAGTTTTAGATTTTGGGGTTTATAAATACAATGTAGCATAGCTAAAAAAAGCTATTTGCCATAAACTCATGAAGTCTTACTCTACCACAGATAAATGTAATCCTTCAAATAGCATAGTCATGTACCTTCTAGAAAACAAATTAATTGGGAATGATTAATACCAGTGACTAGAACCTACTAATACTTTGATTCTTCAACTCCAGTCCCAGCTCTAGAAGTAATCTTTTCATGTTTAACCTATGGGTCTCAGAAATCAATGACATGACCATGACACGTTCTTCACCAGATACAGCTCCCTACAAACTTAATTCTTTTGAAGAAAGGCAACGCTTTAACCCTCAATGTTTCCCTTGGTGGAATTTACATCAAAACACTGTACTGACAGGGCAGCAAGATGCGATTTTTCTTTACAAACTACATGCATGCAAAAGTCAGCTTAACAAGCTAGAACTGAACAATGGATTTTACACAGCTGCTACACGCTTTTTCATTTGTTACAAGTACTGCAGCCGACTGTCTCTGTATCAACCATACAGTTCAGCATAGCCATGTAAAAAAGTGTGAGAAGTATTTCAACCCCCTGCCATGGACACAGACACCTTCCACTAGACCAGGTTGTTCAAAGCCCCATCCAACCTGGCCTTGAACACTGACAGGGATGAGGCAGCCACAGCTTCTCTGGGCAACCTGTTCAGTGCCTCACTGCCCTCAAAGTAACGAACTTCTGGAGTAAACTATCAAGAAGGTAGTTTAGTTGCAAATCCCAAAGCTCTCAGTAATAATCTCAAAATAGAGTAACTTCAGTCGAGCATGTTTGTGCTTGTTACATACAGCGCACCTACTTCAGTCAAGGAAATAAAAAAATCAAATTAAATCTAATGTGTTACGTACATTTTGTAGCACTAAATTGTAATAAATTAATGTAGTCACTTACATAGTTTGAACACTTATAACATTTAATACATTAAAAAAAAAAAATCAAGAAATTCAAGTGTTTAGAGCTTTTAAACCAAGTACATAACATCACTGAGAACTAGTGCAGCAAAAGCCTTCATTTTCAAAACAGGTCTATTCTAATGCATATATTTTTCTTAAAAAAAAATAAGAATTCAATTTCACACAGGACCTAAATGATCAGGAGAGGGCATCTTTCCTTGAGCACAATGCTATTTTGTGGCATACACTTTTTCTTTCTAAGCCTGTAAAACTAACTAGATTAATCAGTTAAGCATTGCCAGCCCAGCAGGTAGGCTGCTCTGTTGCCATCTCTTCAGGAGAACCTAGAAGTGTAACAGGGCATCTGCTGCCATCCAAACTGCACGTTACAAAGTATTCTCTTACTACCCAGAAACATAGCTTCAACTTTGTATTAGAGAAAGGCAATAAATAGCTTAACCAAACCTGTATTTTTTCCCCAGGTGCTAGATTAGACAGTGCTATCTGAAGAAAAGATGTTGGAAAAGATACCTGAGGACATTACAATCAAAAAAAAAAAAAAAAGTAAAATAAAAGATAAGACTAAATTCATTATTTTGTCCCACATGATTTTTCTCTTCTCTGATATTAGAGAAGGGAAAAAAAAAAAAAAGCAGGATTTATACCATCTCTGTTCACCTATTATTACACCACACAATTGCGGCAGGATTTTACATATCAAACTGCAATAGTCAGACTGCAAAAAGCTAAAAGAAATTCACTGTCCTGCAGCACCTGAGAGTAGTTCAAAGGTTCAATGTATTTCTTTGCTTTCCATAGCTGCTGGGAGAAGAAAGGTCTCTCTTCTCATTACCTAACAATTACTAAAAGCAAACTGAGAAACCTAGGTTATTTTTCAGGCAGATGTTAATTTACCAGGGAACACTTATTTCTCTTAAATTGCATTTTCCTGAGCACTTCAAGCACACAAGCCAGGCTTCTGTTCCCTGGAGCCCACAGGAGCCAGTCAAGAGAGCTGTCCACTTACAAGCAGTATAAATTCATTTCAGCCTAAAGTGATCAAGAAACCACAGCCTTCTGACACTAATGCTTTCACAAAAAGGTTTACGGGAATACAGCAAAAACTTAAGTATTAACTATTAACCATGTAAATTCAAAAAAGTAGGAGATGACATTCCTTACCCCTCCTACAGCTTAACAACTTTTACTAAGGACTGGAGGCAATGACAGTACCCTTAACTTTCAAAATGACATAATTTTTAATCTCCTTTTGTACTGATAGCACCTCTGAACTACTCTTTTTATGCTGAAACTTTCAGATTACAATAATGCAAACTAGATTAAGTGATTCCAAAGTTAGATTTGAGATGAAGACAAATATGACTGCCTGACACTAAATGAGTAAGCAAGAAATGGTTGTCTCCCTCTATTCCCCTAGAACATACATTAGCATGAGTCTTTATTTCATAAAAAGACTCGTGACAGATCTAAACTTGAAGTGAACCCTATGTTTCCTGACTTACTAAGAGAGTTGAGTTTGTATTTTACAGCCTCCAACATCACACAAGAGTCTTCTAAACAGTGTGAACTGTGGAAAAAGGATAACTTTAGATATGCCTGAAAAGTTGATGCGAATATGAGTCATTTTGGAAGTAAATCATTTAAGACATATTCCAGGAAAGCATATAAAATCTGAACCCTCACCTAATACACTCAGTTCTCTGCAGTCTGGATGTAGATTCCCAAGCTTAAGAGTCAAAATCTATCACGTAGTATTATCTATACAACTTGATAATAGCATACTGGCTACTATCAGTGCTATTCTACAGGATGTAACTCTTACCCAGCATTCTAAGTACCTAGGTTATAACCATGATCTGCAGAGTGACTTTTGAGTTCCTAAATGAACAAGCTGCCAGGAATTAAGGTAAAAGAGAACCTGGATTTTGTGAATCACCATAATGCTTGGTCCAAATCACCTATCAGTGACTGGGTGAATTCAATCACTCAAACAGCGTTGTTACACATTGCACTTAGCTGGCAAGGCAAAATACAAGAGGCAAGGGAGCAGCTAGCAACAGGAAAGTGCCTCTTCATTCCTAAAGAACTTTTTTCAGGCTCTGAAAATCCTGTGCAGGGCTAAGGCACAGTACTATAAATACAGAAAGGTAATTTCTCCTACTTATTCTAGAAAGAATGATTTAGGAAGAAATAAGGACTAACAAGTTAGTTAGTAAGTACAGACACTGAAACTCCTCATAAACATACAAATACTCACCTGTTATAGGATATGGCTTAAAATAAAAGCAATAGACATGGCTTAGAATAAAATCCTGCTAAAGCTGAAGAACTAGCAAACAACCTCCCCACCCCCTTTCTTTGGCAAGTTCTGTATTTTTCAATGTTTAGCAGGGCAATTTAAAGGACTGTTACTTAAGAAGCTGTGGATATCTCTCTATATGCCTTGATATCAAATATAATGGCTTCAATGTAGCCACAACCACCACATGCTGTCCTAATATGTGCAGGCACAGCTTTAAGTCAGCAGCAGCTGCATGAACAAAGCTGCCAGTGCCCAGGCACCATCACACATCCTGTTCAGCCTCAGTAGGACCAGCCTCAGGGGTGAGCTTGCCTAATGTTAGTCATTCTGCAACAGCGGCTAACCTAGAAAGACACTGCAAGTACAATAGTCAGGAAACATCTATTTTGGGGGTTTAACAGAATATTAAAACACACAAAATACAGATTACTTCCTCCAACCTGCTGGACAGAAAATAAAGCTCTGCTTAAAAATCTTACACTCATCTAGATTACTTGTCCACCTTTATTAAAGGAACAAGCATTAAAAAAGTGGAAAAATATTATTTATATCACATTTACACCATGCCTTTCAAAGAACTTTGAGTATTGTCAGTTTCACTGTCACCATTTGGTCTTTTAAGATCTCACTTAAACCAGCAAAGAATGAATCTCTTCTAAATTCATATACCCTCATGCAAATTTTAGGAAAATAGCTAAAATTCTTGAAACTATTTTTTTTTTAACCAAGACAGATTTATAACAAAGTAACAACATGTTTTTCAGCCAAGAATATGTACCACATTCACAAATGCCTTCAACAATACTCCAAAGTGTTAAAATATTTACTTCCATTATGAAAAATTTTATTCCAGGAGAATTTTAACTTTACAATGATGATCCACTGTTAAGAAACACTAACAGCTAATTCAGAGATTAAAAACTAACTGAAATCCAAACACATTTATTTGTTGATATTTTAATGTCTACTGACAATGGCTCTGGTACAGCTGAAAGGAAACTAAATGGAAAGCAGAAGAGGAGAGGCCTTCACTGATTTACAATAAGCAGGTTGCAAACACTAAATCTACTTATTTTATCCTGTTTCAAGGAGCCATTTCCAAGCATGACTTGAGCCAAATTACCAGTATACCACTGCTAAAAAAAAAAAAAAAAAGGTAATTTCTCTGCCCACTCTTCCCCACTGCTCTTGGCACTGTGCCCCCGCTGCCTTATTCAAGCTAGCTTTGGTACTCAGAGCCATAGCCACAGTGAGCTTACTCAATTCATTACAGGGGAAAAAAAGAAACAAGACTAAGACAGCAAGTTAAAGCTGTTTTTCCTGTGAAAAGAGGCTCCAGAGCCACATATAAAGGAAATGCAAGTAAAGAGAAGATAGGAGGAACATTCTGGCAGCTGTCAATTGTTAATTTGACTAAGTAATCATGGAACAACACACTCCAGCTTTTAAATTTTCAGGGAAGTCAAGCTGACAGGATAAAGAAAATGATGCTATTTCTAGAAACTGGCAGAACTAGTTGACTTAGAAGGCTTCAAAAAAAAGACAGATTTTACTTATTTAAAAAATCAAATTTGGTTTCCCAATTACTACCAAGGGTCAGTCTTTCTAGATGAGCTTTTCTCTTCACTGACTATCCTTTGAGAGTGCCCCATCACTCATGTGCATCTGCGACTAGTCTGTCATTACTCATTACCCACAAAACGTGCAGACTGCTTGCACAGATGCATAAGCAATGCAGGGTAGGAAAAATCTCAGAAGAGTGAGAATAAGGCTAAAAAGAAAAACGGGCACTTAGGAAAAACAGAAACAACACACAAGAGGAGAAAAGGGAACCTGCTCTGGAAAATAGGACTGATAAGCTGGGGAAGCAGAAGATAAAGCAAGCATGAAAAGTAACTCCAAAGAAAAAAGAAAGAAGGGTGTGTGTGCAGTAAATACAGCTCCCAAGAATGAGCACTAAGAATACTGGCATTCCCAATCAATTCTCTTCACAACTACATATGCAAGTAAAGTTATGTTTATTTGCCCTCAATACTCAAATCTCTTAATCTTTTCCAATAAAAAGCCAAAATTAAATAAGGAGAATTCTGAGAGCAGTACTTGCAATAAAAAAAAAAACAAAAAACAACAAAAAAAAACAAGCAGCTACGCTTGAAAGAATAAGATGTCCAAGCCTGAATTATTCTGAGTGAACAATTTCATAATTTGCAATTCTGTATAGCAGGAGGATAGGAACAGGTCAATATGCCTGCTTGGACATAAGGAAGGGAGGAAAATACTGCTACTCACAGCTGCCACACATGGCTCTGGTAGGCATTAACAGATGGCTAGAACTGCTTTTCCTTTAACATTATGCAATATGCAATATTGCTGCAAAGAAGCAATACCAAGATCAGACACTCCAATTCTGAATAGTAACCAAGAAAGCTGACACATAAAGAGAAAATACTAGCATGTTCTAAAATAGAAATTAGAAATAAAAGCATAACCTTCCAAAAAAAATATTGCATACTATTGCCTTGGTTTCTTAATGAAACAGAAGAAACCATAGTTGGGGGGGATATGACTACTATTTCCATATCCATCTGCAGTTGAAAGAATACTTGTAAAACTGGAAAGGACTGCAACTATTTCAGGTTAGTTAACCATTAAAATAATACTCATGTATGTTATATTTAACATGGACTACTGGAGGTTAATCTTGAAGAATTCCTTCCCCTGTATTTGTGTGTTCAATTTCTCTGTTCTTCATTTGTTATAGTGCTTTTCAGTAAGCTTTCTCAGTTTTGGTCCTACTTTTAAGGCAGTGCAAGAAGCTCTACAAATGTATTTACAGTCATTTGCATATTAGAAACACCCACATTAGTTTATATACACTGAAATACTAGCCACTCACGCAGTAACATTAATAGAAAAATGCTCACAAAATAAGTGCAAGCAAATCAATTCATCACTTTCCTGTAAGAAACAGCACTGGTAATCATTTTAACATTTTAAATGGAAGTTCCTCTTCTAAAATTTGTAAGAACTTCCTGATACCTACCCTTCACCTAATTCCATAGCAAAGAAAGGAACAGAAATAGAGGCTAAAGTGATCATGTCTTAATTTCAAAGAGAATCACATTTAATTCTTTACAGGTGTAAGAAGAGTAGCTTTTTCTTTTCTAGAAAGGGCATTAAATTTAGGGTGAAACCAGTAGCTGCTAATTCAACTAACTTGCCTGTCACCAAGTGGGAGCTTCTCTTCTTTCTCATATTCACGAGGTCCTAGCCAGAAAAAAAGAATTCTGCAGGGTTCACCAGCAGGGACTTCAGACTAGGTTCCCCAGACTGAGGAGTCAAAGCCTTCAGTAGCTGTGAGCTGTTAGATTTTCTGAACTGAGATCACAGAATGGTTTGGGTTGAAAGGGACCTTAAAGCTCACACAGTTCAAACCACCCTGCCATGGGCAGGGACACTTCACACTAGACCGGGTTGCTCAAAGCCCTGTCCAGCCTGGCCTTGAACACTGCCAGGGACGGGGCAGCTACAGCTTCTCTGGGCAACCTGTTGCAGTGCCTCCCCATCCTCACAGTAAAGGGCTTCTTCCTAATACCTGATCTAAATCTACCCTCTTTCAGCTTAAAGCCATTGCCCCTTGTCCTATCACTACATGCCCTTCTGAAAAGTAATTCTCCAGCTTTATTGTCAGGCACCTTTAGGTACTGAGAGGCTGCTCTGAGATCTCACTGGAGCCTTCTCCAGCCTGAACAATCCAAGTCTCTCAACCTGGAGAGGTGATCCAGCCCTCGGAGTATCTCCATAGCCTGCTCTCGACTCACTCCTACAGGTCCACATCTTTCTTATATTGGGGGTCCCAGAGCTGAACGCAGTATGAGGATGCATATACACCTTCAGTTTATCTTATACACACAAGAAAAATTCCATCTAAACCAGACTACATTCTCCATGAAATAAAGATGCTTTTTTTTTTTTTAATCTTAACTGGTCATATTGTACATACAAAAAAAGAAAACCACCCAGAAATCATGAAATCCCACAGTTCGGTGTTGGGCTTGCAAATATATACTATCAGACTTGCTTTACATTGATCCTTACAACTTACTCTGGGATTCTCCCTGCTCATATTATACCATTAAATTACACAGAATAAGCATGACATGACAAAAATCTCTTCCATTCAATGTCTGTTCTGTCACCACATTCCATTACTTTCCACATTTGACAGCATCCTGTGAAGTCTGTTTAGTTTCCCTCCTGTATTTTTTGGCCAGTTTCTTGACATGCCAGAAGAAAAGATGTGTTTAAGAAAATCACTGGACAAGCTAATTGTAGAATACATACACAACAGAAAAAAAAATCTGCACCTAATACTCTGAGGTTTTTATTTGCAAACAAGTCACAGTTTTAGTTGACAATGCTTTAAAAAGTGGCAAGATAGAGAAAATCTTCATTTCAAACATAATGAAGTCCTTTTGCCAAAACAGAGTTCCACCCACAAGCAACTATCAGCAATCACAGAGAGAATAATCCTGCACACACTCCAGTGTAGATCGAATTTTTTACATAACAAGTCAGAGATGCTCAACTCAAGCCCTTAATCCAACCACTCTATGCAGAGGTCAGAGATTGCATGATTTAAGGCACAGCTGGTAATGAGCAAGTTTTGCTTCTTCAAGCAAACACAGCCAATGGAATGCTTTCTAGTCATTTACTTACAGATGCTCCTAAACTGAACAGTGTTATACTTCAGGAAGGAATAGCTTCACAAGTAGCCTTTTCAGTGGCTTTGTATTTGCACATACAGTGCCACCATCAAGTGTTATTTAAAACAGCTGTGCTTGGAAGCATTTGTAAAGGCTAAAAATTAAAATACTATGTTTTAAAGTTTACTTTAAAGCTTTGGTTTAATCAGCAACTTACAATAACATGTAGATAAATTATTTTTTACTTTTCAAGGGGTGTTGCATTGCGTTCTTAGCCAAAACTTTGGTATTTCAACAGAAATAAAACTATTTTTCAACAGACTGAGTCTCAGAGTATATGAGTTTAGACTCTCCACATAAAAAAATACCTGAGAGACAGAGCATTAGTATTCAGTCATCATGAGATTAACTTAAAATGAAATATGTATTACACTTTTAAGTTCTCAGTTTCAAAAATGCACCTAAGCACATATCTAGCTCAATCCTGATCCTCAACTATTTGAAGGAAAAAAGCCAGACTCTTCTTTTTAAAATTCCTAGAAAAGGGTACTTAGAAAATTCTTTCTTCAAAGTTCAATACTATTCATTAAATTTTCAAACCTGGTAATATCACATATCAAAAAAGTATACTGAAGATTCTGGTTTATTCAACAAGTATTTGTCAAAGCCACACTCAAAGGTAAATTATGTTGCTTCATGAGCTTATAGCTAACTTGTCTCTGAGAAACAGTGGAAAAAATTAAATCAAGAATCATAGCACTGGCAGGTGCCTATGACAGAAAGAGCAGTCAGCCTTACCTAGCCATGGGCCCTCTTCTCTCCTTGGCAGACACAGAAAAAAAAGAAAGTTAGCACATACTACATTCTGTCCTCGTGGAAAACTTCACCGTTCCCACCACCACCCTGAATCAGCAAATGGAGCCAGCTAAGCAAACTCTCATTCCCACCTGTGATAAACGCAAGCTGGTTCACCTACCACAACTAGGAAGTGTATGAAAGGTGCTTCTAGTCATGCTGATAGTCACTTTTTCTGCAGCATATGTGACACAGCTTAGTAAATCTATGTTGTGACAGTTCACAATGATTCTATTCTATTCAACTCCTAAGCTTCCAATCACAGTCACACCAGGTCACCCTGTACCTTCCTGCCGGTACTGTAGTGCACTTGATCCCGCAATGAGTAGGTTATGTGAACTGGCACAAGATAAACACAATCTTTAGGGTTTTTTTAGTTGGATGCATTTTCTACTGATTTGCTTTCCTGAACTGGCTTGTCTTGGGACCAGACAAATATCAGCGGCAAATGTGTGCAGCTGGAAGTGTTTAAAGGTAAATTTCATAATTAGCTGAAGTCAAGCTAAAACTGACCTCCCCTCAAGAGGAGCGGTCAGACTCACAGTCCTGGCTGCCCATCTTCCATTACCTTTTACCAGTTCTCACAACAGCACAGAAATGGTTTCGGTTAGGGTCTAATTCATGAAGCAAGTATCCCAATTCACCTACTGGCCACACAACTGCAAGGCGTCTGGGTTTCACCATGGCTTTAGACCAGCTTAAACTCAATTACAAAGCCACACCCTTTAAAGCCAGCAATACAAGAGTTTTCAAAGCTCACTCTGATGTCTTTCCTCTCTTGCTACTGCAGTCCCTCCTCGAATCATCTCACCTTCCCCTTGTCTTGAGCAGCTTTCCAAATCTGACCACAGCATTTCCACTTACCCACATTTTCAGCACCTTTCCCCTTACAAACACAATCAAGGAAACGCATCTAAAGACCTAAGGGCATCTACAAGCGTAGGAAGAAATTACTAGATTTGAAAATTGCACAAGACAAATTGTAGTCTAATGTTATACCACGTACTAGGCATGACAGACCTGAGGGCTCAATTCAGCCAGTCTCCCTCCAACTTCAGAAAAAGCTTTTGACTTTGTTCTACTGTCTCATGCATAAGAGACCCATGCGTTTCTTTCAACTATAAGGATGCTATGAAAGCCAGTTCTTTATGCCATGCTGACTTTGAAAAACAGCAGAGGACAGTATGCATACTGAAATATCAATTACTGAGGCTGCTCTCATCTAAACCTGTAAGTATCAATGACAGTATCACCAAATTTTCAAGCAAACAGCAAACATTTTCCTCTTTATTTTCACAAACTGGATTCTGCAAAGTTAAAATGTAACCCTCTTCCACATTTATAATGCTTCATTACTATCCTGAGCAAACAGACAAACACAGTGAAACAAATGTTGTTGAAAGACTTCAAACCTGTGAAATCTGAGAGAAATAAAATCTGTGTTTAACAAGTAAAGGCAAACTGAGTCAAGACAAATTCAGGTCAAACCAGATATTTATCACTGATACTTTAAGAGGGCCTACTTCACAAAGTAACTGCCCAAATCTGAAGAAAATATGTAGAGTTAAAACTCTAAATAGTTGAAATCTGGTTTAAGTGTTTTACTAGATACCGGAGAAGCCACAATGTTACTATTGAGAAAAAGCCCAAAGTGGTGAAAAACTGTAGTTTACAAGAGAAGTGAGAACAACTGTAAAAACAATCTTGTAAAATGGCAAGAGAAGCACTGACGGTGAGCATGACAAAGTAGAAAAATACAGAAAACTGAAAAGCAAGCGAAAGGATACAAGACATCCGTAACCCTACCAGGTGAGGAGCATCCAAACAACAAAAGAAATGGACAAAAGTTGTCAAGATTACAATGTAAGAATGATAGAACTGTCAGTAAAAACACAAACCCACACAATTTGAAAATGTTCAATAAGTGCAGAACAAAACCTGAGGAAAAAGCCAGAAAACATAAATCCTACCCTGTTGCCATGATAAAATGCTTCCTAATATAACAACAAATATTATTAAACTGCTTTAAAGTACAGGTTGTTCAGTCCAAAAGATGTGAACATTGTTCTTCATTAAGCCTGAAGAAACTCCCATGATCTGGATAAAAGGTGATGGATTATAAATGGTTTCCATTTTAACTTAGTGCTGCCTGTTCTAGGTTTGATATAGAACTAACAAAAAAGTGAAGACTAGTAATGCTAAGTACTATGGCTTCACAGAAAAATAAACCCAGCACTTCCAGATGATAAAGAAGTAGTAATGGCCAAACACAGTTAATGTCAAAGGTGTCTGATTTAGTATCGTCTGATATTTTGATTGAAAAATTAGAATATACAGAAAGTTCAAGTGTTCTATCTTGCAAGTCTTAAAAACTAGAGGTGAACAAGCTTTATTCTTATGATTTGTTTTGTGACTATTATACATACTGTCCTGGTTAAGGACTATGCTAGCAAAAAAAAAAAAAAAAAGCCCCTCTCCTGTTCTTTTCAGTAGCTCACATTTTTTAAACCTTAGGGTATTGTCAATATGAAAACACTACTGAGAGGACACTAAGTGTCCTACAGAGCTTGTATCTGACCCCACCTTATTTCATGATTGTCTGCAACCTAGGAGTAAACAACGGTTAGAGCTGAACAACTGTGGGGAGAAGGATACATAATACTCTGCTTCTCACACCACGTAGCTTATATTACTTGGAGAAAGTTGGGAGAGGCCAAAATAAGGTTACTTTACATACTAACAGTAGCAAAGTCATATATAAAATGAAGACCCATCCTGGAAATTATCCAGAAAGCACTGACTTTGAGATGGGTAATCATCTAGGCACAAGCTTCCAATGCAGTAGAGTTTACAGCAGGATCAGTACAACAGTCTCTACATATGGGGAATGCTGAGCAAGAATGCAGAAGTTGCTTTACTACAGCAACTGGCCCTGGTATGACTACTAGAATAGTGTTTTGTTTTTGAGCACACTATAACAGCTATTGCACTCAGAGTAATGCCATGAAAACACTGAAAGAATGAAAGAAAAGGACTTCACAAGAGACTCAAAAGGGTCAGTACGGCTGCAGACCATAACAACAGTGTAGGGATCTGATAATCAGCAGCGTATTAAATAACTACAGACATACTGTATTTGGATAGGTATCCCTCAAGATGTAATGAAGAGAAATGAATTAAATTCAGACTAAAAACGGGTTCAGGTCTTAGACTAATTAAATTTGGAGGCAACTTTCCCGGTTATGCAATAGTATTTGTTACTGTTGGATTGTGTCCATTTTCCTGTTTGCTGCTTTATAAGTAGTATCCTGCCTATAAAGAGAATTAGCTCATTAAAGAACCCTGAATGCCTGCATTAGAAGGGTGGATTAGATCTACAGTCCCCTCTGGCCTCAAACTATGAAGCTAACTGTGACCCATGAAGCAGGACTCAAGCTTCAATAATAAGCACACCAATCTGCCTGACACTTCATGGTTCCATCCTCCTCTTTTAGTAATACCAGTAAAAAATAACTGGTCTTTGAATAAGCTCACAGGTGTAAACTTAGTCCCTGGAGTGATCCTAACTAAAGTCCCATACCTTTACAGAACAATTAAGAACAAACTGCACCCTCATACAGCCCCACAAGAAATCAACAGAATTCCACAGGAGATATAGATGGACTATAAAATCAAGCCTTTCACTGGCATTTTAAACAGAAGAAATTTCAGCCAAAGCTATCTACAATAAGTTTACCTATCTTCTTCACACCACCGCCAAAGATTTCAAGGAGATACTGTGCTTCTAACTTCCCAGGTAGTTACAAATTGAACCACAGAGAGAGAAACAAAGATTGAAATTAAGTGTTTCAGCTGGGATTAATTGATAACTTCCACCTCTCTCAAACATACTCCATAAGCCTAAGGACAATGGTGGATGCACTACACAGCAGTAACAAAACAGATCTTCCTTCCCAGTAATAATTCTTACCATTTTGGAGGAGACACAGCCTGAACAGCTGAAACGCCTTTGGCAGTTCAGGACATATTAGGCCACACACACCAAGAATATTTTCCAAACAAAAAGGAGTAATACAAACAAAATCAGTCTTTTAAAGATTTCCAACCCCCCTCCTCAGATTTCGAAATAAAGCATCAAAGCCCATCACTTCCCACACAATACTCAGGAAGTTGTTCTTGATTAGAAGATCTGAAGAATTTAAAGTCAGAAGGCCTACTAACATCATTTACTCAAAGAATAAAAAGCGCTAACAGTATTGAGCAGCATTCTCATACTAGGGCTACACTGTATAAATGGAAGGAGAGCTTGCTGGTAACTGTCACCAGAAACCTGAACACTGGGAGAAGTAAACAAACTAACAGGCACTATACAGCATTGTGTTACTGTGCCATCCCAGGCACCATATGGAGGCTCTGCCTCTCTTCGAGCTACCATATCACACTGCAGGGCAGCCAACACCATGTACATCTTGAGATATACACCCACAGGACTTCCTCTCTTTGGTCATCCATGCACTCCACAATCCTGCTGAAGGATTCAAGTATATGTAAGAGGTGGCATATCACCCACAGAATCAGTCACCCCAAACGTCTACACTCACTTATATTCACAGATTTGAAACACAACACTTATCCATGTCCGGAAGTCGAAAGCTCCCATCTGGTCTGTAGAAAGACATCCAAACTCAAGCTGAAAACATTAAGAGCTGGTTAAATCCAGCCCTGTCCTCCTTTTTTCCTTACAATGACTACTCATCCTCACTGTTTACCATTCTTCTTTTCAGTTTGATGCCATTCAGCTTCACTCTCCAGCCACTGGATCTTGTTAGGTATAAACTGAATAAAGCACTGCATCTCAGTATGAAAGTAGTCACACGGGGGGGGGGGGGGGGGGGGGGGGTGAAGAAAGAAAAGATGCTTCTCACTATTTCTGCTAATATGAAGAGGGGCTTTTTAAGCATTAAGGCATTATTAAACTGTTTCTTAACTCTTTTCCACACTCCTCCTTGTTTAACAATGACTTTTAAAGACAAAACTTCATCTTTAGTGTTATCACATGCTCAGCCAACATGCTCTCCTTGCTCTCATCAGTAAACCACGCTTAGGGGGAAAAAAAAAAAAAAAGATAAGGAATACATTACATATTTTTTTAATCAAAGCATTATACTGGGAGCTTCTGCTGAGCTGCTTGTTCATATTTATATCCTACCAGTCAATAAAGATGGGGATACAATCCCATGCTTACTTTCCTTACCTTCAATGCATTACTTTGAATATGGCTACACTAAGGTGCACTTTGTTTTACTAGAACAACTTCAGATGAATTCTAGACGGTTTTGTACAGTTGTGCTGTCCTCCCTGCTTAGCACCTACCCATTGTGTTCGCCTGCAAGGTATATTAATGGCCATTTTGTTATTACTTCCAATTAATTCATGAAAAAAGTCTTCAGTCTAGTAGACTAACTCCTCTAAGACTTTCAGGAATAATTCTGTCTAGCAACTATTTCCAAGATTAGTTAGCCAGCATTTTTCCACCCATTTATTATATACTATAAGATCATTCTGTATTACATGAGCAATTTATGTTACTGTACTTCCCCACTAAAAATATTTATATGCTTCGCTGTTCCACTAGTCACCTTGCAACACTACTGGTAGAAAACAGTGGGATCTACACTGACATACTAAACTGAGCTTGTGGCCAGAATGAGAGAATAAATATCCTTTGAAGCAAGAGTCTATTATATAAGTTCAGCTTGCTTTCACGTGGGATGGAGAGAGGCCCACGAACTTAATCAGAAAGATACTACACAAAACCCACTAAAAGTAGCCACATCATCAGTTTCCTAAAGCACTCATATTTTCATCAGTGTTTGTACCTCTTCTCATCAGAATTACTTGAATCACCACTTTCAGATGAACCCTTCACAAATAAACATTGAGATCTTACAAAGATCTTACAGCACTCTGGTATTTTTTTCCCACTGGTCCTAAGAACATCTTCCCTACAATGTTAATACTATATTCACAATATCTCATGGCAAAATGCAAGCCATAGAGCCCATATGAAAGAAAAAATTTCCTTTCCAAAAAAGCCCATCAAAAAACTTGGAATGTAATACAAATTAGTCAAAACAAAAAGACAGTAAGAAGTGAAAGTCTCATTTAAAAATAAAAAAAAATACACACATGGAAAAATATCTGAAAAAGCTGCATGACAGGTAACAGGAGAAGGAAATGTAAGAAATCATGAGATTTTGACAGTCCTATAAAAAGCATCATTTTTTTTACGTATACAAATGTAAGCACTGATTATATGCTCCAACGTCACTACTTACATAAGGATATGGTGCTATTTTCTTTAAAAGTGGAAATCACTGAGTATTAAGGCCCCTGACCTTCAAAAATGACTGAGCACAGTTGCACTACATTGTTCAGAGGGCAGGTCCTGTGACAATACTGCTACGGTAACAAATCCTCATGCTTTTAACAGGCACTCCAGAAATGCTCTTTTAACAGCCAGTCTCACCACCAGCATTAAAAACATCCTTCTCTTTTAAAGCTTATCCGCACAAAGGGATTTTTAAGGACTAAGGGACACCCACTCAAATCCATTTAAGTACTACCCTCTGAATAAGATATAGTCAAATAACACTCAGCATTTCCAGCAAAATCAAGTAAAACCCCTTCAAGACAAGATAGACAAGTGATATTTATTGTCTATTAAAAGATTCACACTGGTGTTACAGAACACAGTATCTATTAACTTCTTTCTGTATCTTTTGTACACACATTCAGCCTTAGACACCAAAGCAACAGTATAAAATTCTACCAGACTGCTCAACCAGTGAAAACCCCCAATTTAAACTGAGACATATTTGTTCTCCACATAGTAATCATTCAAAGTTAATTTAACAAATACTGTCTTCGATCTTGGGAACATAATTGTTTTCTAACAGCCTGCAGATGATTCTTATCTATTTTATAGTTTCAGAGTGCCCATCTAAAGTTTCCACAAGTTAACAGCATTTTTTTTCAAAGAGCATCAACATCCAACAATCTGGATCATTACTGAAAACTTCTGTAACTTCTGAAAAACATTAGACACTGCAAATGAGAGTACTTCTCCAGTTAGTCTGAAGGAATATGTAGCAACAGCCTTTGCACATCACTTTAAAAAAATAAAATTGCAAAATATATATATCAAGACACTTATTTGCATCGCTTTGCTAGTTAACTTTCTGAACAGACAGGTCTATTTTAAAGTCATAAGCAAGCACAGTTTGGAGAGGTAGAGAGGAGTGGGTAGGATACACAACTGCATAGAGGCCTATAAAGCCTCTTCAGTCATCAAGAAAACTAAAAGTGTCTTTGAGATGTTGTTTAAGGAACAAGAGTACCATCTGCTTCGCAAAAACTGGAGCCTGGCATACGCACTAATCTTTCTCGTAGGCTGAAAAATCAATTCTTACAATCCTTAATGTATCAGGTGACAAGCCCACACGTAAGAGATTTTCTAAACTGTTTAAAATACATTTCAAAACAATCGCACCGGTCCTGAAGAATGCTCACGCTGCTGACAGAGGTAGGTGGCACAAAAGAAGGGCAAAAATGTGTCACGAAGCGACCTCCACACATCACCTATAAGCATTCCTCCCACTGCCTGTCCAACACGTTGGAAATGACAGACTTTTACCTTTCAAAATAAACCCCACGCCACCCGGGGAGCGCTGGGCTGGATGGGAGCAGGCCAGATGAGCAGGCCGCTGCCAGCAAAACGCAACATTTATTCCTCCTCCTCCGAACCGCGTCCCCCGGGCTAACGGGCCACAGCACCCCCAGGGGCGGCGAGGCCGGCCGCCGAGCCTGGCCGGGCACCGAGCGCTGCTGGTCGGGGACGCCAGGGCTGCGGCACCACCTGGGGCTGCTCTGCCCGCAGGGTAGCCGCGGGCCGGGAGGTAACCGGGCCCCCACCGCCCGCCTCAGCCCCCGGCACGGTCCCGGGCGAGACCACCACCGCCAGGGAGGGCACCACAGGAGAGCCTGCAGCCCTGTGCCCCTCCACCAGTACCCGTATCTTGCTTCCACATAGCCACCTCCCTGCCGCGGTCCGACCCGACCCGGCCCTGCCCTCCCCGACCGCCGCCGCGCACACCCAGGCCGGCAGCGGGAGGAGGCGGCGGCGCACCTCCCGCCTTCCACGCACCCCGCCCGCTTGCCTCGCACCGCCACCCTTCCCGCGGCTGGGCGCCGTCCCGACCGCGCCCCGAACCCGCCCGTCACCGCCTCCCGGCGGGGTGCCCTCACCTCCGGGTGCAGGATGGGGACGCAACCCGCTTCTTTCTCGTACTCCTCTAGCGGCGCCGCCATCTTGGTGCGAGCGCGGCGCCCGCTGCATGCCGGGTAATGTGCGCGCGCCCGCTGCGCCTACTGTCTCACCCGCCCTGGGGGAGGAGGGTGTGCAGTCGCCGGGTGGCCCGTGCCTTGCTGAGGAGGTGTGCGGCAGCGCGGCATGTGGGGCTGGCTCCGCCGCCGCAGGCTGCCGGTCAGCGCCGCCGGCGACCGCCGCTCCCGTAGGGGCGGTGCCGGAGAGCCGCCCTGGGAGCACCGCCCCTACGGGAGCCGCGGGCGGCGGCGATAACGGGCCTCGGAGCCCTGCGGCGGAGTCCGCGGCGGATCTCAAAGCGGATCTCAAAGCGGACGGCCGCAGCTGGCGGATCGCCGGCGGGAGAGCTTCGCTGCCCGCCAGCCTGTTTTCCCTCAGGCCGGCCTTACCCAGCCCTGGCCCCTTGGGGTGGAGCCGCAGCCTCCCT
Source organism: Pezoporus wallicus (assembly GCF_028554395.1). Taxonomy (NCBI): domain Eukaryota; kingdom Metazoa; phylum Chordata; class Aves; order Psittaciformes; family Psittacidae; genus Pezoporus; species Pezoporus wallicus. The sequence continues at coordinate 5,098,004 of NW_026642361.1, forward strand.
GGGCGGCTCTGAGGCGGGCAGCCGCCAACCAAAGAGAAAGCAAATGTTTGGTAGATACTTTGTTGTTTGGAGGAGCCTGTCACTTTTTGGAGATACCAGTATCTCTTGAAATGGATACTTACTAATTTAGGTTTTGTGAGGTGCTTCAGCTTAATTAAGTTCATTATCATTTGGACTGAGAGTGAAAAAAAAGCTCCCCTGCACGTTTAATGCTGATTTGGTTCCAGACTAAGTAATTCCTGTCCGGTTTTCTCGTGAAGTTATCTTGATGCCTACTGGGTACTAAAGAGAGCACAGGAAGAAATCAAGAGTTTACGAGGCTTTCCCTCTCAGCTTCAAGAATGTTTGACTCTCCCCCCCTTCTCCCCAGTGTCTGGCAGGGGTTCCTCTCAACCGTTTGTACCCATCTGAAGGGGTGATTCCTTGCATCCTGTCACACATGCCATCCAGATGGCCGCGCTCTCTGCTGCGGGTTCGCGGGTCAAAGCACATCCTGCGGGAAAAATGGTTTGGTTCTGTTTAGTCCATCATTTCTGTGCTTACAAGCTGTGTAATACGCAAATACACATACAGCCAAGATCAGGGATCCTAACGCTCCTCATTTCAAACTTTTTTGTATAAATTACATTTTTGTTTAAAAAAAAAGTGGTTTTACAATTACAGAATGTTACAGCTGGTTTGGCCACTGCTTTTTATTGTCATGTCTATGGTGCTCTCGTTGGCCTTTACGAGAAAAGGAACTTTAGGTAATACATTCTGTTGTGTCATAATACGTTAAGCTCATAAGCCTGAAACCCCACACTGATGTTCTCTTTGTTACTCTTTCGTATCTCATACAAAATGGAACAGAGAAGCACTAGTAAAAACTGACTACAGAGTTATTAAAATGTTAAGCCATAAGCATCTTTTTGCTGTATAAATATATTTACATTTGTCAGGAAGAAGAAGGACATAGGATTTAGAAACTGATGGTGTGAAACAGGCCTGAAAGCACAGACTCAAAGCATGGTTCAAGGTGGTCACGTGCTAAATGAGCAGAACAAGACACGGAGTGTATAGGAGAGGATCTTTTTTTGACTGTGTGTAATACTAAATGTACCAGTGTTTAGATGTAATTTGCAATCTGATTTGCCTGAAGAAGAGGGTTTCCAGCCCCCTGCACGCCCCAGAAATAGAAATTCCATCAATCACAACAGTTCTTCACTCATATTTATGATAAAAGTAAGGATGATAAAGTAGCCAATAATCTTTATAGTATTTTTACTATGCAGACTATTTTGCCTTGCAAGTCTGAAGAAGCTATGCTTCATCCCATGGCTCTGAACTGCATTGTAATGATAGTTGTTTAGGTATTCATAGCTGGTTCTTCACAGGTCTACACACTTTGAAACCAATTTTGTTCTGAGAGACATCTATACAGAGAATTTTTGCAATTAAACTTAAGACTCTGTCTGTGTGTGTAGACCCCAGCTGCAGCACTGCATTCAGCCCTGGGACTCCAACACAAAAGGACCATGGAGCTGTTGGAATGAGTTCAGAGGAGGCCATGAAGATGCTCAGAGGGCTGTAGCATCTGTGCTACGAAGACAGACTGAGAGAGCTGAGTTTGTTCAGCCTGGAGAAGAGAAGGCTCTGGGGAGATCTTAGAGCAGCTTCTGGTGCCTAAAGGTGGTCTAAAGAAAGCTGGAGAGGAACTTTTTAAGGGACATGTAGTGACAGGACAAGGGGAAATGGCTTTAAGGTGAAAGAGGGTAGATTTAGATTAGACATCAGGAAGAAGTTCTTTACTGTGAGGATGGTGAGGCACTGGCACAGGATGCCCGGAGAAGCTGTGGCTGCCCCATCCCTGGCAGTGTTCAAGGCCAGGTTGGATTGGGCTTGGGGCAACTTGGTCTAATGAAAGGTGTCCCTGCCCATGGCAGCAGAGGGATTGGAACTGGATGACCTTTAAGGTTCCTTCCAACCCAAACCATTCTGTGATTCTGTGATTCACATGCAGCCAATCATATCCTTGTTTAGAACCAAGTGTCCCTTCTACCACCAGTATCAGCAGAACTAGAATACAGGAATGTATAATTGCGCTGGCATTATAGACAGGTTTACATCAGTACAGAGTGAATGAACAGGAGATGCAAACCTAATCTGCTTCAGTAACAAAGTTGACATCTCCTTTTCAACAAATCTAGGAGGCTGAAAGGTTACATGTTTTTCTGGACTTTGCCAAAAATTCACTATCTGACCAAAAAATTATCTTACCCTTCTGTTTTCTTTGCTTACTTGTAAATTATGTACTTTGTCACCTAATTCAGAGAGGTACTCTGAGAATTTAGTGTTGTTGCAGAGCAATTTAAGGCTGTCAGGTTAAAGATGCCTTGTAAATGCCAGGAATTATTGTTGATCAATGAGAGAAAATATTCTTCTGCATGGTTGCACTCAGTGGTCCATGGCTGGTAAGTGAACTGTTTCACATATTGACCAGAGGTTTTATCCAGCGCTACTTACTAAGCAGGTCTGTAATATTGGCTAAGTACTGCATGCACTAGAAAATTATTTTAGATTCCAATCTGACAAAAGGAAGACACAGGTCACCAATACCACGGACACAGATTTTCTTCCATTTGTTTTGGCTTACATTAATTAGCTGTGAAAAAGGGGACAAGTTCTGGACACCTTTTAATTTTCAGGCAAGCCAAAACACTGCTGAGCTGCGGAGTCAACAGCAGAAATCTTATGATTCTCCATTCTGCAGCATGAGTTTTACCTTTTCTATCAAACTATTAGGGAAAAAAACCTTTGGAAGAGACAAGATGTATTTCTAGAACACACCCCCACATGTGTAGATCAGTACTAGGGATGACTGTGCAGCTATTTTAGCTCCTGTCTCCATTAAACTGTGAAATGTAGCAGTGAAATTAAAAGCATTTAACATACATGTCTTAGTAGCAGTTTTGTATTATGTTTTTGCCATTTAAACTGATTAAAACTGTGAGTAAACAGTATTTTCCATTGCAACTAAATATTGCAGTTAAAGCTAAGTATTTGCTCTCCTGGCAAGGCAAAACTTAACATGAACATATTAGAATGTCTCAGTACAAAAATAGGTGCTAAGTCAAAAATACCCTAACTAACCCTAAAAGAATGAGTATCTACAGATCTGTGTTTGTCCTTCACTTTTCATACGTAGTTTTCATTAATCCTGTTCTAATTAATACACCATGAGATGGATTTGCCACCATACTGAGTCATCTCTGAAGTTTTCCCTTGCATAGACACCCCAAAAAATATAACGAGGGGCTAAAATACCTGGGAGCACCACATTGTGTTCCTGTTCTCTGAGTATTTACAGAGGAACTATGAGTAATTATCTTCATTATTCACAATCTACACTGCATTTTCTAACCAAATTACTGTCTGAGTCTAGTGTTTTCTGTATTGGAAATGACATCCATCCATCTAACTGTGTATACCAAAACAAACGTATGAAACATGTCATTCTGCTTGGGTTTACCCAGGTTCATGCTTTTCTTTCTGCATTCACTCCCAGATGGAGAGCATCCGGTTCTCACACAGTTTGGACCAGTTTTGGCAGCTAAAAACCGATGAGTTTGGGTTACTGAACCCCACAGGTGGCCTCCCCTCCAGTCTGTTCCTGCTGCTGGGTTTTGAAAGCATTTCCATTACATGTTTCTGCAGGGCTAACTACAGTGGTAACAGTTACCATGTTCCTGAGTGTTTAAATACGCACTTGGCTCAGAAACATACCTTTTACAGGCTGTGTAGGGTTTGCTTCTCTGAGAGTACCAGCATCTTTTCATTGTTCTAACATCTGCCTGGTTGAAGCTCACTCTCTAAGCTATGACAGCACAACTCATATACTGCACTGCCACCAATGTCTCCCATTTTTGGCTATTGGAAGGAGACAGTGAAACTTGTTTCAGTAATTTCATTTTAATCCCATGCTGTAGGCCCTCAGCATCTTTAGAATCTCTTACTCACCAAATCTTCTCTCATAGCAGGAAACAACCAGAGAGAAAATTCAGGTGAAACTAGTGAGCTGCTTTCCATTACAGGGAGAGATTCACAAGTGACTTTTCCCATCCAGTATGAACAAAGCTGTGGAGAATCAACTCTGTTGGTATGCCCATTTTTCTTTTTGAAAAGAGGTGTCCCTACTGTATGTGGCTGTAGCTGAGACAGGATCATGACACCATTCCTGGGTTTCCTTTCTTTGGTTGAGATAGGCTGTGATGCCCCAAAATGCAGTTTAACAGCTTTGAGAAAAATATTTAAACTGGTGACAAACAGCTCTTTCGCTGTGCTTGGCAGAGGGTGATACTGTCACCAGAAGTCAGGAGAATAAAACTCCTTAATACCAGTGTAGCATTAAGAAGCAAGCACTTCTTTATTGCAGGGCTGAGTGCTAGGTGGAATTTCCCCAAATCAAGCACACCCCATGCTGATTTCATTGTTACATTTATACATGAAAACTACAAGTTACGATGATTGGTTAGTGATATACATACCATTCTGGTATCAGCAGTGTCATTCTCTTCTGTTACTCCACTCGCAAGAAGGAAGGGTCTTCACCTGGGGCAAGGATCTTTTCGAATGTGGGTGTGTTTTGTAGTATTATAATGAAGGCAGTTCAGTTCAGGACACCTTCAAAGTGAGTTTTGTTGCCAAGTTGGCTGGTTAGATTTCTACCTTTCCACGTTGTCAAATAACTCATCCTATATACAATAGACTCTAGGTGTTTTGGTTATGGTCCAGAGGGTAAGGACTAAAGCTAACATGTTACAGAGAACAGGGATTTCAAGCAACACAGCAACCCATGCTAACATAAAGGCTAAATTCTTAAATCATGATATTCCTATAGATAATTGTTCACAAACACACACAAAATAAAGAAAGATACAGTGAAACTTAAGATAATCTGCAACAATACCTAATACCTAAAGTCAAACTAGAGCCACTTTTTATAAGGACAACACAAATAATTCCTCCTTAGCAAAAGCTACAGTGGAGGGAAAACGGGGATAGTTTACTGAGCATCACTCTGCCCAAACAGCTCCATGCAATTTGTCTATAAAAAATACAACCCATCTGAAAATACTCTCAAAGCAAGTACATTAAGAGAACATTAAATATTCAGCATTGGTACTAGAAATCAAAGGTAATGAATTTGGTTGATACAGTGCCTCCTGTAGTCACTGCTTCTGTGATAACATTTCAGAGCTCTTACAGTTGTGTCAGTGTGAACACAACCTGAGTGACTAAACCTGGTTTTACTCACAACGGTTTGCCTTGCCCTCTTGAGAGAGGGTGGCTACCCTTGGAAGACAGACCTCACTGTGGGACAGACTCTGAACCACTGCAGGCTCCAGCTCTCTTACAAGGTAGTGTGAATCTTCAGTGTATTCTGGGCTGAAACCCATGGCGCTTCAGAAGAGGATTCATGAGGGGACCTGGTGTCCTTAGTCAGAGGTAGTCGCATCTGTCAGCCAGACTGGCTGGGGACAGCAGCAACTCAACTGCGTGACTATGTAACATGCCACAGCACGTCAGTCAGCGCTGTTAGGACAAGAGAGCAGCGGGTGGTGTGATTTGCCTCACTACTGAGCACAGTCAGGGTCCTCAGCACAGCCAATGAAGAGGAATAGTTGCAGTGGCTACGTTGGGCAGTTTGTTTCTGAGGATCCGAACAGAAATCCTGGCAGTGCTCTTACACCAATTTTGTATCCATGAATTTTTGTTTTGTAGCCATGAATTTGCTTCTGAGTTTCAGTCGTGGTCATCTTGATTTACATTGTTGTGAAGAGAGGAAAGTCAGACACAGTGTCTACTTATACCACCCTTTACTATTTCTCAAATACCACTGTATATCATGCCAGGCAGTTTTAGATACCATACAGTATCAGCAATGCTCCTAGAACAGGGGTAAAAGTGTTGGAAAAATCCCAACTGAACTATTGTCTGATGTCTGCTCCCTCAGTTGTAACCTAGAGCGTACACAGCATGGACAGGGGTACTCAGAGGGAAAGCTGCCTTCTTCCCCACTCCTCCTGAGTAAATCTGAACTGCGAACTCAAACATGCATCACTAATACTTAGCACAAGATGTTAAACATCATGCAGCATAATGAAATATTAATTATTTTTAAAAAGAAAACTGGGGCTCAGTCAGTTGTATGTTTATACGGTGTGCTTGGGAATTTCTAAAGACATCAAAATGTATAGGAGGCGTATAGCCACTATAATCAAGTCTAGGAGCTGCAGGAAATGAACCAGTGGCACTGTTTTTAGAATAAGTGCAGAACTGAGCTGTCACATTAGAGCTGAGAGCCTTGTTTATGCAGCTCTGATCTGCTATGCGAAGATCTGGGTTAGGGGAGGATGGAAATCTATAGATGCACTATGCCAAGTCTGCCTTTCTGAGCTTGCAGATGAAAATCAAAACCAATGCCTAATCAGAAACATCACAAAACACGGGAAATGTGATAATTCCAGGAACAGGTGGATGATTTAGTCCTTTTTCATGATTGTTTTCTGGAAAAAAAATCTCTCTACATGCTAATGCTATGCCTGTGTTATTTCCCTTCATATACTGAGGTAACAGTCAAAATAGCACTGATGGTTCCTACAGCTCGATGAGACAGACTTCCCTTAAATTGCTGCACAGTTTAAGACTGTTTCAGCCCATGGTCTCAAAAGCGCCACCACTTGGGAGATTTCACAGAGCTAACTGCTCATCTTGGCGGTAACGGGACCTGGCCACACTTGGGAAATTGCAGGATCACGACCTTGGTCACCTTGGGCTTCATTCAGGGTTGATGCTTTTAGCATTCCTAAAAAATAAAGAAAAAAGGCCTAATCACAATTTAATACAGCGGAACTAAAAGGCTTGGCACACAGAATGGTATTTAATAGAGAGTATATAGCTTGGCTTTAAAACTGTTACAAATGGTTGCATATTATATGGTAACAAAAAAGCAAGCAGTTTATCATACTGCAGCCTGCTGCTGATGATTTACAAGCTATTTCTCTCAGGTTTCAGCATTTGCTAGAAGCACATACATGCTTTCAGCCTGTCTTGGAAACAAACAACTAAACACATCCATAGGGAATGTTGCACCATAAAATTGAATTTTAATAGAGCAGGAGGGAGCTGACAGCAAAAATAATCAATTTCATCTATGATGCTGCAGGTCAGCATATTGCAGCTGAGAATATTCTGGCTGTTGCATTGATGTGAGCTCCCCTGTCTAACACTAACCCAGTCCCTGCCAGTCTCAGAGGGGGAAGGGATAATTCTGTGAAGGTGAAATGAAATGTAATACAGAACTAGTAGCTGTATACTTAGTTTCTTATGAATATCTTCATTTTTCCTGACAGCCAAGTTCTGGTATTCTCAGTTTTTAACCCAGTAATTCTTCCTAGCACCCTGCCCCACAGCTCCCACAGCTCCCACAGCTCCAGACAAAGCAGCAGATCTGCTGCTGCCTGGGCACCTGGAAGTCCAGGAGAGGGGGGGAGTCTAGCCCCAGCATCAAGCACATCCCCAGGGGTGGGTACAGGATAGGAAGGGCAGGCCCCGATGTGTCTTCACTGACAGCCCCTGGGGCTGACATGGGGTGGGTAGGGTAGGGGCAGACCTGGGAGGGTGGGCAGGGACAGTCAGGAATGGTGGGGCCTTTGGGGGCTTGATTTATGGAATAGATCTATAAAATCATTTCTTCTCACTTCATGGCTCCTTTTGCCTCACAACTGTATGGCAAATATTATCCTACTGCTCCTGCCCAAGGTAGTCTACTTAAGCAGACCAAAACATACATACACACAATATAATCTGCACCTTCTGCAGACCATTTCAGTCATCACAAGATTGGTTCTGCCTCTCACACAATATTAAAAGAAAAAAAGGAGAACCAACCAAAAAAAAAAAACCCAACACCAAAAAGCCTCTCCATTTGTTACTGTGCCGAGAAGGCAGAGGTGGTGCTCTGCAGGATGGAGGTGCACGTGAAAAGCTCCAGCACAGGCTGACCCAAGCTTGAGCATCCCTTCAGTACAGCATGGAGCTACTATGCTGATTGAGTGGCAGAAGGAGTAACAGAGCAGCACTCTGGGGTTAGCAGAGACAGGTCATGAGAACCCAGCTGAGGTTTGAGACCGTGCAGCTGTGCACATGGTCAGAGATGCACATCAGAACCAAGCTCCAAGGATTTTTGCAATACTGGTTTCACAAGAGAGAGGCAACAAATCAAAACAGATCTTCAATATAAAGGAGAAAATGAAGACACTTCAGGCACCTAGATGAAGAGTCACCACACGTAAGCACAACTTGTAGTGAGCTATGCTGTATAAGCATGGTGCTGTTTACGTGGAAACTCACTCAGTGCTTATAGTTCACCCTTTGCAGATGCTCAGTTCCTATCCTAATCCCTGGGTAGATGCAGGCAGAAGGCAGAGCTGAGGTGCAAAATACAGTGAATGGAGGCAGCTACAACTGTGTAATTCTTTAAAAGAAGCAATATAGGAAGACCTGTAGTCTTTTAAAGGTGAAGACTAACTCTCATCAGGCTTGAGCACTTCTGGTCATGTGCTTCTTTCTTGCCAAGACATGGGTTTTCCTACACACACAGGCAACTGCCAGGATGGGGAAGCAGGCAACTGCCAAACTTTGCAAGAAATTGGGTGTGAAAAAAAGCCACAGTGAATTTGAAACTTGAAATATTTTACTATTGACCGAGAGTTTATCTACTTCTTCTATTTATGACCTGGCAAGAATGAACCCTCTCAGTGTTTTACTGGGAGATGGTGGATAATGGAGTTGCTGGCCCAACTTCTCCCTCGTACTATAAGTAGATAAAAGCCATTTTCTCTGGCTGTTGGGAAAGACCCTACATCCCACCTGTGAAAGGTATTGTACTGTGAAGACATCAGCTCAACGGGCACCGCATTTGGATGGGAGAGTATGTGAGTGACCCCAACAGAGGCTACAGCTTTTGATGCTCCCCTGGGGGAGAATATCACCCCATCCTTTCACTCCTCTGAGTGAAATTGCCTTGACTCCAGAATAATGTAGGTGCTTCTGAAGATGATACATTTGTGCAAAAGGATGATGGCTTGAATTTCCATGTCATTGTTTTGTAGTAGTATTTCAAGCACCTGTCAGATGCATGGGGAAGAAGGCATTCAGAATGACAGAATCAGTAAATGAACTAAACTTGGTAGCAATAGCTTCAAACTGTGGGACTTTTGCAGACATGAAACCAACTTCCGTTTTTTTTCCCCAAATCAAACAAATCTTTGTCATGATTAGCCTTTTAGTGAAAAACCTAATGATACTAGTATTACATGCTTAAGGACCCACTGGAATTATGTCAAGAAAGTCTGTTGTGACAATCTTATTATTTAATTTCTCAAACTGTTGCTGTCTTCCAGGTTCTTCATCTTCTCCTTTGATCCCGAAGTATGTCAGCAGTCTGTAGTCTTGGCAAGTTTGCTACTTCACAGCAGCCAGCTGGTAGGACATCTCCCAAATGCTGAAACTGAGAAGTCTAGCCTGATTCCTTCACATGCTGTCCATTTAATTCATTAATACATGTGTTCCTTAAAATATCTATTTCAAGTGTGCACTATATGAATTAAATATGTCATGTGCAATGCTTCTAGGAAGTCTCACATCTCTATGATGCTGCTACTGTGATGACTGGAGGAAAGATGTCTTTTTCTGCTGTATTGTCAGGATCCCCATTTTCAAATACAGTATTAAGAAGAACAGAAAGTGGAATGGAAGGTTAGACTTAGTATTAATTTGACAGCTAATTAATGAATTTGACACTTTTATCTGAAAGCTGGGAATGTATTCCTGTGGTTTTTTTTTTTACTGTGGAAAAAACAGAGCATAACAGACAGATCTGAAGTATCATATTTTGGGGACAGCATTAACATGCTTTTTCATTTGTGGTCTTTTGGGGGGTTAAGACCACCTATGGTTGGTGAAATTTTTCAATGTATGAAGAGGACAAGGTGACAGGCCAGAGCAGAAAGGACAGCCAAAATCTTGACGCTTGCAAAAACTACCTGCTGTCCTGTGGCCTGTTATTCTGCAATAAAGATGCTGTGTGAGAGATGAGCCTGGCCTTTCTGGTGCATCACAATAGAGGAAAAAAGAGATAGGTGTTCTGTTTATCTGCTGTGAATCAACAAGAAGGAGGTCAGCAGGAACATGAAATGAATTTTTATGAGAATGTTGGATGTCAAAAACTGCTCTCTCTCTTGTCTGGGTTATCACTCCAGCTCTTCTTCCTGTATTTATATTTCTGACTTCTAGTAGGAACAATTAAGAAGAAACAATGAGCCTCTGCTGTCCTGACATAAAATCTGCAATAAAATCTAGCCTCTGGAAGAAAAGCTTAGAATCCATCAGGGAGAAAAATACATCCTCATGATAATTGTTTAGCAGTGGCAGAGTGCTGAAGACACTCTGAGGATATGAGGCATGAGATTATAAATCTAATAAAAATGTCTGTAAAGTAGAAAGTAATTGAGATGTTTTAGAATACATTCAGGAACCATGAACTGACACAGTAGGACAAAAATCTATCAGTCTACTTGAAAGGACAGAACCAGCAGCCTTGCAGCTTACCCTTCAAGGACAATAACAAGTTTTATTTTTTCTGCACTACACCTTGGAGGAGGTTCCAGTTTTTAAAGCACAGTAGTGCCAGAACAGGTTCTGGCAAACATGAATAATTGAACAGAAATGCAGAGATTCTCAAAATATAAATGAAGATTTTTGGAAAGCACTCAGAGGAAATATATAGGCCAGGTTTGCTACTCTTGGATTCATTTATATCACTAAACTTGTCCTGTCTCCACTGAGATCAGTGAAGTTCTGCTGGTGCAAAACTTCAGCAAAAATAGCTGTGAATCAGATCCAGTATTTGCAGGGGTCATCGCTTAAGAGAAGAGGCAGTGGGTATCCTTACAAGCACTGATGTAGATAGTATGATTCCATAAGTATTAACAGAATTCCTTAAGACTTCCATCAGTCAATGCTCTGAGATCAGAATCTGCTCTTCCCTTTTGTTCCAGTGACACATTACCACTCTGTGTTTGTGTTTATTGCCTTAGACACTAATGAACCTCAACACTGTCTCCAAAGACATAGTGCAGATTATGAAGTCTAATGACTTCCCAAATTTTTTGTTCCTTGAAGAGCTCATCTATGGAGCAAAGCCAGGTCCTGCCCTCTGCCAGTAGCTTTAAATTGGCAGCAGCCTCAATAAGTAAATTGGGAAATAAAAAGAGGAAAAGACTAAGACAAGGTGCAAACTGAAGGGGTGTGGGGGGCACATGAAAAACCAGAAAAAGACTCTTGAGTAAGGAAAGAAAAGAATCTGAGTCAGTAAAGCTTTGGAGGAAAGAGAGAAAATGACAAAGAAACCATTAAAAGATGCAGCAAAAGATAGAGAAAGAAGGGTACTAAAGAAACAAAGAAGAGTGGCTGGGGAGAAAATAGGGGGATTTCTTACTCATCATTTCTTGAAACAATTTTTTCTTCTTCATCACGTGTTTGCTGATCATACAGGAACTGCTTTTAGTTTTTGAATTGTACTAAATCTTCTCCCACAGAATGTATATAGGCTTTGGGCTGGGGCAAGGGAACAAAGGAGCTATAAGGTCTCGTGTCTAGACTGGAATACTAGCCATAATCTTTTCCTTTTCTGTGGTTAAGTAATATTTGACTTTTATCTTAGCTGACTTTGAAATGTCAAGAATAGCATCAAGGCTTTGGCCTGTTTCTAGTATTCACAAATCCCAGGCACTCAAAAATGGAAAAGAATTTACTTTCTTCCCCAGAGCTTTGTACAGAAAGGATATTTCCAAAAACAATACCTAGAGAATTAAAAAACCAGGCAACAGAACCTCCTTTTTACCCAAGCAGCCTCTTTTAAAGCTGAAGACAGTGTGCACAGTGTGCCATTAGTGCCATTGCCTGAGAAGTGCATGTTTAAGAGCAGCTTTACACTCCCCATGTAAGCCTTTGAAAAGAAGGCTTCATTCAGACAATTCCTTTTATATATCCATGCCTGCATTTCTTACTCTCCCACACTAGGAGAACAAAACCTATTTATTTAAACTTCTGTTTACTCCTGCTGGCTAGTCCTTATTTCATCAAGGCTGGATGATATCCAGTAAGTGGTTCAAGACACTTGAGATGCAGAAAACATCCTGTCCTGTCCAGAAAAAGACCTGTGTGTTTGCCTGATTTGAAAAGCCATTGACTATTGATGATTCATTATTACCAAGAACAGAAATCAATGCTGCTTGACACTAGAAGGCTAATCATCCAGTCCAAAGACATACAGCAGTTTGTTCTCTAGGCTTAGTGGTTATGGGATTTTGAAGATAAAGATCACATTACTTTCACTAACATCCTCTCCACTTGCATTGATTCACTGGTTCTGACCCAATTTAAATAGCTGCTGCCTTTGAGCTATTTATGTTTGAAACAATGCCATGTTTCAAATGAAAACATAGAATCACAGCTTCCAAGCTATATGAAACATTCATTTCCAGCACTCTGTGAAAATACTGGCTCCAAAGCTAATTCAGGAATTGAAAGATAGGGGTGAGAATTATCAAAATAGTGTAGTTTCACAGGATGGTATCATTAATCTTACACAATTATTTTGGAAATGTTCTGTTTAGGCCGTTAGGTAGTCTCATAGGCAGAGAGAGAAGCATGTATCTAAAGAAGAGAAAATTGAAGAGCAGCAGCTAAACAGGAACGTGAGACAGAAAGGCGGACACATGATCGCTTTGAAGTGCAGGGGGTGAGGCAGAATGTGGGACTGGAAAGGAACCTCTGTGTGATTGAATTCAACTCCCTGTGATGACACTGTAATGGCATCAACATTAGGCTCAGATGGATCCTCAGAGTATCCACTCCCCCACCTAAATCTCGTACCATAAAGAAGTCTCTGAGACCATGTAACAATTACAAGACTATTAGTACAAAGGGTAAAAAACTTCAAAAATTACACCATGGCGTCACTTTAAAGAGAACAGAAGAGACGCACAGTTCTGCCGTTAGCTGAAACATCCCTGGAGAATTTCTAACAGATGGACCCTGCACCATGCCCTGCAGGACAGCAAAAGCTGCTCATCCTCTGCCAATCTGATGTGAAGGAAAAACTTAATCCTCACATAAACCCTAAATCTGGCAATTAGTTTAGCCCTGGGAATGTGAGCAAGATACGGCAGCCAGCAATCTGATAAATTTGTCAGATTGTAGTCCTGACCTAGCTCTAATTGTGACCCATCTATTACATGTCAGAGGAAGCAGATTCACAGACTGTGGATCTGCCTGTTCCTTGCAGTGCAATTGCCAAATATCCCCTAGAATAGCAGATATAAGGAATAAGGAGCTCAAATTTTATGACACATGCAAAATACTGATTTCCCTCAATTGCCCCTTGCTTTCTTGCTCAAGGCCAGACCCAAGAGCTGAAGCACATCCAGAAGCCTGGCAAGAGAGTGGGAGATTTGTGCATTGAAACCAAAACGCTTGCCTAGTCACACGATCCATGCAGCAACTACTGCACCATCCCTATGCCTGACCCAGGGCCTGTATCCCTCCCACCATCAAATAAAATGGCCATTTTGGGGCAGTGAAAATTCATACTAGAGCCCTCTGCAGTCTGTATTTTAACAGTAAAGTGTTCCAGCCTGTCATGGTTTAAGTCCAGCCAGTATCTCAGAGCCACGTAGTCACTCTCTCACTCCCCCCACTTCCTCCCCCTGCTCCCAGAGTGATGGGGAGGAGAACTGAAAGAATGTAACTCCCAGGGGTTGAAATAAGAACAGCCCAGTAACTAAGGTATAACACAAACCACTGCTGCTACCACCAATAATAATAATGATAAAGGAAATAACAAGGGAAGAGAGTACAACTGCTCACCACCCGCCAACTGATACCCAGCCCGACCCGAGCAGTGATCTCGCCCTTCCGGGTAACTGCCCCCAGTTCTACACCCTAGGCATGACGTGCTGTGGTATGGAATACCTCTTTGGTCAGTTTGGGTCAGGTGTCCTGTCTCTGCTTCCTTCCGGCTTCCCCTCCTCCCTGGCAGAGCATGAAGCTCAGAAAGTCCTTGGTCAGAGTAAACATTACTGAGCGGCAACTAAAAACATCAGTGTTATCGGCGCTGTTCCCAGGCTGAAAGTCAAAACCACAGCACTGCACCAGCTACTGAGAAGGATGAAAATGACTGCTACTACTGAACCCAGGACACAGCCCTACCCAGGAGTTTTCTAATGTCAGATATCAAAACCTACCTTGCATACCAACACCAACTGACTGGGGCAGGGCTGTACATAAACCCAGTGAAATGAAGCCAGCACAGACCTAGTTTACCCTCTCCTTCTGCGCTCAGCCACAGCCTTTGGCCTTCAATCTGTAAAACTGAAACCCTAAACTTCACTTCTTTCTTCTCCTTGGGCCATCACATTTTGTCAGTCTGGGACTCAAATACATCACAGCAGCCCATCCCAGTGTTCAACTTAAACCCAGACAAAAGACAATCCAGCTCAATGACTACTCTCCTCTTTTACTGCCAACACCCCTCCTCCAACATTTCTAGGTCCAACTCAATGAGATTCTAGAGAGATAACCTTTGACAGTGGCTAAAAAGGCCAGAATCCCTTTCCAGTTCCCTAAACTGGAAAAGTTTAAGGCTGAAACAACCCAGCCTATTTCTAGGCTACTTTCTGCTTCCTTAATTGGTGATGTTCAAACAAGGCCAAGAAAGATGAGGTCATTTGTCATAAGTATAGATAAAGACAAACAGGATCAGTGTGCAAATGTTTGAATTGCAGTCACAACTGAAGATGAAGTAGCCAGTAACTCAACCACAGGCAAAGATAATGCTGTAGAAGAGGTTGGTTTTATTAAAAGGACTTGAGAAGTTTTTTTTTTTTTTAATCTCAAAAATATCAAAGAATGTCAAGATAAAATTTCATTTAACGTCCTCTGTTTGTTCTATTCTGAACAATTTCACCATCTTATCTCCAAGTAACTTGCTTGTCATTAAATAAATGTATTTAGCCTCTTTAGATTGTTTGCTTCATCAAAATCACTGAATAAATTCACTGGGTAGTCTTAACATAGCCACAGGGGAGTCAGTACTGTGTTATCCCATTAGGGAACAGTATATAGAACCCACAGACATGCAATACCAGTTGTGAATCTAATAAATCCCAGATCCTGGTTGGAGATTGACGGGATGGATGAAGAACCCGATGCTGCACTTTTTGAAGGACATTTGTGACTGAGCCCGCCCCACATACATGATGACTTCTACTCAGAAGGACCACAGGAAGAAATCTACATTGAAAACCTGCTAGATGTACTGCCTTGCCACTGAATGAAGGAGAAAATCTTACAAATACAACAGGAAAAGAACAGGGATGAATGTGAAAGCAGTAAGGTGTAGCCTGAAAGTGAAACTCTCCATCTTAATACACTCTGGAGGACTAGAATAAGTGCTTTCTAATTAGCTTGCATTTCACTTGGCATATTTATGGTTATCGCTGCAAAAGTAGACCAATATACAAGACTTTTTATTAAAGGGTCTCCAGAGGGAGGCATCCAAACCTGCCAGCAACCATGTTTCAGAGGTTTAACCTCTCTAACCTTTATGGCTCAGTTAAAGTTCTTCCTCCACATGTGCTGAACACATCATTCTGACATGAGAACTGTAATCTTGACTTCTATACTCTGTTTAACATGCAGCAACAGTACTTTTTATTTGGGGTTACCTTTTATGATTTGCTCACCAAAGTTTGCTCACAGAAGTCATGGAAATACTACACCTGGGTATTGAGTTACTGAAATCAGAGGCAGCATGTCAATGCCATGTTCATGACTAGAAGACCATTGTACATTGAGGTGTGAGTGATCCACACAGCAGTTAATCCCAGCAGCCTTGCTACACTACAGTGTGGTCTTCTGACCTATGCTGCGCTGCACAGATCCCTTGGCTGCAGGGTAAGCTTAGAAAGCTTATCGTAGTGGAGGAGACTGCACGCAGCTCCTACTTGGTACCTGCAATTACACCACCTGCATGTCCTTGCCTTTATCTAAAACTGCAGCAACAAGCTCTCCAGCAAACATCCTTTCTATCTGGCAGTAGAAAAGATGAATAGAGATATTTTAAGAAAATCCTGAAAGAACACTAAGTAACAAAAAAAAAGTGGTGTAACTCCTCAGGGGATGGATCTGGAGGCCTGTCTGAACCTCCACAATACAGTAATACCAGCATCTGAATGGACATAAGATTATTTATACTACCCTCTCTTTCTATATGACACTGATGCTGATAAGTAACATTTTAAGCAGTACTTGTCGTAATCTGAGTGCCTTTCTTACTGGGTTTATAACAAACCAGTGCCTCCTGGTATACAGCAACAATTAAGAAAACAATATCCAAGTCTCTACTCTCTTTTATGTACAGGACTGGAATCATCGTTCCTTTAGTCTTCCTCTCAGAGTGCTTAATCAGACTGGAAAAGCTATATATTGCTTGAAATGCTTCTCTTCTTCGTCATCAACTGGGAAACCATCCAGTTTGAATTCCGTACTCCTGATATTGGTGGCTTTTGATTGCGTTGTCCCCTCCAGTACAGGTGGCTGAGGCTGCCAGTACAATCCTGTCAATCTTTCTTCTTTTTTTTCCTTAAGGTTTACTGTCACTTGATTATAACAAAGAATTTTCAGGTCACAACCGTCCGTGTCACTGACACCTTGGACACCCAGCCCAGCCCTTTCCTGGCAGACCTTTGGTTTCCCATGTATGTTCATCTTGGTCACTCAAAAGCTTCTTGAGCACTACCTAGCTACTAAGCAAATGAGACAGCTGCATGTTTTACCCCCAGAGTGAACACTTTTCAGCCTATTTCTTCTCCTGTTCTCTGCTGAACTGGAATACACAGGAGCTAGATATTTGCATCTGGCACTAATTAACAAGCACCACACATCAGAGCTGCTAAATGTAACCATGTGGAAGGATTCAGTGATTTTGGCCATGTTGGTGCTGTGCCTTCCTTCCAGATTGTTCATTCATTTTCTCCTTTGGTAGAGCATCATCTTTTTTACTGTTTGCTTTCAGACAGAGATTCCCTAAGGGAATCCCTCAGATATTTCTTTAGACATCTCCCTTGTGTCTATAAAGCACAACAGAGTGTGATGTGACTTGGAGCCGGCTGAATGGAGCACAGCTCCTTTCCAGACAGTGCTCACTCAGCTAATTAGCTCTGCTGAGAAACCAGAGTCATTAAACCCCAGGCAAACAGCACAGTGATGACTCTACCTTTTTTCCAACACCAAAACTGTGCATTGTGCATCATTTTACCTAGGCTCCTACCCTCTTTCTGCTTGCACATCCAGATTGAGCAATTGCAAATTATACCCAAATTTGTCTCTACATTGGACATCTCTTTCTCCGGATTAAAATCCTACTTTTTTCTAGTTTTGGGCTATGGTTTTTCCCTGTACCTTTTCATTTACTGTCCACAGTAAAAACTTACCCGAAGTAGAATACACTTTTCCTCTCTTGCATATCCCCATGGTGAGCGTCCTGAGTCATCTGACAAGAAAACTGAGAAAGATCGTTAACCTTGTTTCCACTGCTTATGTTCAAGCAAAGGGGGAATGAAAATGCTTACACAGTATTACCAAAAAATAAAGTTAAAAAATAGATTTGTTCAGTGGTGACTCAATAAAAAGAGAAATTAGAACAGATGTATGATAGCTAGATATGGAAAAATATCATCCTTAGACTGTGGAAGCAAACCAGTGTCCTCAAAATGAGCATGCTCAGAAACCATCTGTAGCTAATGTACCATTATTCATACAGGGTAAATATTTTTTGTTTAAACAAGAAGTTTCAGCATTTCGTTGCAAGAATTGTGCCAAATCCAAATTGCTTATTGACAAGCTGTAGTAACTGTGTACAAACAAGAGATGAAGGATTTTAGCTTGTCTTTCATGATACATTCTGAAAGCACACAATGAATCATTCTCAAGTAAGTCCTATGCTGACTAAAGCAGAAAGGGGAATCTAGGCTCAATTTCCAAAAAATAGTAAAACCAAATGTGCCTCCAACTTCTATCTTTGGCGTTGGTTTAGTGTTTACTACCAGTAATGAGGGTCTCAGAGATTAAGGGTTGCTTCCTTGCAACAAGAAATGATTAGGGGAGCATGAAGATTAGCTGGAGGGGGAGAAGGAAGGGAAATAGGTTTCAGGAGAGATTGTTTGTGTTGCAAAGTGAAACAAGCAACGAAAAGGTTGAGTAAACTTTGGATCTCGGTATCTAAAATTAAAAGTGTCTGTTGATATGAAGTTCAGGAAATAACCCAAGTTAAGTCCCATTAATAGTTCTGGCAAAACTGGGTGGGTGAAACTGATCTGTGAGACACATAAGCAGTGGGAGAACCTACATGGTTCAGCATGGCTCACAGGGCAGCTCCAGGGTCAAGCTGCCTGGTGCTGAGGTCTCCATATGTGGGGGAAGTGCTGGCTGAGGGGATTATGTTGCTGCTACCTTCTTTGGCAGGATGAAAACATGAGCAAAGGAAGTGCTGTTTATATTGATGAAGCTACATCACTTCATGCTATCTAAATCTCAGCATGATCATGTAGCTGTGTGCAATAGCCAGTAATTTCCCTCTATCTTTGCTGTCAAAAACCAGGCTGCAACTATTTGATGTCCCTCAGGTTGATACTGAAGGACTTTTACTAACGACTTTATCAAATAATTTCCTTTTTTTGTTTTTTTTTTAAAGGAAATAGAACACATGGATTTGGTTGTTCTGCTGCACATATAAACCTGGTGCTATATGTGTGACATATATACACACATACAGAAGTTCATACACAAACACACATAGACCTCTCTGTATTTTGATGTTTTGACTACTGTAGTAAAGATGATCCAGAGACACCTGGGTGCATTAAAGGTAGTATCTGAATCAACTCTAGCCTTCTGGTTGTCCCCTTTGTCCATTATGATCCTCTGCACATTTGAGGTGACTTGCCCTAAAAGTACTTACTGGAGGTTGTGGGTGGGATAAAAGGAGCAATGTTCCATTAAAGCTGTTATCACAAGTACTGGAGTAAATTTTTATCTTAAAACACTTCATTATAACTCAGAAGCAATTTTCTACCCCAGTTATGTTGATTGTCATTAACTATGTGATAGGGAATTGTGTTTGCTAACGAAGCGCAATCCTGTAAATAGCACAAACATAGCTCATGAATACTTAATTGGGGTCTTGGTTTGAGATATTCCCCAGCTGACAGTGAAAGATGGACAACATTATCTTAGATGTAACCCCACTGAAGTAATGCACCACAAATGTCTCGCTCTTTCATGTATTTAAGGGAATTAGAAATAGTTTGCTGAAACTGACTTAAAGAATATTCAAGTCCAAAACACCCAACACGCTTTCAAAGCTGTGTCTTTGATTGTCATAATGGCCTTGGATTCCAAGTAATTTTCACTCAGTGCTCTAAAGCATTTCCAGTCTGATTACTGCTGTTAAATTGCCAAGATTTAATTCAGAAACTCATTTGCTATTTTGCTTGTTGTGTTAGACGAGGACATAAACACTTGCATGCCCTGGCAGAGGAGAAAATTGGAAAAGCTAGCACTATCCTGCAGAAGATCTGCAAAACAGGCTTTAAATTAACCGATATATGTGGATACTGCTTCACAGGCTTCTCTAGAAGTTCCTCAATGGGGCCATACAAGTACATAGACTGTTAAGGGTTACAGTTACAAGAAACCAATTGTATTTCATATAAGGCAAATAAAAGGCAATAAAAGCATTTCTTATTAGCTATGTACACATAATCTAAACTTCTATCTAGACAGGGATTTCCTGCCAAGGTCATAAAATCCTAGAATGATTGAATCCAGAAGGACCTCTGGAGGTCACCTAGCCCAGTTGCCTCCTCAAAGCCATCATGGCTAGAGCAACCTGTTCAGAGCCCCATCAAGTCCTGAACATCTCCAAGGATGGAGTCCACAACCTCTGAGGACAGCCCACTCCAGCACATGACTACCCTCACCCCAACCTCAGAGTCAAGCTTTTCAAAGCCTCCATGTGACCTAGGCTTTCTACATTACTGTGCTAGTAATGACATTTTGAATGCCATCTTATACAAAACCACCCACGGTGATGTAGCCAGTGGAGCTGCCTTGATCCTGCATCACCTGTCCCAGCAGGGCTCCGGCTGCTGACACAGCACTCTGAGGCTCTAGGTACCTGCTGTAGTTTAGGTTAATGGCAGAGACTCCTCCTGAGGAAGGCAGGTGCAGATCTGTTGCAGAACCACCACTGTTCCCACTGACAGTTTTGCTAACAAAATAAATGATATGAAAGTGAAGCCAGTCACTTCTAATGGAGATTAAAAAAAACAACAACAAAAAACAAACAGAAAAAGAAAGAACAAAGAAAGCTTTAAGAAGAACATCACTTTGCAATCTTCTTTGTAGCATCTGTATAAGCTCTGGAAATAGCTCAGTATTTGCATTTATGCACTGCCTTAATACTAAAACGCAAACACAGCATTTATAAACACATAAATACAAATATAATATACAAACCATAAATATTTAAATGCAGTGTTTATTATTTACATGGTGCTTTTCGTTCTCGAGACTTTCAGCTCGGCTCTTTTGCCTTGGTACATACAGACATGGAAAACCTTAATAAAATGAACCAATCTCCTAACCAATCATTTCTGATAAGGATGTGAATTCATGGGCACTCATTTCTGTGTAGGCACCATGAAAACCTCAGTAGTTATCATGGCCTTTTGCAACTGAGGAACCCTTTGTGTTCTGGTATACATCTCCCCAGGAACATGGCAGACACTGATCATGTAGGGGCAGGGAGCCTGTAGGGCTTCCAGAGACTTCACTCTGCGCCTACAGAAAAACTGCTGACTCCAAAATTGCATTTCAAGGCTGACAAGAGTTAATTTTTGCATGGCTTCACATAGCAGCCTTTGTCCTCTTGGGCTTGGGTGCTGACAAGAACATTAGCTGGTTCTGGAGAGTAATTCCAGCTCCCGGCACAAGGGCTAACCATAGTTCTCCCTACTCTCTATTGGTTATCCCATGCAGCTGCATGATGCGGTCTCACCAGTCCCTCAGTCCCAAACTTCCTCTTGACAAGAGAGGCTGAGTTATGGCTTCATTCTGGAGAATGAGTGGTGCAAACTTTTCATGCTGTCTCTGTATATTAAGGAACTCCATCCACCCCTCAGGATGGCTTGTACCCAACGCAGATCTATCTAGTCTACCATGGAAGACGAAGTGTGGCAGGCCTCAGTACCATCCCTATTATGCAACAGCATGAACTGTAGTGGCAAGTGAAGGTTGAACAGCCACTGGGTACATTTGCCTTGTTCCCCATACAGTGTGCACTGGTCTGATTGCATGGTTTGCATGAGTCAGGCAAGACACAAGTGCAGCATCTGCTGAAGAGGCCAAGGGCAAGAAAGATCAAAGGGCTACAGCAAACTATCGCACTGCAGTAGTGGTGGGAATTGTGCCTAGCAGGAATGAGCAGCCTGTCCCATCCAGACCCCAGACCCTAGCCTTGCAGAGTATGGGCACAAACCAGTCCACACCACCTGGCTCAGGAATGAAGGCTTGCTTGATAGTGTGGGTATCAAAACCAATCCAGACAAGAGTCCAGAAGCCTTGATCCTTTCTTTCCTTCCATTACCCTGCACTGTCTTATTCTTGCATCCCTCTACCCTGTGAGACAGGGCATTTCCAAATGGCTGCTTTTCTGCTGTGCTACACCAACACCACTAAACAGCCTGTGTCAGTCACTCTGCAAGAGCTGCTTTCCTGCCTGCTGAGTCAGGACAGATGGCAGGAGGGAACACAGCAAAGAACCTAATAAGACTGGGGAGCAGAGGGAGGACAAAATACCCAGTGGCTTTAAAATATCCAGTTAACATTTTAAGAAAGGAAAACAGTGTTTGTGAATCACAAGAGCTATTTCACTTCTCCCAGCTTTCCCACCTATAGCACTTGCAGAGATACCTTTGCTGACTCTTGCCTGTTCTTTCCTTTCCTTTATTATCTTGCCTGCAGTCACACACAGAGCTCAGCAGCTAGCTGCAGAGGGCTCTTCCAGGCTGCTGGTATTCTCAGCCACAGTGATTATTCCTTGGCTTTTATCCACCCAGAAAAGTTCTCCAGCCAATGCAATATCAGCTCTGGAAGGAGCAGTAACATTCTGCAGATTGTAGGCAAAGCTAAGCTCCACGTTTCATCCCACCTGCTGTGCATTTCTCATAGGGTGAGATACAAACGTGTTCAACAAGCCACTTTGTCGCTGGTCACTCATTTCATTTCTTGGGGGAAAGCTGTAAAAATTCACCATCCCTTGCTCTCATTCCCACATTTCTTTCTGGGTGCAAGCTTGTTCATCTCCAGGAAGAGATGAATACTGATTAAGAAGACATAAGCCAAGGCCACAGTTTTAAGTCCAGTATAGTGGGGGCTTGAGTGTGCAATTTCAAATACTGAGATAAAGAAAGCATCACCTTCTGTGTTAGAATTTGCCATCTCCTGGTGACTATCTGCCAGGCACGCACAGAGCTTCCTACCTTGTCTGCAGTGTCTGTTACACCTCTTTGCAGAAAAGGAGAGAATGAGAGAGGCTGAAACAGCCACAAAGCAGCGTCACCTCACCCATTCTGTCCTGGCACAAACCCACTCTGAGAGAGCTTCTCACGCTCTTCCCCTGCATCCACACTTGGCGTCAGGCAGACCCTTTTCCTCCTGCACACTCCATGTAGCGACGTTACTGCCTGGGGTACTTTTTTCCCGGGATCTCCCACCACAGCCACTTCCTTTGGCACCTTCCCTTTACTGCTGCTGGAGGCCCATGTGGCCCCTGGTAGGGAGCAGGTTACACAGAACTCCTCTTACAAGCACATTGAGCCCTTTCTATCCCACTGTTGCTGCAGGATAATGCTCCTGTATTATCCTCTGTTCTTTGGCACAAGTGAACATCTGGTCCTTTTCTGTAATTGATGCTTTCCAGAAAATTAGAGCAACCTTTCCTGCACAGATCTGGAGGCCAAAGGTCTGGAGGGGGCAGCTGGAACGTGACACAGGCGCATGCCTTGGTGAGAAGAAGTGCCTACAGGCGCTACATTTAAAGCTGTATTTCAGTTGACTGAGTTATCAGCTTGTGTTTAACAGCAACAGTGATGTTTGTGGTAGACAGGAGGTTTTTGAGCAGATACTGTTGTAGCAGAACGATTTGCATGTGATACTGTGCATATGAATACAAAGCCAAAATTCAGTTGTCTGCCAGTTAAAAGAGTGGATCAAGACTAAAAGCCATCACTATAAAGCCCACTGACACCCAGTCTATCTTTACATATTTCCCAGCAACAGGCTTAGGAGTCACCTCATACATACAGTGTGACTTTTTTGCCAGGTTAGACTCCGAATCTTTCATCAATGACCTTTCTTTCTCCAGTCTCTCAGTCTTATCTTCCCATTTGTTTAATATTAATCCAATTTTTCCACTCTTATCTACCTGTATCACAGCTTTTCTCCTTTAGGACAACGGGGTCACCATGAGGTTCTTAACAAATATGATGATCTGGCACTTTGTTTAAGTTTAATATAGTTATTTCTGTGAGCTATGGTGCTAAGGATGTCCTGTCTGCCAAGTGCTTTACTTGTAACACAAGCCAAGATGCATCACAAATAAGCCAAAATCATTCATTTATTGAGAAATAATTAAAAAATGAAACACTCGACAGCCCTAAATCTGATAATTCATCCAGACTCCTTCTTCAACATAAGAGGAGCATATGGTATACGAGAAAAATACAGAGGCCCCAATTCTTTATATAGTTACATTGATTGATTATACTAGCTCCCTTCAAACAGCATCATGCTGTCATGAAACCAGTATCACGCAGGTTGGTTTGATAGATAACCTTCATTTGCAGTTGAACTGTTCTTTGTCTCATCTTTGCTAGGAAATACCATGAAGTTCTGCTCTTTGTTGGGCACAAACTTTTGATTTTACTTGTTGAATTGCACATTGGCCCAGCTGAGCCCCACCTTATGATAACCATCAAACTGGTCTTCAAACTCCCCTCAAAGCCATAGGCTGCTCTAGGAGATCCTGCCAAGCTCACATTATCTCCCTGTGTAATTACAGCTTTTTAGTTCAGTGGGGTGTGATTAGCTCAAGCTGTAACTCATTTAGTGCACTATAATTACAGTGCACTCAGCTTCACAGTTGGTTTTTGACCTAGAAAGGATGAGTTCCTGAGGTTATTTTTAAACAATCTGTTGGCAGTGGTGGCAAGTATTACTGATTCTCACAACAAAAACACATGAAATTTGACAGGCATTTGACTGTCTTGTTAGTGGCTGCCAGTATCAAGCATCTCTAGATATTCCTGGGTATTTTGCATGGTGTTTGCCTGTTATTTCAAGACTGTCTCTTCCTTTAGTAGCAGATGCCCAGTGGAATGAGTCTCTGGTAAGTGATCTGATGGGCCAATGTGACTGGAAAGGGTTCTGCTTTTAAATAAAAGAAGGGGGGGAGGGGGCAGATTTTTTATTAACTATGGGACTGTTAATTTGTTAATTTCTGATTAGTTATCAGAAAGATGAACATGCAGGAGCTGCTGGAATGGTAAAAGGCAGTAAAAAATACAAGCTGTGCATGGGGAAGTTCCCATTTTAGAATGGGGAATTGTACCTTAGTGCAATTAGAGCAGCAGATGCCTAATGACTGGCCTAAAAAATATGTAAGTACATCTTCTACTAGAAATATCTTATGACCATTTACTGTTATAGGCTTGTGTAAAAACAAGGGTGACAGGAAAGCCACCTCAAAGGATTTTTCTCCTTCTTCTGCATGTTTTTGAAAAACCAGTTTATTTTAATTAATCCTACTAGGCATTGTCACATCAATTTTGCCACCCCTGTGTAGGAAAGCTGCCAATTCATTTACAGTACAGTGGTGAGTTGGTGAGTTGCCTGCTACTCACATAAAATAGTTTCTCTTTTCTTTCTGTGTTAAAATGATCCTTCCTGAAAATGTCTTTCCTCTATGTTGCTTTCACAAGGTATTTCTGGTCATAAAAATGCTGATAAACTACTTCACAGGACCAGAATTGCTTTTCACCTATTAGGAAGGAAGAATTGGTTACATGAGCTGTAAAGGAAAAACTAAACTGGATATTTCTTTGATCAGTAAGGAAGGAGTATTCTCCATTTAAAATAGTCTGGAGGGTTGGGCAATGCTTTTAAATTGTACATAATGAAGGACAATGGCTTGCAGTATTGCGAAAGCTTGGTATAACCTTCTCTTGGTATTTTGTACCTTCAGGTGGCAGAAAGGGGCGTAGAAAAGCAGTGCTGGTACAGATGTAACTGTAACTGTAGCACAATGTGTAATAGGCTATACCACTGTTGCAGAAAACAAACTTTTCAGCTCTGAGGACGTCAAAAATCTCCTTGCTCTGCAAGAGGTGATGCTGGTAGTCAGTTTTATTAAGGGTGACCCTGATCAGAGAGGAAATCCCTGCCAGGGAGGAGTAGCGGAAGAGCTCCAAGTATGCCTGCTTGAGGGGAGAAGTGGCTGCCCTGATGCAAGAGGCGGATTTTTCTCAAAAGCGAGTTAACTTCTCTTTTGTGTGCGAGGCTGAGCTCTCTGAATTGCTCTGATGTTCCCTGTCACTTATTTCTTGCTGATCTGTCCTTTTAGTCCAAAGGCTTCCTAGGCACCCCAACCAAAGCATCAAGATCATGGTGTCCCAGCACATTAGCAGCGCACTGCTGGCAGCAGGCACTATCTGTGTGAACTCTGCATTACAAGGCCAAGCCACTGAGCTTTCTTGCATGGAGAAATTGAAAGAAAACTATCAGTTAGGCCTGCAGAGGGAATCTGAAAGAGAAGAAACCCAAGGACCTTCAAGAACTGTTTTTCTTTAGGCTCCGCATGCCCACGTGTGTTGTACAGCCTCCGTGGTTAACGAACATGAACGACGTTGGTTAAAAACAACGGGAAGCAAATGTAATCCTTCCAAAGTGACACTATGATAGATGGAAGCTGTGGGAAAGGGATTCATTTACTATCCATGACATACAGTGGCTACTCTTTACACATAAGGATGCTGTTCTTGCATATCCCAAAGGGTTGTGTAATTCTAACAAAAGTTTCTGCTGCTCTAGTCCAGGGTGGTTCGGATTTGAGAACACTTTCCCAAGCTCTCTTGTGGTTCAATGCGCATGTTATTAAAAGCATGGGTCTGCCACTGTTTGCCATGCTGGGAAATGTTATATGTAGTCAGGACAAAGGAAAATTTGCTAATGGAAACCTTATAACCTGACAGAGGTGACTCAAAGTAAAAACTTATTTGCCCTTTCACATGCCCTCTCTGCATGCTGCACGCCTCTCATTTTTCCCCTGTCATATTCTAAGCCATTATTTCACAAATTCAGTTTCTACAACCAGGACAGAAAACACTGATTATCAAAGCAGTTACTGCTTCATGAAACGCTGTCCAGCTGCTTTTATTGCTTAGGGTCCTGCTAGAAAAAATGAATGAATAATTGTACAGAGAAGGAGTGTTTCCTTCCAAGCAGAGTGGAGCATATGTCATGAGCTAGTTATTAAAACAACAGTGTGCATCAATATATTAGGTGACATTTTGACAAGTGTCATTTCAATTTTATTAATATTTAATTACTATTTCCTTATTTTGCAGGGGTATTTCAACTGTGGCAGCTACAAGGTTTAAAAAAAAAAAAGTAAAAAAAAATCTTCTGTATTAGAATTCCAAAGGCCTGCTCTTCAAAGAAAACCAGCTTAAATATGAGCTCTACATTTGTATGAGATGGTGCACTAAAGCCAGCAGGAGTTTTGTTAGTGAGGTCAGCTTCTCGGATGTTTAGGACACTTGTAGAGAAGTGGTGTCTGCAATTCAGCTGCTGAGGAAGCAGAGTGGGATGTGTGCAACTTGACTGAAGTTTCTTGTTTGGACATGTCCAGAATAAACAGCCCTTCATCTCTAGAAGTGTTCATATACTTGTCTACAGGATGACAGTGACAACAAAGAAAATAAGAGAAGAAAAAAAGGGATATTTCAGTCTGCCTGTTAAAGCTAGACCAGCATGCAGAACAGATGAAGATCTCCATGGCAGGGAAAATGGAGAACAAGAGGCAATGTGAACCTGCAGCCCGCTGAAAAGAGGACTTGATTTGATTTGGAACATGGGTGGGAAACATATCCCACCCTGCCTTTCTCCTCACAAGGCTATGTACAAGCTCTTCCTTGTCCCCCAAAATGTTAAATTTCTATGCTGTACCCCTCCGGAAGGCAGAGTGGGGAAGGAAGGTACCAGAAAGTCAGGGTAGGCGCCTAAGAAGAAAAGGGAGTTCATCCTGGCATTAGGAAGGAACTGGGATTCAGGAACACACCCTGCAGTATGCTTTCCTTGCAGCTGTGTTCTCCTCAGCCCATCTAATCAGCACACAGGGCGGTTTTCTTCGCATTTCTGACCACCACACAGAGAAAAGGTTTAACTCCTGGGTATGGATTTGAGGATTTGGCTCCAGCAATAGAGTTTTGTAGATCCAAATCAGTATGAAGCTCATCAAAGGTAACGCGCTGCTTAGGTATTGGGATATTAGGAGCAATTTTCATGCACTTTGGTCATCTGCCATATGTAACAGTGAATCAAGGCCCTCTTAAAGTATAGCAATTACTGACAGCAACTTTTGCCCACCTGAACATCTCAGACCATCCTAGTCTGTTCTATTTCCTACATTTCTTTTTCTTTGTGTGAATATGTATATATGTATATTGCACTTATGAGGGAGGTGAGAGCCTAGCACATCTGCTGTTGTGTTCATTCCTTTCTCTTTGTTACTCTTCTGGAATACATTCCAGTTCCTCACCCCACTTGGACTGGAGTGATGAGCAGTCTTATTCAACATTTCGGCTGCTCTCTACCTTATGTTTTGCTTCTTAATGAGCTGAAAGGGTCAGATTATTAGCATGAACTTGTTCCAGTAGCTGGTCTGACTATTCATACTTTCAAGCACTGCTACTTAACTAGTGCCAATTACAGATGGTCTCCTAATTTGCTTTTCCTTGCAGAGTCAGTGTCCCACTGCCTAACAGAGTTTCTGTGAGTATTTCCCTCTACAGCAGTTCTGACCCAACTGTGCCCTCTTCTTTAAGAGGATTTAAACATCTTCATTACATCACCTTTATCGTTCTCTGGCTTCCTTCTGTGTGTAAGGTAGTCAGTCTCCCCATCACACAGAGGAGAGAGTGCAACTTGAGGGTCTTGCACCCCTTGATCTGGTTTAGGGAAGTGAAGATTCTTTTGGCACAGTTCAGATGCATTTGTTGGTTGCAGGGCTCAAAAAATTAACTCAGCATCACAGTAAACAAATAAGAGGTGATAACCTTCCCCCCCAACTAAGAATCACAAACATAAGGCAACAAAAAACCATGAAAAAAGCAGGTCCTTTTGTTAGACTGCAATTTGAAGTGTTTTCTCATTTGACTTTCCATCTTTAAACCCTTGGTCTGTCTATGAAAACACCAAAAATTCAGAAATGGTTAAATGCTACTGAGACACACATATTAATAAACCATAATTAAGTCTTTCTTTGATTTTCTGTACTTATACTATGCTCTTGTACATCTTAAGTTTAAGTTGTGTGTCTGTAAGTGAATGAACATATACGATATTCCTCTTTACCTGTGTCAGCAGAGTAGCAGCTATCCATCATTGTCACATTTGTTTATTGGTCTTACTGTCATCCACCCAGACCTGTAAGCTATGGAGGTGTTCTTTTGAGAGATGTGGCCTTTCTTTACTGACTATTCCTTGCAGACAGCTGTTGCTAATTTAGGAAGAATTGTTCTTTTCAGGCATTCATGCACTTACTTTTCCAAGGTATTACATTTTTCCTGCTCCTTAGAAACCTATGTGAGTATATAAATGGATTTACATATGTGGATTTTAAAAGAGACCAAAAGAACCCTCTCTATTTAGAAAGTAGAATAAGAAACATCATCCAGTGCATTCTGATGATTTAATACTGGTTTTTGTGGTGTTGGGTCATGATAGATACTATAATTGATGCAAAATGTTTAGTGCCAAATGAAAATATAGAGTACTAATAAAACACAAGCAAATAAACACTTAAAAAAAAACCCAACAAAACAACAAAAAAAAACCCAAACAACAACAAAAAAGGAAAGCAGTTTCAGATATTTCTACAATCTGAAATGAGATTTTGATTAGAGGACTGGGGGCTAGGCAGGGCAGGACTAGGCATATTGAACAGATACAACTTCCTCTGCTTGAGTAACTTTGGTTTCCAGTCAAGGAGAAAATATGAGTAGAAGATGGTGCTGCTTAAATATAACAAACCTGGATAGATCATTTGTCAAAGCCAGAAAGGTCACCCAGGGATCTGCTGAGAACACTGCATTGCTCTTTATTAAACTGGATAACACACACAAACTCTAGTCCCATCTGTACCGGACATCCAGAGATTAATATAGGATTGCAGCATTATAGTTGTCATTATAAAGCCTTTCCTCCACAGATAAAAGAGCTTCAGAGTCATTAATAGATGAGACCATATGGTGTCCCTCCGAAAAAAGCTCTGTAAAGATGAAGCACCGACGCAGCAGTGGAAAGGACTCCTCTGAGTTACTGCTTGTGTTGAAAGATGTGGTGGGGCTGTGGGTCCATTTGCTGTATCTCACAGAGGATTTTTATCAGCAAACAAAGCACAATGGCTGCAGAAGAAGGTGCTGTACCCTGACATATTTTTACAACAGGAAGACCACTGCTTTTGAAACCTCACTCTTCACCTTGGGCTGTATGGAGAGCTCTGTTTATCTCTATTCTCAGTGCGTCAGCAATGTTGTGCTCCTTGAGTCCTGAAGTACGCATCTTTAGCCAAAGAGTTGGGCCTGGCACAAAGAACAAAGTCTGTGCTGGCTTCTGGGCAGCAGGAGTGAGAAAAGCATTCCTACATAGGAGTAAACCATATAAAAAATATCATTTTGGAAAGTCAGCAACAAAACTAGAAACAGAATCCCATTTCTCTTCCACTTTCTTTCTACATGGGCACAATGAACTTAGATGTTCACTACAAAAAAAAAAAACAACCTGTATTTGAGAATGCCAAGGCTTTATTCAGCACTAACCTGTCTTCAGTGAAGTTAATGGACAGGCAGCAAGGATGAATTTTCTTTTGATCTAACTCACAGTAAGAGAGATTCCCTAATCAGACAGTTATTTGCTAAACAGTCCATTTTAACGTCTTTCTTGGTTCTTCCCCTTTCATTTACCTCTTCCATTTCTGCAGTTAATTGTGCTCAGAGCTTCTGCAAGAGCTCTACAGAGAAAGATTAATGAAACATCCTGTTAATTCAACTCCCTTCCTTTACGTATTGTACCTGGAGCACGCCGAAGTGAAGGGACAATTTTGGTTGTATTGATGACTGAACATTCCAGTTCCTCTGCATTGACAACGTTGTAATAGAAATCATACCTGTCCTGCAACAACATTAGTGTAGGAAGCTGGAGGGCAATTTCTTCTAGAAAGAGCAGTTATTTAAGAAAAGATGTGTGGTATAGTCTTGTAGGTGTGTAGGAAGTTGCTGTTTCTGGTTTTACAGCATATTTTAAATTACTTTCCTATTCTCTTCCCTCTGCCCTCTCAGTATCCAGATGTTTTCAGCAACGTCTTTTCAGCTTTAGTTTCTTGTTAGTCCCTCTTCTCTTTCTTCTCTGTTTACTAATTTCCATCATTAGCTAATAATTGTATGTGTTGCTTCCATTCCATTTGGAAAGTGATTTTTGGCCTTTCATAGTGTCACAATGTGGTTTCTTTTCCTCAGGAGAACCTAATTCTTCCTACATTCCAGACTCTTTTCTCAAAATACCTGAAATGGTGAAATCCCTTATCCTTATCCGTTATTATATAGGTCCCAGTGTTTGTATTCATCCAATAACTCCCTCCTCCAGTCTTCTTTCTAGGCACCTTGTCCTTTGTCACCACTGTCCACCACCTCCCCATCACTTCTTACTGTACTCCAGCTCTTGTCCTGTTGCTGCCAGGATTAGTGCAATAGAAGGAGCACTGAAAATCTGTGAGAGAGAGGGTCATTGCTCTCAGCTATCTCAGCAGACCACAAAGTCTGCATCAGCTAGCAGCATCTGCTTCAGGGCTCTTAGTCCCTACATCTCAGCTTGTGCAACATATGTGCTTCCTGCAGATCAGATTTCCTGGGAAAATGGGTACCAAACTCTGACAAGTGTTTATGGAGTGCAGGCTAACCGAGCTACTGCAGTGATTTATAACCTTTTCAAAAATGGTCTGGACACAAGAAAATAGCAATTTTCTGACATGAGGGCATTCCCCTGACAAGTATCAGCTTCTATCTCTAAAGCAGGAAGGCAGTAAAGAATAATTTTTAATATGGACCAAAACTGTATATTTCATTTCTCAGTTCTTAGAAATTTTTCTTCCTGAGTTTTTAAGTACTGTTAGAATTCTTTAGATTTTTGTGCTGCTTTGACAACAAAAGAATGTATCAACCTCCCCAGCTCTTCAGTCAGTGTAAAACTGGTTCCTGTGCCCCAAGCTGGTCACACCAAATGTTCTTTCTGCATTGCTGGTCCATGGCTGACATAAACTAGTTTCTCACAGCTGTGCCAGCCTACCTAAAGTAAGCAGCTCTATACTGTCTCCAGCTGAGTCATGCAGACAGAGGGAACAATCTTTTTTGTAGGAAGACTGGGAAGCTTTTCTAGACTGGATCATCTCCCTACCATCTTCACTCTCAGACTGTTTCTCACATCACTGTAGGAAGCACTGACACATTCGCCAGCAGACGTAGACCAAACATGGAGCAGCACTCACTCATGCTGTGGAGTCAAGGGAGGCTGCCAGGATGGGGAATTTCTGTGTAGCCAGCAAGGTGGCAGGAGAAGAATGTCCATGCCTCTCTGGTGCTAGTAGCTGCTCTTCCTAAATGCAGCTGAATGGAAGGACCCCTTCAGTGAAGGATGTGCTAACCTGGATGTTTACATTAGCCAAAGGAGGCTCTTTAGATTGCTCGTGAGGGCCAGATTATCACCCAAAGTGCTATTCAGATTGAGTGGCAACATTCACTGCTATGTCACTACAGCACAAGATTCATAATACATCCTGACCACACCCCTTTCAACTCTGCTCTATCAAGGGTTTTGCCCTGCTCTACTCTGGCTTTTTCACTTTTTTGGCTTCTGGAGAGGGGCGTCTCCATCTCCATTTGTTCCTCTTTCCCTCCTATCATTAGACTTTAGTAGCCTATCAGACTTGCTCATAAAGCCATCTCTCTCCTTCACAAAGATACGGTTCCTGATGTCATTCCATCACTTCAAATCAATCACATAATATTCCAACTCCTGCAGTCTTTTACAGACAAAAGTAACATTACAAAACAACTGCTTGGCTGTTTATTGATACACATTAGTACCCGGGGAGAAATAAGAATGAGCACTCCAATGCTGGTTTCTGTGTGTCACCAGCAATTTCTCTGTGAACCCTGGATATGTGACTCCAGCTGTGACAGAGAAGCAGGTGTGAAAAGGCAGTATGGCAGCATCCTCCAGTTTTCCACCATATGGCTGGTACAGGGCTCACAAGGTGAAACACTGAGGAAGTGAGTACCTGTGTGAAAACCATAAGCTACCAAAATGCACCTATGACTGAAAGGTTAATAAATTCTAGGCCTGCGTCTCAGGCATGAGGAAAGATCACTAAATCAATAGACATTGATATTATTATTATAGATATTATTGTTGGGATCAATCCCCCAAAAGTCATTCCATCTGCTAGCTCTGAAAGCCTCTTCCAGTCTCCAATCTTATCTCACCCTCCCCTAGCACAAGAAACTACTCCCTTCAATTCTCCACCCCTCCTGCACCTTGCAGAGAGCTTAATTGCTCTCTCAGCTTCAGTTCTGAGCAACAGAGAGGATAGTTGGATATCTTGCAGATAGCTAAGCCCAAAAGACACAACAAATTCACGTTCACACTTCCTCCTTCTCCCTGTTCCTAGGTTGCACAGCAGTATATTGCTTTTTATTTGCTGGGTCAGCTCTCTGACCAGCAAGTAGATCAAACTGGAATGAAGGCTTTGCCCTCTGCCCAGGTACACATAGTGACAGGAAGCATATTAACAGCTGTGAATATTTGGATGTCAGGTCTCGGTAGCATCCTTAAGGATGTATGTGACCTTCTCATGTCCCAGAACAAGTATTTGGCTTGGACCATAGTCCAGCTCTAAGTTTAACCCTACTCTGCAGGGTTCTGAAGCCATTCATTGCTGATGCCTGCCTGCCTGCCAGCTCCCAGCAGCACCAGCACACAGCAGAAGGCTCCAAATGTTGCTCTTGCTGTCAGTGAAAACAAGATCTTCTGGGGCATATCAGTGCTGCTGTAGGTGAGAGGCAACAGATGGAAAATAGGTTTAGAAGCTCTGGGGACATCCATGATGCTCCAGGGAATGCAGATGGCCTGGAACAATCACAGTAAAAGCAGCAATAAAATCATTCAGGGCCTCTTACCTTACTAGAGGCAAAGGAGCAACTTGGCCACCTCATAAACAATGCCTGTGACAGATGGTTGAATATCTATCTATTCAGAAGTTGCTAATGCAGGGAAGTATTATGGCAAACCCCCAATTCTGCTAACCCACAAATTCTAAACAGAAGATACACAGTTGTAAGGTTCACTCAGAAACCAAAGAGCATCAGTAAGGAAGTAGTACTTCCTTACCTTTGTCTAATCTGGCTCATTAGAAGAACAAGAAAAATACGAGAGCTGATGTTTTAAGTTATTTTCTCTCTGTTCCACTGACCCTGATCTTGAAAAGAATGCTGAATTCATCCACACTGCATTCAATCTTCTCCTGGTGCCTTCACTAGGTGAGGAAAAGCCTTTGAATCTTTACCTATTTAAAATTATGCTTGTACTAAGAGAGCACAGACAGAAGCATTATCTCTTGCTGCAGGGTTTCATAGCTGGGTTACAATTTGAGGAAGACAGAAGGTGTTAGGAGAGCAGGAGACAGCACTCTACTTGCTGAGTTATTCCATCAGCCCTAATAGGTTAACTTGCAGAATAGCACACCATGTAAGAAAGGTACAAGAACTGGACCCTGAAAAAACCCCAAAGTGTCTGACCAAATATTTCTGTAGCTGAAAAACACTTTATTCATTTATCATAAAAATGAAGCAACACAGAAAAAGACAACTTTGGCACAAGTTGCATGAGCACCTGATAGCTGGTTGCTGTTCCCGGTGGCTCAGGAAACCCTTCTGAACTGGGTTATTCTACAGTTCTATGAGATTTCCAAACCCTCAAGCAACAATTTAAACAACAAAATGGAAACTACATGTAAAAGCCTTGTATTATGAAGGAGAACTGTTCTTTGGAGAGCTTCACCTCTCCAAATCCAGGTGTGTTCTGTGGTTCTATCATTCCTGCTTTTCTAAGTGGAGGTGAAAGAACTCCGCTTGGGATACAAATGTAATGGGTTTAGTAGTTAAGTCAGAATAAAATCAGAATTTAAGCACATGCATCCACCTAATGCTGTATGAATATGTTAGAAAAAAATAAAGTTAAAAATAATATCCTACTTCTACAGGTTACCTCTGTACATAGTTTTTTACGAGGAGGATAGCAGGCCTGAGGATAGTAGGCCTAAGTCTATTCTGCAACTTTGTATTTGTACCTGTACAGTTACAGCAGCTGAAAGTTTAGCTAAGAGTTCCTGTTTACAGTCCATATTCCTAGTTATCATTCTAACTGTTCTGCATTGTACCTGAGCACCTAATAAAGAAAAAGTCATCCAAAAAAACATAACCTTCTCTTGAGGGCCTAGTACCCAGTTTGCAAGTAGAAAGCTGGAAAAGTAACTGATGAGTGCCTTGCTAAAAGACATACAGAGAATATCTGTATTGGTGTCTGGATTTTAGACCTTGCTGCCTTATCTACCAGCTCCTTCACAGCAGTGAATAAAGACTTAATACCTGTAGCAAAATTCTATTTCCTCATATTGTTTAAATAATTGATGGTTATTTTAATTTTTATTTATTTATTTTAAGGTGTTCAACCACTGTAACTGCTGGAGATTGCTTCCTTAGAGGTTAGGTTTTGGCTGATTCTTCTTGCTGTTGCCTGTCTGTAGTTGAGAAAATCCTACCATCTGCTGGAGAGAAGAAAATCTGCTCTGGCTCCTGCAGCTGTAACTGTTCATCTTCCTGCACCTTATGTGCTCCTATCTCATTTTTGTTTCAGTATTTTTTGTTGCTGTTGTCTTAAGTTTAAGATGGCTTAATTAGTCAGACACTCACTCTATTCTTTAATGACCACTGCTGTTTCACAATGAGGTAAACATAACCTCCATTCATAGGAATTAGAAGCTTCATGTGGAGGAAAAAAAGCTTACTTCATCATATTTTTATTACTTCTTGAGGTATAAGGTGACTTGATCAAGTATGTTTCTGCAAAGCAGGCTTTACATGCTGACTAGAGCAGAATAGAGGAAAATTAGCTCAGTAATAGCACTCCAGTCCAGTACAGCTCTTTTGCAATGTCCAACAAGGTTACTCCTAGGAAGCAAGCCCAACAATCCTACCCGTGCCTTTGTCCAGGAACAGAAGCAACTTGAGTCAGCTCTTCAAATTCTGGTCAGTAGAGCAGGTGGACTGAGCTGCCTGAGCAATGCACTCGTCACATCAGATACTTTGTCATAGCTTAGAGGCCATCTAAGCATGAAAACAAAGAGAAGCCCCTGATCTCCGTTACCTGCTGCAAGCTTTGTCCACCATTTCTTCTTAAAGCACACAGTAAATGCAGCACTGACCCATGCACCACCTGTTTGTTGAAGCAAAAGGAATGCTGTCGAAGGCTAATGTGGTCTGACTGCTTTGGGGAACAAGATACCTCACTCAGAATCCCCTTGGGTCCCTTTTCACAGCCAGCTTTCTTCAAGACTCTAACCCAGTATAGAGCATGTGTCTATTACCTATTCGAAGCATGGTAACAGTTTCTCTTTGTCAGTCCTGCCAGCCTGGGGTCTGCTACAACACATTTCAGGTTACCTGAAGAAAGAACACATTACAGCAACCTCCCTGTCTATATTAATGCATTGATTTCTAGAGCTTTATTAAAGAAAACAAAAGGTCAGCATATTTGTCATCCCTAGCATATGGTCTTAAACACAGGACAGCAGCTCTTCCATGCAATCACACATAACATGCCTACAGCTTGTTCTTGCATCCTGACTCCAACTGCCAGGGATTTGATGGATCGATAGGCAGGAGCCAGAGCAACAGTTATGGCACTCTTAGACTTTGCCAGAAGCACCATCCTGACTCCTGAAGCAAACCCAAGAGCAAAGATACCCGGAATACACTCTTGGGTGTGACTGCTGAGGTCCCTCGGAGCTTACCAGTATCACAGACATTTATTGCAACTGTATCTACCCTTTTGCCCATGTAACTCATGTTGGTATTTTCTTTCCTGGCTAGCCCTAGCTTTTGCGCAGCATAACAAAAAAGAGCAGGAAGTCACGGAGACAGAGAAGATTTTTCCCCCATTTTCCCCAAGTTTCACTATTTAAGGCCCCAAATGTTACCCCAAAGTCCAACACGTATCTATTTAGACTCCCAGCTTTTAAACACTATTCATAATGACACACTATTTAAGAGTCAAACCCTTCCGTAACTCTGCAAGTCACAGGTTTAAAAAGTATTATTTTCCTCTTTCTACTATGCATAAGGCAAGGAAAGCAAAAGCAGTGACCCATATTTTAAACACTGTTATCTTGCTTTGGGTGTCTGTAGTAACACCATCAAAAGTAACAGAATAATTTATGGCCCACTACATACCTGTCTGCATTATGAAACAGTGAAACAAAGAGGAGCACATAAAAAATCCAGGAAGATAGCAAGAGTATCTTTGATCTCATACGTTAGTTATCTCTTCAAGTACATAAAATAAACCAGTAGGTTTGGCTCTGCATTCTGTGCATCTTACACCTAGAATAATCATACAAAATCATGTAAAAGGACCCTCATCTAACAGTCAAAATCCTTTCCATGAAAAGGTGAAAATCCATCCAGCCCACAGCTTGTTTCTTCCTGGACAGCTGAGGAAAAACAAGAGAAAAAGATGCATTCGGCAGGATATTTTTTCTTGCAATAAGCTTGTTCCCACTGCTGTGGACTTGTTCCCACATCATACCACTGAAAATGAATATAATGCTTGAATTGCTTGATGCTTTACTTTCTAATGGAACTAAGTTCTTCTGATCTGATCTAAAACAACATACAGTGATGGAAGAAAAAAATGCTAGAAAACTATTGTTTGCACCAAAACCAGTCCCTCGCTGTGCAAAAGGTAGGCTAAACACGAACATCATAGGTTTTCTCAGGGAGTGTCAGAAAGCAACATTGTAAATAATTTAAGTTGCATATAATCTTGTTATGAGACGCTACTGTATTGCAGTGAGATCCAGGAAAGATATATAAATAAAACCCTGGAATCCCAAGGTGCTGCAGGAAATAGCAGGCAGATGGAGCTAGTGATTTATGCATCATCTGAAACAGAGGATAAGTGAGAGTGTTTATAGGAGCCATCTGCAGCTTTATACACTGATCCTACAGTCCATTTGTTATATTTGGGCTTGACACCAGCAAGAAGATCCTTCAGTACACAAGCAGCAGTGAACTATAATGGGAGTATAGTGAGATCAGTTGTAATGAGGGGTTTGAGCTCCCTGGAAAGAGTAGCTTACCTCAGTCTTTTGCTGAAGAAGGAAGCTCCTGCTGAAGATATCCCATTGCAACACTCACAGACCTACTAGACTTTTCAAGGTAAAGCTTTCCTATGTTTGAGAAACTAAGTCACAAATCTTAGCATGCTTATCTTCTGTGACCTGAGCCAAAGCCTTTGACTTCCTACTTCAGTATTTCCATCTGTGAAAAAAGGGGATACTTTATTTAGCTCATAGAGATGTTGCGGGGACATTTTTGTATTTCTATATTGCTTTAACTATGAGAATGCACTCTGCAGTGGAATACAGTGCACATTACTTAGAAAGGCCACCAGCCCACCTTTCAGGGCACATGAAGCATGTGTTTCAAAACTTTTTCTTAGGCTCCAAATTGTAGCAATTCAGATAAGGCTCCCAACTGTACCAAAACACTGTGTCACTTGGAGTCCAGTACTGGAGTACAGAGCCAGGTCTACCCCTGATGAATAGACCATGCTTTAGAAAATAATGAAAAGTGAAGTTAGAAAAATATATAGCCAGGTCTACCCCTGATGAATAGACCATGCTTTAGAAAATAATGAAAAGTGAAGTTAGAAAAATATATAAACATTAGTTTTAATATAACTGTGCTGACATATTTGAAGTGGAAAATGATAATCAAATGAGGTCTTCTGAGTGTTCACAAGCATTCTAAGGTTCTTTTCCCCATCCACACAGCAAAATTTATCATGACATTCCTCCACAGAAGTCATATTTTAATAACTGCCTTTTTACATGGGAAAAGTAAGAAGGATAAAAAGACTCTAAGGGAGAAATCCTATGGCATCCAGGTAAGGTTAAATCTTGGCCCCACTGAATTTAATCAGAAGTTAGATGTGGCCCCCATTTTAGGACTTTGGGGTGGGAAGTTCTAAAATGTCCTTCTGTTATCCCTTAGCCCCTGGATCTGGGACTATTCTGGTGCATCCCTACAGCTTTCAAAACCTGCAGGATGCAAAGCACTGAAATGAATGTGGAAATTCATCAGAGAGACATTTTACTCCCTAATTCAATACACAAAGGGAGACCCCAGAGCTAAAGCACCTCTTCACTGATGTAGACAAATCTTCAGTGACATCTTGAGAAATCCTGAGCAAGCTGAGACAGTCATTGAAGAAATGAGGAAACCTGGACATTGTGGCATTAAGATGCCAGCTTAGCAAGAAAAAAAAATTGCCCACATTCATATAGGTTGAGTACTAAAGGCAAAACGATATCCGAGACTGTCCTTCGTTTGAGGCCTCTGCAAGTAAAGCAACAGAAGGAAAAATCTTTGTGTCTCTGGAGCTTTAGACTAAAATTGCTTAAGAAGGCAAGGCATTTTCTCAACCAGTCACCACCCTCACAGAGTGGTATTACAACTAATTTTTTCTGCACACACTTTGCAGAGATAGCAGAAAGCAGATCATGCAACAAGATCTTTCTCCTCTTTTCAACAAAAAACTTCTGGGGACAAAAATTAACTTAGCTCCCACTTGGTCACATTGTTTTTCACAAGTGAGTGCCCTAACAGGGGCAGAGTACTTGGAAGTATTTTGCGTTGGTTTTGGTTTACATCACATGGAGCCATATATTGCAGAAAGGCAAGTAACAGGCAGTCTCTACCTTGTCATCAACAGGCTGATGGCTGCTTTTAGCAGACACTAAAGTTATACCTGGTGGAGGAGAAAGAAGAGTATTTAGAGGCAGAAACATACAACTACTCTCGGATTTGATTTGGTTGTAAGTAGTGGCATTTCAGAATTTTTCATTCTAAAATTTTTTAGAAGCGGCATTTTCTTTTTACAATTCTTTGCATGCATATGAACAGTGGTATCAACTATTCTACTAACAGCCTGCCTAGCCATTTTTTCAGTACCATACGGAACCACGGATTTACTGTAAGGAAAAAGTGTAAACCCTGTTACAGATGGGGATGTCATGGAAGATGCTGCTGCAGACATGCAGCCCCAGGGAGGCCTGAGGGGAAAGAGTGAGAAGGGAAGAGTGGTAGAGAGCAGCCATCATGCATCAACCACCTCCTCACCTTGGGATGACTGAGTGACACACAGGGAAAAAGGGGTCTGGGATGGGAGCAAAACAGCTTGGCTGATGTGGAGCCTGGAGAACGAAAGGTGTTTTCTTAAAGTGTTCAATTATGTTTTCTCAATTATGTTTTCTCTCCATCTGTTCTGCCCTTCCCCCCCCCTTCTCCCCCCCACCCCCCCCCACCCCCCCTCCCCCTTAATACCTGAATCAGTGATGAGAAGCTGGTGCTAAATGGCAGTAGATTAAGTAAAAATTCCCTTAGTTGAGAGTATTTTTCCTGTAACAGGATGAAGAGAAAAACTCCCAAACCCAGCCATCTCCCATCTTTGCAGTTCCTGGTAGTTCAAAACTGTTCCCACCTCCCCTTTTTTGTATTAACCCTAGTAACAGGCTGGTTTTTCTGGGACTCACAGGCTGGGTACCTACCTGCAGTTATTCTCTCCCCCTCCCACTTATGCAGTCATGTTGTTCATTGTCTTGCTGTCATGGAGGTTCTCTCTTTTCCTTTCATTTGCTTTCATGTCTCACCTCCACATTTTTCCTCCTGTGCTTATTCGTATGCCTCCCTCTGCTGTTTTTTATTCTAGGCTTCACAGCTGTATCGTTTGTATGAAGTACTGCATGAATGGCAGCACAAAACACATTTTCCTAACAGGCAATGCTTTTCCTAGGAGCACAAGGAGTGCTGGGGAAGGGGCAGGCAATTTTAGTCCTACTCATACCACAATGATCTTTCCACTGACTTAACAGAATCCTACTTTTGAAGGCAGGTTCATATTCAGAATCACTACAGTTTATTAAAAGTAATCATGTAGGTTCAGATTCAGCTATTTTAGAGATGAGAAGCATTATTTAATGGAGCTATTTGCTAAGTTAAAATTTCTATTAAATGAAACAGACCTTGAAATTCTGTTTTTCAGCTTTCTGCATATAATAAGCTTGAATATGCACTCACTCCCACTGGTGCAACTCAGCTGGAAGGAGTGGGTTTATTTCTGAGTATATAAGTACCACAGAGCAGAATCAAGTTAGAAATAACATAGGAGAATAACATAATGAAGTGTCCAACTGCAGTGGGTTTTTCAATCATATGGGTTCACGGCTATTGAAAACAACTGAAACTGTGCAAGAGCTTTTCTTTAGCAAATAAACACAGGCTGGGCTTCAGGAAGTTACCTTTACACTAGCAAGACATGATTACTGAATGGTTTAAAACATTTTTATCGAATATAGTTGTATTTGTTCAAAACAAGGAATGCAGTGCTGACTTTCTGTGTGGGATTTTGCAGATCTACCTGCCGAGCAGATGTTCCCAGTCTTTGTATTTTTTTCATTCCTCCCTCTCTGAGAAAGATTTTATTAGTAGAAATTTGCTTCAGTTACATTAGCAAAATACCTTAATTCAACAAATATTTAAGTAGATTCCAGCCTTCTTTCATCTTAGTTACACAGGGTTAAATGAAGAGATTGGTGGGTTCCTGTGTGTGTTCCTGTTTCCATTGGACTTTGTTGTTATTAAACACTCTGAACTGTTCAAAGACTTAATAATTTGCATCCATTTGCATCAGGGATTTGTAATTCTCTCTGCTTTAATTTAAGAATTTACTAGATCACTGCACCACATGATACAAAGCTTATGTTGAAAAAAAATAAAAAAAAAATAAATTAATTCCAACTAGAGTAAAAAACTCCAGTGAACTAGATGATTAATGCCATTTTTAGTTCCCATAAGGCCAGTTCTATCCATTGCCAAACAAAGGATGCTTCACCTAAAAATGAGCTGCTGTAAATGTTGCTAGTGACAGAGAATATTATATGCACAGAACTTGGAAGGGAGTGCAACTATGCAATGATTTCTTCCTTAAATCATTTAAAGACATTGCCTAACCAACTGGACATTGACTAGTGGTGACTTGAAAAGTAATTGCTGGACACAGTTCTGAAAGCAGCTGGTCTAATTAGTCACTGACAATCTCTCTTTGAGTAGAATAACAACTTTAACATTAAACATATTCAAAAGCAGTAGGAAAAAAATATTACTAGACTCTAGCTTTCCTATTTTCTCA
This sequence comes from Pezoporus wallicus, assembly GCF_028554395.1. NCBI lineage: Eukaryota > Metazoa > Chordata > Aves > Psittaciformes > Psittacidae > Pezoporus > Pezoporus wallicus. The sequence continues at coordinate 5,140,088 of NW_026642361.1, forward strand.
AAAGAAAAAAGACCCAAACAATATGGAGACCAATACTGATTAACACAGTATACCTATGACCTGTTAGACCTACTACTATAATTAGCAATAATAACAGCTCAGCTAAGAAAGGTCAGTTTGAAAACATCAAACATCACTGAAGGATTAAACACTATCACGTTCCTCAAGGCCTGATTTCCAGATGTCATTTTGACCCACATGGAGACTGAAATATCATTCATAAAGTGGGAGTTTGTTTCAGGAGGGAGCAGCATTTTTGGTCCTGTCAATAAATTTCATGGACCACCTTAGCAGCAAGAACATTTACCAGCTTCACTAGATTTTTGTATGCTACTGGAAACTTGCAAAAAGGTTTTTGTTTTAATCTTCTAGTTAGATGTTTCAACTGTGAATCCCACTGCATTACACTTTTTGGAAAGACTCTGTTCCAGCTAAACAATAATTCAAATTTATGGCCTACTCCTGCACTCTGATTTATTCAAAAGTCTGGGGTTTTTTTACAGTAACACCTGTCCAGTGTGCTACTTGTACAAGACTTTTCAGTTTGGGTCTCTGCTTTCCATGCTTCAAATTTAACAACAGAGGAAAATTAAAGCTAGCAATCACTATCGCTACCAGAGAACTTTCACATTCATTTCAACAATGAACATGGAAGTAAGGATACTATCATGTTACCTTTATCTGTTTTTCAAACCAGAGAATAATGGTAGGTTATATGCCTACCTTAGAGATATTGTATTTATATTGCATTTTTGTATTTACTAAGACATATTTACTAAATTTAAGACGTATCACATTGACCTCTTCCTAATCAGAAATTCCTCAGATAGAGGAAATGAGAGTAATTTGATGTGATGTGCTCTGATTTACTAGTGCCAGTGCACCAGCTCTTTACCTTACTCATTACCTTGTTATCTTCTAGTGCTTACACATAGATAATAAACCTTATCTATTTCTAGGAAAGGAGAGTGAGCTTGGTTTCTCTAGAAAAGCCTCTAGAATTTCCCTCATCCTTGATGATGTATATTCTCTTCTGCAAATAAATAAAGGGCTCAGGACTCCTGAGCTGTGGCTCATGGTCAAGTTTCATGACAACTGTACTCACACACATTAAGACCATTGAGATATTTCATGAGACAGAAATGCAGAGGCAGGGAGACAACTCCCAACTGGATTTGTAGACAGCAAGGTCACAGCAGAGAGGAATGACAAGAAGTTTCTTGCAGCTGGGGCAATGGTGAGTGTACACATCATATTTCACTTGTGATGTTTATAGCTACTAAACATATGCCAAAACAAAGGGCATAACTCTCAGCTTATCAAGATAAGCCTGTAGGTCCAGGTGCAAGATACTGGCCTTTGATATATTAAGAAGGTAACAAAAACATGACGAAGAATGAAAACTAGCATTGCATAACATGGAGAAGACCTAAAAGCACATGGGAAGTGGCTTTTACAGTTTTCTAGGCATCAGGCTTTCTTAGGACCGAAATAAAGTGTCAGATAACACGGGAGCTGTGTGATACAAGAGTTAAAATAGAGAAAATTGCCAGAGTTGCCTTTCCCTGATTCGAAAATGTTTCATAAGCTTCTAACAGGCTGCAGACCACATAATCACAACACATATTTGCAGAGGTGGATGGAGTCTTGATTCAATTGCCCTACTGCTAAATAAAAACATTTACAAGACTCAGAGATGCCCGTGCTTTGCTCTGAATTAATGAATGCTGTCTGTGAAAGTCAAATGTGACAGGCCTTTTTTGACAAAATCCCCCAAGCACTGCCTGCATAACCACCCCGAACAGTGAACATACAAGTTTTGTTTACAGTAATGATGTGCTTCAGAGCAACTGAACCTAGCTATCTACCAGGAAAATGAAGGAACTGAGACATGCCAGCCTTGCTTAAGGTTGAGGCCTGGAAATAGAATATGCTTTGAGGATTATGTATTAAGGACATACAGTATGAAGACATAAAAACTACACACATTAAAGGTGTGAATCATGCTAGCAACTCACTTTGGTTTTCTGTGGTACCATTACAAGGGCTAGCAGCTTCCACTTCTGCAGTGAGCATCTCATATTTTTACTTTTTTAAATGGGGGGATATGAATCATTTAACTGTTTTTAGGCAGGGAAGAATTATCTGTGTTTCCACCTAGGAACAACTGCCAAATATGGTGCAGAACCAGCCCTATACTTTTCAACTGTAAACTTCAAGTCTGGATTAATTAACAACTCTATACTCTTGGCCTGAAGAGGTTTTGGTCGATATTGTTGACAATCAGATATAATTCTATGGTAACAAGCGCACTTCCTCCCTCTTTGTTCCCCTCCTCCCTTTCAAGACCCTGGCCAATCTGAACTTCCCAAAACAAAAATAAAACGTTTCAAGCCTGGGGAAGAGCCATCCTGATGGTGCCACTTAAGCCTCATTCATCTGGTATTGGCAGAGCCTTATATTGAAGAGTTATGAAATTCATTATTGGCAAGGGTTATTTCAAACCCAGAGAGAGGTGACAATCTATATGATGTGAATATATCACATCCTTTATGTACATTCATGCTTTAGTGCAACAGTGGATACATTTTTTGTTTTCTATTTCCTCACAATGTCAAATACTAATACAAAGAGTTCTGAGACAAATGACTGCAGAGGTATGTAAGCTAAGTGCAAGTGAAACAGGTGCATTAGGTCTCCTTGCTGCCAAGAACTTCCTCTCAGCAGGATTATTGGATTAAAATCCTACTGATACAGCTAAATATAATCTTATCAAGCTCAGTTCACTGTACATGAGAACTGTGAGGTTCTCTACAGGAAAATTGGAGGCTAAAAAGAGACATATGGGGAGAAGGAGCTTTTCCAAGACAGCAGAGGAGATGATACAGCAGATATTTAAAGAGGGCTTGTCAGACAAGAGCATATTGAAAACTGTTAAAATGACAAACTGGATCAGGGCTGAGAATACTTGAACATTGAGGATGCAAGAGAATATAAATATGCTGGTACTTGAAAAATGCCCTAGTTGGATTAAAAATCCTACATCATGTCCTAAATAACAAAATATAATGCAGACAAGCAGGAATGACATATTTCATAGAGACAAGCTTAGAACTAAAGGAAGGAGGAACATGCATAATGGCATTCTGAAGTGCTGATGCCTGTGACAGAATAAGTAGCATCATATAAAACAAAAATGTGATCTAATATTGTTGATCACACAAATCTGTGATCTAATAGTGGAAAAATAAGTTTGATTTCTTTTTTTTATGTTAGTCCCATGAATGAATGGATAATTATGGATTACTATGGACAAAAGTAATTTCATCAGGATAGCATTTGTAACTGTGAACACACTGGAGACAATGAGAATTACTGTAGTGTAAATTAGAAATACTTCATATGCCTGCCACATTGCTTTTGGAATAGAAGTTGAAATATTGTCATCTTATTTGAAATTTTAATCAGTACAACCATACTGGCTTCAAATTGGAAACTCAAACCAGTATTAGTAATGTCAGTAGCTTTAAAGCTTCAAAACATATGTTTTAAAATAGCCATGAATGACCAAATTCCATGATAAAAAGGCTACTACCAAGCATTGTCTTCTATCATGAACAATGTACTTACAGCCAAATATATAATAATCCTTTTTAATTCTAATTAAAATTTTAATTTTAGTAATGTCACAGTGTAGATAATTTCTCCAAATTAGAGAAGAGTAACACAGTGAGGCAAGAAGCTTTGAGAGGCCACAGAGTGCTCTATGACCACTGCTCTTAGAGCAGGGCTAAGGTTCTCCCACAGAGGGCAATGGAGGACCTCTCAAACTGGTTTTCTTTCCATAAGAAAAGGCTAAAATCATTTTAGGTGAACATTTAGCTAAAATGTCTTTTGCTGTTCTGACCAGTCCCAGCTGCTTTTTAGTTACAACCATGTTTTGTTAATTATAACTAAAAGCCCAATTTTAAGTTTTATTTTTAAAGTGGGCTTTTTTCAAGGTGAGAATGAAAGACTCAGTTCTATTGGAGAGATGTTGGAAGCTGAAACTTCCAAGAAGACCAAAGAAAGGCCCAAAAATATATCAAACTGGTGTATTTTTGATATTGATGTTTTTAATACAACATTTCTTTCTTATTTCTGGGTTTGTTTTATTTGTTGGTTTTGGGTTTGTTTTTTTTTCTAATTTTCAGAGGTATCTGCACCTACAGATGTAGCGGGAACCTACATTTCAACAGAGAAGCCAAAACAAAAGAGGGGGTGTGTGCAGAATTTTCCCTTGACAAGACTGCAGAATTCTCACTTCACTTCAGACTCTGCTGTTGCTTTTAGTCTTTCTCTGTTTTCCTTTACCAGTAAAGCCCTATGTGGTGTGTGTTACCACTAGATAATAAGATAACACCTATCAGGATTACAATGAATAATCCTCTAGTGACTCTGCAAGTATGTTACCTGAGAATAATGCAAATTTTCTTATCTTCTTATTCTGAACAGAGCTTGTTTGTATTCCTACAGCATCTACCAGCCCTAATCATAGCCTCAAAAGATATGTACAACCACAAACCAAAACATTCTGCCTTTTTGTTGTTCACCTTCAGCTCTAAAGTACTTTATCTTGTCTTCTGAACATAGTAGAGAACACGTGAGCTTGGGAAGGAGCTGTGAGATAGCAGCACTGCCATAAGCTCCCATACACCCTTCGTTTTGCAAGAGCTGAACCAGGAAGGGCAGCTGTATGTAGCGGAGGAGAAAAGTTTGCTTCAGGGTATTATTGTAAATTCTGTCCTGTAAGGAATAAAGGGACTAGATGAACTGTGTGGGTCATGAGTGCACTAATAAGCCTTAATGGCCCTGAGCAGTCTCCCCTGAAGTTTCTATTCACACCCATGGGCTAGGAGCTCTATTTAAGTTTAGCTGCAGGCTTCCACTCATCACCTGAACTCTGTTAGCATAGTACTGCTTCTCAATTCATTTATACCTGTGCCATAGCAGTTCTTGATTTAGGCCTCAACCTGTGGCTTGACTTCAGCTTGTTCGTACTGCTATGCTGGACTTGATCCTAACCACAGTAGCAGTATTTTGTTCCTGGCCTCACCTTGGATTTTTCCCTTCATCCTGATACTGCCTTATGATCTCATCTCTTGGTTGAATGGGACCTTTCTGTCTAGGTCTGTCCTGTTCAGGTGCTGTGGGAGTAGGTCCTGGATGGTGAAGTCCTTGCCCTGGCACCTAAGTTATTCATTTCGGTTCCCAGCTCATGTTCCCCTTAGGGAACAATCCTGTTTGTGCTGCTCCTTGACAACCTCAAACATCAGGTATACTCTTAAGTCACCTGAATCCCACAGTTTTAAAGGGGGTGGAAAGAAACCCTTATTAAAAGCCGATTTCAGAAATGGAAAAGAGCTTCTCCCCTTTTACACAGCCATTTTTGCATCCTTTTTCCTGCCTTCCCATGCCATTAATAGGGGTCGGTAGCTGTAGTATTCCTACAGGAAACACAGATAATTTTTTCCCTGTTATTTGTGGGCCTCACCTTGTTTTATACCCAGTCACAGATGCATACAATGCAGGCAAATGCTTTCCCTAGCGCAGGTACTTGTGGTGTATCCTGGGTTCAGCAGTAGCAGTCATTTTTCTCCTTCTTAGTAGCTGCTGCAGCACTGTGGTTTTGACTTTCAGCCTGGGAACAGCGCTGGTAATACCAATATTTTTAGTTGTTGTTCAGTAATGCTTACTCTGACCAAGGACTTTCTGAGTCTTATGCTCTGCCAGGGAGGAAGGGAAGCTGGGAGGAAGCAGAAACAGGACACCTGACCCAAACTAGCCAAAGAGGTATTCCATACCACAGCATGTCATGCCCACTATATAAACCACGGGCAGTTACCCGGAAGGGCGAGATCACTGCTCGGGTCGGGCTGGGTATCAGTTGGCGGGTGGTGAGTGGTTGTATTCTCTTCCCTTGTTATTTCCCCATCATTACTATTACTGGTGGTAGCAGTAGTGGTTTGTGCTATACCTTAGTTACTGGACTGTTCTTATCTCAGCCTGTGGGAGTTACATTATTTCGATTCTCCTCCCCATCCCTCCGGGAGTGGGGGGGAGGAAGGGGAGGGGAGTGAGAGAGCGGCTGCATGGTTCTGAGTTACTGGCTGGACTTAAACCATGACATGGTGACAGTTAAGTATTTCTTCTGACAGTCCCAAGAAGGGAGGCACAAACTCCCATCAGTGCTCTGTGTCCTCAAATCTGAAAATATGATACTTTGTGGTAACTTGTCCCCATTTTTCCTATAAGAGGTTCTTTAAAATGCAAAATTTCTGGACATAATCCAGCGTAGTACAACCCATGAAAACGTCAGAGCAGATGCCTGAGCTTCTCTGTAAACTATTGCTGTTTCAGTGTGCTGCCAGCCTCCCGCTTCAGTCACAGACAGGAATAAAAGAACGATATAAACCCAGGAAACACTCTAAGGAATGAGTAACAGGGCTTTACTGGTGAGCTCCAGGAGAAGCAAAATGCATAGCATGGATTCACCAGGGGTACCCACGAAGTGAACCAGTTCCCAGCTGCACACAGCTGCCTGGTATCACGCACTTCGTACATATGGAACTGTGACCTGTCCATGGCTGTTTAGCATGACTTGAAGAACTCCACGGGGCTTTTTATGAGTCTCTCAAAGTGTGGAAGTGTGAAATCTGGTGTCCTTGAAAATAGCTTTGAAAGAATTGCTCTTTCACAAGGCAAGATATTCATGAATGAGTCATGAGTTGCACACATGAGCAGTACTGCTTCCCAACCTGAGACTCAGTCCATTCGACAGACCATGACCAGCCTTGTGAATTCAAGATCTACAGCAAGAAAACCTGCAAGCGTAACTCTTGTTGGAGTGAATTATCTCATTCCAAGGCCCTCTTTTGGGGAGAAGTATTGTTTAATTATAGAAAGCTTGTACAAAGAAACTGCATATATAACGAAGAAAGCAAAGTTGGTCTCTGTATTTTTCAACATTTCATACCTCATTGCTGAGGGGAAAAAGCAATCTTCTGCAGTCAGGAATATATATGTATCTTTCTATGGAAGTATTAAAAAGTACTGAGGAAAGAATACTCAGCCTTTTAATTAACTCAGATTATATAAGGAACAGAGTGAAAAGATTGTGAGTGGAACATTAGCCCAAGATAATGGACTCCTAGGGACACTGCCACATAATTGAGATACAGCAGATAATTCTACGAAAAATAGATGGAGCCAGAAGGCTTATTTTCAGACTTGGAAACATTAATCCTTTGACAGCTTCCCTTGCGTCACTAGTTAGCTGGTCTGTACTGAAGGTACCGACAATACTTTGCCTTGGGATAAGTGATAAAATGATGCTCAGCATTTTGTTATTCAGCATTTACTGAGTGTTCTCAGATATGTCAGCTGGCAGGTGCTGAAAAACGGGGGTTCACATGGATCTCATTTTAAATATGGTAACATAGGTAAGGTTTAAACAAGATGTTTAAATGTCTGAAATGTTTAAAACAATGTTTAAAACTGTGAGGACACATTTTGTGATGGAAACACAAAATATCCAGAGCGGGGTTCCTCTTGTCATGTTAATTGGCAACCAGGTCTCTTTGCTGGTTTACGGACATTCCTCAGAGCATGTTTTATTTCCATTGTTACTACTTTCTGGCTGCCTAATTTATTACTTAAACCCACACTCGATGATTAATTCAATGCTGCTGTGGTATTTATGACTGTACTTTTTCCAGTGCTCTGCACCCTTCAGTCTCCACTTGAAAGAATAGCACTGCTTGCAAGAAAAGGGTTTTATTAGAAGCACAGCTCGAACACTGTGAGCTTTAGCAGCCCCCTCACAGCCAGACCTCCCTCAGTTTTCGTCGTAAGTTTTGGCTTTCCCCGCAGGATTATATCTTCCCGTCTGTTCCTTGTGGAAGGATCTCTGGACCCTCACCCCCCGCAGCCGTTTCACAGACCCAGAGCCGCTCAGCTTCCCGCAGCCTCCACCACCTCAACTATCCTCCTTCAGCGACTGCCGCCCATGCAGTGGGCCGCCTCACGGACCCCGCTAACGCCGGCCCGCGGCGGGCTCGGGGGGGTGGCACACACCGCCCTGCAGGGGGCGGTACCGCTGATGGCCACCGCCTGACGGGGCGGGGCGCGGCGCGCCTGCGTGCGCGGCTGCCGCGGCGGATGAGCGGATCAAGCGGCGACTGGGCGCTGTGCCGGGGGGAAGGAGTGGTCGGTGCTGTGCACAGCAGGCGGAGCCCGCGCTGCGGAGAGGGGCGAAGAGGAGGGGTCCAAGTCATCGCACCCCGCTGGACCTTGCTGCGGGGAGAGGTGAGAGAGAGCCAGGCGGGAGGGCGGGGATTCCTCGCCAGGCCCTGGCCCGGAGCTCTCCCCCGTGCCGCAGCGGCGGGTCCGGGGCAGCGCCGCAGCCGTCGCGGCTGGGGACGTGGCTGGCTTGTGGTGACCCTGAAGCGGTGCTGCCGCGACCTTCTGGCCGGGGCGTGTGTGTGGGGGTGTCGGTGTGTGTGTGGGGGTGTGTGTGTGGTGGAGCCGGGGGCTCTCCAGCGACTCCGGTAGCTGCTCGGTCTCCGCCCAGCTGCGGGGCCCGGGGTGGGCTCAGACCAAAGCTCCTCCGTGTAGCCGGGCGCCTCGGCTTGGCACTTAGAAGCCACTTCGCGGTCGATTTGCCTTTACTGATTGCCCTGCTCACACCTTGGGCTCGTGAGGATCCGCAAGCTGCGGTTTGGAAACCGCCGGGTTAAGTACTGAGTGCAGCTAAAATTTAGCTCCTTTGCTTGTCGGTAGGCTCCTTACTGGGAAGAAACTGCTGATTTAGCAGTGCCCTGGGGAATGAAACCTAAATCCCTACTGTTACTGCTAGTCCCTTATTGCTGCCAGCTGCTCTAATGTATCTTTATTAGGAGGCCTTATATACATGGCTTGCTTCTGGAAGAGTGTGTTTGTGTCTTGTCTAAAGGCTTTTTGGTTAACATACTCGATGATAATTCAGCTGGGCTTCAAGCTTGAAGTGTCTTCATAAATTGTGCGTTATAGATTTCCTTTTCTGAAAGGAGGAAGGCCATCAGTATGTGTGTATGTCGCTGGAGATGTTGCTGCGTGTGAGCTACTGTCCAAACAAAACAGTTCTTGGGACTGAAGACAGGAAACCTTTAAAAACTGCTGATTTTCATCTGCAAGTTTTCTTAACTGCGATTACTTCAGCTTCTTCACAACAAATGTAGTTCTGTTTGATCCATGGGGGCCCTACAAGAAATGTTAAGAGGGACTTATTACAAGGGCATGTAAAAAGGGGGAATGTTTTTAACCATAAAGAGGGTAGACTTGGATTAGATATTAGGAAGAAGTTCCTTAGTGTGAGGTTGGTGAGGCACTGGCACAGGTTGCCCAGAGAAGCTGTGGCTGCCCCATCCTTGGCAGTGTTCAAGGCCAGGTTGGACAGGGCTTTGAGCAACCTGGTCTAGTGGGAAGATGTCACTGCCTCTGGCAGGGGGGTTGGAACTTGGTGATCTTTAAGGTCCCTTCCAACCCATTCTATGGTTCTATAATGATGATGATGAAGTGTTAGCACAGTTGAGGCCCAGCTGATGCTTGTTTAATAACGGCCCAATTTTTGAAGTTTTTAAAAGACTGTTGTTAACAGTGAGTTGTTTATCCACAGCAAACATTGTGGGCAGTAGGAGGAGTGTGTGTGGAGTGTTGCCCTCCACTTGTCTTTGTCAGGTCTGTTCTTTAGCTAGTTTAGAGTTGATGTAGTACTGCCCTTAAATGATGGAGGGAAAAGGAGTAGAACATGATTTCCCTTGTGGGCTATTAAGTAGCTGTAGGAAGGACTGGTGAAACTGCTGTTTCATTTTAGAGTTCCCTGCAAACCTGTGAGAATGTTTGTTGCTTTAGCCATGTACTAGTTTTTCATCAAAACTCCTGAGCATTGAAGTAATTTGATTTGTGAATACATGCCTTTTTCAGCTGTAGAGCCCTCCTTTCCAGATACATTTTTAATGCAGTTTGCTGCAAAATTGAAACTAGTTGAGAAGAGAGATGTGTGATTGTGGTTGTTTGTGAGCTCTTTGGCTTCTTTTATCCTTTGTTGTAAAGATCATAGAATCATTTAGGTTGGAAAAGACCCTGAAGATCGTGTTGTAAGTAAGCTGAATTTGTTGAGATGGATGTGGCTTAGACTTGGCACGTTGTAGATTGTTTTCCTACTTTAATTGTGGGTCAGGGGAAGAGCTCCTTTTAAAGATCCTGCTCTGTGAAATTAGTTAAAAACTGATTTTTTAGTAAAGGGCCATCCAGCTCATAATTCTGCCACTGCTAAAATTATTAAAAAGTAATTTTGGGGGAAGTTTATTGACAATTGCTCTTTTTTAGACTTTTTATCTTTTAATGCTGTTGAAGAGGTCAAGAAGGGTCTCAGATGATGTGGTACCTACCCTTTTCCTTACGCCTGCTCTTATGCTTTCAAAGACATGTTTGTGCAGTTATCTGTATAATTACCTGTGCATGTTTAGTATTCCGTGAAGTTGTGTTCCAGCCCCCTCTCTGTCCATTAAATCTTTGCATAGATCACTTAGCCAAGTTTTAATAAACTCCATCAAGTCAGTTAGGCTTTCATCACTTCCTTGACTTCTATTTTGCCACCTGCTCCCCCCTGTGCTTCTCACAACTTCTATTTGCTGGAGCATTCTGGGGAGTTTTCTAAAGGGGTTTTTCTCCTTTCTCCCTCCCCATACTGTGAATTTTTTGTCACTTTAGGCTGTCAAATAAGTTATCTATTAGCCTCTTGGCCTGCTGTTTCAGAACAGGAAATAAATTTGCTGCAGAAATTACATGCCATCATGGAGTTAAAACTTCCCAATGGGCTAAGCAGTGTGGGGTTTTTGTTTTGTTTTAATGAGTCTGCTCAAAAAGGTTACTCAAATTTATGATTAAACACAGGAGAACAAGTTTTAGTGTTTAACAAACCAGAGAATTGTGGTGGAAGACAGAAACAGATCTTCGGTGAAGAAATAGTGACAGCTGTTTTCTGGGAAACAGGACAGCCTTACTACCCGAAAGTGTGGGTTTTCTTCAGTGCGTGCAATGTGCTAGAAACAGTGCAAACACAGAAGCTGGTGATCCCATTTCTGAAACTGTAATATGGAAATCTTGGTCAGGTAAATTGTGTTTCAGTATACAGTATGCTATTAATGAAGATCTTGCTTCTATGACAGAGGTACTGTTGGGGAGGAGGGGAGCAGTAGCTGAAAGCTTTTTGAGGTGGGTTTTTATACAGTCACTGTTCTTATAGGAAATGAAACAACATAGTTCTTCACCTAGGTTGTTTCAGTGCATTGGTGAGGAAACAAAAAATACTACTTCTAAATGTCAAACAATACTGAGTGAACTCCACCCTTCCTTCTGATGTGGTCATAATGGTGCTGAATTGATATGGCTTTTCTCTTAGCCTTTACAATTAACTTTTATTATAACAGTTGATGGTAATATGGTTCAGAAATGTATCTCTTTTAAGATACAGGAAGCAATGGGCACAGTCTTGGTGGTGGGTTTGATGTTTTGTTTTTCCCAAAAAAACCCAACCAACCAAAAAACCCCCCACAACAACAAAAGTTTTATCCCAAAGCCTTTGATTAGTTTTAGAGGATTGGGTTTGGATTTTGCTTGAGTGATTTCTTTTGTTGTTGTCTTGTGTTTTGTGTGAAGTTGACAACCTCATGGTTTAACAGTCCGTCAATAGTTTCCTTTCTTCCCTCTGCTGTGTACAGCTCTTCCACTAATATAGAGTGCAAAATCATACTAGGAGTTTACAGCTGGAGCAATGTAAAGAAGTTTGTAAGGCTTTTGCTTCTGTTGAAAGCCTGTGAGCAAATACTGAGACTGATGTGACTTTCACAAATTGTCTAGATATTGCAAGGTCTAATTGTAACCAGAAAGTAGAAAAAATAGTGACTTTGAAAAACTGACACTTTCATGATGCTGGGAGTTAGTAGAGGAGGTATATTGTTGCTGCTTGTGGACTTGCTTTGTCTGTGGACTTGCTTTGTCTCTGGCCTTGAAGATTTTTGGGAATGTTTTTATAAATGAACTTCTGGTCCTGGAGGTGGTTTCTCTGCCTAAGAAGCTCCATCAGTTTAGATGCAGTAGAAGCAGCTCTGTGTCGCTTTATCTTAAAACAAACGCTTTGCCAGCTTTTTCTGGTAATTTGTCTCAATTCATGTTTGTAATCTCATACCATGGTAGAGAGACTTGATGGAGCTTGATGACTTGAGGACTGACACTGGCTTTTAAAAGGAAGGTGTAAGTAAGTACTGAACCCCATAAACTGAGCAAATAATGTTTAGGGAACAGTGCTCATAATAGGGCACTGACTAGCAGCAGATACGTTAGTCAGAAGTGTTTTATTCATTTAACTGGTTCTGGATTGTACACAATTGAAATCCGGTGCAGTATTTTGCTGTGTTTGTTATAAAACAATGTTTTATTCCATCTGTACTCTACAACAAGAAAATCTGTTGCAGATGTAACATATATAGTAGCATAAGAAGCCTCTTGAGAGCAGCTAAAACTGTTTGACAGATGGTAAGAGGCATTTGGGAAGTGCAGTTTTCGTTCTGAGGAAGTAGCTTGGACTTCAGCTGTTGGGGAGGAATAAATAAACCTCATTTTCTTTACACTCTCAATTGTGGATGTGAGGTTTTATCGCAGCTTATTCCCTCAGCACAGGGTGCAGCACTGATCCTTCATCCACTAAGAGTGTTGCATCTGTCTCTTTGGAAGTTCTTAGGTTCCAGTGACGCAATATGGGAGTGTGTGTATCTGATTGTCCTCTTATTCATTCAACCATTCATTCTCCTTGCATCCAAGCTTGGGTGCATTCATATGCTGTCTGTACGTTAATATATTTTCCAGTGCAATAATCCCGTCACCCAGTGTTTGTGTTGTAGTACTCCAGAAGCTGTTAATGTAACTATTCAGTTGAGATAAGGGAAAACTGTTTCTTCCACATTATCTCTTGCTTGCCTGCAAATAGAATCCATAGTATTTTGAAAGTTATTTTAAAAGACCAGTGGGTTGCTTTTTAAAAGGCTTGGACGTGAAAAGCTATATTACTGGTCATTCAAATATGTGATAAAGTATTTTTATTGAATTTAATGTTCTTGGCCAGCCTGGGGAAGCTTACAAGTTGTAGGTGACTTTTTTGATTGACAGCTTTAGCTATTTAAGGAATTGTCCATCAGAAGAAAATAGGTTGGTTTTAATATTCATGTTTTTAAAGCTGATAGGAAGTGGGTGGTCTCATAAACCAAGTTGTGGCTTGGGTTTGCTTCATCTTAGGAATGGCTTTAATAAACTAAAGGATACTTTTTACCTCTCCTTTCCCCTTCCAAGTAAGGAGCAACACATGTAAATGACTTGCTTGACTCTTCAAATGGCAGAAGCATCATTCCAAACTTGGCTTTCTCTCCTGTACAGTAGGTCTTTTTCTGATACCTATTGAGGGCCTCATCTCAGTGGTTAGCATCTTTTCCCTCAAAAAGATGTTCTTTAGATGTTGTATTTCGTACAGATGATGTGGAGAGTTAAAGCAAACATCTTATTAATTATAACTAGATGATGCTACTTAAAAGGTTATGTTGTTGATAGGAGATTTATGTGGTAAATTAAAGGTTCAGTTGGTGTCTAATTCATGAATTATAAAAGATTCCTGGTGGTATCTAAAGGCAAAATGTGTTATTGTAAGATTTATGAAACACTTACTGCCAGGTACACAGCAAGGTCCATTGCTGGAAATTTTACAATGATTTTATTTTTTCCTAATTACCGTGAAGACATGTAGTAAAAAGGATTCTTTTACAGGCAAAATGAGTACTTTTTTTAGGCAAAACATGGGCAACATTTGCTTAAATATTGCATTGATCTGATTTTTTAGTTAATACATTGAGATTTTATGGTCTTGCAGTCTTTGCAAGTTTTAGAAAAAGCATAATGATGCTGTAGATCTCTGTTTAGATACTCCTAAAGTGATACTCAGTAAGAAACATGTTTACCTGAAAGCTTAGCTTCCTTTGTCTATTTGCAATATAATGGGAAAGACAACTTGGTGTGAGGATATGTGGTGATGGATATGAACCATTTTTGGTACTAAATAGCATAATATTATTCTTGCATGTTGAATTCTGATGTAAATACCTGCTTATGGGGCACTGTTTTTCCTTTGGAGCAGGCTCTAGCACAAGTGTTTGTTCACTCACTGGGAGGGAGTGAACAAGCTGTCTGGCTAGGGTTTAAACCACGACAGTGTTTGAAATGATGCTTCTGCAGGTGGTATAAATACTGCCTAGAGTTAGGGAAATACTGCTTCCAGCCATGTAAAGCCTTTGAAATAAATCCACATGAGTTTGTCACCCCCTGTGCAAGCTGTTCCTTCCAGACGCATCTCAGAGTTGGCTTCCTGAGGGACCTGCTGCAGCATCCTCTGCCATGCGTGGGGACATGCGGTGGAAAGGAGCAGGGTAGGAGTCTTGTTCCTCATGTGGTGGGATGCCACCAAGAGGAGGGTGTGCACCGAGGTGGGATGCACCGAGAGGAGTTTGTTAGCAGTGGAGCTTCTAGTGCTACTTGTGAACCTTAACGCAGCATAAAGCTAATACTGTTCTTGGCACTGAAGGGGTAATTGTGATATTGTTGAGACATTAAACCAGTGAGCCTGCATAAACTGCAGTTTGTTGCTTTGCAACTGTGGGAGTTGAATCCTGCAGTGCCGTCCTGTACCAGGAGAGTGAGTTTACCATTGTTCATCACTGGAGAACTGGTCTAAGAGAAGGACTGCATCCTGAAAACAAATATTTATCGTGGCTCTAGAAGAAGGCACCAGTCTCCTTCCTTGTGTGACTTTACCCTTGTCCGATAAGAGCTCCATTATAAGGGTTTTGATGCAAGCAGTTTCTTTGCCATAATTGAGAGCTCTCATCATGTTTCCTTCAGTATCTTTTCCAGTGGAAAGCAATCACAAGTTTATTTGTGTCTCCGAATTGAACTGAGCCAGTTTAAATATCCATTTAGACTAGTGCAATCGACTGTGCAGTGCATGGAAAATGAATTATGACTTCATGCATGTAGTGCAGTTTATGTTACTTGGGCCTGACTGAGTTTGAAAGTTTTAATTTTTTTCCTTTCCCTCATCCCCTCCCTCATGTGTAGCATGAAAATGAGGCAGCTCGCTTGATGGATTGATTCATTCATTTATGTATTCTTAGGCAGTTTATCTTTGATGTATCTCCCAGTTTGTAGACTGGCACAAATAATCATTGTGCTTCTTGTATAGGAATATGGCAGTAGTGCTGATTCCTTGCCTGTATTGCCACCTGCACCATGGCTGCTGAACGTGAAGCTGCGTTCCTGTGTGTGCCTGGCTCCATGGAATTGCAAGTAGCAGCTAAACTAAATGTAGTTTCTAGGAGTGGTGCTGGTTGGAGGTGGAATGGATGCCTGGGGAGGCATTGTTTCAGTCTTTGGTCATTTCATTTGAAGAGAGCCTGTGAGGACAACCAAGCACCTTAGGAAGCAACCTCTTTTTCCCTGAGTAGGTGGATGTATAGTTTTGGGTTTGGTCTTTTTTGGAAGGGGTTCCATGCTCTGAGTAATACCAGTGTTAACGCTGTTTTCCACAAGTCATGGAAGCTCCTGCACTGCTCTTTGAAGGACTATTGGACACTCAGGTACTGGATGTTTCGAGATCCGTGGTCATGCTGCAGGAGAAGATGCAGAAAAGCTCTCTTCTTTCAATGCTCATTCTTTTTAATGCTCTTTTCCCTCTTTGGGAGGGGAGGAGACAGGTCTTTATCAGAAGTCATTTAGATCTTGCATTGGGAGCCAAGATCCAAGGTCTACAAGAAGAAATTTCAGGATCAGTAAGTGATTTCCAGCTCTCCAGATGTCTGACCTTTAGTATTTCTTTGAGTAAGATATGTGCTCTTCTGGTAATTGCATTTCTTATGGGGAGAATTTATAATTAACTTACAATGCTCTGTGCTTCTCTGTGATATTATATTCTCCCCTGCCCTGGTCATCCTCTTTTCCAATTCAGGGAACATTATGAAAGTTTTGGTAATGTGGAGGAGAGAGGGGTCAGAAGGAGGATTGAGAAAAGCTGTTAAACTCTTCCCTGAAGCAGCAGATGGGGTTAATTTAGTGTGACTTCACATCTGGCCATGGTTTTTGTAGATGATGTCTAACCTACTTGAGGTGGATGTAATGTACACCTCACTAACGGAGGAGTATCTTTTGTGAGTGAATATGACTTGCATTGCTTTCATAACCTAATGGCATCTATTCTGCCAGTGCTGAAGTGGCCCTTTTGCTTCTCTTCCATCTGTTCTGCTGTGTAAGTAGGATGGGGAGGGCCTTCTGCTTGTTAGTTTTGTTGAGGTAAAGACAATTGGGATTGCTGTAGTTTTTCTTCTTTTGAGAGATGACTGGATGATCTCTAAGGTCCCTTCCAACCCTAACCATTCTATGATTCTATGACCTCTCAAATTTCTCCTGCTATTTTAGCTACACTACCTGTACCAGTCTCCTTGGTTACTTACCATCTTTCTCTTGCCTTGGTCTCCTACACAGATCACAGTTAAATTGCTGCAGGGAATTTTCTGTCTCATTTCTTGAAATTCTAGGTACCATCTGACTAATCATGGCTTTAGCTGTTTTCAGAAGATGACAGCTTTAGAAGAGAGCATGGTCATAACCTTGTGTTTCTTCCAGATACCTCAGACACTGCAGAGAACTACTAGCTGAGGGAGAAGATTGGGGTTTTTCAGTTTTTATAAATACATGCTTGCCTGTGTTACATAGACAGTGGTATGTGCTGCCTATACACAATACAGACAGTGCCTAGTATCTGCTTTACTTCAAAGACTTGCTTACCATGTAGAAAATAATACGTGTGTGCATGCATATATTTGTGCATATAACACAAGTGTACTAATAACACATTAGAAGCAGATAAGCTCCTGTAAACTGCTAGCTGGCAATCCTCAGTGTAGGGCTCTCAGCTAGGTCTTCAAGGTAACTCAACCAAAGTCTTTCATGTTATTTGCAGTTTCCTTTAGAAAAAGAATCTTTTCATGTGCATAAGCAAAGCAACTTTGATTAATCTGCATGATGCAAATTGTAGACTTTGAAGATAGTTGCTTTGATTAGTGTCTTTAAAAAAAAAAGTGAGTCTGCGCAATACATGAGAAGTTGCAATTCTAAGCCAGTAATTCTAGCTTCAAAACTGACACTAAAGGTTTTATTAGGCTGTCCATTGTGAGGTGTTCAGGCGAAAGATTTGTGGAACAGTATTTTCTGTACTGAAATTACAATTTGTAATGTCCCTTCTGTGATCAAAGGAAAATCTCATCAATAATTAAAATGTAATCTTTGTGATTGCAGAGAGGAGCTAATAAGATAACATTTGAATCTTCTTTTGTATGCAGAATTACAGGCCCCGTGCTAATCTACCTATAAAGATTTGCTTGCTGTTTTTTAACAAACAGTATCTTGATTCTAGCTGGCAGATAGGACTGTAGTTACACTTTGCTGTCAATAGCCTGTGCTGTTTTGAGAAAGGACTGGATAGACCTTAATGCACAGAACGACATTAGAATAGTAGTGATAGGAAATCATCAGGGGAAAAGACAGCTTAAGGCCTGTGATATTTGCAAGCAAAAAGAAACCTCCTCTACACAAATGATGATTCTATCAATTTGAATATTGCACAAAATTGCTGAGTGTCAGGAGAAGTTTTAAGACTGATTTTTGGAAATCATCAACAAGAATGAACAATCTCCCTTGGTGATAGAAGTTCTCCATTAAAAAAGCCTGCTGAGGCAAAGAAGCATCGAGTAGAAAGCTTATACATGCTAATCAAGGTAGATAACAGAATGGAGAGCAAGGAGCTGCCTTATAAAATGAGGGAAAAACTGATGAAAAATAAACCTGAGAGTGTACAGATGGGACTGTGCCATGTCAGCTGCTTGAATTAAATATTAACTATACACACTGTCACTGCTTTAAAGAACAGTGCTTGATATTCCTGTCTATGCTGTAACGAGAGTCTTTTCTTTTGAACTTAATAATCAGTTCCTTTCAGTGTCATCAGCTCCATTTGGTTCTCAGCTTGGAACAGGAAAGCATCCTTCTTTTTTTTGCAAACTAAGAACTGGTGTAAGGAAGTGAGGCCTGTGGTGTGAGAGGGTTTGGGGTTTGGTAGTTCTGCTTTGTTTTGTTTATAGATTTGTAGACGACCTCTGTTCTGGTGCACTGTCAGTTCACAGGTTACAAATTGTGTTGCTGTGGTTTTCAACATGCTCTCGTTGGATTAAAGCAAGCTTTAGTACTTCTCTCCTCTTCATTTTTGGCATATAAACAATATTTGTCTTCCCTGAATTTAAAAAGAGATGTCCTTGTATATTTTATTGTTGATTTCTACTTTCTTCCCAAACAGAGTTTGGCTTATATGAAAAAGAATATTAGAGATCTGGTAGGTGGTCTTTATTTCCAAGGATAATAAATCAATAAATGTATGTTGTAGTATTTTATTGAGTACATATATTTCTTTTGTTAATAAAAAGTGACCAAACCAGAATTTTTATGCATAATTTGTGACTGTATTTTATTAATTATCAAATTATATTTGTTCCTTCTTTATTAAATGAAGAAAACTGGTGGACTTTTTGCTTAACTTAAACCACTTTCCCCTGTCACCAACAGATCACTTTTGTAAATACAGCCCATTTTATGAACAGGACTTCTGTTATCTTGTAATGTAAATATACTGAAATAATCTGTTTTATTAATTGTAATATAAGCAGCATAGATGGAACCGAGGCATGAATAGAATGAGGCAAAAGTCAACATTCGACTGCACTGTTTCAGTTGTTCTATTCTGTGAATGCTTCTGAATATCACCTGTAGTCTTTAATTCAAAAAGAGAAATTATATATCTTTACGTACTATATAGATTAAATATTTGCCAATAGGAAGCACAGAAAAATATAATGCAGATGTTGCTCTACTTATCTTCCCGCACTGTAGCTCTTTGTTCCCTTAATGTGGGTTTATTTCTGAGCTCTGTTCCTTAATTATCCTGCATTAAAAATTGTGGAGGAGTCCTTCCTTGTATTACAGATACAAGAATTCATTATGCTTCCACAGATGCCTCTGTGTTATGCCTCTTAACCAGCATGACAATTCTCATGCTGTGAACAGTTAAAAATCATCTTTTTGTCCAATATATTTGTTGTTCTTCAGCAGAACAATACCTGATGCATTAGGTTATTGAAGATCCAGGAGAAAAATTACACTACTGCATGGCTTAGTCTGCTTTTGGGAAAAAAAGACCAGTAACTTGTGTTGCACCATAGTCACTTGGCGTTGCTTAGTAGCATCACAAGGCTCAGGCCTCTCAAACTTCTTGGTCTTTTGTTTTTAATTTTAAACTTCAGGAAGCTCCTTGCATTTTAAGTAGTGTAAAGGGTAGCTTGTTTGGGTGTTGTTCATGAGAACTATGGACTAAACACAATGAGTTATTAATTTTTTTAAAAAAGTTCTGAATATGAAATGCTGCCTGGCAGTTGACTTTATGTGAATTTCATATGTACAAGAGCATTGTGCTAGCAGGCATGGTAGAGGCAGGGGAGAGTAGAGTGACAGAGACCTGACACTGCTGTCATTGTATAGCGTGCAGAAGTGATAGCTGAAAGATTGCTGGAGAGATTGCAGGTAAGTCTGGATTATTATTCATTGTAGGCACTTTGTAGACATTTTTGTGGGTTAAAAAAAAAAAGCTTACTTTTCCAGAGTTAACCATCAATTTCATTTCATCAGTTTAGTGGTTGTTTGGTTTGGAGCTTTTTTGACTTTTAGTTTCTTGTAGGTGATTAAAAGCTGAACTGCTTGCTTAGTGGATATTTCTGTCTTGAAAATGCATACCTAAGGAGCTTCAGTTGTCTTTCTTGCAAAATAAGTAGCATATGTTGTGATTCATATGGCTTTAAGGTGCCAGGGGAAGTACTGGAGAAGCAAGCTCTTGACTTGTAGTGTGATTTTCTGAATATAGTGTCTTGATAAAGATGGTGTTTGAATTTGAGCCTCTAGCTGTGAACTCTTGGATGGAAGGAAGAAAGATAGGTGGATTTTTGTTGGGTTTTGTTTGTGGGTTTTGTTTCGTCAGGGAGCAGCTGGTGGTTTTCATGACTTGTAGCTGGCTATAGCTGACTTTACACAGCCTGCAGTGTGTGTTCTGTAGCAGGGCAGCCCAGATAGTGGAAAATCTGGAGCAGGAAAAGCAATTGCTAAATGAGTTTCATGTTGGTGAAAAGTTGGGAAAAGACCTGAGTGAAGGAAGAAGGTGTGTGTGTCTGTGTATGTTATCTGGGTTTTAACTTGCAGCCTGAAAACCTCCACTGAATCTTCAGCCCCTTCTCTAGTGTAAAGGGTCCCAAAAATTGAGTCTTGGAGGAGGAGATGATGGGGCTTTTCTGTTACCACTTATGGGTATAGTAGAGAGAGTTTTTTTCGCTTAGGGTCTGCCCTCTTGTGTAATAAGGTCGCTGTTGCCATCTGTATTGAATGAAAGTCTGCCTAGCTCTGAGCAGTGGGCTTATTCTCTGTCCTGTTACAGGATCATAGAATCATAGTTAGGGTTGGAAAGGACCTTAAAGTTTACTCTATGTGTTTAGAAAGATAGATTAAAAGAAGTTCCATGTTTGTCCTGATGTAGCCATCGTATAAATCTTTGCTTTGTGTCATTAACTGTTAACAGTTATAACTGTCTGACACTTTTAAGTGCCTTTCCTCTATCTCGGCTTTAGTCTCAAATTTCTGCTTGGATAACTGTATTGTTTAACATCACACACCTTGCCTTATTTATCATCTTCTTCCATGTCCATAATACCTTTATCTTGAGTCCCATGCACCTCTTTTCTTCTTTCACTTTAGCATATGATAGCATGTTTATTTTTCTTCTTGACTTCTGTCCTACGTGTTTTAGCAGCTCAGAAATGTAGTCACGTTCTTCTCTGTTCTGCTTTTCTTTCTCATGAGAAAAATACAGGTGTACGCTGGTTTGAGCTTGCCAACATACACACGTATGTTGCTGTTGTGCAATTTTCAGTGTCCCTGCTTGAATCCTGTGCATGGCAATCTTTGCTGCTTAACTTGCAGACATTGTGCTATGGTAACGGTGTGGCAGAAGCTGCGGAGCAGGGAATGTCAGCAAGTGTCTCCCCCTCCCCAAACAAATTCCTGCAAGCATAAGCTGTACAAGCAAAAAGAGTAATGTTCCACTCCTTCCAGTACTGTGTCCAGGGAGGTTGTTACCAACATAAATCTATTTACTAGGACCAGCACTGGTAGGATCCCTGCTACTGATACTCTCGTGGAATGCAATGGTATCAGTCTGCTCTCCATTGCAGCCTTGGACTTTATCTTCACAGACTTACTCAAGATGCCATGTTATTATGTCTTGACTTCTCCATCATTATTTCTGATGTCTCATACCTCTTGTAGTTCCCAGCAGATATTTTGCTGAGTAGCAAAACCAATAATTTCAACCTGAAGAGAAGCAAGGCTGTACTTCATAGGAAATGGAAATATTAGTCTTGAACATCATGAAGAGAAACTTGTGTGCTCCATGTCCTGGGAGAACCTGTTTGAGTAGCATTTATGTACTTTGTTTGAGGTGCATAAGGAGGCAGACAGCTATGAGAGTTTTTAGCTGGTGGATCATTAAAGTTGCTTCCAAGGTGGTTTCTAAAACTATTGACTTGCTAGTGATTGAGCCACTTTTCTGCCTATTATGAAATAATTATGAACCCACCATGATGGTGACATGGGATTTTCATAATTGTGCTCTTCATTCAGTTTCTGACATGTGCAGCAGCAGATCTGTAGGAGCAGTGATACCACAAATTTTGCTTTTCTCAAAGAACTCTAGTTAATTCCCTTTCTTCTAGATATTTAATATATACCTGAATGCATGTCACTTTGATTTTCCAGGAATGAGCAGTGGTTCGTTTTTGTGAAGCTCGTATCATGTGTATCATGAAGTGGGCAAAGTCACCTTTCAGACAAAAGTGACTGCCTTTGGGAGATTCTACATGGAAAGTGTGTTGCTAACAGACTAGAGCCATCTTAAAGAAAGGAGTTGTGTGAAACTCAGATTTTTTTTTTCTCTGCAGGCCAGTATTTTCTAGAACGCCTGTGCCCTGATTCTAGGTGCATTGGAAGCCCAGAGGATCCACATGTACCCTGCTACATGAGAAAAGTGCTTTCTAGTCAGGAATCTATTACAGAAAACATACTTTGATTTTTGGTTAGCTGAAGTAAAATGTCTGTGCTCAAATCCCATGGGACAGTTTATTACAGGTCTCTGTTTTAAGGATGTTACCTCATCTGCAGAACTTAAAATTTTGTTTAGTTGCCATTATGGTACATGTCTTTAGTCAGCTGAAAATGGACCAAGATTTTGTTTTTCAAATTAATTCACCTTGTATGCTTTCTTACTACACACAGTATGGTCTGCAAGTACTTGCACTGGAGATTCTTGCAGGAGCACTGCAGTATATTCTCTGCATTGTACTCCTGAGCCCCACGTTAGGGTAGGGAAGTGAGCTGTGTAGAGCACTGCCATCTACAGCACGACTGCTTGCGAAGCTGTCAAGGTTCACTTGATGGCAATCAGTGTAACTCCTTACAGGAGTTAAATGCTTGAAATACGTCTTAATTTGACATGGAGATGGTACTGACTTTCAGACCCTTCATAAAGGGGCTGTTTTCAAAATGCATAGCTAATTCAGACTTGTCTGACTACCTCAATAGATGCTTGTTGAGCAGATATACTGTCTATATTTGTAAAGAAATGTCAAAAAATACATAAAATTAATATCACTGAACTCAGAAGTGAATGAATGAAGTTATTCTAAGATACAATACGCAGATCACTGGAATCAGAATTCTGGTGTTAAAACTGAGTGGAGTGGTGATAATCAGATCAGATACAATAGAGAATCAGAAAATAATTTACCTACATTTTCTTCTGTTGAAGTTCTGTTTCTACCTAGTGTTTTAACTGGAAAAAACCCCATGAATTTATTTGCTCTGACACTAAACAAAGTAGTGATGATTAATGTGAAAGAATAGATGCAACAAGAAGCTATAAAGATACCCAGTTTTTTCTTTTGTTGTCAGGATGCAACAGCCTCCTATACAGAATAACACGGGAAAACTGTAATAGTATTAAAAGAGCAGATTTTGTATCTGGCTTAATCTTTTAGTATAATACAAATTTCAAGCTGAAATGGGAAAACGTGGAAGCCAGGACTGACAGTAATTTACTTTAAAGCAAACCTACAGCTGCTTTTTGGTCTGCACCTGTGACCATATTTGTTGTGCAGAATAGCTCTTGTTGAGAGTCTTGGTACTCTGAAAGGCTCTGGTAAGTGGCTGGGCATTGGTCTACTACAGTCTTTTGTTCCTTTAATTATTTAGGGATGTGACTGTAATCTTCTATTTCCTTCATTATTTGTGGTGGGGTAACAGAATAACAGTGACTGCCCTAGCTGCAATAAAACCCAAGGGGTTGAAAAGAAACCTCATAATCAGCTGGAGATCCACGTGCATCTGAATTTCATGGCAGGCCAACATGGACTTTTCTTTTGTAAGAGGAAGTGTAATGCCCATTGTAAAGTTACTAAAAATACAATTGCTTGTAGTTTTGTGGTGTTTCCTGTTATTTTAAAGCCAGTTGGATTTACAGAGGTGATCTCCAAGGGCACTTTACCACTCTCAAATGTGCTGTTTATATTTTTTTAATGAAGCTTGCAATTTTTAGATTTTTTGTTGGTTGCGAGGTCAGTCTGAAGCCTTACCTTGCAATTAAGTATTGTAGCCCAGGATTTTCCATGCTTTTCATGTCTAGGAAAGAAGCAGTTAGCCCTGAAATTTTCATTTCTCTATCTGCCTGCCTAATTTTCATACTAATTTAGAAATGGCGGCCATAGAAAAAGCAGATTTGGAAACATAAGTTTTAAGTAGCTTTCCAAAAGGCAGAATGAATCAATGTACCTTAATGGGGGAGAATGAAATTTAGCTCTGTGAATGTGAACTGTGCTGTGCAAGCTGAGAATAAGTTTTGGCCCTTATTGATGCAAATAAAATCTGTTGTTACAGATAAGCATGAAAAGGTAAAATCAAACTTCATAGCCCACCTAGCCCATCTTTATCCTTTGTTTTATGCCTATTGTTTTATGTTAAACCTGCAGTTTTGCCAATATGAGAGTTCCCTTCATCAACCTTAAATGTTTCAGGGTCTTCATGGAGAACTGAAGAAATCTTGAGTTCTTGTTAAAAAGTGATTTATTTATGACTTATGATTTTTACTAACAGATCCTTGAAGGTGTCTAAGGAGACAGTTGTGCTTTGCTTTTTTTTTTTATTTGAATGCAGTATGCCATTCTCCAGTTCCCAAGTGGATAGACTGCTTAGCATTTTAATGGATTTCCAGGCTGAATTCAGCTTTAATGTTCAAGGCCGAAGACAGGGTTATGAAGGTTAATTATAACTTATCAACTTGCCTGGGAGGAAGTTATTACTTCATGATGTAACTGGAAGGCTGGCATGCTTATCTTGGTTATGTGGTTTTGATGGATAAGCTTCTCGGTTATTTTACAGCTTGGTGCTTATAAATGACATTGGAATATCCAAGTGGCTATTTGCTTAAAATCTGGTATTTTATGAAGTTAATAGCACTGCTGGTGTTACTAGGTCTTAATTTCATATTCTGTGGGAGCTGTGGACAATCTGGATATACAAAGGCCTAAGTTAATGGATGTCAGAGACTTTCTAAAAGCTATCTTGGGCACGTAAAATACGCCATTGCATTAAGTACTACTGGCTTTTTTTTTCGTTTTCTCCTTAAGTTATAATCATTAGGAAGAGAGGACAGCTCATCCTTCTGAATTCTGTTGAGGTCTGCAAAACAGGGAACAAAATCTCCTCTTACAAGAAAAAATATGCATGCCTTCGTGTTTTTGAGATTTAAGGGCCTCTGCCCACTTGTTGCTTTCATTGAAATCAGTATTACATGTGCAGTCTTTCTTGGAGAAATGGGAGTATTTAGAAGTTAAAGCCTCTAGTGGTAAGTATAGTATACCTGAAGTTCACTGGTTTGTATCTGTGACCGCTGGTTTTGGATATTCATTCTGGACACTTGGTTAATAATGGATTGAATACACAGGACAGGAGACTTCTCCAGTTGCCCCTTTTAGCATAGCACATGGTTGGAAACATGTAGCGCCAGTTTTTCTTACAGCTGCTCCTGCAGGAGATCTGAACTGGTACATTCAGTTTTCCTTCTCCTGACACCTCAGAGCGGTATGTGAAAATGAGTGTCAGTTGGAGTGTGCTCCAGGAAGCAGGCTCTTGGCTATGAGTAAGTTAGGACATAGATTTCTGTTCAGTTACAGCTCAGAGATCTGAGCTGTTGCTGCCCAGCTCCATTTACATTGTGAAACACAGAAATTGGTGTTTCCTTCTTTTCCTAAATGCTAGACTTTGAAATACATGCTTAAGCTACCTTCAAGGGAATAAAATGTGTAACATAATACTTAAAGGTCTAGTGAACTGCTGTGGCAGAGATACAGGGTATTGAATTGCTTTATGCTAATATTATCTTGGTAGGTAAACTAGTATTGGTATCGTGTGTGATTTTAAAATATGAAAGTAAGCTATAAAATGCTACTAAACTGATGACTCTTGTCAGTTTTGGTGACAATATTGGGATGAGGTGATGCTGCGAAGGGAAGGATGTAGTTTTTCTCTTTTTAAAAATAAATACATTATTTCTTTTAAGTATACTTTCCCTTATTTGTTGTAAAAACACCAGCTGAATTTGTTGGAGCTCACAAGCATTGCATCCTTCCTTTCAGGCATTTGTGTCTGTCTTCCCTTTGTCCCTGAGCTCCCAAACTGTGTGATGTCCCTCACAACCTGCACCATGTACTTTGATTTAACTAGCTGAGCATTGAGGGGATGGATAGAGGGTGGTGGGGAAGCGGGATTCAGAACTTCAGATCGCACAGTCTGTGTGATTGCACTGCTGAGAGGATAGCACTGATCTTAAATCACACGCTTAAGCTATCTGATAGCCCCTTCAACCCATTTTATGGGAAAGAGAATTCCAAGTACTTGAGTAGGCTGGTGGAAGGGCAGGAGGAGACGCTTTCTCCATTAAATACGTATTTGGCCCTGAATCGGATAATTCTTTGTCGAGGACACTAGGGGTTTGTTTTTTTTCCTCTCTGAAGCATTTCAAAGACCTTCTGAGGAAGTGTCAAGACTTTGTTTTCCTGCCTGTGCTGTATGAAGTGACTACAACCGCTCCCTGGTTGTCAGGGAACAGAACCCCTCCTAACCATGACACATACTTTCTTTTCTGCTTGAATGGGTTTAGTATCTTCTGTATTGGTCCCTGAAGCAAAAAATTAAATGTATCCTGGTAATATGTGACTCTTGCTGCAGGGAATTTTGGTGTCTCCTCCCAGTAACAAAAAGCATTCTGCTCTTCAGAGACTGGGTAGCTTTGGGAACAGACGTGTTTAACTCCTTGCTTGAGGGCTGTCTTTGAGCTCTGAAAAGCTGGCAAAAAACATTTTTCTATAAGTTGCTCATTTATTGTTGCAAATAGTGTGAGCAGTCACCTAACATTGAGCTGATTTATGAAGGCTGTGAATAGCAGGGAAGTTGTCACTTCATGATGCTTCTGTCTTTTCCTTAGCTGCCTGTTGTGGCAGGTTAGGTGCTTCTCCTCACCCAAAGAAATGTCATGGGGGAGCATGTAATTTGTTGATTAGAAATGGGTGGGGAAGCAAGAGGTTTAGTTCTAGGTCACTTGCCAGGTCTGCAATATGACAATAATTTACAGTTCCTGTGAATCAGGTTGTATTGTTTAAATGCTGTTGGTTCATCCTGTTAAAATAAAAGCTATGTGAGAGTCCAGGAGTAGTTCCAAATCGAAGTTGATCAGCAGTTGCTCAGCTGCTTCAGAAGACAAGCTTGGGTGTTTGGTGCTGAAATCACTAGTCCTTGTTAAGCCTGTACAAGGGTATTTGAAATATTCGTTCATGACTTAAATCCCCCTACCACAAAACAATGAAAAAATACCCACAAAACCAATACTTTCTATTAATAGCCTCCCAGAAACTCCCAAACCAAAATAACAAAAACCCAATAACCACACCCCCAAAACCCCCTCCCAAAAAAAACCACCCAAAAAACCCTATGAAAGATCATGAATTGCAAACATATAGAATAGTAATGAAACCTAAAAATCCAGAAGTTCATCAGCCTATTTTAATTAGGCAAGCAGTAAAGTGTTAAAAAAAAAACACCCTGAAACTTGGCATAAACAATGGAATTCTAAATTAGACTTTCTAAACCTTTTTAATAAACCATGATGTGTAAGCCAGATCCTATTGCTGCCTGTTTGAACCTGCGCTGCTCTAAGTTAGAATTTCTAGGGTTTTTCCTATTGTGGTAAGCTCCTCTGACCTTTTGTTCTTAAATTCTCATGCAGATATCCTGTATCTTGAAATTGTGGAAAGTACTTTTCAGCAGTAGCCAAAAGAAATCCAGATGAAGGGCATCTCTTAGGTCATCAACTCTGTTTTAATATCAAGAAGAGACATTGCTGCCAAAATAAGAAATTGTACGAGAGTAAGCATTAAGTTCCTGTTTGAAATATCCACTTTGAATCCTTCAAAGTTCATTTCATGAAAGTCTGTTATACATAATATAACACTATTGCAGCTAATCGCAGCTCGACTGAGACTTGGCTGTCATTGTTAAGTCTTCTTTTATACTTTTGAGTATGCACTGATTTTTTTTTTTTTTTTTTTTTTCCTGTTTTATATATCTTGGGTTAGAGCAGAAATCAGGATTGTGGTTATGCTCTTGGCTGAGCCCCTGTGAAGTGTGTTCCTGGTTCTCGCTGGTAAATCCCAGAGAGGTAATCTCAGTTTGGTGAAATTAAACTACTGGGGTATAGAAAAGTGATACTCTGCTGGTAGGTCTTTGGGAGCTCCAAGGGGTGAAAGATGGTCTGTCTTATTTCACATGAATGCGATTCCTCAGCAGTGCTTGCTGACAAAGAAACTATTTCAACTGTTAGACCTTTGGAAGCCTGTAGTCTAGTGTTATTTCTGAATGAATGTGGTTGAATGGCATCATACTTGGAATTTGAATCATAGTATTGTTCTTGGGCAGGTCTTAGTGAGTGAGTAACCCAAGTCATATTTTGAGATTGCTTTTTTCCAGTGCACAGAACCAACTGCTGCACCCCAAAGTATCCTTTCAACAGGTATGAAAATTGTAAAGAGCTCTTAAGGTGTATTTCAGCTCTTTTTAAAATGAGTTGGCCGTCCTTTTCAGTTCTTAGGAACAGCAACACACAGTGGAAAGGAAAGATTAAAATCCTGGTAGATTTGCCACTTGGAAAATGGGTCCTTTCCACTGACTCAATTTTGGAGGTACATTATTCACTTTATGAATCTAGTTTTCTCCTTTTTGCTGTAGATGTGCATTAAGATGACTCTCTTCCCCTTCAACATGCTGTTTATTCAACATTAACTGCTTATATTGCTTTGAACTTGAGAACCCTAGTCATATTTGGATCAAATTGAACCTGGTAGCATATAGATACAGAACAAAAGGATATGTACTCAAGGAAGCTTACGGTTAAACACTGGCAGTTACTAGTTAAGAGATGTAATAAGAAAAGTAAGGACCAGTATGTGGTCTGGTTAGTTATTGTAATTTCTGGGAAGGCTGTGTTGAAGCTCGTATGATACCAAGTATCTGATACTGCAGGTCACCTGTGGTCACCTGTTTACAATTTTCTGCTCATTTGAATGTGTATGGGTTTGGGCTTTTTTTGGGAGGTTGGTTTTGAGTGTGGCCTGTCCTGTATATTGAGACCTTTGCAGCTGGGTAATTCAGAGGGTATATAAAGCCATGAACGTAGTATTAATTTAAATTTGCTTTAATTGCTTTGGATCTGTGTTCATTGTCAGTGAAAGTACTGAGCAAGATTTGATCACTTTTGAGGAGGATGAGCATCCAGTTTCTCCAGGTGCCCATAACTCCTGCAAAGATGAAGGAGACTGTAGGTAAGAAAAGGAGATGGTGGCCCTCCTTAAGCACAGGATTGTGTAGTCTTTTGGTACAGCCTTGGATAAATGTTCTTGTCCATCACCCAGCAATAGAGACTTTTTAAGCATAAATGGTAGTGTGACATAAGTAATACATGCTCTAAAGCCTGAGGCAGTTGTTTGGTGTTCAGATTAAAACTGCAATTTTTTTTGTAAATTCTTAGTAAGCAAAATGCTTTAAAATGACAGTTTGGCCATGTACATATTCTGGAATTGTGACAATATGGAACCTTGCTTGTGTTTGCTTAAGTGAGCTCAGAGAGAAGCTATGTAGGAAACTGGCTGCAATAGCTTTTGATGTGGCAATGAACTGTCTGCATGATGGTACGCATCTGTCCAAGCAAAGTCACTGCAGCTTCTGAGATACAGAAACTTTACAGTAGTTTAAGCCAACTTATTTTACTTCAATAAAGAACGCTTATCTAGTCGCATACAGTTCATTTGGGAGTTGGCAATTGGCTCATCTGCAGTAGTATGGTTAATTGCAATAATTTGTATGTAATCTCAGAATAGTCTCTGAAACTTTATTCCTTATGAAATTGGTTTGTATTGTTGACCAGTACAAGAGACTTAAAATATTTTTGCATCTATGATTGCATTATGACTAAGACATTTAGAGGGGCTTCATTGTGAAGGCAGTATTCTGCATCATTTAGAGTATTAGACTTTCAGTGTCTGCTTCTTGAGGCTTTTCCAGCATAATGAATTAGTTCTTATACGCTTAGTGCTTTTCATAGGTTTGAAATGGTGTCCTTTTTTTCCCCTTTTTAATACCTTGATGTATTTGGCAATAATGTTTGTCATGGGCAAAACAGGAGAGAAGTTAGTGTTCCTTTTAGGAAAAGTGAGGGTTTTGTTTTGGAAAGTTCTGCACAGAGGAAATCCAGATCTATCTCATATCTCAGGGTGGCAACTGGTTCCACTTGGCCTTTAGAAACGGAAGGACTTGTCCAGCCACCTATATCCATCTTGTCTGTGGAAGCATCTGTGCTGACCGATCTTCTTTTTTCATTAAAAAAAAAAACCCTTTAACAACAACATTGCTTTTCCTTATGCCTTGGCTTGGCTCTCTTCACTTCCTGCAGTGGTTTCTAGCCAGTGCTGAGTGAGCCTGTGGCTCACAGCCCACAGGCTGTTATGGTTGGAATGAAGGTGGGTTAGGAGGTGGACCTCGGCTGTTGTTTACCACAGCTGTGCCCGACCCACAAGCAGAGAGGCAGATATGAAGTCCCATCACGTAGTTCAGTATAAATAACTGCGTTTTGAGAGTGAATGTTTGAAATACTTTACAGAAGTGGAGGTCCCTCTGACACAAGAGGCTTGTGGGCAGGTCAGAAGGGCAGCAGCTGCCATGGGGAAAGAGGAGGGAAGGACGAGGTGTGGAGGACTAGTAATCTCTTACCCCTTTCAGCTGTGTCTAGAAGAGTGTGTGACACTGCAGCTTCATACAGCTGCCAAAGGAGAGATTGGAAACCACAGGGAGTGCTGTGGCCCCTCATCACAGTGCAGAACACTGAGAAATTAATAGGAGCATATTGGCTTGTAATGCAGACCTCTATATGGTTGACCTCTCTATGGGGAAGGAGGGAACAATCAGTAGTACTTTTACAGTTGTGAAAGAAAACTTCTAAAGCTGTTAGAAGAAAGGCTGGGATTCCCTGCCTTTAAATTTTGTCATGTTGCTTTCTTAAACCTTTTTCAGCCTGTCATCTTTGGGCAGGAAGAATGCAAGGCCCACATAGCAAAAGTGCCTTTAAGTTTCAGGGTGGAGTTGGGAGAGGACAACAGTTTGCAGTGTGTCTAACCACTGGGTTTGAGTGCATGTGTTTTTTTTCAAGTGAAGGCTTTCATTGGTAAATATAACCTTGTATAAGGTTCTGTAAGGTTGGTTTGTCATCCCCTTGGTTATTTTCCTGGTTGGTACTGCAAGATCTTGAAATGTAAAAATGAAACACTAGATTGTGTGATGTAAGGTTTGGTTAAATCTTCTTTCCTTACTTGAGCACAACAAAGCAAAAGTAGTAAAATCTTCTATGAAGCTTCATAAAATACTCAGGTTCTGAATGGTTCAAACCTAAATGCAAAAAATGTAATAATTGCCATTCTTGTTCTTATGCTACAAAATAGACTGAGCACTAGGTAAAACTGGCTTGTGAAGGCAAAGTGGATAATGCTTCAGGTAACTAGACACCCTTAGGTGAAGAAATTAGCATTTTTACCATTAAGACCAACAACTCATTTGGATAATGGGAGCAGTCTTGCAGAATATATATATCATGAGGAGTGGGACAAGTTGGGAAGCTTTGAAGTGCACCTCAATAGCCAGAGAGCTCAAGAATACTTAGGACTTGAGTTTTTGAGAGGATGTTGGGTTTTAGTACCTCCTGGAAGTGACTCTTTACACCTCTTCTGTTGTCCTTCCTTTTTATCAGGACAAGTTTGTCTGTGGGACACCTGTTTAAGGTAGTAATTATTAAAGTTGTAGTGGGTGTTAAGGAGCTTGCTGTACTTTTCTTACAGTCATTGCTATCTGTCACTCTTACAAGATGGCTGAGGTATCTAAACTATGCTTCTACTTTCCAAGTTTTTTCTAGATGAGAAGTATTTTCAAGGCTTGTTCTTAAGCACTTCACCTTTC
This sequence comes from Pezoporus wallicus, assembly GCF_028554395.1. Classification (NCBI taxonomy): domain Eukaryota; kingdom Metazoa; phylum Chordata; class Aves; order Psittaciformes; family Psittacidae; genus Pezoporus; species Pezoporus wallicus. The sequence continues at coordinate 5,172,011 of NW_026642361.1, forward strand.
CTGGGTTTTTGGGTAGTTTGGTGGCGGTCTTTTCTACCCAGAAATAGAGGAAATGGCTTGCTTTGCACATGGAATATTTATTCAGGAGATGAGGAAGGCAGGTGATGAAACTCAGGGTGGAAGGAAGTGTTTTATAGGGGTGAATTTGGTGGCCAATAGCAGTAAGTGATCACAGCATACTTGCTGATGTGGTTATAGGTGTAGCAAATTTTTGAGCATTCAAACATTGCAATTTGGAGTTAGTGTAACCATGTAGTTCAGCATGTGTGATTTCCCCAATATTATTACTGGTTTTATCACTCTGCTATTTGGCCTGACTTCACAGTACATGGAATTGAATCTAGAAATTTACTCAGCTCTCTAATTTATCTTCTAGAATTGCAGAACAAAACCTCTTCCTAGCTCGTTCAAGTTCTTGTTAGCATGTGCAAGATGCTTAATTCGAGGAAAACTTGTGATTTCTTTGTTTACCAGATCTGTTGCTGAGCTGTTTCACTCTGTTGGCCCCACTCCATTTTTGTCAGTAACTCTACTTCAGTTCCTGCTTTCTTGGAACTGCTCTCAACAAACACAGGGTCCTTGGCATGCAGTGACATTGTGTCATGTGCAAGAAACTGGCCAGAGCTGTAACACTGATGAAGCATGCTTCATGTGTGGACTTGTTCACCGAGAGATGATCCGTGATCTTGCATTACAACCAGGGTGCTGTGCTTACTTCCTCTGGTGCACTGGATGCAAAGAACCTTGAAAGTAAGGTGTGTACTTTTTTAATCTTCTGTGCTATTGCTGCTCCCCTGCTGCATGGAGCAAAATGAATGTGACTGCTGAGTGACAAATCATTTGAGAGCCTTGGTTCTGTCACCCAAGTTAGATTTAGGATGTAGATTTCTTTTAATCTCTTAAAACTGATGCTATCTCTGTTTGCTCTTAATTTTTATGAAACTTGTTATGATCTATTTTTACCACTTAGATATTTTTCTCAAGAGTATTACCGTAAACTTCCTTATAGACCTTATTGAGCTGAGTGTACTGATAACCACACCAGAGAACTGCTTACCTTGGGGTCACCTGGTGATTCTGACAGGCAGCCGGTTGGACATGAGCCAACAACGTGCCCTTGCCGCAAAGAAGGTGGATGGTATCCTTGGATGCATTAGACAAACCATTGCCAGCAGATTGAGGGTAGTGATCTTCCCCTCTGCTCAGCTGTGGCGAGGCCACACCTGGAGTACTGGGTCCAGTTCCGGTGCAAGAGACGTGGACATAGTGGAGAGCGTCCAGTGAAAGGCCATGAAGATGATCTAAGGAATGGATCACCTGTTATATGAAGAAAGGTTGAGAGCTGGGACTGTTCAGCATGGAAAAGAGTGCTCAGGGGAATCTCATCAATATGTATAAATACCTGAAAGATGACAGAGTCAGGCTCTTCCCAGTGGTGCCTAGTGGTGGGACAAGTGGCAGTGGGTACAGACTGAAATTCATGAGGTTCCCTCTGAATGTTGGGAAAGACTTTATTTACTGTGAGGGTGACCAAATGCTGGCACAGGTTGCCTAGGGAGGTTGAGGAGTCTTCATCCTTAGAAATAATCAGAAGCTCCCTAAACTACCTCCTGCAAAAGGGGAGTTGGGCAGGATGACCTCCAGAGGTCCTTTCCTAACTCAACATTCTGTGATTCCCTATGGAATAGCATTTGTATGGTACCGTTGTGACTCTGCTTTCCAGCAAGGACTTAAGGGAATCTTTACTCTTCTCGATGCCAATGTAAATGACTAGGTGTCTCTTCTCCTAATGTGCCTCACCCATACTTGTTGCGACATTGATCTTTGAAGTCAGTTAATTATTCCTGTGTTACCTTGAAGAAATTACAATATACACTTATCTGATACCCATATTGGGAAATTTAAGCACATTAAATTACTGTAGGCCTTAAGGAAAGAAGGCAGGCATCCAATATGGCTTAGCAGGTCAGTTTGGAGGTCAGAGCCCTGGAAAACGCTTCCCCTTTGGAAAGGCCAGATCAGCATGCAGTAGCCAGTTCCCTGTGTGCTTGGTGCAGCCTGTTACGAGGTCACAGGTGAAGCAGTTCCTTACCTCTGAGGTATGATGCTGGAATGTAAGAGAGTACTCTGATACTATAACAGGTCACAAAACAGTATCACAGTGCAAATGCCATATCTAATGACCATAAGTGATAGTACTTAGGAAGAAAGCAAAAACCCGCCTATATAATATGGTATGCAGGTGTTCAAGTAACTTAGTCCATTGATGAAACAGAAAACATACTAGATTCAGGGGTCATGTCTGCTTCTTTCACTTTGTGGCTGCACCATGGCTGAAATTCAGGAAGTCATGTGAGGGGCAGTGGGGACACAGGAGGTTGCACAGCGAGAGCATCTCAGCCACGAGATCAGGCAATGTATCTTGATGAAATTCTCCAAATTTAGTAAAGTGTTTGAGCCAAAGATGATCTTCTGTCAGAAAAGGGGAAGAAGAATCCTTCTGTGAACTGAATTAGGGGTTTGTCCTGTGGTGGGTAGACTCTGACTGGATGCCAGATGCCCGCTAAAGCTTACTTTATCACTTTCCTCCTCAGCTGGACAGGGACAAAAGGCTCACGGGTTGAGATTAGGACAGGGAGAAATGACTCACCAGTTACTGTTACGGATGGAACAGACTTGACTTGGGGGAATTAGCTTTAATTTATTGCCAATCAAATCAGAGTGGGGTAATGAGAAATAAACACAAATCTTGAAAACATGTTCACCTCCTCTCCCTTCCTTCTGGGATCAGCTTTGCTCCCGATTTCTCTACCTCCTCCCCCTGAGCAGCACAGGGGATGGAGAATGGGAGTTGCAGTCAGTTCATAAGATATTATCTCTGCTGCTCCTTCTTCCTCAGGGGAGGACTCCTCACACTCTTCCCTGCTCCAGTGTGGGGCCCTTCCCATGGCAGACAGTCCTCCTCCATGAACTTCTCCAATGTGAGTCCTTCCCACAGGCTGCAGTTCTTCACACTCTGCTCCAGCGTGGGCCCCTTCCATGGGTGCACAGACTGCTCCAGCCTGGGTCCCCTGTGAGGTCACCAGTCCTGCAGGAAACCTGCTCCAGTGTGGGCTCCTCTCCCCATGGGGCCACAGGTCCTGCCAGGAGACTGCTACAGTGTGGGCTTCCCTCAGGGTCACAGCCTCCTTTGGGCATCCCCCTGCTCCACTGTGGACCCCCATGGGCTGCAAGGGCACAGCTGCCTCACCATGGGCTGCACCCGCACCACAGGCTGCAGGGGAATCTGCTCTGGTGTCTGGAGCACCTCCTCCCCTCCTTCTGCACCGGCCTGGATCTCTGTGTAGTTGTTGCTGTTGTCTCTCTGACTACAGTTGGCATTTTGTTCCCCTTCTTAAATGTTATCCCTGAGGTGCTACCACCATCACTGATGGGCTTGGCCTTGGCGCCAGCAGGCATTGGCTTTGTCGGACATGAGGGGGAAGCCTCTAGCAGCCTCTCATAGAAGCCTTCCCCCTACCCCAACCTTGCCCATGTAAATCACATATTTAAGAATTATCACAAAAAACAGTGTTCCTCACACAAACTTCTTCACTTGCATCAACAGAAAAGGAATTCCCTACAGCAAAGTCAAAATAACATCACCAGAACACTAAAGGAAAGTGGAGAGTTTACACCCACAACCCACCCCCCATGCCTTTACCACAGCTGCAACAATTTCACATTCATTTTCTAACATTGTTCAGTCTCTTGTTTTCCCCCTTACCTCTCCCAGTTACTATTCTTATCTCAAATTCCTGGAGCCCCATGTTGAGTGCCAAAATAGACTCTTGTAGTTTAACCTCAGCCAGCAACTAAACGTCATCTACCCACCATCCCACACCTAGGATGGGGATAAGAATTGGAAAAATAAGGTAAAGCCTGTGGTTTGAGATAAGAACAGTTTCGTAATTGAAATAAAGTGAAATCATACAAAACCAGGTTGGAAGGGACCTCATGAATCATCTGGTCCAAACTTTCTAGGCAAAGTATGACCTACACTAGATGTCCCAGCACCCTATCCAGCTGGATCTTCAAAGTGTCTAGTGTTGTTGGGGAATCCACTGCTTCCTTGGGAAGATTATTCCAGTGGCTGATTATTCTCACTGTGGGAAGGAAATAAAGGAAAGAAAAAGGAAATCGAGAGAGAAAGGAATAAAACCCGAGATGGACAAGTGATGCACAATACCTGTTGCCCCATGCCCAGCCTGAGCAGCAATTGGTGACTCCTGGCCAGCTCCTCCCAGTTTATACACTGGTCATGAGGTGCTGTGGTGTGGAATACATACCCCTTTGGGTAGTTTGGGTCAGGTGTCCTATCTCTGCTTCCTCCTGGCTTCTTGGCCCCTCCTCACTGGCAGAGCATGAGAGACTGAAAAAGTCCTTGATTAGAGTAAGCATTACTTAGCAACAACTAAGACATTGGTGTGTTATCGGCACTGTTCTCAGACTAAAGCTGAAACAGCACTGCACTGCACCAGCTACTAGGTAGGAAATTATCTATATCCCAGATGAAGCCTGGACAAGTTTTATTGTTAGAAATGTACCTCCAGCAGGGTATTACTGCCATGGAGTAGGCCTGAACTCTCTAACGTGCCTGGGACAAGTTACATATTTGGTGAGGAGCTTTTCTTAAACTGAAAGAGAAAATAAATGTCTTTCCTAGGAAGTCCTTTATTCAGTTAAATGAACATATCCCTATGTTAAACACTTGTATAATCTGGTTAACATATGGAATTTGTAAATCAATACAGAACAGACCAAACCCACTTCACTGAGGTGTGAGCAAATGCTTGCTGCCGGACTTATGACACAACCAAGGAACCTGACTTGTGCTGCTCTTGCTCTGTAGCCTGCATTACTGTACCTAACAGAATACTGTGTAACACTGTACTACTGAGGTATGCTTTTATGGCTTTTGAAAGTATTTCTTTGTTTTGTTTGATAGGTGGGAGTTGGGAAGTGAGAAGAAGTCACATACGATATTTGGGTATATATGTGTAAAGGTAGAAAAGGTCCTGTTCATGCAGTGTTAGCTTTCATTGATGCATGCTCTCCATTGGTTATATGGGAGACCCAAGCAGGATTTTCCTATTCCTGAAGTGCAGCTGATTGAAAAACAGATTGTTAAAAAGCTACCAATGGCTGAAGTGATCTGTTCATAATAACCTGGCTGCATTTACAAACAAATTCCCTTTCCTACATTGATAGGAAAGTTGTTTCAAAACTTTGGGATGCCGGTGGTTGGAAGTGTTAAGTAATTTTCAAGATAAATCTGTTCTCCAAGTTCATACTTGACTTTTTGTTAATGTCCTTTTGCTGAGAGATCTCTTTTCCTTCCTTGGTGTTTATTTTGGCACATTTCAGGAGCAATGTTTTTTGTTTTCAGCTTTCATTTTGCCAAGACAAATAAGCTAAGCTGGCTGTCTTCTCATAAGCTAAACAGTGTGGGGGAAGATAGTCCTTAACTGTTTCTGCACCTGCTTTACTCTGCCTGCCTGCTCAAATATGCCATGAGCAGGCCCTCTCCCAAGTAACTTCTCTGCAGTCCTTGGGACCCTGCTGGATTATGTGTTTCCTGGCGACCACAAGTGAGCACAAACTGAGAATTAAACATTAGGGTGCTTGTCTGATGATGCTACTCTTGAGACGGAGATAAGGAAGGATGTAGTGGCTGTGGTTGCTTAAACAAACGGAAGAGCAGAATACACCGTTCTGACAACAAAAATTAAGAGTTAAAAAATGTCTGTTAAAAATAGAGATGGGTTTAAATTTGTTCTAGGGTGAACATTCCTATTTCAGGAAAGACCTGTTTATTTGGATAACTTCAGGATGCTTGCAAGTTTGTGTAACTAAAAAAGCTGACTGTTTTAAATGTCAGTGTATACATTAGTTTGCAATACCACTCAGTTTCCATCCTGTTTAAGAGAGTTTAGTGTTTCTGTAAATTGAGTATGTATGCAGCCCGGTGTTGCTGAATTGCCTGTTAATAATAGAACCTGAAATGGGTGTGGGGGGAAGAGATGACAAGGAGCAGCCTCCAAGAGTCATCACCCAGTTCTGCACCCCTGCGTGGCTGTGAGGAAGGCGTGAGTCGCAGTGCCTGCTGCCCTGGGAATCACAGCTTCTGGGGTGAAGTCCTCTTTCTGTGGTAATGCCATCTTTCATTTTATTAATGTAAATTAATCACTTGCAGTCATCTCCCTTCAGATGTCTGCTGTTTCTAATGTATATGGAAACATCTAGCCATATGCTTCCCAGTTATGTGCTACCTTGGTAAGTACCCAGGTACTTGAGTGAGATGCTTGTCAGTTCTTTGAAGTGAGTCATAAGGAACTATGTGCAGTTTCTTTAGCACAGTCATTTTGTTAAACTTTTTATTTATGCTTCCTTTCATGTTTTAGTGGCATGTGGTATGGTAACTTGCTATAGTGTGTTAACAGTGTATGCTCTTCCTAAGGAGTTTTTAATTCTAATATGCTTTATATAATACAAAACAAAGAAAAAGATAATAAAAATACAGAAAACAGTTGAACAGATGGTGAGATTTGATTGTGAGATTTATAGTGAGATTTGTTTTCATGAGTGTGTATTTCCTGAGCCAGGCTTTGAACCACAAGATCATGTGTCTTTTCCTCTTCTCCCATCCTCCTGTACCCAGGATGCTCCTCAGGCTCCCAGGAGGGGCTATGATGCCTCCTCATCTCCCTGTACTCAGTTAATCTGTTGTTGCTGAAGCCTGAACCGAAACCCTAGCTCGATGTATTACCTTAAGCGCAACATGCTAACATTGTTGCTTGAAAAACAAAAGTCACCATCCCCATGCTACCCCTGCTCTTGCACAAGTGCTGGTTTCACAATTTGGTCTGTAACTTAGCTGCTTCCTGCCCCCTCACCCCACCCAAGACAAAAACAAAGGAAAATAAACCCCAGAAAAGTCCCCGAGCTAATTCTGTGATCAGCCACTTCCCTGTGGAGTGGAGGGTGAAACCACAGGTTTTTCTCTCTGTGGGATACTGACTTTACTGTTTTGAACAGGTCAGCTTGCAACCTTCTTATCTGCTGGATCTTTTGTTGATGGGGGCTTTGGAGAGAGAGAAGCAGAGCAATGAGCTGTGGACGCACATCACAGAATAGTTCATGGAATAGTTAGGATTGGAAAGGACCTTAAGATCATTTAGCTCCAACATCTCTGGAGGTGTCCTGTTTTGATCTGCTTACCTCCTGAAACCCACTAAATGGATGAATGGTTAAGGTGTGTTTTTCCCACCAAGTTTTGCTTGACTCCAGACCATTTTCTTATCTCAATGATGGTTCCAAATATTGTGTGCATACTAAGGTTTATTGCAGCTTTCTTTCTCTAGCAAAAAAGTAAATAGGAAATGTCTAGAGAACATAGAGAACAAGGCATTGTTTTCTGGCTGTATGTGGTGACTGCCACCGAGTGCCTGTTCTGCCCCAGAGGCTGCTGGCTTGCACTATGATTTAATTTCTGTGTGTTGGTTCCATAAAGCAAAATGTGGCTGTTTCTGGAGTTCTGCTGGGAAGCCCTAAACTCTGTGCCAGAATAGCTTTTATGTAGCCAAACAGCTTGTGTGCATATGCCTGCGGAGCAGGAGTGGTGTGCTGACAAGGGGAAATACAACGCAAAAACTGTGGGTTTCTTTTTGTTTGTTTTTTTTTGGGGTGTGTTTTGTTTGTTTGTTGCTTGTGTTCTTCCAGCATAATTCTTCCTTATTTGTAAAAGTAAATGCTTGCCTCAGTGAGTACCTTTCATTTTGCCCATTTTACTTGAAACTACCCTCTCTGTTCTTAACAAGTTGGGGTTTATGGGCGATGTGTATGTTCTGCAAGGAACCGTAATATGCACAGTTTATAATAGTGGACTATTTACCCTCTTAAAACATAAGGGAGAGAGAGTGAAGCTCTTGAACGGATTTTAGACACTGGAATTGAATTCTTATGTTTTTCTTTCCCTCTCCAGGATCTCGAATAGCAGGATGGAAGAACTCTGATGGAGAGACGGACAACGGGCCTTTTCAACATGGAGACTGTTCCGGTTGATGGGGACTTTGAGAGAAATTTAGTGAGTAGCTTAAATCTGGCTTCATGTAATCAGATGAATGTGAAGATGCAGGGAGAGGATTAAGCAGTTTGAATATGTTCTGGTTTGGTTTGAATCAATACTTTTCTGGTTGAATGCATTTGGAATATCATGTAGTATCATCCGTCATTTACTAGATTCTCATGGCAAGAGGGGTGGATGTGCAAAAACATACGATTCTTGGGTTTGATCCTTGGTGTCCCAAAAGAAAAAGGTCTTCCTCTCAGTCTTACTACTTGATACTTTCATAGTTAGTGACTGAGTAAAAGAAAAAATATTGTATTTCTTGATGGAATGAGGAACAGAGAAGGCAGGAGGAATGATTATTATGTATTAACAGAATCATTTCAGGTGAAAGAGTTGATAATCTGCACTGATTATCAAGAATTTCTGAGGTAGTGAAATTACCAGCTCTTCCTTTCTAAGCACAATTTAAAACCAGGAAAGTAGCATGACATTTCATCATCATCGTAACATTGAAATTATTTAAGAGTTTAATTTTTCTGCAAGCTGTGTTATGTGAAAGGGCTGTAGAACCTGAAGCAGGAAATGATTTTTAGTTTCCAAAGTTGTTTTCTGATACAAGCACTGCCTCCCAAAGGCAAAATAGGGTATATTTTTTTCTGTAACTGAGGTTAAGCTCAATAAAACCTCATAGTCACAGATGTTATTTGTAAATAGTTCAACTACTGCATGGAGGTATTAATTTGAGTGTTTTATTACTGCCGTTATCTTAAGTGATGAATTTGGAGGCAAGACATTTTGCAGTGCATTAAGAAAATCCTTGGCTTTTTTTCTGTAATAAACAAATTCATTCCAGCAGGGCCAGTGCATCTATGATACTGTATCATATGTCAACTGTGCAATAAGATATTTATTTAAGAAAATCTGTCAATTCAGTTGCTGTGCTCCATATTTCCTAAAATAATAATAAAAGAAGTACTAGTTTACAAAAAACTTTGAAGTAGTTTGAAATGTGTTAGTTTTCTTTTTGTGACCTGCCTTCACAATAGCATGATTTTAAGAAGGTGTCTTGAAATGAGGCTATATGTACTTTACTAAGTCTGCTTCAGAAGAATATTGAGAGTAGGGATATATTTGCCTTTCATCCCTGTGCTTAAGCACCCGAATTATCATCTCAGAACAAGTTCTTTTAACTGATGTTATACTGTGATTGGCTACTCTAAGCATTTCTTGCCAAAAAAAATCTGGTAGGGTAGTTGTCTTAATTGCCGTTACAATGTGAAGTTTTATGTATTGCACTACAGCTGATAAAAACATTTCTGGAAGCTTATCTGGGAGTCTAATGTACTTGCTCAGGTATACATTGCATGTATATTAAAAGTGATTGGATCCAGTAATCCTGAAGACCTTGAGTGTTTGCAAATCCTGACACTTCCCAGAAGTCTGAATTTTTTTGAAGTGTCATGTTTGAAATTTTTCAGTATTGCAGACTTAGCTGCAATCATAGAATCATAGAATGGTTAGGGTTGGAAAGGACCTTAAGATCAACTAGTTCCAACCCCTCTGGGGTGTCCCCATAGGCAGGGACACCTTCCGGTAGAACATGTCCCTCCAGCCTGGCCTTGAACACTGCCAGGGATAGAGCATTTACCATTTTATTGCACAGCCTGTTCCAATGCCTCACCACCATCACAGTAAAGATCTTCTTCCTTATATCTAACATGAACTTCCTCTGTTTAAGTTTGAGCCGTACCCCTTGTCCTGTCTCTAGAGTTCCTATTGAAGAGACTGTCTCCAGCACCCTTTTGTTTTGTTTCATTAGTCTGATTAAAATTTGTGAAATACATGAGTTGCAAACATGCAGGAAGAACACTGATCAACATACTGCTACACAGTTTTAAGTCCTTTGAGGGGTTTCTAGAAGGTACCTGAAAAAGACCATTTTAGAGATGTTAGCTTTCTACTGTATTTGTTGGCTCATGGGAGAAAAAAAAGGAGGTCACAGAACTTAATGCTGTGTGTTTTTCTTTCCAGAATCAGTGTGGAGAAAAATCTTGCATGAAATGCTTTTCCTGTCTCATAATTAGGTTGATACATACTGTCCCTGAATGCAGATGTGATGACAGCTCAGCAAACTGTTTTTGTAGTCTGGCACTATTGAAGCAATGCGAAATATTAGACGCTTTGGTTTGAGTTCTTGAGAACAAGTTTTGCCTTTTTTTCCGTATAAAATCATAATTCACTTTAAACAAGCCTCACTGGCCCAGAACTGAGGACATAACATGCGAATATCCGATGTAAACCATTCTTATTCTAAATGATTTTTTTTAAAGAAAACGTTCTAGTAAGTTCTGATTTTTGTCAGAACATGTATTTCATAAACTCATTGCCTTGCATACAATTAACACAGTCAGTCCTTGCTATCTAAATACATCAGCAGACGTAAAAGTACCTCTTTTCCTTGGAGCATGGAATAGAAGTCCTTTTTACTGATCAGCTTTGCAGGTTGGGTTAGTGGTCCTGAATTTAAATGTATCTTACTGTAATGTGTCTGAATTTAAATGTAATGTCAGTGATTGACACATAGAGACTTCCTCCAGGAAAAGCCTGTCTTCAGCAGGGTGAAAACTCTGACTTGGCTTTAAAGCATGCATTTAAACTGTATTAAGAATTTAAGTGTAGGTTTAGATTGTAAATCTAGTCAGTATTTTTAAAAAGCTTTATTTCTGTAGTGTGAGATTCAGATACGATATCATGACATACATTTTTGCTTTTACCCTAATCTTTGATAGGAAAAGGACTTTTTTTTTATAGTACATGTCGGCAGATACAGTTTTAGGTTTAGTAACAGTTGTTCTGTTTCTGAGAAATGAATAAGTGATTTTCTGAAGCACAATGCTGCTTTTGTATGAAAAGAGAGTTATGGCTGCTGTCTCATGTGATGGTTTATATTGCTGAGTTTATTCCTTAGTCTTAATCTAAAACCTTACTGGGAGGAGGGGTAGGTTTTGTGTATTTTGGTAGCAACATTTTTAACTAGACGTGCCTCAGCAGAAGCTAAATCAGTTGCGTAGTGTTAAGAACCTCCCTTATCAAAGGACTTGTTCTGTAATCTTAGGCAAAGTCATCAGTTAAATAAATGTTAAAGTAAATGTAGGCTCTGTCTCTGGAAATAAGTGTGTGCTTCTCTTAATTTTGTATATTTAAAATAAAAACTGTGGGAGTTGATGGACAGGAATGCCCTGAGGACATTCTTTTTGGCGAAAACACTGAAGTAGAAGCACCGTCATGGCTTGTTGCCTTAGGGGTTTGAATGCCTGTTCTGCAGTGTTATGAATTGCAGATGACAGAGATCCAGTGGGTTATTGGAAAATGAAGAGGTCTTTTTGGCTAAAATAGTCTCATTTCAGCATCTTAAAATCTTGCATCAGTATTTAGAAATACATATTCTGCAGGTTTTAGGTAAGTACACAGGCCCAAATAGCTCTAATGAAGAGAGGGGGTTGACCAGCAACGGAGGCAGTTTGGTGTGTAAACAGAATGTCTATTGGAGAAGATCAGGGACAGAGTTAGACAGGCTTGTGTTTCAGCCTCTGGCGCAGGAGCTGTTTGTACTGGTTCATAGGATTAACCATGTCATGCTAAAATATTTACATAAAAAGCCCCTGCATCATCTCAGGTGACGAGTTGCCCTGCTCTGTGGTGTCATGTTGTATCGTGGTCAAGGCTGCTTGAGAGGTAGGCAGTGAGACAGGACCTGCTGTGGTGCTTTTTCACTCTGTTTCTTCAATGTGTAAGTATGCACTGTGAGTGGACATGCTGTCTGAGTCTCAGAAACTTCTGATCCTCTGTGTCTGTTAACAGTTTATTTTTCTAGTTCTCTTCTCTTGTTTTCCAACTTTTAGCATGCAGCAAAGCAGATCAGTGCTGAATAGTGGTGTTCTCAGCCCTTCAGTCAGCTGCTGGATCTCTGTACAATTACTGCAGACTCCTTTGTCTCGGTCTCTTGTTAGTCATTGTTCTCCTGAATCTAAAACCTGTGTAGGGCAATACAGTTCCAGTCTGAACATAAATTGTTTCCTAGTTGCAGTATGTTATCTGTACATTGAAAAGAAACACTTTGTCTTGAAAACCATTGAACTCTTGAATGCTTTTCATGTACTAGTACCTGAACCTGTGTGGTAAGTTCTCTTAGCAGTGTTTCAGTCTGACTTAAATTTATTCTCTGACAGGGTGGAAGATTGTTTGCCAAGTGCACCTGTAGTTTATTTTGGTTTCTCCTGTTTAATCAAGTCCTTTTCCAGAAAGTGCAGAATAATTAAAGAAGGGTTTCCTCACCTTTCTGATGATGTGCACTTCAATTGCTGTATTCTCATTGCAGTACTTTACGTTTGCACGTTGCGCTGTCAATTCAACACCCCTAGTCAGCTATGGGGGATAAAAAGTCACTGTTTTGAGATCAGGATTGTAAGACAAGATTCCTCCTTGCTAAGATTTTTATTTTTCAAGTTCCCTGCTGTTTAGTCTTCATAACAGAGAGGCAAGATTGGACCCTCTTTAAAACAGAGCAAGGGTTTCTCTCCTTTATGGAGCAGATGTTTTTTATTTGGGGTGTAGAAGATGCAGCATGTTTGGATTTACCTTGTTTATAAGGAGGAAATGTTCATGCTGATCAGTATGCTTGTTTTCTCCTCCTTTTCTTTGTGGATTTCAAAAGTAGGAAGTCCTTTAAGATGTAGATGGAACTTGCCTTACGTTTGTATATGGCTGAACATGGTGGGATCTTAGCCCAAGTTGTGACCTTGGGTAGCAATGATTTATAAAAGATTTCAGATCAAATGTCATGTTGTTACTATATAATTACTCACCTGTAGTGCCTAGTTTGAATTAGTGTGCAGAGATAATTTGTTATACACTTTGAATCTTTGGAAATAGTTTGATAGAAAATGTCCTCTTAAATTTTAGAGCTGCACGCTTGTCTTTCATTCTGAGCAATTTAAAATGTTCCCTGTGTTTATAGTTGAACTGAATCTGTGACTTCTAAGTTCACGTCTGTGTGCAAAAGCAGTTAGGCTTGGATCTGGCATTAGTGGGTGCTTGCACATTACTGATGTCTTAGACGATTTTGTTTTTCCAAAATACCTGTCCAAGAGTGGAGTGGTTTTGGAAACAAGTTTTGTTATTTCATCTTTCTTCAGACCTTTAGTCTTCTAAAAACGTTCCAGCTAAACATTTCTTAAAATATATCGTGAATAAAGTCATTTGAGCACTACATTGCGGATGGAGAGGTTCCACTCTGAATTAGCAGTTGGGGCAGTTACTGTTTACTAACCATATGATGATGGCTTCTAATAATGGCCGCTCTATAAGCGTATTTGTCAGTTTTGTTGCTTCAGCTTTTCTGAGCTGCCAAGTCTCTTGGTGCCTTGCCTTTGGTATTGAGGTGCATGTTGTATTTTAGTTGTGAACTAACACTGTTTTCATTGTCCTTCTTTCCCGCTGCTGCTTTTGCGCACTTGCTTCTTCCTGGCCTGGATTTTTATGTTTGCTGTTCCTCGTTCTTCAATTGTATGTGTACACAGCATCATGGTGATAACAGAGACTCTCATGGACCATCAAGTAAGTGATTCTCCTCTCCTACAGTATGTCTGCACATGTGCTTATAATAGGCTATACCTTTGCATGTAGGCTGCTGGGCTAAATACTAGGTTTCCTTCTGTATTGTAATTGTGAAGCTGAAGTACAATGAAAATTTACTCTTGGGGAAGTATTTTACCTGGCATACTGCTCATCTAAATGTTTTCTTATGTTAACCTTTTTATTATTATTTGTTGGGAAAAGTTTATTCTTCACCTTACCAGTCATGGCTAGAGAACAAATAAATCTTTTAAATTATGTACCTGAAAGAGAAAACAATATATCACTCTGAAATGAAACCTTCAAATGTTATTGTAGTACAGATAGTAAAGACATGGAAATAATGGTTCAGAAACAGTTTTTATTTTGAGCTTGTCTATTTATAGGGCTCTATAGTTTGCTTAATGTCAGTAACGTAACATCTGCAGAAACAAACAGGTGTGTGGTCTGTAATACTTCAGTAAGGATTGGGTGTGATGTGATCATGGGGAAAACTTCAGTGTATGTATATAGGTGCATGCATGCATCTGAAGGCTTAGTAGTTTCAGTGGTTCATGTGCATTACTATGATCATCTGACTGGCAGAATAATTTGCCTGGGGTTGAGAGCTGATTTATGGGGGAAGAGAAAGGTACAGACACCAATTCTTTCTTCTTGGTGAGAAATCCATGTAGAAGCCATGGTTTTAGCTTATATTTCTTATTATAGACATTACAAAATAGTGCAGAATTAAATTATGATAAACCTTTTTCCTGTATCTGATGTCCTTGTGCTATTTTCAAGAGTGTAGGCACTTTCACGTGCTCATTATAGAAACAGAGGAGCTGGGACTCTGCCACTTCAGATATTTTGTTATTCTTCATAGCTTTATCCGATGAAATAAATTGGCTGCAAAGACCCCAATTTGTGTTTCTTCTGATGCATGAATCATACTGACAAACTATGTATCAGTAATTTGATGGCCAGTATGAGGAAACTGAATAAAGTATGTATTACAGGCTCTAATAGTTCTCTTGGTATTGAAATGTTCCCTCCAAAGAGTTGTGAGGAGGCTTTGGTATTTACTAATTGATGTTTCTTCCCTAAAATAACTCTCTGCTCATCTTCAGGGAGATAGATGGAATGGGTTTAAACTCACTCAGGTAAAGGAAGGGATGAATAGAGATATTTTTCTTGGATGAGTGCTCTGTGAAGCCTGAGGGCTGAAAATAAATCAGCAGGCCTTTGAGTGGAAGGAATCATTGGCAATGCTATTGTCTTGTCAGACACATTGAGCGTATGCCTACCAAATCTGTTTTTCAAGTTGTAGAGATGGCATGTGAAACCTAAGAAGAATTACAATCATAGAATGTTTTGGGATAGAAGGGAACTTGGAAAAATGTAAATGCCAGTCTGTAGCCTCAAAGGTAAGCTATTCTTAAGCTGCAGAATCAAGGACAGCATGTTTGCCCAGTGCAGACTCTTCTTTAGTAAACATCTATTGTTTCCTCCTCTTATCATTTTTTGTCGGTATATCTACTCCACAGAACAGGTGTTAACTGCCATTCTTCCACTATGAAAAAGGGTGCAGTTTTGTTGTGTGCAGCTTAAGGAAATGTACAGACACCATAAACAGGATGGCTGGGCAGGTGATCTTATAAATAGCTAGAAAATGTCACACAATTCTTTCAGACTGGTAAGGTTCAAAGAGAAACTTCTGCTTTAAGCCTTTGTCTTCATATGGAATCACACAATAGTTTGGGTTGGAAGGGACCTTAAAGATCATATAATTCCACTCTCCCACCATAGGCAAGGACATCTTCCACCAGAGAAGATTCCTCAAAGCCCCATCTAGTCTGGCTTTGTACCTTGACAGAGTCTGTACGTGATCTTTATGTGATCTATGTGCTGTCATAGCAAGTTTTGGTTCTTGTGATGTATATGCATATGTTCATCTTAACTTTCTGGGATGATGGCACAGCTTGGTCTGCAAGTAGTTTTCTGGGTTGGCTGTGTTGTAGCTAGTTAAAACAAGAACTGTCACAAAAGTGGAAAGAAAAGCAGGATTTCAGGTGTTAAGTAACAGCTTAATACTGTCTCTATATTCAGTAGCAGCCTTTCCCTACCTCCTAGTTTTTGTTTTCATCTTCTGCCTCATGTCTTCTGTCAGTCTTGTTGGCTTCTTTATGCCATCCCCTCGAAAGCAGATCCTTGGTTTGGAATCCTAATTTTCTAGAATGAAAAATTTCACAACATAACATTTGAATACATTTCATAAATAGCAGTGAAGTTGTTAATAGAAATCTATGCACAAGCACATAACATTATTGAATGAGCATCCATTTTGTATTTCAGCAGTGGTAACAAACAGCGATGAGTCACAGCATTTAACTCCAGGAAAAATGAGCCAGCACCAGGGGAAAGAAGTCTATTTTACTCCAACCAAAGAGTTGCACCAGCCATCTCTCAGCCCAGGATCTGCCCATGGTTATGGTAAGACAAAACTATTTTTACAGAGATTTAAAGAGCTTAAATGCTGATATTACTTATCTGTGCCAAATGTTGGTTCAAAACCGCTGCCTTTTACAGTAAAGAGGTAAGGAAGAAAGCATATTGAAATATTGAATGTAATTCTTTGTATCCTTATGTGTTACTCTGAAATGGAAAAAGAAAAATCATTATGTTGTGCACTAGTTTTATTAAAGCATGTTATGATTTGTGGGAGAGCAGTCCATGTGATGATAAGTCATCTGTGTGTAATCCTGTAGCCAATGGTCACATTTAATGTCTCTGGTATTTATGTGTTTAAACAGAATTGTGATAAACCACTTGTGCCTGGAACCTTTGTGTAAAGATCTATTAACAATTACTTCTACTGAAAGATCCTTTCCTTTAGGGGAAGTAGTCTCAGCACTACTTTTTGCGGGCTGTTAAACAGTCCCTCTGCCTTGCTAAACCTGTTGAAAACACTCCCAGTGGATCTCTGTGAACTGACTGGATGCAAAGTGAAATTCATCAGTAGACCTGACGTGTTCATAGTCTGTTTAAAAACCAAAACCAAGCAATAGTTGTTCTCCTTGTGCTTATTTGCATGTGAAACTGCTTGTGTTGTCTTATTGCCTAGGGTATCATTAGACAGTTATGGTTTGTGAATTCCTTAGTGAAAACTTCAGGCTCTTTGTAGGAATATTCTTTCTGCCTTTACTCTTGGCAGCCATGCTGGTCATCTCTGCTTCCTTTAATTCTAGTAGTGCTTCTGAAATTTATTGTATTTTTGGTATGAGTCCCCCTAATTCCCATAGCTTGCTTTGTCAAAGTAATGATATTAGTCTGTCAGAGCAATAGAAAAAGTGTCTCAGGTATCTTTCAGTCATATTCCTGTGTTCCCATTTAGTACCATTTAGATAAAACAAAAAGATCTGTGAAACCAAAAATAGTTGTTACCATACTGAATTTGGTAGTCTTTTAGTGTATTTGAAGAATTATTACAGTAGTTTTTTCAGTGCTGCACACAGCTAGCTTTGATATATTTTCTAAAAGCTCTGTTATCTCACTGGAACAGCACTTTATGTTCTCTAGCTTGCATTGTGTGTATTCTGGAAATACTTTCTGTAGAATATACACATATATGTAAATATCATTTTTATGATCTTTGAAGAATTTTTGGTTATTCTCTCTACATGCTGTGTTGTATCCCTTATTAGAGAAATGTAGTTATACATGTATATTTGAATATTCTTGTGCATTCTTCCTTTGAATGTTGCTATTCGCATATTCGCATTAATTAATAAAGTCAAACTGTTGTGCTTTTTTAAGGGTGTTTACTCTTAGGAAAATAATTAAAATGGTCTTGAAATGCACTAAGACTCAATCATGTTACATCAAACTCCTGGCAGATAGTAAGTCTTCTCTCTGATTATTTCAGGTCTTATGTAAGTGATTTTAAGCTGGTTAAATGTATCTGCTTATTTTAGCATCAGTCATCACTGACTTAGTGTTCCAGGAGTGCTGCTAGAAATGAAGCTGTAGTTTCATGAAACAAGGAATTTGGCTTGCAGTCAGTTTCAGTAGTGAAAAGGTACGGTGTGGGCTAGGTTTTGGCAACCTTTAATTACTAACTTCTAGCCTATCTGCAGCTTGGGAGGTGTAGGCTTGATTTTTATGGAGGAGGTTGACCCACATTTAGAAGTTGGGTGATTATTCTTTGGTAGTGATTCCTATGGGAAAATTGCAGTGCTGGTGAAAATGTCAGCTTAATACATAGGGGAAAAGAGATGCTGTGCAAGCCTGAAAAATATGAAGTAGAACAGAGTTAAAAGTGATGAACATTACTTAAGGGTACTTAGTTTTTGCCACTGGACAGTTTATGTTGTTGGATGCTATTTGGCCACCGTTACATGAGCAATGTTTCCTGTTGCCTGAATAAAAGAGCCTGTGTGGCAAAGCCAGTTTTGTGTAGAGCTTATGGTTGAAAACCTAATGAGTTGGAATGAAATGAAGCTTGTGCAAAGTCAGTGTTTGGAGCAACTAGCACTAACTTCGGTGTTAGTGGAGATGAGCCACCACATGTGGCCGGATTCTTAGGCTAGCCAGCAGCAGTCCAGGGAGAGGCATCTTGGTGCCTATCACTTGAAAAATTTACTGGAACAAGCTTAATTTGAGTCTTCTCTTTGTGTTTTAAGGAAGATCCTAATGACAGCAATTATAAATATGATTGAAAGTTTTTATGATATATGATGACTTTTAATTATATTTATATGAGGCAGTGGAGGTAAATATTTAACATCTATTTGGGGCATTGGCTTCCTGTTTGGAACAGAGAGCCATGTCATGTGTCATGGTGAAGTTTTAAGTGGTCTATATTTCATGATTTTAAGTTCTCCTGTGTATAAATATTAGATTTCCATTTCTGTGACCATAATGCTGGGTTTCACAAAGCTTCCATTTTTCTGTGCTTGTTTTTATTTTAGGTTAAGACACATAACTTCCTCCTTCATCGTGCCTGTCACTCTTGTAAGATGAA
The DNA here is from genome assembly GCF_028554395.1 of Pezoporus wallicus. Lineage (NCBI taxonomy): Eukaryota > Metazoa > Chordata > Aves > Psittaciformes > Psittacidae > Pezoporus > Pezoporus wallicus. Next base: position 5,190,757 of record NW_026642361.1, read on the forward strand.
ACGTAGTATGTCATCTGAGACAGTGGTGGGGGTCTTTGTTTCAGAGTCAAGTGCAGATCTGTTCTACAGATGTAGAATACAGTTTGGTCTGGAAGCATTGTCTAGTGATTGTTCAGCAGAAGTTTATTTACACTACCCTTGTTCTGTATAATCTTTGCATTAAAAAGTTGCAGCTTCTAATTTTATGCAACACGTTTAAGATCTGTGAAGATACGTTGTCCTTTATTCAGAGGCTAAAGGGCTAACCTTTGAGGCTAATAGACTGGCATTTACAGGTGTGGAGATCAGACTAGCATGCATAGCAAACCTCAGCAAGGTTGTTTGACGGAAATGTATTTTAAAAAGTGATGGTGAGGATTGTGCTTGTATGATCTCAACCAGTTTATGTAGTAAGTTCAGAATTCTACTGGTGAAAGGTTAACTCGGCCATATATAGCTTTGGTCCCGAGATGGGCTTTTAGTAGTTGTAAATTTATTTCATCAAGTGGTTAACTAGAGTGTCAGAATAAGCTAGTCCTGAACATAATGCTACAAGTACAATTTGTTCTATAAAATGAATTTATTTGCCCTAGAAATGTCAGTGGCTTTAAATTGGAGAATACCAAACTCCAACTGCTGTCAAGAGCAAAAACTGACACACAAAGAAGCGTAAAAGATAGCTTTTTGCATCTACAGCATGTAAGAAAGGATTTAATAAACATGCAAACTTGGTTTAACTAGGCAACTGCTTACATTGTGTGGTATCACCATTTCTAGAAAGCCAGCAATTTAGCTTGTCTTCGGAGCTCTAAGCTCAACTACATAAAGGAAAGCTTTCCAACTACAGACTCTATATAATTTATTACTCAGAAACTGCTTGTGAAAGTGGTCTTGAGCAGCTCTGCATTGGGTTGATCCTGACAACTTTTACTGATTTCCCTAATTTTCCATTGTATGTGCTTAAGGAAGCAGTTTCTAGACTCTCACTCAACCCCTCACTCACATGGATTACCGTGCTTCTGAAACCGGGGTGGGAAATGGTAAAACAGTGATAAAGACTACAATTTCAAAAGCTGTAGAGCAGAACTCTGCTTGCTGATGTAAGCTGTTTATGTTGTTACACAAATTATCCCTGGTAAATTGGATTCTTGTAAATCTTGTTAACTTGGGCTTACATCAGGATACTGCTTTATTTGTTTAATAAATTGGATTAATATAGAAATAGTGATCACTTAAGATTTATGAAAAGAGTCTCCTCAGAAAGGGGCTTTAAACTTATAAATATGCTATTAAAACATATTTCAAACTTTTTGTGGGAACAGTATAGATGCTTAAATAATAAGATGTTCTTGTAATAAGAAAACAAATCTAGTGAAGATAGTATGATTAAAAAACTTGTAATAGGATGTTTGAAAATGTCTGATTTTTTCTGTATATTTCCAGTCTTTATTCAAAGCATTGATGAGATGCAGATGGGGTGAAAATGTGAACCTAAAAAAGCATGTTAGGATAATAAAGATTGGACATCTAAAGGACATGCTAATTAATACATAGGATGCTGCATTTGGGGGGAAAATACAAATTTAACTATTTTTGAATGTGAGAAAAGGTGGAAAGTGAAAAATGCAAGCAGTAGGTCCCAAAAAACCACGACCTGTTGGAAGGCTGCGGTGCCTTTGGAGCCATAATAACTAAGACAGTACAAGACTTGGAGGTTGCTGTCTACCCAAGGCAGTTAACAAGTTAAAGGAGGTTTGTTGTAGACCTCTACAATTTGTAGCTTTTAAAAACTGTTTGCTTCAGGTGTTTGTCTCAATTGACAGCAACAGCAGCACATATTGTTTGACCAGGTGGTAAGAAATGTCCTGGCTTGTCATCCCTGTTCTGGCTCACTAGTGGTCAGTGTGCAAGAAGTTCTGGAGATGTAGCCCGCATCTCTTCTTCCCAGCTATCAGAGGAAGACTGATCCAGTAGAAGGAAAGATAACAGCCCTGGGTCAGTGCACTTGAAGCCTTTCCAAAGTATTAGCAACTCTTCCTGAGGTGGGCTCTTAGCTCTGGCACTTTGGTCAGGTTTCTTCCAGGAGCTCATGAGAGTGTCTTTGTTCTTGTGGGTGCATGAGACCAAAGCCAGAGCAGAGGGGTGCCGTGTTGGAGCTGGAGAGGGAAACCCTGCATGCTTGTGGTTATAGCAGATGCATAGAAAGGCTCTAACTCCACTGGCAGAATACTGGTTACTGTGTAAATACCAGCACCTGCTTATCTTTCATCTAGCACTTCAATTTATTCAGTAAATATTACTTCTGAAGTCAGGCACTTTCTCTGTAGAGTAAGTGCATCTAATGTCTTAGAAAAATGTTAATGCTTTTGCTTTCTCCTGCTGCATGGGAATTCTGTCTTAAGACCTCGTAAGCCCTTGCATTTGGAGAACCTTGTTCTCTCTTCTGTGTTCTTGGGGGGTATGTTCATTTGTCTTACCTTGTTTTTTGATGTTGAGGAAGTACTTTGTAATCAGCAGTGTATAGCAGCCATGTGGACTGGCTATTCCTTGGCTAGTTATGGATTAATACCTGCTGCAGGGACCTGACCCCAGTGCAAAGGGTGGTCTCTTTGAAGTTCTGTGACAGAGCAAACTTCAGTGGAGGTGAAGCCCAAGTTCTGCAAACCTGTGCAACTTATTTGGAGTAGCTTTAATGATTCTTGTCACAAACGGGATGTGAGTGAAATTCTAGTCACAGTAATGAATGAATGCATTTGACCCCTAAATAATCTAGTTTTAGCTTGTGTTACCAGACTGAATTTCTTGTGAAATGTTTTAAGTTCTGCTTTGTGTGGCTAGTTTTTCTTGACGTCCTGCTTTCTTGCTGTAATGCATACTCTGGCACATTCCTCTCTGCAAGTCATTGTGTGTTTATTAAAACTTGCAATTTCTGAAATGCTACTCCACCCAGTATTTGTGGCTTGAGTAAATTGCATGTACTCTTTTGTGTGTGGGTTATGGCTTTATGAAAGCATGGCACTGAGTCTGAAAGGCACAGCAGGGCTGATTACTTTGAAACTTCTCAAGCAAGTTCTCTTTCTCCCCGACAATCTCTGCAGAGCTGGCCTGCTTGAACTATGACCTTGGGAATTTCATAATGGCTGAGATGAAAACTGTTGAGACCTGAGCAGTGAGCAAACCTATTTGATTAGGGTGGGAGGAGCTGAGCAGGAGTGTTAACAAGTGAGGAGGTTCAGCCAAGTACAGCTGCCAACAAGGCACTGGGAGCTTTGGTGTTCATTCATAACCACTCTCAGGCGTGCCTCTGGAATTACTCCTCAGCTAAACTGCATTTGACTTGGAAATATCAGAGAACAGCAGTGTATTTGAGGAAAGAAACTTGCCACTGTAAACTACTTGCACGTCTTTTTTTTTTTTGAATCAGATATTGGTGTCTGAAGGCAAGTATATCTTTAATACTTATTTCATTAAATAGGAGAAAAGCACTTCAAGTCCATGTGCAAACAAGTCAGTTGTTGGATAAAACTCATTTATAGGTATGATAACCTAGCAGTTTCCTTTATCTATTTTCTGCATGCTGTGAAGACAGTGTTTCTGTTGCATGCGAATAATTATTTATGACCTTTTCTTTTGTTGGACTGGGGGGAGAATTCTGCTGGAAAAGGTAGTGTTTTCAAAATGTCAGGGCAAATTATTGTCAGACTTGAAGGGCAAGGCTAAAAAGGCTTTGTCTTCTCTGCTACACCATCGGTTTTTCTTCCGCTTTAATATCCCTTTAGCTTTCACAGAATTTCTTTTTTTAAGAAGATTTTGGGCTTTCCTTATATACCTCTAATAAGAAGAGGAGTATTTTTTGCTTTGTAACATTAGATATCCTTTTAGTTCTATTATTGCATTGGTGTTATTATATTTAAAATTCATCGGTTGAATAGTTCTGAATATATTGATTTGATTTCAGTTGCCGTGCTTGGAACTCATACTTGTACAATTTGGAGAGGTCTTTTTTGATAATACTATTTTTTTTTCAGCTGTAAATATTTTTCAATCTGAGAAATGTTTTATAACTAAAATCAGGCTTTGTCAAGTGTTCATGCGCTGTTGGAATTGCATGTGCCTTCTCTTTGCCTTTACATACTAAGATTTAGGGTTTGCCCCAGGCAGTATCCTGGAAGAATGTCTTAAGCATGGAATTATGATTTGTTTTTCAGCCAGCTGAAGAAGCCCCAAATGAGTAGCTGAAAGGAGAAATGCATTCTGTCCTTTAGAAAATGTATACTACAGATGAGTTTTCTTCCTCTTGGGGAAAAAAATTCCTCTTAGAGGTGTTCAGCAGGTTGACTGAGCATGGGTTCTCCCCTCCCGAAGATAGATGAACTAAATATTTCCATCATGATTTTTCCATCTTCCTCCTGATTTAGGTGTTACATAATACAAAGAAACCATGAGACTTTTTCTCCCTGACAGTGACACATTTAGTCTAGTGCCAGCTTTCATGAAGTACTGAACTTTTGTTATGGGGCATCTTTGTTTCATGTACAGATGTCTTTTTTTCATGCACTGTGGCATGCAGCTGATGCATTTAGGCTAGAATGCAGCTAAATGCATTTAGGCTAGAATGCAGATAAAGATTCCTCTTTATGCAGGCTTTTTGGCTATGTCTTGCTTGTGCAGTTGGACTTGGCTGTAGTTCTATTTGTGACTATTTTGAAACTGCATAAAGTTCCAAGCTGTGTATGTTAGTGCATTTTCTAAATATATCAATTAGTAAGGCACTGGAACTGATATCAAAAGGATAGAAGGCTTCCTGGACATTAGTCTAAGATCACCTTATCAATGCTACTCATTCCAAATTTATCAATAGTTTGACCATTTCTGTCTGAGTTTAATTGCAGAAAGAGGAGAAGGGGAAAAAGGATGGCTACTGAAGTGCACCTTTCCATTAGAGCGTACTGAACATGCAAATGAAAGCACTTCCAGCTACTTAGAAGTACCTCTGTGTCCTTTCAGGAATCAAATTTGGAGCCAGAAATTACGGTTTCTATGAGCTTTGGGCACTGAGTGTGTGGAGAGCAGAAACGCCTTTAGTATTATCTCAGGCTGATGCTCAAGAGTTACAATAAACTTTAGCTTAGAATTACACCATTGAGAAAAGTTCTAATTTTTATTAAATGTTACAAACTCCTTTCCATCTAACAGCCTTTTGGTTGTGTGTCGGCTCTCTCCAGTAACGTATACTGCTTTGAAGCAGTTGAAGCAAATGAGTATGTGTATACAGGTATTAGCAGGCATAATGAACCATAAGCTGCTGAAAAGATGGGGATCTAGTGACTTTTTGCAGCCAAACCATGTGATTTTTTTTTTTTTTTTTTTTTTTTTTTTTTTTTTTTTTTTTTTTTTTTACCACTGCAGATCTAAGTGAAATGTGAAGATGTCTTGGGGGGGGAGGGGTGAGAGAGATGAAGAAGGAAGCTTAAATTAGGTGGTTTTGTTCTTTTCCCCTCTGTGGTGGTGATGAGACAGAGTCATATTTTGGCAAAAGGCACAGACTCTGCCTCTCTTTTCGCTGTTGAGTTAAAGCAGAGGTAATTAAGTAGAATACTCTCAGATAATGGCTTCCTTGGTTGGGAGATGACTTCAGAGGGGGGAAATGTAGCATTATCCATATTGTAATTCTTAATGTTATCTACCCAAAGACTTCAGTTTCACTTCTAAATGGTGACAAGAGCATAGGAAAGAGACAGAGGTTTTTAATTGTTCTTATTTACAGGTTACATGAACAGTGTCAAGAGACCTGGAAAGGCATGGAGAGAAATAAGAGGAAACTTTCAGGATTATGTTGCTTCCTCAAACATGAGACGAGGCCCTTAGTGACATGAGTTGGTGGTCTTGGCAGCCCTGATATAATGGTTGGACTTGATGACCTTAAAAGTCTTTTGCAACCCAGCTGATCCTATGATTCTGTGAGAACAAAGTGGCAGAGAAGACTATGCTGTGGAGGAATGTGGTAGGCTGTAGTGTATACAGAGCTGGCTGGCACGGTCACTGGATGCAGATGCAAACAGAGTGGTTCCGTTGGCTGATGGTGCAGCTTCCCCCGAGTCTGTGTGACCCTGCTGTTCCAGTGCAAGACATAGAAACATCTCGATACCAGTGTCAGCAGAGCGGTCCTGGGCAGGGTCATAGCCCTGACTCAGAGTTGAGATAACAGAGCCATTAGCTGGGCAAGATAGGTCTGTAATGAGAGGATACAGTTCCTTCTGTGTGTAAGGGGAGGTTTTCTCCTGCAGCTTTCTCTTGATTTTAATTAGGGAAAGGAAAATGCGTATTCTGAAGAGACTTGGACCAAGGTTGTAGCTAAGAAGATAGATTTGCAGGAATGATACAGAGCTGTGTGGTTTTGGTTTGGTTTGGGTTTTTTGTTTTTTTTTTTTTTAAAGGAGAAAAAAGTGGAGTTCTCCCTCCTTGCATTTCTTCTTCAATTACCACACCATTCCACTCCTTAAATTTTTCAGCCTCTCTTTCTGTTCCTTCTGGGACATCTGGAAAAGGACAGCTTCAGCTGAGGGAAGTATGAGCCACAGTAATGGATAAATGGAGGCAAGCTTGAATATATGACATGCTTATCTAGTTTCTCCCCCTCCCTGTGCTGAAGTGAATAGAGTTTTTCACTTGTACAGAAGAAGTGGAAATTACATAGCACATATAATGGTTTCTATTGATGGCTCTCATTTTGGGTTTTTTTTGGTTACATCTTTTTTCCTTGGCATGTACTGGGACATTAGGCTGTTTAAGAAGCATGAAGAAATTCTAGTGATTCATAGGATCCTGGAGGCTACTACGTTTCATGATCAGAAAAAAAGAATTTTCAGTGTTTTCAGTATTAGTGTATGTTTCTATATGCATGTGCTAATGCACATACACTCTGCATAGTAAAACCTGTTGTTATAAAATACTTTGGTCTACGGTATTATCCTTGAGCCAGTGTGAACTGAAATTACTGAGCTGCAAATAGCGAGTACACTTCTTTGCATAAGCAGCTGGAGACAGCATTATTTGAGGTTTAATCAAATTCACACTATTATGGATGTAATTGTGGGGCATGTTTCACTTTGTAAGAGGAGGAGACCTCAAGTATGGAGTAAAGAAGAGCACAAGTTCTTACTTTCAGGCCAATTCTTGGTGCCTCATTTTTCTGTTTTCCAACAAACAGAGTAGGTTTCAAAACCTGTTCTTTCAGTAATAAGATGGGGGGAGGGAATGAGATTGGCAGAGAAGCACCAGATGGGACGGATGCTCCACTTATAGAGGAGTGTGGCCATGCACACTAGTTTTCAGGGCAAAAAGAGGCAGCCAAACTAACGAGCAGTGGATGAAGGTTAGGGAGAGCTTATTAGACTTTATTCTGATAGCTATCAGCAAGAACAGTTTGGGTCAGCTAAGTTCTGGTCTTGAAACACAATTCACTGAGATTTTTTTTTTTTTTTATGGTTAAAATTTAAGCTGGTTCATTTAAGTGTTTTATTCATTGCCTAAAATCTTTGGGGCATAAATAACAAACTCTTCCAGAAGTCAGGTTGGCTCATATATATGTAGATATGGCAGAGGCTAAGAGGAGAAAAAGCTATTTCCTCACCTTTTAAAAAAAGTAAGAAATGGAGATGTAGAAGCCATGGCAGTCAATTGATAAAAACTAGCTAGGTAAGAGCCTGAACAGCAGCTCAATATGGCTGCATGATGCAAAGCATCGGATCCCTTTTCAGATTACTGTAGTGTGCCACAATATCAAATAGGGAAGCCACATAGCTCATGAGTTTCGCTTTGTGCAAAATAAATCTGGGGCTTGAAAGACCAACAGGAGAAAGGCTTAATTTAAGGGGTCCTTAAAATCTAAATATTCACCATTTTTGTTTGCTTAGAATGTATGAGTAGGGCCAAACCTGAGATGTGTTTGTGGGAAATAGGAGCTGAAGCAAAGCCGTTCTGCTTTAAGCATCCTAATGGGTTTGATGAGAGGAGGATAGTGTTGCTTGGCTTGCTGCTGATTTGGCAGCCTCTGTCTCTTCACTGCATTTTTCACATGTGCCCTTCGTTTGCTTCTTTTTTTTCCTTTTGTATCTTACTCATCAGAATGTGAGGTAAAAGGCTGTTACTGCAACACTCTTGTTCCAAGCAGCTAATGCTAAACAGCTTTCACAGAGAACATAATCCTTACACAAACACCTTAACTCATGAAGGAAGAGGGTCCAGTGCGACGTAGGTTTTCTTCATGTGCTGGGATTTCATCTGTGTTTTCTGCAAGAGCTGATGGCCGAAAGCTTGTCCGGAATGCTTCATTTGGAGGATATAACGAACTCTCTCCTGCTTTACCAGGTTTGTTTCGATCTTGCATTTCTTAAAATGTACAGAAGAGAATATAATTTCTGCCTTGGACTTTTCAGCTTGAATGAAAGTAATGCACTGAGATGTTGATAGAAATCGGAGAGAGTTATTGCTTGTATGCACTTAGATAACAGCACTTTGTAGTGGCCAGATTTGCAGATAGGCAAGTGAGCTGGTCAGCTTTTACACCGCATTAAAAGCCATTTGTGTATCCGGTACTGACTGGAATATTTGTTTTGGTGGTTTGGGCTTTTATGACTGGAGTTCTATGATGTGGTTTATAAATGCCTTCCTCCCTTGTACTTAACACTCCTCCCACATGCAATGGACATACTTTAAAATAGTAAGGTACAGCAGAAGGTTTTAATTTAGCTGTAAGTACTGAAGAATCTATATGCTTGTCGTCAGTGCTTTGAAAAAAATAACAAGGGTTATTTTAGGGCTAAAAGCATAGCCTTGCTAAAGACTGCAGTGCAAGATTTTTAAGACATTTAACGCCAGAAAGGGCTTAAATCTCTTTTTGCTCAGATTTGTTTGCTGAAAATGAGTGCTGGAATATTGAAATGGATTTCTGGAGTTTCATTGTCCATGATGTGCACTTTTGATATAGGTGCTGAATTTCAGCAGTTTACTCCTAACAAATTTGATGCTCGAAAATGTGTTACAAGGTCACCCCTTCCTGAAAAGGGGACATTGTAGCAATAGTACATTCTTACCAGAATTACTCTGTGTGTGGCTTGACTTGTCTTGTGCATGCGCACAGACACACTTTGTGGGATAGTCCTATGGGGACAGGTTGCTGGTTAGGGGGCAGGGGTGGTGGTCTGTGATAAAATAGTTCTTTTTATTATATGCCTTCTGCAGAGTGGCTCACTGAATTTGTAAGCCCTGGCTCTATAGCCATGGAAAAAAGTTGTAGGGTGCATAGGGGAGGTTGCCGGCTGGCAATGAGGGAGCTCTCAGCATCACTGGCTTGCAGAATCACTGGAGCAGCATGTTCAGGCTCAGGCAGGTGAGGGCAGTTGTTGGAACATTGTGTTCTATTCAGCTTGATGTTTTACCCTGTAATATTTCTTTTCACTCTGCTGCTGGAAATTATTAGCCTTCTACCAAGAATCTTAGCACTTGAGCTTTATTCAAGCTGTTCAGGAAATAAAGATCTCAAAGCTTGAAAGTGTGGTGTTGGCAACTAGACAGATGCTTCCTACCTTTGAAGTAAATGCATGTAGTCTGGTTAATTACTGAGACAAAAAGGGATTTGTTTCCTATTTGCTTCCTTCCTGTACAGAATGGCTGACTACTCTCCCTAAGTGGACAGTGAGTGACTTCTTAAAAGGCAGAACAAAAGGAAAATAGTTTTTAATAAATAAAAAACCCCAAGATTTAAAATATAAGTAAAAAAGTTTATCTTTTGGGATCTTCCATATATCTGAAGAATTTAAACAACCTTAATGTGCTGGAAGATATACTCTTTCAGTTTTGTTTAAGCAAAGAGTAGTTACTACCCATCTAAAAAATAGTCATGTATACTTAAAGGGAGGACAAGCTTTGGCTAATATTGTTTATTTTAGATGGTGTTTGCAAAATACTGTGAGAAAAATATATAAAAGGACTTTTCTGATTACTCCAGTTTCAAAATCCATGGAGGAATCTGGATTATTTCATGTGGGATTGTATTCTTAAAACTGGTGGTTAGCAAGCTTCTGAAATTTGGTCAGTTAAACAGACTCTTGTCTCCTGCCTTCAATTCTTTATAAAGATTTTTCCTTTCTCTCCCCCTGTTGTGTTTACTGTATGACACCAGTACTAGTATCTCCCACTAAGTATAACTCGTAGTTCCTCCAGAAGCATACAGCTTTTCAACTCAATTATTAGTTCTTCACAACTGCTCATGCAGCACATCAATAATCAAACTGGGATGTACCTTGCTCTTCATTGGCAGTCACAATTATTGCTTGGCTTGCTGCTTGTGGTCTTCTCATGCATTGCATTACCTTTTTACTGCTGCTTCTGTTTGTTGGAAAAAAGCCACCAGTGGCTAGCAGTTCTTTCCTGCTAGGTAAAAGAGATCTTAGTTAAAAGTAACGTGTTTTTCTGATGTCTTTTTTTCTCAGCTATCCCAATTGCAGGTGGTATTTGAGAGGTACAGAATCAGCATTTGAGATGTAGGCAGAGTTATGTGGTTGGTTTGAGGTTTTTCCCTTTAGTCAGAATTGATTAAAGGGACAGATTTTAGGTGCGACTAAGGTATGATACCTGTGTTACACTTCAAGATCGAAATCTCATAACAATCTTGTTTTAAAATGTACCCTACCACAGATTTATCCTAAAGATTCCTTAACACTGATCTTACAGTGTTTTGTCAAATGTTGTCAAAAATGACATTTTGGAGGATTTCTTTCCTTTGGTATTGACTGTGTATTCCAGCTCAGTCTCTAAAGAAGCACTGTTTGATTTTTGTTTCATGGACATCTTGAGTGTATAGAGTTCTGGTTGTTCTAGGTGTGTGCAGTTATAGAGCACTTGCAACTATCTGAAAGCTCATCATGAGTTCTTACGTAGATTTCTACCTGTCAGTTTGGGAAGGACTTGCTGAGTGCTCACAGTAGGAACGTGTACTCAGGACAGTTCCCCTTCGCTTCTAAGGTCACACCGTGAACTGTGGCTGACTGCGCTGGGGTTGGGATCAGCTTTCAGAGGCCCCGGGGCCTGTGATGTTGAAGACAAGAGAAGGTCACAGTGGGAGAAAGTCTGCCAAGACATAGTGCTGCTCTGAACACAGTCCCTGATGTCCAGAACTGCTTTAGAGGCTACAGCATTTAAGTGGAGATTGCATTTAAAATGAAAGTATTATTTTTCAAATCTGCAGATGTCTTAAATAATACTAGGAGCTCAGTCTGCAGCTCTGAAGGTTGATTCAGCCATCACTTGCTTGCCCTCTTCTAACTTTGAAGATTGCTTTAGGTAGAAAATGATACATGGGTTCAAGAGATTTAATACAAGTTACAGAAAAGGACCACGTCTTCAACACCTGAATTTCTACAGTGTGAAATGTGAGCTCAGGTTATCTTGTTAAAGAGGTTAAAGATTGAATTACAGGATGGGAAACAGCAAGTAAGCTAAAATATTAAGCCCAAAACCACTGCTGAAAGACACTGGAAAAACTTGAAATATTCATTTTCATTAGATCTTGCCTCTAGCCTCTTACACCTTGGCAGTCTCTGCTCCAGACACTGATTCAGTGACTTCTTGTGGTGTAATTTTCAGTCCCTCTGGGATGAACAAATTTACAAAAAGAGCAATAACAAAGAGCATCATTTAGAGGCTCAGCTTTCTTGGCTTTGCGGTTGCCTTTGTCAGAAATCCATTAAGTGATTTGCTCTTCATAACTGGTAGCAGGAAGGGAGAAAACAGTATTTCTTATTGTTGATTCTCTGAATATAATTGTTCTGTTGTTTCTTTGGCCAAGTATTTCCATGGCAAAGTGTATATCATTCTCAGCTTGGGCCCACGGGCTTTTTGTGATGTTTCAGTACATATTTCCCTGTAGGTATTTAGTGTGAAACTGTTCTTGTTAGAAGTAAGAGTTCTTATAGTACTGAGGTCTCTCCAACTTAACAGAGGCTCCCTGGAGAAAGTGTGCTTACAGTGGGTGAGGCTGTGTCAGGATCTGCACCTGAATTATGGTGTTTTACATAAAATCCTAGAACTAATTGTGTTGGAAAAGACCTTAAAGATTGTATAATTCCACCTCCCCTATACCTTCCATTTTCCACAAGCCCCGTCCAGCCTGGCCTTGAACACAGGATGGGGCAGCCACAGTTTCTCTGTGCAACCTGTGCCAGTGCCTCACATCTCTCACAGTAAAGAACTTCTTAGTGTCTAATCTAAATCTATCCTCTTTCAGTTCAAAACCATATGTTTTATACATTTTAGCACATAGGGGAAAAAAGCCTGTCAGTGTTCTGAGTGAGCTTATTATGACTTCTACAGAGAGGGGGTATACAAGTAGGACGGTGTGGGATGCGAGAATGACTGGTTGGGTTTCCTCATGGACCGAGGCAGAGCAGTGCAAGATGTTCCAGGATCTGCAGCACCCTGCCTTGGGCTCTCTAGCAAACCCCTCAGGGAGCCCATTGGTCTGTGTGTGAATAAGGAAGGGAACAGTGAGTGTGGCAGCATGTTTATGAATCGGCATGCACACATCAGGTTCAGGACACTGGAAGCAGGGAGGTTGAATTCATGGAAACACAACTGAACTCTGGTCTTTGTGTCTGATTCTCTGGGACAGAGTAGTTCTGTTTTCATTTCTGCTTGGTGATACCAGTGAAAAGCTTGTTTATGAAAATAAAAGCATATGTTTGTTAAGTAAGGATATGTAAAGCCCATAAAACTGTTGTGCTTTAGAAAGCAAGCTGTGAATTATAGCTTATCTTCTGTAAGAACAATCCTGACTTAGCACTTCCTCGTTGATTCCCATCACTAAGTCTTCTGTATGTGCCTATAAATAAATAAGTAAAAGTGAGAAAGCTGTTAAAAAACGCTTGCATTACATTTTTCAGTGGAACCTGGCTCCAAATGAGGGATTTCTTTTGGGTATGGGGGTAAGGACAGAACCTCATTACTATGGTTTTGGTGTGTGACTGCCTAAGACTGGTATTGAATCTAGTAACTTCTCAATTAACTAAGGCAGGTCTGTCCTCTAAGGATGGAGGTGTTATAGCACCTAATGACCAGTGCTATAGAAAATATGCTTTTGGTTTTGGTATTAAATAGGAAATGTGGCTTCTGGTCTCCGGATCACAACATGCCTTTGCGATTTTTCTTCATTCCCTAGTACTACAAATCTAATGCCTGTCTAGGTACTTCTTCCCTGTGGTCAAGTAGTCTTCTGCATTATAGATTCATTAGCTGAACAAACTTACCATGGATGTGCTGTAAGAATTTCAATAGTAAGAGGTTAATGATCTGTACGCAGAGGGGCTTCCATAAAGGACATGTAAAGGCTTATTTAAAGGCATGTAGAGTTTACTTTGTGTAAACATAAAATGAAATATCATTGTACTGCAGAATATAATTCAAAATAAAACTGGTCTTACAAAAGAATTTCTGCAAGTGGTAATAAATACAAAAAAAACCAAACAAACCAAAACAAAACAAACAAAAAACAAACTACAAAAGGCTGATGAACGACTAAAACTAAGAGGAATATGATTTCTCATGTAACCTGAAGACCAACTTAATGTCTCTTTAACTCAGTGACACTTCCCAGCGCATGTATTTGTGATAGATGAATCTGATCTTTGTTGCAGTTTCTGGATATTGTAAGTTGTGGAAAGGTGAAAATGCTAATGTGTAAAAAGCAAATCCTGCACTGAACAAGCTACTCAACACTGCTACAGAGTTAATAAAAATTCTCTTAAAGCTCATGGTTTCCCCACACGTAGACAAGGTCCCCTAAAAATGTAAAATCGAACCGTTTCTCTGATAAATCTTATTTTAGAGATCTGAGTAACCAATTTCTATTTCAAAGTTCGGAGCATCTTCCAGGGAAGTTCAGAAGAGCTTTAGGTGTCCGTTTATGCAATTTGTCTGCTAATGCAGTGCCCTCTCGTGGGCTAAAGGTCTAGGGTGCCACTGCTAGAGCCATGCAAGGCTTTGCAGCTGCATGGATTATTCCTGAAATTAGTGTGCGACTTCATATTTATCAGCCTTGCATCTGGAGGGCGTGGAAGTGATGGCATTTTTACATATCCAGATAAATGTGCTGCACAGTTTGGTTTATTCCTGTTGTCAAAAGCTTTATGCTACCACCAACTGCTTCAAAGTAAATGGATCACTGAGATGTATCCTCCTTAAAAGGATGCTAGGTTCCCAGTATATGTTATGTAGCGTGTATGAAAAGGGTGACCCCCTTTTCTGTTGTTAAACATATACTGGATACAGCCATCATCTAACTTGCTTTTTGGCTACTGGGAAAATGTGGGGTCTATACCATGAGTCACTGGCAGAGCATAAATGGGATTTCAGCAACTGTTCTAATATAAAGTCTTGACGTATTTATGCAGTATCAAGCTGAAGGTATAAATTCAAGGCTCATGCAATCAACCTTTTCCCTATTTTCTTGCAAAAAACCTGACTGGCAGTCCTAATCAATGTTTTAGATTTGCTTTCATGGTATTTAACAATTACTGCTAGCTACAGAAATGAACGAACCAAAAAAAGGCTCAGTTTGGTATTCTGCTATAAGAGAAGATAAAAGGACAAAAGTTTGCACACTGTATTTACAGTTCATCACGTTATTGGATGGTGTGCCATGCCACCCAAATACAGTGGACTGTTCTTACCTCTTGGTAGGTATAAAATTAATTTATATTATAGTAGCTGATATGTTTTCAACTGATGTGAGGGCCTGGTACATATACTTTGTTGGAAAATCCAATCTGCTTGCGCTTTTTAATGCTAAACACAGTTTGCAAATTTATTTCAAAGGTTAGCTCATGCTGATGCCATCAAGTTGATGTCTTCAAATAATTTGCAACACTACTGTCTTTTCAGGTTTTGACAAAGGGAAGGATGATGTGTCACAAAGTAAAGAGGATACATCACATTCTATGTCAAAAAGCAAGGTAAGGAAAGTAATCTGGCTTAAAAATGACAGTGTATAAAGGAGTTTAAACACAAATTATCAAACTTTTATTGTAGATAATCTTGAAGATTACTCTTCAGATTCAGTAATAGATAAAGATTAAAGGGAATTTCTTAATACAGTTGTCAGGATGACATCACATTAAAATCTGCAGTTCAAATTAGTGAAAATGAAATTTGGAGTCTTCACTGTTGTCTTGGGAGGCGGGATGTCGCCTTGCCAAGTGTAATGATGGTTGGAAGCCAACTCTTGGTATGCAACGTAATTTAGAATCCTTTTAAGCCGTAGGTGAAGATACTGTTCACTGAGCTGTAGAAAATCTTCTCATAGGAATGGTAGGGAAACTGTAATTGGAAAAGGTTTCTTTTAATGGCTTAAATTGCCAGAGTAAAACATAATTAAGTGTAATTTGTTGTCCTGTCTGCTGCAATGGCTTCTGTACCTCAGAATTTAATTACAAAGGCCCATTTCATTGAGGCAATGAGCGTGCAACAGAAAGCTGGCTCAGTAGAATATTAAAGTAGGTATAATTGCTATGCATGTTTATCTTTCCTGGTAGTCTTGATGATAGAAATGGAAAAGGCAGGAGTCAAGCAAATTCATAATCCTCATTGTGTAGTCCCAGATTGGAAAAGGCTCACTGAGATGGAGTGAAAACTGAGAACATCCGAAGTGGAGTTGGGACATGGACACCGCAGTCACGAAAACCATAGTATCCTGGAATGACTAAACTTTAAAAAGGAAGAAAACATGAGCTACCCAAGAAACCAAAAAGTCTCTTTTTATGTAGAAGTCTTTTCTCTCCAGAGCTGTTTTGTTCTCATTACAGTTATTTACTCGAGTAGTTTGCAATAGCATTCTTACTCAGATTAAAGTAGGCACATGATGAGAGAGTTGTGTAACAAGTCACTGTAGTAGCGTAGAGAAAAATCTACCATAGCTATCTTTTCCTTTCCCAAATCCATATAAATTTGTAACTTACAATTATAGAAGCTGTCAGTTTTAGGCCATTTTGTAGGCCACTCTGATACAACCTTATTTGTTGGCCTATTGCATGAACATTCTGGTCAGCAAAAGTGCCTGGCATGTTAATGCACTGAAGTTTTATCTAGTGATTTTTACATACTCAGAATGTGGAATTCTAGAAAATCCAGTATTTTCAATTGGGTGCCCCAGTTGAAAACGGGTGTCTCTTTAAGACATCAAAGATTAAAGTGATGAGGGAAAGACTGCATTTTTCAAAAGGGGGAGGTTGTGTATGGTTTGATTTCTGAATGGAATAGCTAAGTTGACTTGTTTTTCTTATTTAGGCATCACTGCAGGATAGAGTTTCAAGGCTTTAAATTACCCAGCTGTGTGGTCTGCTGTTTTCTGCTAGGATGTCCACTGGTTTTCACAGAGGCAAATGGGGTAACAGACACTTAAACCGCAGGCAGGGACTGCTCGGCCGGGCAAGGCCAAGGACCTGAGCTTGACTGCAGCTAGCACCCAAGGGGAAGGGGACTGCTTCTCGCTGCTTCCATGCACAGCTCTTTCCATAGTGCTCTGCTGCAAGGTTAGCACTGCAGTCTGTCAGGGCTGGATCTGGGCACAGGCAGCTGTAGCCCTGGGAGACAGAGGGGTTGTACTTAAAGGTCTTGACACAAAGTTGTCTGATACTTCATGTGTCAGCATTAAAGAGAAATGTTAGAAAGATACCAAAGGAAATCAAAGCTATTTAAGGATTACAGTAGCATTTCTCTGGCTAAATGGTGTTATCAAAATTGCACTGGGGTGAGCAGGTTAGTTTCTGCAGCTTATGCTGCAATTTAGTAGTGTGTAGCTAAGCATTTCAAGCTGTTGGTACCTTACACATGAATTGGAATCACAGAGCTTTGCATTTTCAGCTTTACTGCAGCTTAGACCCTCACTTGTCAGGGAGGTCAAGGAAGCAGTATTTTTCCAATATTTAAAGGATGGCTACAAAGAAGATGGAGACTCTTTTCTTACATGGAGTCACATGGGAAAAAGGAAGGGTGATGGCAAGTTACTCCTAGGGAAATTCCAATTTTTCACAATGAGAACAACTAGCTGTTGGAATAATGTCCCCAGGGAAGTGGTGGATTCCCCGACATTGGATACTTTCAGGATCCAGCTGGACAGGGTGCTGGGACGTCTGGTCTAAGTCATGCTTTCTAATTCAAAACATTTAAGTCTCTTAATCAAAACATTTATGTTGGTCCAGAAACCTCTGAATCATTTTTGACTTACAACTCAAGTTAATACTGTTTCTTTTAACTTGGATTTGTTTCAGACTCTATTAATCATTTATCTTTGACTCTACAGTTTGGTTTTTCTCTTTCATGTGTTTATTTTGCTTGGGTCTTGTCTTTCCAGGATCTCTGTGTGTTTTACCGTTACTTTTGTTTGTGTCTTTCTGCTATCAAAGATAAGACCAATATTCCTACTACTTATAATACATATTTTTCTTTATCCGTTATTTTTGCAATTACTGCATATGGGGCTTGATAAGAGTGGTAGTTCTTTTATAACCCACAAATAAACTTCAGGCTAACAGAAGATGGCAACTGTCCGTCAGAGCTGAAGAGGTGAAGCAGTAGCCTTTCTTTCTAAGTAAGGATGGAAAAGCAAGCGTGTGACTTGCCCAGAATCTGGTACTGAATGTACCTTGCTGAGAGCTTCAGTAGGTTCTTTAAAATGTTTTCTTCTTTTAAGTTTTGATCCCACCCACTTTGTGTGAGTGTAAGTCTGAGAAAGTTGTTAGCTTAAAAATACATGAATCACTAATTTTGCTCGTAATCCATTGAACAGGTAAATACGGACTTTTACTCAGTGCCATTAGTGAGCTTTAAAACTGAGATACTGAGGAAATGGCTTCTGTAACCTGTGATACTGGTTTGGGGCTTTTATATGCGTGACCTTTAGATTGCATTAGCTTTCTGTTAGTGAGCAACTTGAATATTTATGAATGTTTTCCTTAAGTTGCTCCATTATAGCTTGCATAACGAGTTCATTACCTCTTCTTATGTGACAGTGATAAGCATTTTTTCCCTCTTCTGTTATTACATTTAAAGTACTGTATTTCCTTTAACTTCTAGAGAGAGGAATTAAATTTCAAGTTGTATGCTTGTCTTAAAGCTACATTTTGAGTGTTAAGAATGTCTTTAATACAAAATGAAGAGGTGTCCTTCATTTTTCCAAGATGTATATGGAAGTTAGAGAACATTTCCTTATCACTGAAATAATTTTGAGATAAATTTTTTTGCCAGTTATTGAACATCTTTTTGACACTAGTTATCTAAGTAACTAGATTGAGCAACTTGCGTATTAAGAAGAGTGCTCAAGTACACTGTTAATATTTATTGTAGTAAGTTTTCTCAAAACCTGCGTATTTTTGACTGTCATTTTATAGTATTCCAAACCATAAATTTGATGTCTAGACTTTGCATTGTGGTCTGAGATTTGAAATTACTAGTCAGAAATGTTGAACAGCTTGAGAGGTAGTTTTCATAAACTGCTTGAGTTTTCACAGTTCAGAAGGTTACACTGATTTTTCTTTTTTCTTTATTTTTGACTAGGCAGGAACTTGGAGTCTATCAGGCTTATCAGTGCACAAAGAAATGTAACTCTTAATTTAGCTAAAGTACATATATAGTGGATACCTACTTGGTGTCCTCTGACTTGCAGTAGGAATGATGTGATAACTCTGTCATAGGCTCCTCTTTTTTTAGTTTTTATGAGCTCTGTATCCCATTGTCGTGGTTTAAACATGACTGCTACTGCTGAACCCAGGACACCCATAGTGAATATTTGGTGGTTCTAGTTCCCTTTCAACTAGTAGGTGGCAGATGCCAAGGAGCAAACTTTGAACCTTACAAGATTCGGGTAGAGGCAGGAAGGAGCAATCATGTGGTGCTGAGGCAGCATGTTGTCCTCCTGTGAACAAGGGTAATGAGGACTTGGGTTTCATGAACAAACCTGAATCTCATTCCCCTGTCTTATCACCACTGCGAGCTTCTTGAAGGTGGCTTGTGAAGTAATTGGAACATGGGATTAGGGAGGAAGGAGCAGAATGAGTGCTGTTAGTGGTCAGTTTTACTCTGATGATTTATAGAGCACCGATTCCTAGATTGAAGAGGCTGTATTTTCCTTCATGGCTCACAGGGTAAGTTCCTGTATAGCAATCCGTTTGGAGGAGTTGTCAAGTTTTGAATGAAGACATTGGGATTTGTATGGCATGGGAGCAACTCCTGTGTTTAAACACCGGGATTCTCCTAAAACCTTATCTCTCTGCTAAAGGAGTTCTTAACTAGTCAAGACTGTGACATAATGAGTAACAGGCTACAAGTGCTAAATATTTACTGCATATATTTTGACTTCTTCTGGAGGAATCTCAGACTTCCTTCCCATAAAGCCCATATAACAAAAAGACTACATAAATAGGTGGTGAACAGCTCGTGTTACGAGTTGTGGCTTGTTGGGTTTTGGGTTTGTTGTTTTTTTTTTTTTTTTAAGTAGGAGAAGCAGTAGAGGAGCAAATGGGAGTGGGAACCTTACAAATCTAACTGTGCACTGCAAATACTTTCTAAAGTACCTGCAACAGTAATACAACCTTGTATCTGTTATTTATTTACTATGCATTTTGTGAATTTCAGTCTGAATCCAAGCTTTTCAATGGCTCCGAGAAGGACATCTCTTTATCTGCAAGCAAACTTACAAAAAAGGAATCTCTCAAGGTGAACGAATTTCCAAGCAACTCCTCATGGACTATAAATGCACATCTACATGCAATGAAATAACAAATTGAATTATCAAAGTTACAATTTGCATGCAGAACCTATGGTTTTTCTACTGCCTTCTTCCCCCTGTGTTGTAACAAGACCAAACACCATTGTTTGGCGGATACCAAGTCAGGGGAAACTTAAAATTAGTTGTCTCTAAAAGAGTGAGGTATAGTGCTGCAAATTTCTACTGGGGAGGGAAAGTAATGGGCAGGTAAAGACTGCTGATCAGATAATGTACCTCTAAGTTTGAATGTAGCCCAAATGTGGTTTTGTACTTTACACCAGGAAAGGAAGGGGGGTAGGATTGGTTTGCTTGTTTAGTTTCCCCCCCCTGTGATTCTATCAGGAGTTTCAAAGTCCTCAGTATTAAAAGCAAATGTCAGAAGAATCTGAAATCGGTTACATCTTAGCTGTTCTTGAAACAGAGCATGCAATAGTTGTTTGCACCTTGAAGTCAAATACTGTGTTTTAAAGCTACTTACCTGTATTGCCAATTCAATTTAGCAGGTTTTTCCTCAGCTTGTATTGATCAGTGCTTTTCTGTGCTCTGATTACTGGCTTACAGCTGTGGCATTGTAAATCTTTCTCTTATTATTTACAGGTTCAAAAGAAAAATTACAGAGAAGAAAAGAAGAGAGCTACAAAAGAATTACTTAGCACTATCACAGACCCCTCAGTTATTGTTATGGCTGATTGGTTGAAGGTCAGAATTGAAGTGTGAAACCTGAGTGGAAGATGTAGCAGCTGCTTGCCGCTTTCTGACCAGAATAGAAAAGGCTCAATCTTTTACTTGCTGTTAATGTTTTGCTACAAGTACAGCAGCCACTAATTGCATCCCAGGGTCTCTGTGCTCAAATCCTAGGGGAATAATGAAAGAACCTAGCTCCCACTTACTGAAGTCACAATAGTAATGTGCATCTTGTGTGTGTAGCCGTTTACTTCAGATGAATTGGTTTTACTGTTCTTACGTTGTCCTTTTATTGTACACTTGAAGCTCTATTTACCTCTGTAATAGTAGTGAAAATATTTCAGTCACATATTTGAATGCGCATTTCTTCTTTATTTCTGGTAATTCTTATGAACTGTCCTGTAGTACTGGTACAAAAGGTGAAGAATTCATTTCTTGAAGGTAGCAGTCAGTGTCAGCAACAGTAGTGCAGTTTATATATCGGTATTTAATTCCTTAAATTTGTAAATTTATTCCTTGGAAATTCTATAAGAAAAAAGCTCTATTACCCATTTTTATAGTTAGCTCCAAATTGTTGCTTGTCTGCAGAAAGTTTCTCTGGTTTTTGCAAAAATCAGTGTAAACGGGCTAGCACATTGCTCAGAGGTCAAGTTGACATTCAGGCTTACAGACATAGAACTGATTGAAATCTGGAGTTGGCAGAATTGATGCAAGCCATCTAATTAGACGTGCAAATTCAGGGACTTGAAAGGATCTTGTATTTCAAGTATTGGTTGAAACTTACAGCCGTCATGTTTTATTTAACATATTCAAATATATCTGAGTTATTTTCTGAACATCTTATTTTTCTAATCGGACATCTGCCTTATTTTCAGAGGAACTCTGTTTCCAAAGATTATCCTGTCTTTATGCTAGTGATAGATTATGTTCCAGATAAAATAATTCATGAAGATTTCAGATGAATTGTCATTCTTCCCATACATGGATGTGTGTAAACCCATTTGTAGACTAACTATTAATCAAGAAAGAAGAGTGAGGACTGAAATTGTGCTTTTGTACTGTCTTTGATAAACCCGGATAAATTTTTAATAGGCCTGATATACTTGGTTTGAAATAAAAGCTAATAAATAATTTCAGTTAAGATTTTCATTTAGTGAAGAGGGATGGTTTTGGTGTTGGTTTCACCGAGATATAACTGTAACTCTTTATCTTCTAGATTCGTGGTACCTTGAAAAGCTGGACCAAACTGTGGTGTGTACTGAAACCAGGAGTGTTGCTTGTTTACAAAACCCCCAAAAATGGCCAGTGGGTGGGAACAGTGCTCCTGAACGCTTGTGAACTCATTGAGAGGCCTTCTAAAAAAGATGGCTTTTGTTTCAAACTTTTTCATCCTTTGGAACAGTCCATATGGGCTATAAAGGTTAGTGGTAGTATATATGCTTTTTATCAGATGACTAGCATTAGACAGCAATCAGTAAAGACAATCTTAATGAAAAGCTGAACTGCATTTGCTGTTATAACTTTAATGGTTTGTTTATTCTGAATACAAGCCTTCAATATCTAGTTCTTTTCATCACAAATTATTTGATTTATGCTACTCTGTATACTTAAATAGCTTCAGAAGTGTGGTGTGCAGAAGGATGCCATTGAAGAGGCTAATGCCATCAGTGGTAACTATGTAAACAGAAAGAATAAGTGTATAACGTCGTATTTTACATCAGTTGAATCTGAGAAATTAAGGAGGGAAGTGATTTGCCAAAATGAGAGTTGAAATGTGTTATAAACATTTTTTGTGTCCAGAGCTATACATTCATGTAATAAAATGTCAGCTTCAGTTCAGTTTGCTTGTAAAAGTAGAAATTCAGATTACTTCCTTGTGCAATAGTAGTTTATATTGCAGCTTGCTAGCTGGTTGTGTTCCCTTTTGGTTACAATTTTAGGCAGATAAATGTTTTCAGTTCTGATGTCTGCTTTGTCATACATGGCATAGTACTGTGAGCAGCTCTTATCTGTAAGTGTTGAAAACCACAGTGTGTTCCGCATAGGAAAGGTTTATTTCAGTTTCTCTTAAGAATCTTTAATGTTTGCTCTTACTCATTGTTTATACTCTAGTAAACAAGCTATTGTAGTCTGTGTTTCCTGTTTTCATATGGAGAGGGGGTGTGGAAGTACAGCACAAGTGAACATACTTACCCTCCGAAATTGCCATCTTGTTTTGGATGAAATTACTGTACAATATTAGGGCACTTGTAATAAATTAATGATGCCCTCTGCAATGTACATCTTGAGATAGCTGTTAATTGTGAGATTGTATCTTCTAAATCTTAAATTGATATAGATGTACTGTTACATCTGTAGAATGTGCTGAATTGGTTTTGCCTTCCTTACCTCAGACTGGGAAATCAGTCAGCTAGTATAAATCCCGATGTTTGTTTTGATCTTTCTGAATAGTTATCATTATTAATGTTACCTAAATTTACCAGGCTTAGATCAAATCTTTTGTAGTTGTTTTTGAGTGATTTAATTTTAACATAGCTTAGGAGGATTTTTCACTCATCAGTGGTGATCTTACATTTGCAGAACATAAAATTCGTATCCTTTTCCAAAGTGATAGGGTTTGGTGTTAATGTGCTTTGATAATTTATGATCAAGTATACATGCATTGCAAAGTGGTGGCCTGTCTGCAGAAGATCACAAATCAGTCTTGTATTTCTTTATTGCTTGGCAATGAGAAAATGGATTTGTTTGTTTTTTTAACTAGATATTTAGAATTTAGAGGACATGCCCCACCAGATTTTTACTTTTTTAAGGTAGGTCAAATTTTGAACCTGAACAAGTTGATTTTGTCCATTCTAAATGTGCTGAGAGCTGGAGTGGCGTTTGTTCATTTTGGTATGGCTATTTGCAGTTGAGAATTACTGGGTTTAATTAGAAGAAAGGCCTTGAAGTTTGAAACCTTTTTGTGCCTTGCTTACCTACTCAATTATAATGTCCTAGTTACAGATATAGTATCAAGAGGCAAACTTTCATAAGCTTAATAGTAATAGACTGATTTACAGAGTAGATTTACCAGAACAAGCCTGAAGCTTAAGGCAAAATGAGCCTCATTTGCAGTCAGTACAGGAAGAGACATTGCAAGAAACATTCACACAGGTCTAACTACTGCAGATTTTCTCACTTGAACACACTTCCCAAAGTGTGTTCTTCTGGCAAACTGCCAGAATCTGCAAATTCCCTTCTGTAGTAGTTCGTGGCCAGTCTCTTCACATGCTCCCTTAACCCTGTTGCTGTGGTTTTTGATGTTCCACCTGCACTCTGGGGTAGCTGATGCACTGTACCTTGTTCTGTCTTCTTCACTTGCCTGGTCCTGATGCCATTTCAGTTTTCTAAAATTTATAAGTAGAAAAACTACTGCAAATAATTTCTCATGAGTAAATTTAGTCAAGTGTGATTGCTTACTGACTTTTATTGCTTTCTCTGAATGTTCATGGCATTTGAGTTTTACTGGCATGAATATTCTGTAGGAAATAAATTTTAAAGTTGGGTTTTTTTTTTAATCTAGTGGTATTTTTAACATGCCCATTACCTTATATTGGTGTAGTTGTACCCATCTCTCTGTCAGGAACAGAGACAGTTCAAATGCAATCACTTAACAAATGGAAGCTAATGTCTCTCTTCTAGAGAACACTAACATACTGAAAATTGATTTTGAAACTATAATGGGTGATACCAAACAAAATGTCCAGTGCTTTTAGAACAGTAATCAAGTAGAGGAACTCAAGATCCTCAAGCAGTTACTCCAAAATAAGTCAACCTACTGAAATGTTCACTAAGAATTATTCATTCAGTTTTAATCAAGGCATTGTCAAAGCACATAGGGGAATATAGCTTTCTTGCATCGAAACAAAACAAACACCAAAGTCACACTTCCTCTCTTAAATTATAGTAATCTGGTATGGAGTAGTGTACCCTGCATGGCTGCACTGTAATCCTAAAGGGCAGGTCCTGCAGGCAGAGAGGTCTGTCCTTAGTCCATGTCCTGTGACCTGACAGTTCCGAGGACTGGTAATGGTCAAGCCCTTCACACAGCGCTGGTGCACCCATGGTGTCGCGGTCCTCTCCATGCAGCGCCCAACACCTCCCCACCCCTGCTTGGTGCTGCTCTGCGCTGTGGTGCTCACGTTTCCTCAGGGACCTGTAGGGAGTGAGACTTCTTCCCTGCCTGCTTGCCCTCAGGGTGAGGAGTGCTCATGCATGGAGTGGTCTCTCCTGGTTCTTGTTAGCTGCTCACTCCTAATCCTGTGTTGCAGCTTCTCCAAAGATTTATCGTAGGTGCATCTTTCCACTTGCTCAGAGGGGGACTGAGGTTTGGAATCTTATTCCTAACACCTAGTTGCTGTTACTCCATACTGACTATTTAGAAGTTTCTGAACATCATTTACACCAGCACTAGCTTGCCTGTATTGGTATTTAAGTGCCACCAAGACTCCTTGTTACCCACCTCTCACCCTCAGAAGTGTTCTGGCTGTTTCATTTGCTTGCTTCTAAAATATCTGCCCTTATTTGCTTTTGCTCAAAACTTCTGCTGGCTTTCCTGTTCCCTCTTTTAAGCCTTGTACTGGCTTTTCATTAGGCTTCTCTGGGGGAAATCAATTAAGATCAAAATATGTTAACACACCAGTTAGGCAGGCTTAACCCAGCTTTTCAACAAGAGCTTCAAGTATGTTTAATACAGCCCTCTTTGCCTATCAGTTGTCTTAGTTACCATATGTAAACTATTTTTGAAGGGGCTTTTAAACAGTGGGGTTAGCATTTTATTCCAAGATGAAACTTGACAGAAATGGAAAGGTCTTTGGGATTTGTTTTTTTATTTGGTAAGTAAAGAACTTCACAGTGAAAATTAAACTTTGTCATTTGACATGCTTTGTCTGTCATTGAACATAATGTCATGGTGTCCTGCTGATACCTTTTATAGAGAGACTTAAGCATCTAAATTACTTTAATGGACTTGGGCATCATCTTGTTTTTTTTCCTATTAAAATGCCAAGCCTAAAGTTAGACACCTAAATATGTTGTGGAATTGACTACTGTATAGGAATGAAGTTGAAGGGGAAGGAGGGAGGGAGGGAGAAAGGGTGAGTGGGTTTCTATAGCAATACATAGTGTTTGGGTGGGAGAAGCTACTTCCATTTTATGTAAATACCAATTGACTTGTCTGTCTTCTGAAGACAGGCAGAAATTGCGCAGTACTACAGCACAGGATGGTGCCGAGACACCAAACATTGACATATAAAGTAAGCACGAACTGGGTCACTGAAGAAGGCCTCCTGTTCTCTGCAAGAGTTTGGCTTGCCTTCATGTCTCTCTGTGCTATGATCCATAGCATCCTTGTAGAAACTGAGAGGAACCTTTGCTCTCATCAGGAACGAATGTGACTGGAGAGAAACAAGCAAGTTACTGTACAAATGCGAAATCTTCTACTGGCAGCATTTGTTGTAAATTAACTTTCTTAAACCACCCCACAAACATGTCTTGTTTTGCTTGCTTTCAATCTTGCCTCTTCAGCTGAAACACTGAGCTGATGAGGAATAGCTTGTCCCTTGTGAGCTCTCTACACCCATCTGCAGGGATCCCTGGGAAGTGAGGGTGACTTCCCTATGGTGTTGCTTTTGATGCTTTTGTCATCTTGCTATAAGTAGCATCAGCAGAGCATTTCCAAGTTACTGTGCCAAGTCTGGTTTACAAAAAAGAACCCACCAAAATTATTTGAATCCCAAAGACCGTTCTTTTTAAAGTAGGGTTGAACTGGGAGCTATACTTAGAATCAAGTCTTTGAAGAACAAATCCAGTAAAAGAGGGCTGTCCATCTTTCCATTCATGTCTTCATTAGATGTTGCTGAGTGATAGTAAATAGCCCTGCAGTGTGTCAGCTTGTTATTACATAGAATGATAAACCGTAAAACTGAATGAAAACATCTGATGCTGTTGCTTGTTTTCCTGTTTCAAGGGTCCCAAAGGTGAAGCCGTTGGTTCTATAACTCAGCCGTTGCCCAGCAGTTATTTGATCATCCGAGCCGCTTCAGAATCAGATGGTAAATAGATATTTCAGTGGTTTTCCACAGTGACAGCAGTTAGTTATTAGAAAGAGGTGGCTTCAGTTGGCCTACCAGATCTGTTACAGCACTGTGATTGCAGTTTAATCATTGTTAAGGTTCTCCCTTAACTTAGTGCCTTCAGTTGTGTTGGTACTAGTAGTTTTTCATGGTTGTCAAAGGAAAATTTGACTTGAAGAAATTGTCATTGAACTCCTTGCAATTGCTTTGTGTTGGCTGGGTGGAGGAGGGGAAAGGGCTTATTTCAGATTTAACTGTATTACTGTACATCTAAATACTCAAGCCTAGTACCTGTGTAAAGTACTAATGTGAACATACTCTCTTTCTAATGAAAGCATGGGTGTATTATTAAGTGCAGCAATTAAACAGAGTTCTAGTAGTAATTCCTTCAAAATACAGTTTTGTGACATTCTTCATCACTCTGATAGCGGTGGTCGGTATCAGTGCAGCTATCTTCAAAGGTTACAATTTGGAAACAAAATTTGGGACTGTTGTGTAACCTGTCTAGTAGTTGCTTTCCTTCTACTGGTTAATTAAGCATACCCCTGCAGACTTTAAAAATAGGACTACTTGCTTCTGTATTGAAAAATCTGTTAGATATATGGAAGTGAAGAAATACGGAGTGGAAAAACACATAAATCTGTTCAGTTACTTTTTGAAAAAATGAAATGACATTTATACGCTATCATTATAGCTCCTTTCCCACACTATTATTGTATTCCATGAGCAAATTTTGCCAATTGATACAGTTACTTAGTCTTCAGAACTAGGGAGGGCTGCAAGCAACTTTGGAGAAATTCAACAGACAGGGCCTGCGTGGAACCATTATCTGCATTAAGGAAGAAATGCTGGAGTCTTCTCTAACAGAATCATAATCTACCTTGCTTATCTACCCTAAAGCATCCCTTCTACCAGAGCTGGGTAGTTTTGAGTTGGTTTGATGTCCCCACCAGATTATAAACCCAGTGCATGTAAAATGGAACAACTCTGAAGTGTGTTCAAAGGCAATGTAAGCAGATCCAAAATTATTGTGAAATTAGGACATGGAAGTTGTATAGTTAAATCCTTAATTTTTAGTCTAGTAATGCATTTGTCTTTAGGCAGGTGTTGGATGGATGCCTTGGAACTGGCACTGAAATGTTCAAGTCTGCTTAAACGAACAATGATTAGAGAAGGTAAAGAGCACGATTTGAACTCTTCAGCAGACAGTACTCATGTCTCTCTCTATGGTCTGCTTCGTGCTAACAACTTGCACAGTGGAGAAAACCTACCGTAAGTGAATTAATTACTAAACCTGATTGTCCTTTTGGCAGAACCTTGTAGTGAGAACTTCTTCACAGGGAAAATCTCTTTCCAAGGTTGCAGTTCTTTTTGCTCCTGAATTCTCTTCATATGCCATATCTGCACTATGTTTTATATTGTATGTGGATAAAATGAAAGCATTTTTTTTTCTAACCAAAGTGGATACAGAAGAAAGTTTAGCCCAAGAACTCAAGGTTGAGTATCACATCACTAAGTTTAAGTACTCTGACTATTAAAGTTTTAATTATTTTGTATCTTCAAGTTAGCTTCACCTGAAAACAATAAGTTTAGTACATGTGACACAAGTTGGTAGATGTGAATATAAGCTGCTGTTCTGTGGTTTAAAGAAATTAATAATAGTATTGTTAGTTAAATGGTTTCAGCATGTCTCAGCTTTGAATCATCAGATGGATGAATAACGATTCAGTCACCCTACTATTAAATTAAGTGCACAAAAGTTGACATTTTCTGGTATCACGTCATATCTAATGTCTGTGTGCCGCTGAGTAGCTCCCTGTTTATTTCAGTAAATACTTTCAGCCAGATTTTTGGGAGCTTTTGTGGAAATATATTATTAGACAATGAAATATATTACTAAACAATGAGTGGTGTTTTCAAACACTTCAATTGTGGTACCAAAGTGCATCAGAAAATATAAAAGATTTAGTCATTTATTTGAAATAATTGAGTCTGAAGCTTGTGCTATGTAGTTTCTCTTGGTAATCTTCCACGAATTGAATGTACTTTTTGGTGAACATAAATTTATTTCAGATAATCCCTCCCATCCATGAAGTTTTAACTGTCCATCTCTCTTTTCTGGGTGGGCAGGAATTTTGTACTGCTTTTAAGAGTATGATGCTGTATTTGTGACAGAAGACCTGGACTGGGAGAAATGCAATTCTTTCTGCCACAGGTAGTCTGAGAACAGCACTGAAAAGGCAAATTATTGCCCCTGGCCCAGATTCAAGTCCCTATCCACATGACCAAGCAGGCTCAGCTACAGTTTTGCTCCTTCTTTTAACTCATAGAATCAATAAAACTGCTGTGTACAATCCAGCTGGAGATCTATACTCATGAATAGTACCTTAATATCAGCAGCTGGCCCAAATTACAATCATAGCAATTAACTACAAAAGTTAAGTCTAATTAAGACTAATGGTTTAATTAAGTAGATCTTTGGATATAGCATATTCTAAGACTTTTGAGTATGCTTAACTATCTAAGCAACAAAGCCTGCAGGCCTAGTTTTAATGGGCTTGACAGGAGAGGGAGAAGAAAGGTGAAAGCAGTTTTAACTTCAACTATGAGCTAGTTTTTTTTAGGCACATTAATAGCAAGAGGTGGTCCAAAGAACACATAGCACTGATACTTGTTGAAGATGGTCACCTGAAAAACAGGCGTAGAAAATCTGGAGACATTCAATGTTTTTTTTTTGCCTTGGTTTTAATAATACTAGACCTTGGGCTGCCCTGTCCTCTGGGTTTGACAACCATGAATGCAGGAACAGCGATCTTCCATTTGTGGACAATGAAGTGTTTTTAGAGACGAATTGTATCAGCTCAGTGCTCATAAGACCATGAGGCCTGATGGGATTCATCCCAGAGTATTGAAGAAACTAGTGGATGTTACAGCAAGACCCCTCTCAATCATCTACCAAAGGTGTGGGCAGTCTGGAGAGGTCTCTGCTGACTGGAAGCTAGCCAACATTATTCCAATTTACAAGAAGGGTGCGAGGGAAGACCCAGGAAACTACAGACCTGTTAGTCTAATCTCAGTACCTGGAAAAAAATATGGAGGCAATCATACTAGGTGAAAGACATTTAGAGAACAGCACAATCACTGGGCCCAGTCAGCGTGGGTTCACAGAGGGAAAGTCCTGTTTAAGTAATTTGATATCCTTCTATGATCAAGTCAGCTGCCTAGTGGATGAAGAGAAGGTGGTGGGTGTTCCTTATCTGGGTAGTGCTGTGAAGCACCCTTCTAGACAAGTTATCCAGCTGTGACATGAGCAGGTTCACAATGCACTGGGTGAAGAAATGGCTGAAGGGCAGAGCTCAGAGGGGTGAATGGGGCTATCCCTGGCTGGTGACCAGTCACCAGCAGTATTCATCAGGGATCAGTCCTGGGGCCTGTTCTGTTCAGCATTTTTATCAACAATCTGGATGCAAGTTTGCTGATGATGCTGAACTGGGAGGTGCTGTGAGCTTGCCTGAGGGGTGAGGAGCCTTGCAGAGGGCTTTATATAGACTGGAGTATTGGGCAGACTTCAGTGGCAGGAAATCTAACAAGAACAAATGCCAGATTCTGTGCCTGGGGCTGAGTAACACCAGGCAGAAGTGTAACCTGTGAGAGGAGTGGCTGGACAGCAGCCCTGTAGAGAGGGGCCTGGGGGTGCTGGTTGGCTGCAGCTGCAGCAGGAGCCAGCAGTGTGTCCTGGCATCCAGAAGGGCAAGCCTCACCTGGGTGCATCAAACACAGCATAACCAGCCAGCCAAAAGAGGTGATGATCTCACTGTGTTCATAGAATCAACCAGGCTGGAAAAGACCTTTAAGATCATTAAGTGCAACCCTTACCCCGGCACTGCCAAGGCCACCACTAACCCATGTCACTGAGGGCCTCGTCTGCACAGTTTGTGATCGCTCCCAGGGACAGATTCCACCACTGCCTTGGGCAGCCTGTTCTAATGCCTGAGCACCCTCTCTGTGAAGAAATATTTTCTAATATCCAGTCTAAACCTTCCTTGGTACAGTTTGAGGCAGTTACCTTTTGTCCGTCACTTGTTACTTCAGAAAAGAGACCAGCCACTTCCTCTCCATCCTCCTTTCTGGTATCTGTAGAGAGCATTGTTTCCCCGTAGGCCTTCTTCTCCAGACTAAACACCCCCAGTCTCCTCAAGCTGCTCCCCATCACACTTGTGCTCCAGACCCTTCACCAGCTTCATTGCCCTTCTCTGGACCCGCTCCAGCATCTCAATGTCTTTCTTGTAGTGAGGGGCCCAGAACTGAGCACAGGATTTAAGGTGCAGCCTCACCACTGCCTTTTACAGGGGGTTGATCACTGCTGGCCCTGCTGGCCACGCTATTGCTGATACAGGCCAGGATGCCATTGGCCTTCTTGGCTGCCTGGGCACAATCTGGCTCATGTTCAGCTATCAGTCAGCACTCCCAAGTCCTTTTCTACTGAGCAGCTTTCCAGGCACTTTTCCCCAACTTTGCATGGGGTTGTTATGGCCCAAGTACAGGACCTGGCACTTTGCCTTGTTGAACCTCATACCATTGGCCACAGCCCATCGATCCAGCCTGTCCAGATCCCTCTGCAGAGCCTTCCTATCCTCCAGCCCAACTTGGTGTCACCTGCAAACTTGCTGGGGGTGCACTCAATCCCCTCATCCAGATCATCAGTGGAGATATTAGATAACACTGGCCCTAACACCGAGCCCTGAGAGACATCACTAGTGACTGGTCACCAACTAGATGTGACACCATTTACCACCACTCTTTGGGCTCTGCCATCCAGACGGTTTCCAACCCAGCAAAGAATACACCTATCTGGTCCATGAGCAGCCAGTTTCTCTAGGAGGATGCTGTAGGAGACAGTGTTAAAGGATTTACTGAAGTCCAAATAGACAGTGTCCACAGCCTTTCCCTCATCTACTGAGTGTGTCTCCTTGTTTTAGAAAGAGATCAGGTTGATCAAGTGGGACTTGCCTTCATGAGCCCGTGCTGACTGGGCCTGATCCCCCTGTTTTCCCACACGTGCTTTGTGATCTCACTTGGGGTTATCTGCTCCATGGTCTTCCCTGGCACTGAGGTCAGGCTGACAGGCCTCACCTTGAGTCATAGAATCATAGAATGGTTAGGGTTGGAAAGGACCTTAAGATCATCTAGTTCCAACCCCCCTGCCATGGGCAGGGACACCTCACACTAAACCATATCACCCAAGGCTACGTCCAACCTGGTCTTGAACACTGCCAGGGATGGAGCATTCACAACCTCCCTTGGCAACCTGTTCCAGTGCCTCACCACCCTAACAGGAAAGAATTTCCTCCTTATATCCAATCTAAACTTCCCCTGTTGAAGTTTTAACCTGTTATCCCTTGTCCTGTCACTACAGTCCCCAATGAAGAGTCCCTCCCCAGCGTCCCTATAGGCCCCCTTCAGATACTGGAAGGCTGCTATGAGGTCTCCACGCAGCCTTCTCTTCTCCAGGCTGAACAGCCCCAACTTCCTCAGTCTGTCTTCATACAGGAGGTGCTCCAGTCCCCTGATCATCCTCGTGGCCCTCCTCTGGACTTGTTCCAATAGTTCCATGTCCTTTTTACTTTGAGGACACCAGAACTGCACACAATACTCCAGGTGAGGTCTCACGAGAGCAGAGTAGAGGGGCAGGATCACCTCCCTCAACCTGCTGGTCACGCTCCTTTTGATGCAGCCCAGGATACGGTTGGCTTTCTGGGCTGCAAGCGCACACTGAAGCCGCCTCATGTTCATTTTCTCATCAACCAACCCCAAGTCCTTCTCCACAGGGCTGCTCTGAATCTCTTCTCTGCCCAACCTGTAGCTGTGCCTGGGATTGCTCTGACCCAGGTGTAGGACCTTGCATGGTTAAACTTCATGAGGTTGGCATCAGCCCACCTCACAAGCGTGTCAAGGTCCCTCTGGATGGCATTCCTTCCCTCCAGCGTATCAACCGAACCACACAGCTTGGTGTCATCGGCAGACTTGCTGAGGGCGCACTCAATCCCACTGTCCATGTCAGCGACAAAGATGTTAAACAAGACCGGTCCCAACACCGATCCCTGAGGGACACCACTCGTTACTGGTCTCCAGCTGGACATTGAGCCATTGACCACAACTCTTTGCGTGCAGCCATCCAGCCAGTTCTTTATCCACCGAGTGCTCCACCTAGCAGATCGATGTTTCTCCAATTTAGAGACAAGGATGTCGTGTGGGATAGTGTGGAACGCTTTGCCCAGGTCCAGGTAGATGATATCAACTGCTCTACCCCTGTCCATCAGTTCTGTAGCCACATCATAGAGGGCCACCAAATTGGTCAGGCAGGATTTCCCCTTAGTGAAGCCATGCTGGCTGTCACCAAGCACCTTGTTGATTTTCATGTGCCTTAGCATGCCTTCCAGGAGAATCTGCTCCAAGATTTTGCCAGGCACAGAGGTGAGACTGACTGATCTGTAGTTCCCCAGGTCATCCATTTTCCCCTTCTTGAAAACGGGGGTTATATTTCCCTTTTTCCAGTCATCGGGAACTTCACCTGACTGCCATGATTTCTCAAATATGATGGCCAGTGGCTTAGCAAGTTCATTTGCCAGCTCCTTCAGGACCTGCGGATGGATTTCATCAGGACCCATGGACTTGGATTTTTAAGATGGTTTCTAACCAGATCCTCCCCTACAGTGGACCCAGGGTCTTCATTCTCACAGTCCCTGCATCCACCTTCCAAGACTTGGGTGGTGCAGTCGCAGCCTTTGCCAGTGAAGACTGAGGCAAAGAAGTCATTAAGAACCTCAGCCTTCTCCAAATCCTGTGTAGCCAGTTCTCCCGAGAGCTTCCTGAGGGGGCCTACATTCTCCCTAGTCTGTTTTTTATTTGCTATGTACCTGTAGAATCCCTTCCTGTTATCTTTCACACCCCTAGCCAAGTTTAATTCTAACTGAGCCTTGGCTTTCCTAACCTGCTCCCTAGCTTCCCGGACAACATCCCTGTACTCTTCCCAGGCCGTCTGTCCTTGCTTCCACCTTTTATAAGCCTCTTTTTTCATTTGAATTTTCCTCAGCAGCTCCTTATCCATCCAGGCAGATCTCCTGCCCCTCCTGCTGCACTTCCTTCTAGTTGGGATGCAACACTGCTGAGCTTGTAGTAGGTGATCCTTGAATACCAACCAACAGTCTTGGGCCCTCCTGCCCTCTAGGGCTATATCCCATGGAACCTTACTAAGCAGGTCCCTGAAGAGGCCAAAGTCTGCTCTCTTGAAATCCAGGTCAGTGAGCTTACTGCACCCTCTTCTCGCTGTCCTGAGGATCTCGAATTTGACCATCTCTTGATCGCTGCAACCAAGGCTGCCCTGGAGCATCACATTTCCAGCGAGCCCTTCCCTGTTGGTGAGCACGAGGTGAAGCATGGCACCTCTCCTTGTCAGCTCCTCTGTTACTTGCAGGAGGAAGTTGTCTTCTACGCAATCAAGGAATCTCCTGGATTGCTTGTGCCCAGCTGCACTGTCCTTCCAACAGATGTCAGGGTGGTTGAAGTCACCCATGAGAACAAGGGCCTGCGAGAGTGAGGCTTTTCCTGTCTGTCTATAGAGTGCTTCATCTGCAGATTCTCCTTCATCAGACGGTCTGTAACAGATCCCCACAGCAATGTCTCCCAGTCCTGTCTGCAGTTCTGGGCCCCGGGATTTAAAAGTATATGAAGGTCCTTGAATGTGTCCAGAGGAGGCCAACAGAGCTGGTGAAAGAGCTGAAAGGAATGTCCTGTGATGAGTGGCTTTGGGTTTGTCCTGTGATGGGGCTTTGGGTTTGTCTAGTTTGGAGAAAAGGAGGTTGAGGGGTGACTTAATTTCTCTCTCCAGGTTCCTGAGGAGGGGAAGTGGGGAGGGAGGTGCTGAGCTCTTCTCCCTGGTATCTAGTGCTAGGGAATGGCTCAAAGCTGTGTCAGAAGACATTCAAAATCGACATTAGGAAATGTTTCTTTACTTAGAGGGTGGTTAAGCACTGGAACAGGCTTCCTGGAAAGGTGGTCGATGCTTCAAGCCTGCCAATGTTTGAGGAATTTGGACAATGCCCTTAATAACATGATTTAACCATTGGTCAGCCCTGAGGTGTTCAGGCAGTGGGTCCTTTCCAATGGAACTCTTCTAGACTTGGCATGTTTGACAGTTCACTGAGAAGAATATATCCTATATGTTTCCAGCAAAGCTAGTTTGACATTGCTGCCAGATCAAGCTTGAAATGTGCAGTTTTAGCATGAATTTTATTAAGATCCTGTTTTGGAAACATGGTATCATTGTGTGAAGTTGAAGATTCAATAGACTTTATTTTTTTTTTTTTGTAGGTTGAATGACAGTGAAATTGAAAGGCATCACTTTAAAGATCATGATATGTACTCTGACAAATCTGATAAGGAAAATGACCATGACCACGAGGAATCTGATAATGATGGATTGGGGAAAAGCGAAGAAAGCGATAGCGACACATCGGAGCGGCAGGATGATTCTTACATTGATCCAGAACCAATTGATGTCAAGGAAACTACTTACGTAGAACAGAGTCATGAAGAACTTGGGGAGGTAAAAGTGCTGTTGATGTGGCAAGCAAGCATCTTCTCCGTACAGAAAGCTGATATTAAGTCTATGCTTGAAAGCTGTCGTGCAGGATTGGCTTTCATAGTTTCAGCAATAATGGAGGCGGGGAGGAAGTTCTGTTCACCTGTTTTGTGCTCTACTTTGCCACTCTTGTGCTTGTGTCTGATATTTTGACAGATAATGAGATTATTTGTAACGCTGCTGAGACAGAAGGTGCTCAGTTTGAAAGTGCCACATGCAGCAGAAGTTGACCATATCTGTTTGTCCTTTTGTTGTTATTTCTGTCTCATTTTTATTAACTTATTCCTGTTATTTTCTTCAAGTAAAAATCTCCCAAGTTGAAGACTTTAATTCAAGCTGACACCTCTTTTTGTACTGCAAGAGAGGAGTTAAGCACCTGTGGGGTTTGCAGAATTCAGTGGAACTTCCTGCATTTCTGATGTCCCCTTGCATTCTAATAAGGTGCCCCAGAACTGCCATTCTACTTATGCAAGTTGTCTTACGTATCTACACAAGCAAACACAACAGGGTTTTATATGTTTTACTTACTTGAAAGATACAAAAAATTTAGTAACAGAAAGTGAGATGAGCTTTTTCACAAATATTCACTTTATTCTCAGGTGCTAATGACAAGATTTTAATTCTTTTTCATACCCAGGGGACATAAATACTTTGTGCTTTATTGCTTTCTACTGTTGTTTCTAGGAAAAGTAGTAATTTAGGAAAAGGTGAGTTTAAGTTAACAGTAAATTCTTGAGTATGCTTTTTAGAACTGTTCTGGAAGGAGGGATGCTTTTCCTACAACCTTTGTTGTTAATTTCAGAAACTGTAAGGAAGAATATCTCCCCTCTTCTTGGACAGAAAGGAGCACAATGGAGTGTGGCTTCTGGTTCTGCATACCTACCTTTTAGCAGTGGTTTTCTTTTAAGGAAAGAAAACCCGCTGATATTGTTGACTGGTCAGATAAAAAGCATAGATGTGGCAACTTCTGTGGTGGGGAAATGGTAGAATTAACAGCCCTTTGCTGTAGAAGTCCTGCATGTGAGAACACAGGGTAATGTACTTTATTGATGCCCAGGAAAGGACTAAGGGAGGATTTCTGAATGACATTCTACCTCAGTATTTCTCTTTTAGGGCTGATGAAAACAACTTCACTTTTTAATGCTGAATAGTAACAGCATATGTCTTTAAAGATGTATCATAAATGTATTTAGAGGAACTTGATTTTTTTTCTCCCATAGCTGCTCCAGCTTCTTTGAGTAGTTCATCTGAAGTATCCATTTTTCCATTCTCATTGCATCTTTAGAATATGTTGATTTGTCTTCTGGAGGATTATTTTCTTTCTCCTTTCTGTAAGCATTTTTTTGTTCATCCTAGGCGGGGGAGGCTGCTCAGACAGAAGTAGTGTCAGAAGAAAACAAAAGTCTGATCTGGACACTACTGAAGCAAGTCCGGCCAGGAATGGACTTGTCCAAGGTTGTACTGCCTACGTTTATCTTGGAACCCCGTTCTTTCCTGGACAAGCTGTCTGATTACTACTACCATGCAGACTTTTTGTCTGAGTGAGTCAATCCTATCTCTGGCTTTCGTTCTTTCAATTATTTAAAAGAAAATGGGCTAACAGTGTATACTGAAACATTTGATCTGGTCTGCTTAAACACTGTAGACTACTTAGAGTCTGAGTGTTTGTTTTAAAGTGTATCAGTCATCAGATGTCCTTGTTTTCTGAAAACTAACTGCCTGAGAGCTCATATGGTAATTCTTGAAGTCTGGCTGTCTTGGTAATTTAATAGCAATTGTGTTACAGACATTTCTGATTTAGCTTTTGAAGACTGGATGACAGACTTCACAAAATTACGCTTTCCTTCTTTTTTTAGGAGGCATATTCAGAATGGGTAAAACAGTACCAGTAAATCCTTTTAATACAATATGAAGTTCATTCAGATTTCTACTTCCCTTCTCAAATAGCTAATAAATAAATGACTATAAATTGAAATATTATTCAACTCTGAGTCCTGTACATGAGAAATCCAGTTCTCTAAAGCAGTGTCTTATAAATAGAAGATCTTCACTATTACAGGAACAGGATTTAATGTTACAAAGAACAGACTCAGTTATGGAAATACCATTTCTGGATTTTTGTTCTATTTCCATTTTCAGACAATTATTTGAAAAGTGTGAATTTGAAGCACTCAGGCTGAAAGTTTTACAGTAGCACCAATCACAAACCCTTTGTTTAAGTCAGCTCCTAGATTCAAGATACATCACAATGATTGATACGTGTGTCGTAACTTAAACAATACTGGTATTTGATGCGTGTTCTGTTTGTTTCATAGAGCTGCTCTTGAAGAGAATGCTTACAACCGCATGAAAAAAGTAGTGAAGTGGTATTTGTCAGGATTCTACAAAAAGCCAAAGGTATCCTGTTGCATGTTATTTTGTCTTTAGTCATTGTGTCTGGTTTGAGGGCTCAGGGATGTGCTAGAGTAAATTTTCTCTTTAGATTATATTCTTGGGTGTTGTTTTAAAAGCAACGTTAACTTTGTTATTTACACATACTGACATTTTTGTCATGCTTAGAATAGACTGTATTCAATGGTTTTTTTCCCTTCAAGTTGAACTAAACATTTTGTGATAAAGTGGAACCGGTTCTATGTTTACCTTTCTTCCATGATAACATGCTGCAGCTGAAGGATTAATATTTCCACTACTTATTTAGCTTTACACTAAATATTCTTTATAGTTATGTTGGTGGGAAACAGTAGTGAAAGAAGAAAGTACTCACTAGCCAACTTGAGACAGAGGTCTGTAATAATTTCATACAAAAAGACCTTATATTCTCTTTGTCCTTAAGTGTAGCCTGGAATAGTTAAGCAGATAGACCAAATCTATGTCATTTTCCTTAGAGTGAGGAGCAGAGTAACTCAGCATAATGCTCAAATGATGAACTCAAGTACAGTGTTCTTAGCATACATGCTGTGGTTGCATTTTTTTCTGTGTCTTATCTTCAGTGACAGACAGATAAAGTTTGAGTTCTGTACCTGCATTGTATGGTTACTCTCTGCTCTATTTCTGTTTAGGGACTAAAAAAGCCGTACAATCCTATACTTGGTGAGACCTTCCGCTGCATGTGGATTCATCCAAGGACGAATAGCAAGACTTTTTAC
The DNA here is from genome assembly GCF_028554395.1 of Pezoporus wallicus. Lineage (NCBI taxonomy): Eukaryota > Metazoa > Chordata > Aves > Psittaciformes > Psittacidae > Pezoporus > Pezoporus wallicus. The sequence goes on from NW_026642361.1 coordinate 5,229,136, forward strand.
ATTGCAGAACAGGTAGCTGCAATAACTGGAAGAAATATTTTAAAGAAAAATAAATATTTTGCATTTTTGTGGTAGCCAAATGGTGTGGTGGTTTCAGAAAATATATTTAAATGTATGAGTTATATTCTGGTTCTGTTGTGGTAAGAATAGTTTTTTTACAGATGTCTCTTTTAAGTGTGTCTTCCTGGAGAGACAGAAAGATGTTTGCAGCATTTCTGTTCCCTTTCTCTATAACAAAAGTCAGGTCCTAATTTTATTAGCTTTTGAAACTATGTGTTCGCTTGATCTTTAAAGATTATAGTCGCATTTCACATATATTAACTGTATTCTTATCATGTGCAGCCTGAATTTTGCATTCTGTTACTATTAGGTCAAGGTTTATGCTATATTGCATGTTCCTTTTTTCTTTTTTTTTTTTTTTTAAATATGTGGTTTTTTTCCCTTTTTCCCTACAGGTGTCACATCATCCTCCAATATCTGCCTTCTATGTTAGCAACCGCAAGGATGGTTTTTGCCTTAGTGGTAGCATTCTGGCCAAATCAAAATTCTATGGTAAATAATGGATTTTTTTTTTTTGCTTGTATGTTTATTAAGGAGTATAAAAACAGTGCAAATGACGTGTTTTGTGGATGAGAGAAGACTGTTAGAAGAGTCAGGGTGTTGATCATTGTATTATCTGTTCCTTGAGACATTTTTGCTACTGGTCTTTGGAATTGTAATTTCTATTTTTTTGGAGCATTTTAAGTTTTTAATTGGAGAAGCTGTGTATTATAGTGGTTTCACTAGACAGGATAGATTGCAATGCTAAATATACCACTGTTCTTAATTTTATTGCTCAGTTATTGTGAAATGTTGACTGTTGTCTTGCGAGGCGAGAAATACGCTGTCTTTGAATTTCAGGGAATTCATTATCTGCCATACTAGATGGAGAAGGACGGCTAACATTCCTAAACAGGGGAGAAGATTATGTAATGACAATGCCATATGCTCACTGTAAAGGTAATGGGCTTTTTTTTCATTCTCTGGATGGCAAAAATTATGAAAACAGAAGTTAATTATTCTAAATAGTACATTATTCTACATAGTATAATGTGCTGACTTTGAGCTTGTCAGCCGAGTGTTCTGAATATTAGCAATATTGCTGGCTCTAGGCTTCCACATATTTTACCAAGAGAAAAATACATCTGTTATTTAAGCAGTGATATATTTTTTGGCACAGAAAATTTATTTATTTTCCTTAAATAGTAAGAGGATATATGTATCTGTTTATCATTACATGGCAGTAAATTAGTTTGTAATTTAAATATACTTGGCATTTAAATATACATTAAGTAAATGTACTGTTTAAAATGAACCATTTTGATCTTTTCCAGTGTTTTCCTCTTAGAAAAGGCAATGTACTATCTATATCTCACTGTGTGATTTGAGTGTAAATCATGGCCATTTGTTTTTAGTTTCATGATGGGAAACCAGTCAGTAGTTCTTAAAGCTTCCGGGAAGGTCAGTGGTAGTACAACATACATTGCACTTGCTGATTTTTAAACTGGTACTTATTCAGGTTTAGCTATCTGTATGTTCTCTGCCAGGATTCTCTTTCAGAAGCCTTACAGTCAGCAACTATAGTAACTTCTTATTTAAAGATGCATGACAATCAATTATCATAATTACATAATTTGACATTAATTTTGTAAGCTCTTCCCATTGTTCATGGAATTTTTAATACTCTGGATTTTTTTTTTATGGCTTCGGTGACAAAAATAATACTTAACAATTGAAAAGCACGTAACATACATATATTTAAGTTAAACAGGAAGGAGGGGAACTAGTGGGTTAATAAAGCAGATAGGGAGAAGGAAGAATACAGAGGGAAGGAGGATTGCATGGTGAGAAAAATTTGCATGTGCATTCGCTGTATGTAAAATATATAGTGGTTTAAATGCTGGATGGCAGGGGAAAAGACAGCAGTCACAGAAAAGAAATTGTATTCAGCATTGTCAGCCTTGCACTTCCAAAAGCCTTTAGGGAGGTGATCCCTATTGTCTTACATAGGCTGTCCATGATTGTCATCACCTGTGGTCTGACTATACATACTGCTTCTGTTCAAGTGAAGTTTTTCTTTGCTCTCTTTGTCATGTAGTTATTTGCCAGCCTTAAACTCAAAAGCTTCCATCCTCCAATCACCTCCAATATGACTAAATACCCCCCTTGCTAGAGCCAGCAGCATACAACACCAAAGATACGTCTCAAACCATTTTTCCTGCTTATATGTAATTCGTTTAACCCAAGCAGAAACAAAACCGATCTGTTTTATGTGGCAGAAATGTCATGCTTATCATTAGGAAAGGTCATCTGAAATGATGATTTTTCCTCTGGCACAGACATGTTTACTCTACGAATTGTGCCCAGAGAACTCAGGGTTTTTATCTTCATCAGTTATAAATACTAATTTTAGTTGTTTTTTTTCTTTTGCAGGAATTCTTTATGGCACAATGACCTTAGAGCTTGGGGGAACAGTCAACATCACTTGTGAGAAAACTGGCTACAGTGCAACAATTGAATTCAAACTTAAGGTTAGTAAATGCTGTGAGTGGGCATAAGAATGTGAATGAGTATAATGAGTAAAAAAAAAAATATGGAAATTAGGTCACTCCTTAGATACAGTCTGATTTAATATGGAATTGTCTTTTTTGGAAACTGAGGAATTTTCACTTTAACTGCTACTATCCAGCTATGTGTATCTAGCAAATAGTGGTATTTTATTTATTTATTTATTTAAGAGGAATTATATTGTCCTCTTTTTTCTTAGTGTATTCTTCTGAGTCCAGAGTTTTTGTCTGAAATTTACAGCGCTGTCTTCATCTCTGGTGATAAGAGATGCAAGCATATTGCTAATGGTATGAATCTTAAGAGCACCACTACTGGGGAAAAAGCAAAGGTCTGTCTTATCTCCAGCGGTGGCAACAGTGTCTAGGAAAAGTGTAAGAACAGTGATCTGATCAGTGGTTCAGGTATTTTATGTATTGTTGTTAATACACCTTGGTGACTTTTAATTCTCTAAACATGTTCAGGGTCTCCTTTAAACTCCTGGAGAGCCATTGGAGGAGAACTCAGACCCAGGTTCCCCTCTTCTGTCTGGGGTAAACTTCAGTTGCTCGTTTTACCTCAAATAAAGATGATGCAAAGGCTTTGGCTAGCATTTATGTCAGCCTAATGCCCAGTGCTAAGCAACAGTTTGTATGGACTATTTTTGGCAGCTATGTATGCTGTAGGACCATCCCTCCACTCACAAAAGCTAAACAAAGGTTTCTAAACTAGTTATAGATGGCTTTCACTTCTGATAAATACATTTGCCATCTTTGAATCAGACACTGATTTAAAGCTGACCAAATAATTGTTAAGAAGTGTGCATATGGAGGGGGAAGCTGTATTCAGTTGAAATAATAGAGGAAACATAAAAGGAGGCTGTGTTGATATTTTGCCTCATCAGCCCACAGAATACATGTGCAGGTCATCAAAAAGGCCAAAGAAAATCCCAGACAATCAATTCTGTTGTTACTTAATCTCTAAGTAACAAATGGCCCTTGCCAAAGTGGTGAGATTAGCGTAGCAAATGACTATGCCCTCCAAGATTTCATTGTGTCATTGTTTTCTGCATTATTTTCTGTTCTCTTTCCACATTTCTTAGGCAATGCTTTTGCTCAGGAAATCCTTTAAGAACAGGGGAATGAGAGAACAACTTACTGTGGTTTTAGACTTGTTTTGGGGATTAAATAGGCAGAAGTTTTAATATTAAAAGTCACCAGGTCTGTTTGCATCACATTTCTTCATTTTTTTTTTTCCTTAATACTAAACATAAATGCAAAAATAAATCTGTATTAAAATAAACATGAAAGCATTTCTTTTTGTTCTGCAGCCTTTTTTGGGTAACAATGACAGTGTTAACCAAATATCAGGGAAAATTAAGCTTGGCAAAGAAGTTCTGGCTATTTTGGAGGGTCACTGGGTAAGTAGTGATTGATGAGACTTTATATTCTGGCTGATAGTTGGGATGGGTGAAATAGCACTTAGTTACAAAAAAAAAAGACTTAATCTTTAAAAAGGAGTTGATTACCACTTTTATAGAAAGTATCTATAGTTAGTTTTCAAGAAAGTATAGAATCAACATAGTATTATTTGCAGCTGTTAAAAGGTGGAAAAGTTGTGTAAGTTTGAGTAGTTAAGAAAGTACATTTCAGCTTGTGAAATCTTTTTATTATATGTGTTAGTGCTAGGAAAGAATGGTTATGGCACCAGCATGAAGTGTTTATACTTGTTTCAGTTCTGGTGAGGCAACACTGGCACCGCTGATTGATTCATTGCAACTCTGCTCCATATCAGAACTGAATTTTAAAGTTACCGTATCTAATTGTTCTTAACTACATTCATTCAAATGAAAGAAAATTCTCATTTTAAAAAAAAGGCCTGTTTCTCCCTTTTGTGTTATTTTGGCACTCTGAGATTATTACAGTTAAGGTAACTGAATTATATATTTTACAGGACAGTGAAGTTACTATTAGTGAGAAGAAGACAGATGTCTCAGAGACATTCTGGAACCCAACGTCTGATATCAAGCAGCGTAGATTACCTAGGTACACAGTGAAGTTTGAAGAGCAAGATGACTTTGAGTCAGAGAAGTAAGTTCATTTTAGAACCATGTATAGTTATTTTGACAAAATAAAGCACATCATCTTCTCCAAAATATGAACAGATTGTTTCTTTCTTTCGCCTGTTTGTTGTTTTTTTCCTGTAAAACAAGAAAGCAACACTGTTAAATACAAGATTTACAAACCTTACAATCATGGGAAGTCTTGATGGAAATGTTGTAGATAAAACATACATTACAACATGGTAATATTATTTTTAGAGGGTGTTCCATTTATTTAACCTATAACTAAGGAAATGTTTCCAGTTATTTGCCAAGCATATCGTAACTCTCTACTTGTTTGTCAGGCTTTGGCAACAAGTGACAAGAGCAATAAATAATAAAGACCAAACAGAAGCTACTCAAGAGAAATATGTTCTGGAAGAAGCTCAGAGAAAGAGTGCCAAAGAGAGGAAGCTTAAGGGTGAAGAGTGGACATGCAAACTGTTTGATCAGGATTCAGTCACAGGCGAATGGCACTACAAATATGCAGAGTGAGTCCTGATGTGCTTGTTACAAAAACTGCTTGTTAATTCCTTGTTAGTGTTGCTGAGCCTCTTCCTATAGTTTCAGAAGCAAAAGAACGTGGATATTCAGCTCAGCTCAAACTTGTGAAATATGCAGTGCTACCTGATATTCTTACTCATGCGCTTTAATTCAAATGCATAATTTTTTAGCTGAACTTGACTGGCCCTTTTAGTGTTGAAGAGGCAGGGATTGCTAATGTAGTAAGCCATGTTTCATGTAACCACTGCAATGGGCTTTTTTTTTTTTTATCTTTATGTGCCTCTACAAATTCATGCTATGTTCTAGAGTTTCTTGGCCATGGCACTTTGGGATGATGTATTGTGCTCATTTCTTCCCCTCTCCCAGGCTGACCAAAGCAGCTACACAGATTTTCCCAGACTGGAAAATATGGTACATACAGGCATACCAACTGGAAGTCAAAAAAAATCTAGTGTCTGAAAGTCAGAAAAGCCTGTGCTTAATTGAGCTGAACTCTGAGAATAACATGTTTGCAGCAATGTTAATGCTGGGACCAGGTGGTTCAGATCAGCTGTCAGATGTGGACTGCACATATGAGTGTCTGTAGATCTCTTTGCATGATGGTCTGGATGAGAAAATGAAGACATAGGTGTCTCCCTGACTGCTGGGATGCATTCTCTGTTCTTGCCACTGTTTGCAAAAGTCAGCTTGGAGCCTAGCCCTTTACTACCGAAAACATTCTGCCTCAGGGAATTCCCGAGGGAATGCTCTGTGAAACACCTTGGTTTGAACCTTCTAGTGCTCTTGATGCCTGTTCTTGGAAGAGTTGTGAACAGTGCAGCTGAACTGACTGCCTATACCATTGAACCCTGTGTCTAACCATCAGGAAAAGTACTGCACTTTAGACCTGTTAGGTCTTAAAAGCTTCAGGGGATAGTCTGTTTTGTTACTTTGCATTATTTCATGTCTCCTTGAGGCCTTGCGGTTGAAGGAGGCACCATGGAAATTTTGCTGTGTGATAGAAAGCAGTCTATGCTGTCAGCAGTCTCCAGACAAAACTGCTGTCTCCTTTTACACATACAGTGCTGGCTCACCACCTCATCCATGTAGAGAGCTGTCTTTCACACTTACTGTGAAAGATGCATTCAGTGAGCTGTGGCATTTGTTAAAGTATCTGGGTTACAGATACAAAAGACCTTTGGGAGAGCATTGCCTAGTTTTGAACCCAGTTACCTATGATATTGAATTTGTCAGGTTATGCTAAGATGTAAATGCAGGTTTGTGGTCTGAAACAGCTACAAACTTTTTAGAAGGCATACGGGAGGAGATGAAAGGAAGTCCATGCTTAATCTACTCTCACTAAAGCTGTGCATCAGAACAATCTTCCCACAGCTGGCTTGCAGTTTGTATCCTGAAAAGGCTGTAATTAGTGAGAATGTCAGTCTTTGCCTTTGGCAGCTGCTTGTTCTCCAGTGAGCTGTGTGTGCTCATAACTGTATATTTATTTATTTATTTATTTATTTATTTTTAATTCTCTGTCAGCCTGCACTTGGAAAAGCACTCTTGGAAAATCAGAACAAGAAAACTGTGTGTAGCTCATAGTACCTCTTGAAACCAGTTTTGATTAACGTTAGCCACTTTGGGATGAAAACAGGTTTGAAGTCACTGATTCTTAACCTCTCCTTCCCAGGCATCTTCTAAAAAGAACAAAAAAAAAGAAAAGCAGGCCAAAATAACAATATGTTTTTAAATCCCCCAATTTCCCTGTAATTGTAAAATAATAACTGTACGTTAATCAGAGGATTTTTTCTTTTTTTTCTTCTTTTTGAAGCAGAAAACCTCTCCATGTTTGACAAATACATATCACTAGCCAGATAAATTCAGACTGATATTGTTGGTTAATTCAATAGTTCGTATTCCTACCAGCTGGCTGAGAGTTGTTGGATGTAAAGCGTAATTTTTTTTTACTTTCTTGGCTCTTCAGGTTAGGACTGGGCTGTAGGTGGTATTAATCAATTATATTTGCTTTGTCTAGTACCAGACCATGGGACCCTTTGAATGATATGATCCAATTTGAAAAAGATGGCACCATCCAAACAAAAGTTCGACATCGGACACCAATGGTATGTTCCAGGTCTATTAGTGCACGCAGCAAGATCCAGGGACTTGTATATATTGTATTATGTGTGCAAAGGTCATCAAAGCGTTGGGAGCAATGAGAAATGTTGTTGTGATCCTACAAAAAAGTAGTTTACCCAGTCCATAGTTTTAACTTCTGTGTTGCATCCTAAGCAGTAGAAATTCCTTAATTGGATAGGAATATAAAATAACCAAACTTGAACTCAACAGTTTAATATGTATTTTCCTTTAAATGGGAAGATGCAAAAAGCGCTGATACATCAGAAATTTTAACTTGGGCTTTTATTGGGTATTAGTTGCTTTTAACTATTACTATTAGAATGTGCTGCTTTGCTACAGTGCTGGTTCTCTGAAATAATTCATAAGTTTATCAATTGTAGGTTAGTGTTCCAAAAGTCAAACGAAAGCCAGCTGGCCAGAAGAAAGGAGAGTGTGGTTTCTCATCCCCAGAGCCTGATAACCAGGATTCCTCTGGGAGTGAAGGTAGGACAAGATGTATTTGCATACAGAAGTAATAAATGTATTTGACAGAGTTCTGTAGTCACACATACACTTCTTATCTTCATGTTTGTATTATAAAATAATGTACACTTTAGATCATAGTTCTATCTAAGCACCTTCTGGAAAAACAGAAGGAGCAGAAGGGCTCAGCTCATGGTGTTAATTGCAAGCTTTCCTGTCCTTTTCAACATCAGTACGTAGCATAGGTGGGCTTAAGTGCTGCACATAAGTGTGTTTGGGGGGCAGATGTGTCTGTAAGCTCTATTCTTTCTTAAAACAAGATGAATTGTTTTAATTTGTAGATCATTGTGTTGCTAGAAGGTAGATTTGTATGAGTGTTGGAATGCACTGTGCTCAAAACACAGTGGTTTAAGATACTTCAAGTGCTTAACTTGCTGTTGTGTGCTATAGATTACTGAAATAAAGCTTTAGTTTTCAATAGAAGCTTAGTTAGAAAAGTTTATTCTCATTTTTGCAACTGGTTTAGTTTGTCATTGGTACTTTCTTCCTTTTTTGACTTACACCTCTGAATTACATCTGGCTTTTGTATATTTCTAGCACAACTTCTGAAGCATAACACAAGAATAAGGAAAAAAGGGGCAGACCTTGGTGAACTGCAGAGTGCCATTGAATCTATAAAGGAGACACAAGAAGAAATTAAAAGGTAGTACTAAATTAAACACTTTAAAATGGCTTAGAACATACTAATTTTCTAGCTTTTCTTCCTTGGAGGCTGGGATGTATCTTTCTGCGTTAGAACCTTGATGTCTTTAAACTATCCTCCTTCCCAAATTTTGGTTGCTCATTGATGTTTCAGAATTTTCCTCAAAAAACATCTTCTGTATGGAGCCCTAACACACTAGAAAATGCCAAATTGTCTAGAATGTCATTTACAGGATATTATTTTCTATTTTACAGGGACATTATGGCTCTGCGAAACAGAGTCACTTCTAATGCACCACCTGTGGACTACCATTTCTTGCAGTTTAAGCACTATGTCTTCATTTCAGTCGTGGTTCTGCTACAGCTTGCCATTAATTTCTTGTTCAAATAAGAAGTGTGAACAAGGGCCTTTCTGAACTGGAATGATCAAACTGTTACTGGGGACCATATTTTAAGTCAGACTTTAAATGATGCAATATTGTCTAAAAGAGCCCTGTAGCAACAGCTTACAGAACTTTGCCTCAGCATCCATGGTTCAGCATCATACTCCCATCTACCCAGTTGAAGTAAGAATTGTGTAAGTGCCAGTACACTCTTGCTCCTGGTGTGTGCCTCTGTCTCACAGACATACGACATCAGCCTTGTGTTTTCTATTATGTCATACGCTGTGTACTGATGAATCTTCACCACAGACTAGATGAAGTTGAGAATTCAGAGGTCAGACCCTGTAGGTAGGATGCAATTCCCATTACGGTAGAATGATAAACAAGCATACTTTGTTACATTTAAACTTCCCATTTTTGTAAAGAAGGAACTTTTGAAGTAGCCAACAGTTTTTGTAAATGGCATTGAGTGTTTGGAAGTAAACTTTTGTGTAAGGTCAAACAAACACATTATTATACAAAGATAATGAACGTCAGGAACTAGCAGAAAGCTGAAGTCTTTGGGAATTCTGCAGTGTAATGTCCTTGATTTGTTTTGGAAGTATGAGTTTTTACTACAGTGGCTTGTAAGCCAGCTGTTTTATTTTTATAGTTTTAGAATTTCTGATTCTTCATAAAGACATTCCTGCATCTACTGTACAGAGCACCTTTTTAACAGTGCAGCACCTGGGAAGGAACTGTCTTAGTCCACTCTCTCACATGTTGTAAATGTCAAGGATTTTATGGTATGTTTGCAAGTCTTGATAGATCTGCAACTTTGAATTTACGTTTGTGTACAGCCTTCTCACAATAAGCAGACAGACTGCTGATTGCAGGACTTTCTTCTACTGGAAACAAAATGTGAAGATGCAGAGGTGTGCTTGGTGTCTAGCTTGACTTGAACCTCCCAAAAGGCAGACGACATAGAACAGAATTCGGGCACCATCATGAGTTCCCTTGCAAGTGAAAATGTGCATGTTTACAAGGGAAAGTCTTCAGAGGTTGTGGGATGGCTGACTATACACATATCAAAGCAAATGAGAGTGAAACCCTAAGTCTTTGTTAAATGCCTCCTTACTGCAGTATATACTACCTAGCAGAACACACAGATGCACCTATTCATTATGCTGTAGCTATACTTATTAATGTGAAGCTCAAGTTTCAATTTAAAACCAGGGTTTCTAACATTTTTGTTTGAAGAAATATATGCATGTATAGAACTTGTATAATTCAAGCAAAAAGGTTTAGTGCCAGTGTTTATCTGGCGAATTCCTTAGGCCAGTGAAGCATACCAAGTCAAAAAGGGGCTGTAATATTGTAGAGGTACTCTCAGTAACCCAGATGAGGCAACAGGAGGACAGGTGGCATAATGCAAAGGGCAGCCAAGTTTGTTTTTAGAGGATCTGCTCAGAAATCAAATCCATCCCAGGCAGTGGAACAGTTCAGGGGCCACATTTGGCTTTTTGCTATGGCCTGGTTACCCCTATTCTCTTGGGTGGCCTCCCTAACTCTCTGGTCTGCATCAGTCTCACTAGTATTTAGTACAGCTACTATTTAGTTGTTTATTCATCTAGCTCGTACATCGCTGTGGCTGATACCTTCACACACCTCCCCTCTCTTTTACCTTTTGTTTGTTTAAGCAAGAAACCTAAGTTTTGTGCTTAAGCAGTCAACTTCAGCTTATTTCTTACAGCTGCATATTAGCATAATTTGGTCTTGAGTAATTTTCTGGCATGTGGTACCTTAACGAGAGTGATCTTGCATAGGTGGGCAAGACCAAACTTAATTGGACTTCTATCTATCTGCATTATATCTACAGCTGATGAGGTAAAATTTGTGAATGTACAAAGTCCCCAAGTTAAGTCTCTAAACAGAAACTGAAGTCATTAGCCATGTATAAAATGGCATAAAGCAAGCAGAATATTACAGAATAGATGTTCTCAGCCTGGAATTTGGCCATTCATTATCACGTTTAGATGTCAAAGCTCTACGCGTCTTAAGATCCATTGCAACAAGCCTTTAACCATACTCTGTATGAGAGTAATACAGGAAGAAACAAGTGAGCATCTGGGCAGTAACTTCAATCCCCTAAAATAACACTGCTAAATTTGCAGTGCTGAAACTCTTGGCTAATAGTTACAAGCTTTTATTTCCCTTGTAAATAGAAATATCCTTCTGCCCTTTCATGTCAGTTTTTTTAATCACTTCTATTCAAGATCAGTTAATAACACAGTCTGCATGTATTTTTACACAGACTGCATGGTAGTAACTGGATTTGCCTCAGCCAGCTGGCTGGCAGCATGGTGCTGGACAATGTCAGACTAAATAGATACTCTGTATCTGAAGTTCATATTCAGTTCAAGATTAAGTGACTTGAACAGAGTCAGAGAAAACACCTGTGCTTATTTTCAGCTTATTTTTTTATTCTGTTGTAAAAGCTGTTTTAGTGATGATCCACAAAGGCAAAGGATGTATGATGAAACTTCTGGAAAAGTAACACTGCAGCCTCTGCTCGGCTATGTTAGATAACTAGTATTCTGGAAAGTGCATCAAAATCGTAGGAATTCCCGTTTTGCTGGGGTTTGTATGATGTTTCCCCATGCGAATAGAACAAAGAAATCTCTTGCCTGATTTTTACCATACAGCTTTGTCACAGGCATGTATGAAGCCTTTTCCTCAGCACATCACCATTCTCCTGGTTAACCACAATGTGTGGCCGATCTTGACTATTATGTACTTGAGACTGAGCTCTGCACACTATTACAAAATTGGGTTGTACAGTTTGCAGATGTGTGAGGGCTGTGACCTCCTCCTAGTTTTTAAAGTCTAAACCGGCCCGTTTCCACACTTGTTTGGGGGTTTCCTTGTACAGGAAATACTTTCAGAACACCTTGCCATGTGCTTTTGTTGAGTTTGGTTTGTTTGTTGGTTTTTTTCAAATGCACTCTAAGCCTTTAATCTGCCATTTAGGTACAGATTGCTTAGTTAGGTAGAAATGACCTAAGGTAAGAAAAAGCAAAATGCGAAATGTAGCAAAGATCAGTTTTAGCAGCAGATGATGTTCTGTATGTCACATGTGGATTCCTTTTAAATTAATACATAAATGAGGGGTATATCCTGGTAGTGTCCCCACCTGGCACCCCCAGCTAAATCTCCTAAATCATTTGAAAGGTTGTCCCTTAAACTGTAATGATGGTGATTTCTTCCTCCTTTTTTTTATTGTTATTTGCTGCCCTCCTGTGCCTTTGGCAAATTATGTTTTGTTTTACTAGACTGGTGTGTATGAAACAGTTTGCATCCTATGTTTTGTATTGTTTCTTAAATGCTATCACTTTACCACTGTTTGTGTAAATAACAAGTATTCCGTTCATCTGGAAGTTTCAATTACTGTTATTTCAAGGGAATCCTCAAATCACAGAAAACTTAGCAGGTATTCCAGTATTGTAAACAGTGCCTTCTTGATGGGTTTCTTGCTGTTCTAAGACATGTAAAGAAGGTATGTCAAGTTTGTGCCATATATAGTATCCGGCGTTCTGTGAGGGCTTTTGTGTCGGAAAACTGACTTTCCCGCTTACTCAGCCGCTGAAGGAGAACGGCAACTATTAAAACACACTGAATTCTTTCTCTCTGGCGAGCCAGGAGTGGAGGATGAGGGGCGTCAGATACAGTGAAGTTGCCGGAATTACAGAAACAGCCATAACACACACACACACACACACACACAAGGACAAATTATTTCGGCTTTTTACTGTTAATATGCCCGCTGCGGTTGCTGTCCTTTCCCTTCGCCAAGCGGGAACGTCAGTCTCCGCGACACAGAGCCCACCCTTTCCATGTGATTCTGCCGCCGTTACCGCGCTGTACGTCGCCGGGTCTCGCGGTTTGTTGAAGGTGTTTGAACTGTTAAGGCGGGCCGCCGCCACACTCAATAAAGTCATGTCGCGCCTACGCGCCGCTCTTCCGTCTCGGGCCAAGGCCCGCACCCCTCTACCCCTGCAGGGCACAGGCCCAGGTCCCGGTCCCGACCTCCTTCGCGGCGTCCCATCCCGCGGTGCGCGTGACGCGCGGCGGAAGGGGCGGTGCGGCGCAGAGCGGCGGTTGCCATGGCGCGGCTGCTGGAGCCTCGGTGGCTGGCGCAGGAAGCGGAGGCTCTGGCGGGCGCTGTGCGCGGCGCCCTGGGGCCGCGGGGCGGGCGGGCGCTACTGGTGCGGGCCACCGGGGAGGCGGTGCTCACACGGGACGGGCGGTGCCTCCTCGAGGCGCTCAGCCTGGAGCCGCCGACGGCCAGGTACGGGGCGGGGCTGGGCTGGGGCGGGGCGAGGGGTGCGGTCCCGTTAACAGCCGCTGTACCCGCAGGATGATGGTGGCGTGTGCCTGCAGCTGCCGGGCCGCGACGGGGGACGGCGCTAAGACGTTCGTTATATTGCTGGCCGGCGTGCTGCGAGGCCTGTGTGCGGCGGGCGGCGGCCTGCGGCGGGCGCTGCAGGCCTTCGAGGGGCAGGTGCTGGAGCGGGCCATGGCGCTGGGCGTGCGGCGGCACCTCCTGACGGCGCTGGCAGGGCGGCAGGAGGAGGCTGAGCCGGCCGGCCTGGAGGCGCTGCTGGAGGCCTACCTGGCCGGCCGGCTGGGGCCGGGCGAGCGGCGGCGCCTGGTGCGGCTTTGCTCCGAGTACTACTGCCGCTGCGCCCCGGCCGCCGCCACCCGCCCGCAGGCGCTGCGCCTCCTCGGCCGTCGGTTCGCGGAGCTACACGCCGCCGTGGCCGGCCTCCCCGTGTCGAGCTCTAGGGTCCTGCCCGGGCTCGTACTCCGCAGGGACTTCGCGACCTACTGCTCGGCAGGAGGGGAGCTGCGGGCCCTGCTCGTCACCGAGCCCCTCCGACCCGCCCTCTCGGCCCCCGGGGCTGAGTTTGTTGTCGACTCCGAGGGTCAGTATCACGCTTCCGTTCAGTGGATCGCAAGGAGGACAGAAGCCTTAATGAAACAATTGAAGAGCAACAACATTAAGCTGTTACTGTCGAGTGTGAAGCAGGAGGAAGTAGTTATTTACTATGCGAAATTATACGGTATATCTGTGGTAGAGTGTTTATCATCGGAAGAAATGGCCCTTATTTGTGAAATTACAGGAGTATCGCCTTGTGCACCTTTTGGTGATAACATGTGCGGAGAAATCACGGAAACCGCAGTGGCAACATTTTGCCAGCCCTTGCTGCTCGGCTCAAAGAGATGCGTTCACATTGGCTTTACCAGTATGTGCACCTTTCAGCCCCATTGCCTCATTCTTTGTGGGCCAGTCGATAGTGTTAATGAGCAGCACGCTGCAGCTTTTCAAGAGGCATTTATAATGCTGCAGCAGCTATTTAAAACAGTTGAACAGAGGGAGGAATACAAAGCAGAAGGCGAAAGTCAGAGTGAAGCCTCAGGTGTTTGCAGTTGGCATTTTTCAGCTACTCAGATGCAACTTGCAATAGAAAATAATTGTTGTAACAGTACTCAGGTTTCCGAATGTCAATCAAAAGCACATAGGGATGTAGCAGAGACACAGACTGTAGACCCAGATTCGCAGGTATGTAATAATCCAGCATGTGTGCAAACAGACTTGCAAATGCCTTCAAATCCCATCTTGCACATCGAGGAACTAAGTGGTGCCAGTGAAGGAGATGGCTCTTCACGAGGTGTACAGAAACCGCATGCAAAATGTGAGCATTTGGGTGCCATGCACGAGAACTATAAAAATGGTTCACTTGTGGACAGTCAGAAGCACCAGAGCACTGCTGTATTAGCATGTAATGCTAATGCAGACACTGCATGTGAAAGCCTAGATGTTGGCAAAGACTTAGAGAAAAACAGTGGCAATATAGTCACATTAAAACATGGAAAGAGTTGTGTAAGTACTGCACAGAATTATTCTGGCTCCCTCATAAAAGCAGGATCAGTTTTGCCAGTAGGAGGTTACTTTGAAGTCCTGTTACATTATTATATTCAGTACTATGCAAAACAGTTTCAGCAGTCAGAGGTAGCTGTTGTGTCTAATATAGTTGCTGATGCTCTGCTAAGTATTCCCAAGTCCTTGTACGGGACAACAGAAGGAAACAGCTTTAACAAATTCTATTTTGGAGCCATAAATGCACTCAGAAAAAATGAACCACTGCCTATGAATGGGAAAGGCTTAGAATCAGTGTATTGCAAATACCACTTAGTCATCTCAGTTCTTCATTGTGTTACAGAGCTGCTCTCCATAGATTTAATAATTGGTGTTAAGCGGCCACTGCAAAAAGCTGAGGATTATGACTCAGAGAATGACTTCTGAAATCTCTTAATAAAGAATGTTTTCCATTATGTGTTTTTCCTGTGCCATCTTGTCGAAAGGTTGCATCTCAAAGTCAGTGCTAGAGAATGAAAGATACTTTTATAGACCCAGAGACCTAACGTGCTGCTTTCTTCTAAGAAGAAAAGGAATAGAAAGGCTCACCAGCTGAGATTTGTGAAAAACTGGGTTGTGCGCTTGCAAGTTATAAGCGCCGGGGGATTTTTTAGCCTTCGTAACAGGCTGGATTGAATGTTAAATAAAACTATTTTTGTATATATTGTGGTTTCAAATGTAATGGGAAAAATAGAACTGTTGTTGGTCTGTTCAGTGTAGGACAGGCAGAGGTAGGCCACTGCAGCATATCCCCGTGAAGAATTTTCTCATCTGACAGAAGATGCAGCATTTGTATCCTTCATTGAGTCTGCTTCAGTCGGACCACTAGAGATAATAATTTCATATCGTGACTGGCTGGCATTTGCTCTGGTAAATTAGTTTGTGTGACATTACTTAGTACAACTATTAATTTCAACTATGCTGGGATGAGTTGTGTTGTTACTATCAAAGGCTGTGTGAAAGTTTGCATAATGCAGTTTTGTGTGAAAAACCTGAGGTGATTTTTCAGTTCAGACTTTGACCATTCAGGATTTTATTGTGGCTTTTTTGGTTTGTTTTCTTTTTCTCCTCCTTCCCCCCCCCCAAGATTTCCACCCTGATAAGAGTTTCTTTCAGTTCCATATCACCTGGATGTCAATACACCTCCCTTTCTGCTGTGTCTTAACAGCTACAGGTTTGGTGGGGGAGGCTTTTGAGGTACTGAACAGTTGCAGCTGATAGCAGTATCACCTTGTTTCTCTGTTCCATTGCCAGTACTGAGTAATGCTTAGAATTAACTGTTTTTTTTTAGTCTGCCATTAAATACAATGTAGTGATATTTAAAATTCACAGACATCATATTTATGATATCCCTGAGATGATTACAGCTATCAGATTTTTTTAATCCCTATTCATTTATGCTGTTGCTTTCTCTTTTTTGGTTTATTCAGAAGAGTCTATCTGCTATCTACCAAGTTTTTTCAGTCATTCTGGCAGAAATGCTTTGAGTACAACTTTCTGTTGAAAGTTTATATCTGTTCTTAGTAATATAAAATACTTTTTTTCCTGACCAGTACACTCCTACAGACATCTGCATAATAAAACAGTGAAAATCAGTAATGTCTTTAGTGAAGGACTAGGGACAGAAATTCCTAGTTTTTAGAATCATTTTTGGTGGATACAGAGGTAGAGGAGAATTAAACACAGAGGATAAGAAAATCACATTCTTGCTGTTACCACATGCTTTTGGTAGCTGCTTAGTGTGACAGGTCCAGTATGACTGAAGAGGAATCTCCATTGTGGAAGAACTGGAGTTTAAGGGCTGTTGTTTGGCAAGTTTCCACCAGCCCTGGCACTTCAGCAGGCACTTGGTTCTGTATTTTGATGTCCTAATGTCGAGACAGTTCTGCTCTTGCACAAGTTTCTGCATACTCTACAAACTGCTGACCAACTTGCTGGCCAGAGATTAATGATTTGCTCTGTGGTAGTCTAATGACTGTGGCACACATAAAACCTGGCAGCGGTGGGGGTTGTCTGCACAAGATGCTTTTGTGTGCTGAAGCAAGGTGCTTTCTAAATACAGGTGCACTAAAGAGAATAATGTATCACTGCACATTATTTTATAGCATTTGCACATTGCACACTTTCATATTTACTGCAGTTTCTTGAAAAAGGCTGACCCAAAAATACTTTCTGTGAATGGCCTATTTGTTTGATTTAAATTGTGTCATTGAGAAGAGAGTCCAAAAATTTTATCATACCCAAATCTCTTTGGTTTTGTGTGCCAGAGATATGAGAGAGAGTTTGAAAATGACAGTTCTATAAAACTTCTTTTCCTGACCTGTTTCTGTTGAAACCTCTCAGGTCTGAAGGTTCATTGAGTCAGGGATTATACACCTTTGACTTCTCTGTCCTTTTATATTGTGTGAATGATCAGGTTTCCCTTATGAAGTACTGGTTCCCTGTTTTTTGTAAACTGAGAATGTGGCACACCTTTCCCTTGGAGAGGAATGTCCCTTCTTTGTGCTTAACTGCTGGGGTAGATGCATGTTCAGGACATGGCACTTTGGTTTCCAGTCCTGGAGTCTTAAGCACATTACAAAATGTGCACAAACTAAAGGGAGAAAACAGGCATTAAGAGTCTTTGGGGAGAAGAGCAGATTTACTTCTGGATTCAGGCTTTTCTTATCTTTGTGAATCTTCTCCAGTAATTAGCCTGTAAGTGTAATCGTCACCTAATCTTAGAAAATATTTTGGGTTCACTGTTGTCCCATCTACTCCTTACGAGAACGGCTGTTTATAGCCCTGAGAAGTGACACAGTCTGCATTCTGGGCTGCGACTCAGGTGCTGTCCCTCCTGTTTCTCCTCTTCTGATGATTCTGCCCTGCTTCACCAGCTGCCCCTGCGTTGCAGAGGCTATGGTTACCCAGCCAACCCTACTCAGGCTGTTACTGCTCATTGGTGTGCAATTCTTCCACGTCATCTTGCAGCTATCCCAAATCTTACAGCTAACTACAAAAGTAGCTTGCCCTTTCATAGGTGATGTAGGGACGATGCTAAGAGTGATCTCTTGACAGAGTGGCAGGGACAAAGGGTTACCTGAGACAGCTTTGGAGGATATGTTTACTCAGTCAAAACTGCAGGGAGCGGTGTGTTTGGGCATTCACTAAGGTTGTAAAAGCCTACCGGTTTTTCTTCTTGCACTGTTTCCCAGAGATTGTTTCTATTTTGTGCTATTATTCTATTATTTTTATAGTTGTAAGTATGGATTGGCCTCCATGCAAAGTGAATGTTGGGTAGATGTGGACCCATACGTATGTGTGTGTGGACTTGGGTCCAAACTTGAAATACAATGTGAAGTGCAGGGATACTGATGTTAATAACCTAAAATTGAAAGAATGGTTTAAAAAGAAATTGTACTGATGTCTAACTCTCCTTTCTGCAGTCCTTGGCAAACCTATATTCTACCACACATGATATGCATCAGAATATTTTGAAGGCGCTCAGCCCCAAGGAGTGTAGGTGTATTTTAAGCAAGGTGATCCCATTTGTCAGGAAACTAATTCACGTATACAGGCAGGTAGTTTGTTGGGGGGGGTGGGGTGGTGGTATTTGTTTGATTAAAACAACTCAACAGGTTTTAAAATATATGTGTGGTAATATACAGTGAGACTAGATTGACAGTGCATCCTGCACACAGCTCTTGAGAATGGGAATAATCTACATGACAAATATGCACTATTTTTACTTGTTGATTTGGTGGGGGTCAGGTATCAACAGACTTTTACAAAGTGCCAGGACAGCACTGAGCCAGCCTCCATTCACCAGCACTCCTCCAGCTGCCTTTCCACATTTCCTAACCCCAGCATCCCATTGCCTAGCACCTTCCCAGGTCCTTCTCATCGGTCTCCAGTGACACCAGCTCCCTGTTTACCAAATAGGTATTGCTAAAGTTCTTTAATGTTATGCAACCTGAATATGGCCTTATCTTTTTCTTCCATGTTTAGCTGATTACTTACTGTTAGTGGTTTTGACAACTATACAGAGAGTATTGCTAATAGGAATCAGTCACAACAAAGAATGTTGCTCTGTAGTGTCACAAATCACACATTACTGAAACATGTTTGCAAGAGGGAGTAGGGGAACGCACTACTTCGGTTAGGAGCATTACTGGGGTAGTGGCATGGGTCTGGTAATTTTATATTGTTTCTGTTGTTGTAACTGTCTTTTTCCAGAGCCCACAGGTTTGTAATTAACATTACCACAGGAGATGAAGGAAGATGAAACTCTTCACTTGCATATAGCTCCTGGACTCCACTAGAATTGCATTCATCTGAGGCTGCACTTACTTGCTTTTTGTTATGTAACACATCTCATGTTAGAGACTTCCATTTTAGATTACTAAATTTATTTCTGTGTTTGTTTAGGTTAATCTGTCCTCTTGCATATTTTTTGGCAAGGCTCCTTTAAATCTCATGTTAAGAGAGAAACTATTTCAGTGTTCAGCTGCAATAACCTCTTTAGTTTAATTATTTTGAAATCAATGGAACGTTTTTATTGTCATCAGGAAACCCAAAGATAAACACTTGTTTTATTTACTATACTATTTATTGCATTATTGATATTAAGACTGAACAAGACAGTAATGTCTTGATTTATAAACAGTAGCTTTGGGAATGCGTTGGCCATAATTAACACATATAATTTTACAGTACCATTTTGTGTAAAGCATCATTTGTATTCTGTTTATGAGACTAGAAATAGATGTTTGGATCTAGGATTACATAAATTACTACCATCTGAGAATATTAAACTAATAATTGGTTCCAGAAATAAGAATTTTAATTTTAGCGTTCCAAAACTAACCATAATGATGGCAAAAATGTAGTAGATTTAATATGCAGTAACTCCTTCTCTATTATGTGATTCAATAGAAGACTAGACTTTGGAAGAGGTATTTATTCCTGTGATAGAGCAGTGCACTCTCTTTAAAAACTGGCCTGGCATAAAGAATACAGAGTAGTTTTCTGTAGGAAAACCATTGCTGCAGGTTAAGCAGTTTATTTCTCATTAAACTGCCAGCAGGTCAAACAACTGTTACACTGAGGCTTTGGTTCTGTGCAGGATTAAGGCCATATCAAAAATATTGCTTCCTAACCCATTGTTTTACTGAACAGTGTCTCTAACCTGTTCTTATTTTGAGATTCCCGGTAAAACAGACCAGCAGGGGGTTTTATCCTTTTGATGAAAATCATGACCTACTTTCAGGGAGCATCTTTATTTTCCAGGATAAGCATCTGATTAAATATTACCTTAAAATGTGAATGCAGAGAGTGAACACATGGCAGGGATTTCTCTGGGTATGTGGGAAAAAGGCAGCTCCAGATGAGAGTTATGTTCATTGACATTTTAATGTTAGGTTTGATGCATGTCTGATATCATGTACGAGGATTATATCTAGGGCAAATGAACTGCATGGGATCTGTTTCTTAAACCCAGAAATACTCTGAGGTTCTTTATTACTGATGCAGTACTTTAAAAAGTACAGAACAGTTACACAGTGCTGCAAAAAAATGTAATGTTATCAGTGTTGACTGTATTTGAGATGTTTATTGCCATGAGGGTTTTCTAATGTACAGTTTGGGAGTACAGCCCTGAGGACCAGTGCCCTACTGCAAGGCTGCTTCTGCAATTCCTGTTGGTACCAGGGGTTGCTCTGCGCTTGCGCTCTAGCAGGCATCTGTTGCCTTGCTGTTAAGCTTTTCTAGTACCCGTAGCTTGAAGAAATCTGTTGTTTCAGTGTGATCAGTGTATTTTTAATTCCTAGAACAAAGTAAAAAGCAGCTTATTTAATTCTGTGATTGATGAATTCGTGTTTGTGAAACCTTTCTTCAGATCCTCTGCTTCCTGTCTTGGGTCTCCAAGTAATGTACTGCTGGGCTACCTCTTCACCAGGTTCACTCTGGTGATACTTAAGTACTGAAAACAAAAGCTGTCCAGTCACACATAAGAGGGGTCCTACTCTGCCAAGCTTATATATGATACAGTTCAGCTTTCTGTAGTGTTTATGGATGAAATTGGGCAGCTCGGTAAGCCTTGCAAGGTGTGATGTAGGTAAGTGGAGGGGGTTTGTGGCATTTCCACCTACATATAGTACAGCAAGTATTGGAAATAACCTTCCTTATAATCTGAGACATCTTTATCACCTTTCAGTGGGACACTTTTTAAGCTTCAGTAGTTATTAGCAAGTATCATCAGCACCATTTTGTTCTAGGACTCCCCTCTATTTCAAGAGCTTTCTGCCTTGGCCATAGTCCTCAGTGTTGCAGAAGGTACACGGCTTGGATCTACAAAGAGGAACCAATCTGTAATCAAGCAGAAAGTAGGGAATTTTCTCCTCCTGTTTCATTGCTTCTACTCTCCTTGACTGCAATGCTCATGAGACAGTGTAATACATTAATAACTCCATGGCTGTGTGGGTGGCAAGAAGGAGGGACAAGAATAAAGGAGACGGGAGATAAGAAGACCCAGCTTGAAAAGAAATGAGGGAGAAACATGAAAGCTGAATGGTGAACAGAGCACAGAGAAGGGCTGCTGTGTAGATAGAAAAATACAAAGACTCAGATACATGAATGGGAAGAACCAGCCCCAGCTTCCACATGTCCCTCCCCGGAGATGCAGTAGCAGAGGGAAAACATAAAGTTCTGCTCCCGCCTTGGCAGGGTGGCCAAAGATGGTTGCCAAATTAAGGAAATAAAATCCATGAAACATTTTCTCCTGTGCTGGTGTAGGAGATAGCGACCTGGAAAGGCGTTGGGAGCTGTGGAGACAGCCTGTCTGCGTATCCCAAGGCAGTCTGGGCTGTAAACTTGTGACAGCCTGAGATAATGATTCACATTTCTGTTCCCAGAGCTCTAGGGGTGGATGCAGAAATTACTGGGTGTGGATTACATTTACTTAGATAGCACATCTTCCCTTGCTGGCCTGAGCCTCTGGAATGTGCTTTGATCCTTAGGTACTTCCAAGATATGGGCTGGAGTCATCAATAATACTGCGTTTTGCTGCACAGCCTCAGCGGTGAGGTGTTCTGGGCTTGAGCTTGTCTGGTTATTTGTACCAGGGGAGTATAGCACAAGATCATATTACAGGTCGTGCAGTGAATAGTGCTGGAGCGTAATGGGAAGCTGCTGGGTTTGGTGCTTTGAAAAGAATTGTACGAACTCCTATTGCAGTCATAAATCATCACTGATAAATTTGCCATCCGCTAGGCCTTAGATAATTAATCTAAATTTACTGGTGTTAAAGCACAGAAAGCCTGTCTAGGACCTCTAAGGTTACTTTTCGTAGTGAAATATAACAGAGGTTCAGTGCTTTTAGCCTCCTTTATTGAATTGTAGAGAAAAATTAATTTTCTTGTCTAGTTCTGACTTTACATAAGACTGAAGTTTCAAGAAAAACACTCTAAAAATCATAGATTTCCAGCATCTCAAGTACTTCTGTTACTCAAATACACTCTTAATACTCAAATACATCTCTTACTGATAGTATCGTTTAATAGCTAGCACTCATGACCATGAAAAAGGTCTCTCCCACTGAAAACAGCAGGTTTCTACTTCAGACCCCAAATGTCTAATCCAAACATATTCAGCTGTAGGGTTTTGTAAATATGATTAATACCTGATTTTAAAAGCTCTTTGTTGATTCAGTAACTGCCTGACATTGGCTGTAACATTTTAACTGCAAGGGTCACGTGGCGAACATCTTGGAATGTCTTGGAAATCTATTACTATGAGCCACTGGGGGTAACGGGAAGACTTTTGTCTTCTGCAGTTTTATAGCGATGTATGCCCAGGGTTAGGATTGGGGCCTGGACCAGTAGCATCTGCAAACTGTGTATAGTATCTCATAAATTGTACAGCTTTGTAACAATTTTACCTTTAAGTTTGGGCAGTGCTCAGGTTTATACCAAAGTCTGAATCTGTATCGAAATGCAGAGAAATAAATTTCTCATCATTATTCCTTCTGGGTTCCTGTTGTCAGAATGAGTGGGTGTTCACATCAGAAGGTAGAATAAATGCCACTGCCTGGAAATGCTGCCTCTACAGCTCCTCATGATATTACACTTGTCATCGTGAGCTTTCTAAATGCTCCAGTTTTGAGCTTGGAATAAATTTATTCCGCTCGTAAAAACACCCACATCTGCAGGAAAGAATACGTGTGTGTGCCTTTCTTCAGTTTCCACAGTGTGACAAGTGTTTTCCCTCCCTCATTCTCCTCCCTTGCACTGTTTTGATGTGCCATGTGACACCGGCCATTATTTATCTGTATTTTTTCCTCAAGGCTGAGACTTGTTGCAATTTGTTAAAATCGCAGATGCCAGAATTTCTCCTAACTTACTGCTAATCTATTCACATAGGTTTTAATCACCCTGCTCAAAAGTTATTTGATAGAGTCACCCAATGATTCAATAGAGAAGAGCAGACACGAATATTCAATGTAAAGAAGGCAAATGCTGAGGACTTGTCAAACTTCTCACAGTAACAAAGAGCAAAACATTAATATCTTAGAGTCAATAACTGGATTCTCCTCAAATGGTTTTCATTTAACATAAATTTCCAGGATAGCTCTATAGTTGGACAGTTGTTAGTATGTCATAGGAATAGCTGTTCAATATCATGGGGTAAAGACATCAGCTAGAGAAAGAGGCAGAGATTAAGACCCTAGGGTTTTATCATCACTGGGACTGATTTGGAGCAAAGCCTGTAGTAAGTAAGTCGCTTAATGCTTGTATGATTAATTTTCCATCATGAGATAGTACTGGGCTTCATATTCATAAAGGTTTCCGGCTGTACTTAAAATCTCTGAGAATCCAAAGATCACAGAATCACAGAATGGTTTGGGTTGGAATGGACCTTTAAAGCTCATCCAGTCCCAACCCCCCTGCCATGGGCAGGGACACCTTCCAATAGACCAGATTTGCTCCAAGCCCTGTCCAACCTGGCCTTGAACACTGCCAGGGATGGGGCAGCCACAGCTTCTCTGGGCAACCTGTGCCAGTGCCTCACCACCCTCACAGTGAAGGGCTTCTTCCTAATATCTGATCTGAATCTCTCCTCTTTCAGTTTAAAGCCATTTCCCCTTGTCCTATCCCTACATGCCCTGTAAAAAGTCCCTGACAGCTGATGGCATGGCACAGCAATTTGCCTGCAGTGTGAGCCTTGCTGGAACCCATCACCACCCGCAGAAATGCTGTAAGGAGCAGGTTCAGCGCCTTGTTGCTTTTTTATCTGAACCTTCATGCCCACCATCTAAAGGTGCCAGGCACTTACACTCAGGTAAAGAATAGCATTACTTTTGGAGAGCTAATCAGTGGAGACTGGTCTCGAGGACACTACACACCATCTTTGTGGCCATGCAACTGCACTTCCTCAGCCTACATGACTGTCCCGAGCTCCATCATGACATGCGTGTGGTATAAGGGCGTACAGCTCAGCTATATGATCTTCTCCATAGCCAACCAACTAGGATTCTTGCCATGCAGCCTGGCACCAGCTCTGTCTCCTAAAAGCAATGGAGGAAAAGTGAATGGAAAACCACTGCTTGGGAAGGTCTCTCTTCTTCCCATGCAGCCATGGAAAGTTGTATTAGTTCCTTAATCCAAGTCAAGACTAATTTTTAAGGGAACAACACATGCCAAATTGTCATCTAATGTGCCATTTGGTTTGCTAGGAGAGAGTGTTATGTGTGCAGTGGACTTCCACGTAATGCTGGATGATTATATTAGCATAAAACACAGAGATGGAGAGCTTTTCTTGGGTTATGCGTGTCATGTACTTCCAAGATGTGCTTCTGTTAATCACCAGCACAGGTAAAAATGTCTTGTGATTCTCCTTTGACTGCTAAACTTGAACAAGCTTCACGAAACAGTCTGTGTTTTAGAAGACTTATTACTGCCATTGAAATAATGAGTCCAACACCCACAAGTTTGTCATTTATCTACGGAATTTTGCTTCTTTCCTCTTAGATATTGCAGACCACATTTTTCTTCAAAAGACTCGAAACTTTGTGTTTGCACTGGTGATGGGTCCAACCCAAACCTCTCAGTCGAAGTAAGGTACTTACCTGGGATCCTAACCCACAGTTGTTCCAATGTTGATGCATCAGTCCTAATGTACACAGGAGAAAAAAGTGATTTGTTTGGGAGACAGCTGTGCAATGCCTAATAAAGAGAATGCCGTTTCTATAGCAGTTCTTGTACTCTGAATGTGTGGAGTAGTAGATGTTTGCTCGGAGGCTCGGATATATTAGTTGTAAATCGGGCTGTTAGGATGCTCTGACTTTGAACTTAAATTTCCACAAGTACCTTGACAGAGCATCCTTGCAGCAAGGCAGAGGACAGAGCGGTATGACTGTATTAAAAAGCTGACTAATTATCCTGAAGGTTATATGGGAGAGTCAGAGAGAACTGAAACATGTGCCATTAGCAACTGAAACCCCAATTTTCTGTGAAAAGAAAAAAGATGTTCATGCATATTGATGCATAAAACAAGCAACAGATTTTGGTTAAAATCCAACTGCTGCTGCAAAGGGGATTGACTGGCGAACCACAACCACACCAGTGCGCGAGTGACATGAAATGTCAAAGCTTTGATGGAACTGGGAACCAAGGGAAGCTTTACGTTTTCCTTGGCTTTGCTGTGCCCAGGAGGAACAGGCTGGCCTCATGCCCTGGGCTGTACGTGGCTGGAAAGCTGGCTTGCCTTACTGCCTGCTGGAAGAAGTCACTTGCAGTGATCTGTCCTAATACATCAAAATCAAATTCCAGAGCACAAACGGAACAGATACAGAGCCCTGGAGCTTGAACTCTCCTGCACACTTGGTAAAATTGAGACCTTTCTTAGGTTGCAAGTTTTGTTCATTTGTGTCTTAAATTCCAGGTACTCCACAGAACATGGGTTCCCGCAGGACGGAGGTTTGAAGGGTTCAGGTTTGAGAGGCAAGGGACGGTTGGGAAGGGCTGATCCTGAGCTGAACTGATAGAATGCTCGCATTACCTCCCCAGGTTTGAATTCAGACTGTAAGTGATGTGAAATGGGAATATGTGGGTTGGGCTGAGGGAGCCTATTTGCATTTGTCTCCGGTTTCACTGAGAGCACCGTGCCTGTTTAGCCAGCCAAGGCTATCTGCTGTCTGCAAGGCAATGACTCTCAGTTCCCGCTGAGCAGCCAGAGCTGCAGGAGCCAGAACTGGCCATCTTCCAGAGGAGAGCCTACCAGTGCTCCTGTGATGCAGCAGCCTCCCTTGCCAAGGCTGGCAGATTCTCTCTGACTGCTGCACACAGCTCCAGAAAACCTTCCAGAGAAGAGAAATTAAAAAACCCCAGCAACAGCATTAGTAATAAGAACAGATGTTGACCTCAGATGCCGCATCTGCTTCAGGTATCCTGGATGCTCCTTATGCAAAAGCAGTTTAGGCGCATTTATACCAAACAAACCTAACTTCTTTCTGCCTCTTTTTTTTACCCCAGATGAAGGGAATCCTCTTTCTTTTCTCTTTCTGTGGAGGCTCTTATTCCTATCCCAGACACTGCATCACAGAATGACAGAATCCCAGGTTGGAAGGGACCTCAGGGATCATCTGGTCCAACCTTTCTAGGCAAAATATGACCTGGACTAGATGTCGCAGCACCCTGCCCAGTCAGAAGTGTCCAATGGTGGGGAATTCACCACTTCCCTGGGGAGATTATTCCAATGTTTGAGTGTTCTCATTGTGAAAAAGTTTCCTCTATTGTCCAACCGGAAGTAAAGGTTGTATTCCCAATGGCTGCATAGCAGGCAATTGCACATACAGGCGCACTGTTGCATTTTATATCTGTGTAGAGTGTCAGAATCATAGAATGGTTTGTGTTGGAAGAGACCTTAAAGATCAGCCAGTTCCAACCCCCTGCCAAGGACAGAGATACCTTCCACCAGACCAGGTTGCTCCAAGCCCTTCCCCACTGAGTTTGTCCACTTTTCTACTTGGTTCATGTACAGCATTTACTTAGTGTCTTTTACTACATGGTGGTCTCTGTGCTGTTGGTGGTCACAAGAAACAGCAGAGAAGAAGGTTCCTTCCATAGGAAAGCCACAGATTAAAAAGAATGGCTCTCCTGGAAGAGGCAGGAGTGGACACCGGAACATTTCATCTCTCTTCATTTGCTAATGTTGTAAAAGTTGGCAGCTCTTTACATTGATGACAGCCTCTGAATTCATCAAATTGGTTTTACTGAGTAAGTAATCCATCAGAATGGTGAAGTTCCTTTGGAAAGAAGGCCACGGTGATATTAAGTTCATCTATAACTTATAGAGGAAAACACAGCCCATCTGTTACTTGTTTTACTTCAATGCCTTCTGTTGATACTGAGACCTCAGAAGAGCTCAACAGTGATTTCAATTACTTGAGTATAAATCCAGAAAACGACAGTGGAGTCGGTCCAGATTTACATAAGTATAAATGAGATTTTAAGAAATGGCTGCATAGTTTCCTTTAGATCTAATGATCTTAATTAGCCTCTCGATTCAAGGGTCCAATTTCCACCATGCTTAATGAATTGTACTTATAGTTGGTGACTGAATTATCTTGCCATTTTTTTAGGGAACATTCTAAAGCCTCCTAATGAGAAAAGTTCTCCAGCTTTGTTTCTTCCAAGTATGAAGACTAAATATAGTGTGTGTTCCCCAGAAAAATGTGAGTGACAGGGATTAGTAATTCATGAACGACGTGCCCCATTTGCAGTCCTACCAGCACGGAATTCACTGTGGCATGGAGAACATAAAACAGAGCAACTCGGGTGACTTTCATGCATTTAAAACAATGAGGAATGAAGGCTTAATCCAGGCTAAGCCTGCAAATGCTCCCTGGGCTTAGTTAACACTGGTGAAAATATTGGATAACAGCTAAGAAATAAGCTGAAAGCTGAATTTTAAAAGGCTGGAAAACAATGAATAGAAGTCCCAAAGTATCAGAAGTTGTAGTTGAAGTTGTGTTCTGCGAGAAGGCTGTCATTTGCTCAGAGAAGCCTTGTAGAAATCCTCCCCAAGCCTATGGCTTGTATTTGATTGTCAGTGTTTTAAATCCCTGCCAGCCTGTTTCGAGAGCTTGTACATTGTCACCATGAGCAGCCTTTTGAGACTCCAGGACTTATTAGCAGTTGGTCATTTTTACATGGTTAGCTCAGTGCTGGGTTGCAGCTCCCTCGAGCCTCATTTAGGCAGGGATGCCCTGGCATTTTAAGCTTGATGCTGTGGGCAGGGGTGGGAAGAAATTGCAGTGCTCATAAGCAAGGCAACTGTATCCTGTGTGTTACGTATGGAGGAAGGTGGATTTGTGTGGCAACTGCTGGAGGGGTGTTGAGGTGATGGCAGTGGCTCTGAGTGAGGGTGGCAGAGCATAGTCCATGGAGGAACACTACACCAGGCTAATGCTACCACGTCACACAGCACTCAGGTGCTGCAGCCACCTTCACGCCTCGCTGTACAGCCCTCCTGCAGTGCCAGCAGAGGAGCAGCAAGCTTCAAATGTCCTGAAATTACCAGGTAAGCTACTGGACCAAGCAACCTCTAAATGACTGGCACATCTCCAGCTCTCGAGATGCATGCTGCAAGCCTTCATTTTGCTGCGTTGTCATAACACAGTAGCATGAGCAGGAATTGCTGTCCTTCCCAACAGAGGTAATGTGAGTTATCCAACAAAAGTACTCCTACTCACCAGCTTAAAATACTGCGTATCCTCAGAACTGGCCCTTTCCCTAATTGCCGCCTCGTTTTGTTCTCCCCAGCCAGCTTCTTAGAGCACACCCGCTGTTTAAGCCTGCCTCCGTGCATGACTTCAACCCAGTCTTTTTTAATGTCATGCTTCTGGAAAAGGTGAAGTTGATCCAGCTGCACCTCTGGTAGCTGTGAATAGGAGAAGGGCATTTGTTTGTGGGTTTACGTTCCTGTTCCCTTACAGAAATAACCCAAGTGCTTTTAGCAGTTTTGCAACAGTTCCTTAGCGTTTCACTGTGTACCTCCGCTTTGTTTCAGATATAAAGGAACCACAGCAGGCGTTTGCTGCCTGCTCTACTGCAAAATATCAGATACCCTTAAGTGCTTCAAACAATTCTGCTGCAGTTCAGTTAAGAGTGTACATGGCTGCTGTGCTCTAAGTGAGTCAGAGCCCTAGAAATGAGCTGTTACTGAACAGCGGGGTACAAACTCGGCCTTTCTTTACTCAGCCTGAAGCACATGAAGCCACATATTGCTGGAAATATTTCTCTCTGGCCTTTTCTTCACTGCAAAAAGGGGTACATTCCTAATGGCTGATAAAGATCCAAACTGCAAATGTATCAAATTGTATTTGCCTCATTTATTGCACCATTTTAATCTGCTGGCTCCTGTGATGCCAATACAAATGAAACCGGAACCCCTCCCCATGCATGGTTTTGTTCTTGGTATACCGGGTGCAGCCCCAAAGCCATCTTCTTACATTTAATTTTTTAACCTATTTAACTATTAGGATAAATCTTTACATCTCTTGAGCTGGAATCTGCCAATAACCCCTCCAGAGAGTGTGGCATAGGATCAAAACCTCTCCTGGACTTGGCTGCCTTCAGGAGCTGGGCCTGAAGGAGGAGCTGGGCTGGCAACCTGGCCACTGGTACCTGGTGGTGCAGCTGGCTCTGGCCAGGGTTGTTTTCCCCTGTGGTTCACTGTATGGGCTGAAGAGAAAGCAGTTGGTGTGATGGGTATTTGATTTGCTGCTGTGCTGCATAACCCTTGGCACTAGAAAAGCACAAGGATAGGTTTGCTGCTGAAATCTCCAGCCTTTCCTCTGGCTACGCCTTGAATTAAGCAGTAGGAGCCTCCTCTGATATGTGGAATGATGTAACATAGGGAAGGTGGGTTCCAGCCATATTTGTGATGTCTGATGGCAGAAGCCTTGCTGTGCCTCACCTTCCCACCTGATTGTCCATCCCCTGATGTTTCTCTCTCCCCCTGCCCAGCCTGCTGCTGGATCCCACCCTGCCTGACCCCACAGCCCACCACCTGAGCCCTCCTCGCCTCCTCTCAGAGCCCCTGAAGCAAAAGATCACTGGTCCCACACATTCTTGTCACTACCTGAAGCTTTGAAAGTACAAGGGCAGCTCCTGCCACACCATGAAAATCGTGTCTGAGAGGTTGCCACCACGAGCAGCCCTTCGAGTTTCCTGTATCTATAACCAGTTGATCATTTTCACATGGTTGCAGGGTCCCCAGTCCCTCAAGCCTCATTTAGGCAGCAGTGCCCTAGCATTTGAAGCTTGATGCCCTGGGCAGGGTGGAAAGGTGGAAAGCCATTAGCCCCAGCTGGCATTTGCCTCCTGCTTTCCTTCAGAGATAGAAGGATTCCACTAATGGCAAGAAGAGGGCAGCTTCTAGTCGGTTTCCTCACTGTAGCTGTGTCCCACCTCGATTTGGTGAAGCACGAACAGGCAGAGAAGCCCCAGCCGTGCCCTGCAGCATCCCTGCAGGCAGAGGGAAGCCTGCCTGTTCAGCCTGTTCATTTTGCTGGGAAATGATAAACCCACATCCTTCGGGGGGGAGCTGGGGAGGGCAGCAGGAGAAACCTGGGATCACGCATCGCAGGACAGGCTCCCCTCAAAGCTGGTCAGCCACAGACAAGCCGGCTGTGCTGGCTGCTGAGGCGCTGGTGTGCTGCTCTCTGCCTCATTACCGGCCGACACGGATCTGTAGGGGATGTCGGGCGCTCCGGTAATTGAGGAATTGCCGAGGGAAAGCTCCACAGCAAGGGAGGTAGCCTGGGGAGGGTTAGAGCCAGGGGTGCTGCCGATGAAAGAGCTGCAGAAACACTGATTCGTCTACATGCTTGCCACATGCTGTAGCCTCTTAACTTCCCGAGGTGAGTATCAATGCCTCTTGTCATTCCCTTCTCCTGCTGGAGTCCCTGTTCATCAGGGGACATCAGTGTCTGTGTCTCTCTGGTACGTCTCTGTAACCCAGCACACAGCAGCTGGATTTTTCGTAGTAATTAAGCTCTTTAATCATAATTACTCATTTATTCTGGGCTTTTTGTCTATTCCTCCTGTTTTGATCAGCTATTTTCAGGCACTGTTCTCCTCCCGCCTTCCAATGAAAGATGTCAGTTGGGCCACTTCTGACCATGTCTAAAGCAAGGTTTGTCCTTTTTACATTATTTGCAATGGCCTTACCCTGGGTGAATATGTGTACCTGGTTTTTGAACCAAGATCAAACCCTTGGGTTTTGCCCACTGAGACAAAATGTATATAGAGCAGTGATGGGTTGAGTGAGGACCCACTTCCTCTGGTTTACACAAACCCAAGTGGTAGGTCACTTTCTGTGTGTCCCTTCTAGGGGTAGTAAGGATTTTATAGACAATTCCTCCCCTTCATTTCTCATTTCCAAGCAGAAAAGTCTAATCTTTGTCATACAAAGCTTTTCTACACCTTGATGTTCATCCCCCTCACCTTTTTCTTTATATTGTCTATCTCTGCTATATATACATACATTTAAAAGAACTGGTCAGAACAGTGCGTGATACCTAAGGCATGCACGTGCACAGGTTCGTACAGTCACAGATCAGTTCCCCTTGTCAGGACCTACTCTGTGTTGTGCCCTCAGTAGCTGTAAGGGCAGATGCCAGTGCGGTGCGTGGCAGAATCCAGAGAAGGCATTGGCTGTGATTGCCCAGCAGCACTGGTACGCAGCCCTGGTGCTCGGGTGATTTATCACCTTCCAGAGAGGATGGAACAAAGATGTCACACATGGTCCTTTGTCCTTGTGCTCTCTGGGAGGAGTACAGGCCAGATGAGCTTGTGACACGATGGTGAAGTCCCTCTGGCCCATACGGGAAATGGAGATGTGTGATCTGGACAGGAGCCAACTAGTGCTGCCAGTTCCAGTTCTCTGATCACATTTTGAAATGATTATGATGCTGAGGAAAAGAAACCTGGAGAAGAGAAGGCTATGGGTAGAGCTTATTGCAGCCTTTCAATACCTTAAGGAAAATCTGGAGAGGGGCGTTTTACAAATGTAGTGACAGGACAAGGGGGAATGGCTTTAAACTGACAGATGGTAGATTTAGATGAGATCTGATGAAGAAGTTCTTCACTGTGAGGGTCTGTGGCTGCCCCATCCCTGGCGGTGTTCAAGGCCAGGTTGGACAGGGCTTGGGGCAACTTGGTCTACTGCAAGGTGCCCCTGCCCATGGCAGGCAGTTGGAACTGGATGATCCTTAAGGTCCCTTCCAACCCAAACTGTCCTATGATTCCATAATTCTCTGACAAACTGCTCTCTGTGCAGACTGATGCAGCCTGGCTCGGCAGTGTGGGTTGTGTCAGTGGGAGCACAGCTCACAGCCTAATCCGTGCAGCCTGTGGAGCGAAACCAGCCCAGCTGACAGGACAAACTGAGACCAGCTCAGGGACAAGGATTTGTCATGGCTGTAACACCAAGCTGGCAGGCAACCTTTTGCAGTGCGAGTTGTTTTGCAGGAATAGCCAGGGTTTGCTCACAGACCTGCAACAGGAGCTCTGAGCCAATGTGGTGCCTGTGCTCTCAGCCTCCCGACCGACTGGTTTGTGGTGATAACTGCACCGTATTCTCCCCAGCCTGCCCCTTCAACCAAGCCCTTTCTGAGCATTTCTGGGACACCTGGAGCCCTTCTCAACACTGCCACCTAAAGCGCTTCAAGAAGGCTCTGCCAGGAAGGTCTGGGTTGCCCATGGCCCCTCTAGCAGCCCCTGGGATGAGAGAGACACTTCTGAAAGGTGGCTTTGTCCCACAGAGCTGAAGTCACCTCTTGAGGTGTCCCCCCTCTCTCCCCAGCCTCAGGAGGTTACACCTCCTAGCCGGGTATTTGGTGCCTGGAAGTAGGTGGGATGAATTCAGGCTTTTGCTGAGTGCCAGAGAGAGAACTGTCACATCCTTTTTGGCATGAGGCCAGGCACTGGCTTCTTCCAGAGGCAAATAAATCTTTGGGGCTAATTAAGAGGTCCCTTACACTAGCACAAAGCTGCCGGAGTCATTAAAGCTGAGCAGCAAACTGAAAGGACAGTCACTTGTCTCGTTCTGAGGGAGGAAGAAGTCTCCAGGGAATGGTTTTCTTAATTCTGATTCTCTCCCATTTCATTTTAATTTAATCCTTTTCTCAACAAATAAATGGGTATTTCCAACTGAAACGTGCTCTGTGTGAATGAGTCACTGTCATGCTGCTTCTCCGTTTAAGAAATGTTATAGGGTAAAAAATGTTGCTTGTGTTGAATAAATAGAAACTAATGAGGAAAACGAAGTGAAAGAAGTGAATCTTGCTATGCATTCTCAGCTGAGATGACTGTAAGACAGAGGCAGGAGCCATGAGCTATCAGCTGTGTGTGGCCTGCCACAGAACTCTTCCTGAAAAGCAGGAGCAAGTTCATGTGCCTCACCTGCAGCAGAGTTACCAGGTACAGAGACTGAGGACTTACAATAAAGCAGAGAAGAGGAGAAGATGCTGATCCATGTTCCTTGCCATGGAGGTGGCGCTGGCACAGCTGCTACAGGGGAATCATGGAAAGCCGAGCTGTAAGGCAAACAGCAGGAAAATTCTGAGCCTGACACTTGGTGTTGTGATTTAACCCCAGCTCCCAACTAAGTACCACTGAGCTGCTCGCTCATTTCTGGTGGGGTAGGGAGGGGAATGGCAAAGGAGAAAAAGGTACAATTCGTGATCTGAGGTAAGAACAGTTTAATAATTGAAATAAAGTAAAATATCCTGTTAATATTGTTAATAATAATAATAATAACATAAAGTTGACAGGAATAAAACCCAATAAACACAAGTGATGCACAGTGGAATTGCTCACCGCTCACTGGCCAATGCAGAGCTTCCCCCCTAGCAGTGCTTGGCCCCTCATATCCAAGTCCTCCTGGTCTATACACGTGCTGTGGTGTGGAATACCCCTTTGGCTAATTTGGGTCAGGTGTCCTGTCTCTGCTTCCTCCCGGCTTCTTGGCCCCTCCTCACTGGCAGAGCATGAGAGACTGAAAAGACCCTGATCATGTTGCTACTACAGCAACACTAAAACATCGGTGTGTTATCAGCACTGTTCCCAGACTAAAGCTAAAACACAGCACTGCACCAGTACTAGGGAGAAAATTAACTCTCTCCCAGTTGAAACCAGGGCAGTATCCGCCTCTTATTCCATACTATTTACATCATGCCCAGGCCCGACACTTTCCAATACATCCCAGTTAACCATCATCACCCTTCTGGTCCTTATACATACACACACACACATATGCAAACAAATACCATTCCCTTAGTCTATGGACTATCCCTATAAAAATCTGTTGAGTTCATTTAGTCCATGACTTTGAGCTCCATCTGTCATAACAGCTCTTTCAGGGCAGGAAAAAATGGTGTGTGGTGCTGGGCAGTTGTATGCTGAAGCCAGTTCTGGTTCTATCACCGCTGACCTTGTCCGGTTTCATCAAAGTTTCACTCTTCATTAATCTGTGTGACTTTTACTGATATGGCATTATAGCCATATAGAAGTGATGGTACACACTGCTATACAGCAAGTAACATCATTCAGTTTAATTCATTGGCTATTCTCATCCCAAATTAAGTCCCCTTGAGGTACACAGGGAGGACTTCCCCATCCTTCCTCATTACCCCCCAGGTACACCCTTGAGCGGGTTTGCCCTTGCCCAAGGCAGGAATAGCCCAGACTGTTTTCCGCAGCAGACTCTTTACATGCACCATAGGAACTTTATCCCCTCCTACATGAAAGCTTTGATTGGGCTGGGCTGGCCCTGATGGGAGATCCCCTCATGCTGACCAACCAGGTGGCTTTTGGTAAATGTGGACCCGAATGTCTGAAGGTCCCAGCACTGATTGCTCTTCAACAACCCATGGTACCTTTCCCCTTTCCCAGAGGCTGGTGCATGGTAGGGGATGTGATAAACCAGGACACTTGGCTAACTCCTGCATAAGCAATTGGCATCAGGCTGGCAAAGGGTCATCTGTGAGAAGGTAATGGCAGAATGACTGGCTTAATTCTGGGGGGTTGTTTGGGTTTTGGGGTTCTTTTTGTTTTCATCTGAGCTGTTTATGCTTTTTTTCTCTTTCCCTTTTTTCCTGCTTTGTGCACCTACAGCTCTTTTCTCTCTCCTGCTCTCCGTACCTCACCTGCCCTGGGAAGACAAGCAGAAGTTATGCTCTGTCAGCTCACCTGCTGCAGCAGACTCTCCATCCCATGAAACCAAATCTGGAATAAAGCTTTGGTTGAGCTGACCTTGGAGGAGTGTACATGCAGCGTCCATGTAGGGGTGCCCTCTAGGGAGAGCGGCTCCAGCAGGACGTAACTCCCCCCACATCCTCTCCTGAATTGCTTATGCCTCTACTTTGTAGTGCTTAGATGGGGTAAATCCATTCAGTCACAGCCACCCTGCTGTGGTGTCAAAAAGACACCTTTTGATTGTAATAAGCCCACAGCAGGCAGTGCTTGCCTTCACATTTGCAAGGGGCCATTGTGCCCACAGTGGAGAGCGCAGATTTCCACACTCTGTGCGACCCAAAGCAACAGCTTTGATCTCAAGGGAGGGCTGGCAGCAGGGCAGGACACACAGCACTCGGGTGGGCACCCAGACCCGCAGCTGCCAGCCCAGGCTCACTCATGGCAGCACGGACACTGACAGGCCCGGGGCAGCTCACACCCGGTGTGCACACTGGGTACAGGCTTGACTGACTGGGCACAGGAGCCACAGGACTCGTACGCTGCCACAGCCGGCATGTGCCCATGGCTCTGTGCTGTGGCTCTCCCCATCTCTGCACCACTGGGGCTTTGTACCCCCTGCAAGGACAGGAGAGGCTCAGAACCCACCTGGGTCTGATGGGACCTGTGCAAGTGTTGTGCATTCATAAAGTCTCCCGACTCTGGGTACAAGCTTCTCTGCTCACTGTGGACCACATATAGGAAGAGTGAATGTGTGGTGTACCCTATATATGTATGTAAAATCATAGGGTTAGGGTTAGGGTTGGGTTGGAAGGGACCTTCAAAGGTCATCTGGTTCCAACCTCCTGCAATGAGCAGGGACATCTTCAACTAGATCAGGTTGTCCAGAACCACATCCAGCCTGGCCTTAAATGTCTCCAGGGATGGTGCAACTACCACTTCTCAGGGCAGTCTGTGCCCGTATTTTACCATGCTCACTGTAAAGAACTTCTTCCTCACATCCAGCCTGAATCTCCCCTCTTTTAGTCTAAAACCATCACCCTCTGTCCTATCACAACAGGCCCTGCCTTACCCATCTTTCTTACAGGCCCCTTTTAAGAACTGGAAGGCTGCCATAGGTCTCCCCGGAGTCTTCTCCAGGCTGAACAACACCAACTCTCTCAGTACACATGTGCACATATATCTGTATCTATATATATACATACTTGCAATAGCAGGCTAAACCTGCTATGTAGCCCAGTGTCCTCAGTCTCACTGAAGAGCTATCCCTTCTGCACGGGGTGAGGGTTTGGAGAAGACTGGAAGCTGGTGGCAGAGGTGAGGATGCAAAGGTAGAAGGTGACCACTGGAAGCTGTTCAGCATGGGCCACGCAGGCATCACGGAGGCCTGTGCTAGGCTAACGGCTCTTGTGCTGGCCTGAGAGCAGCCACTTGGTCTCTTCTAAGCCTTTTGCCTCCAGCTTCTGTTTCTATGGCCAGTTCAACACTTGGAGCTGGGCTTGTGGTCCTTGACAGCTGAGACCAGTGGCCTAGGCTGGCTTCAGAGGCTGCACGAACAAAATAATCACAGCTGAGCAAAAGCAGCAGCTGCCCCATCTGTCCTGGTTCGCTTTGTCCAAGTGCTCTACCAATAATGTTTACCAGTTTTAATTTGTGTCTTTCTCCCCCTTATCTCTGAAGAATTACTCTCGTGCCATTGTAGTCACCCTAAACATCCATGGTATTTTGTTGTAAAGAAATGCACAAAGGACTCCAGGTTCCTGTCAGTCCCAACCATATCTGCTGAAGGCAGCTGCCCAGGCTGTTGGTGCTTCACAAGGGCTCGGCTGTCCAGATGTGTGTTTCCTCCAGTGCTTTAAAAGAGGAGTGTTGCACTGGACTTGTTCTGTGTTTTGGGCTTTCAGGAGGAATATGGATCTTGTGCATCAGCTCCTTATTTTTGACATCACAGCCTGTTGTTATGCGGTGTGCCCTGCTGGTGTTGGTGCACCCTAAGGGGGTGTCTACCCTCCTGTTGGGAATGTCACCCCAAGTTCCAGCTCTGTTGCTGCTCCCTGTCCATGTACCCTTGGCCAGTCTGAGTCCTCGCCACCAGGGTGAACAGCCACTTCCTGCAGCATGCAGCCTCCTGACCCACAGCAGTGGCTCCAGGGCTCATGGTGGTGCAGTGGTATGGTGCACAGATACCTGCACATGGCTTGAGGGGCTTCAGGCCCACACCGGGCACCTATAGCACTGGCCCCAGCAAGAGACCACAGTGCAGAAGCTGCTTGTGTTGCTCCCAGAGAAGGTGAGTCACTGCAGTCAGGCTCGTTTTACCCCTCTGAAGCTCAGCCCGGTTCTGTGGCTCCTAAAAATAACTGTAACAGTAGGGCAGGTTCCTCGGGGACATCTCCTGGCTGGGACCAGGGGTTACTGAGGGTGCTGTGTCTGCTGACCAGCCACCCAGTGCTGCTGGTTCTAGTGCTGCTCTCGGCACCTCTGGAGCAGAGGTCGCAGCCCCGCGGATGTGGCCTTTGTGAAGCAGAGATGTCGTGTATCCAGGGAGAGGAAAGCAGGCTAAACCATGTCTACCAGCCATGGTGATCCCTGCCAGACCCTCCGCTCCCAGGAAGATGAGCAGCTGGTATCTGATCCGGTGCGAGACAAGCAAAGCAAACCAACCAAACAAGCCCACCCGCTAGGACCCTAATCCACCTCCAGAAATACCCCCGGCCATGAGAGGACAGGCTGGGGGGCGCTGGCTGCTGCTTCACTGGAGCACATAAAAAAGCAAGCAAAGCAGGCAAGGCTGGGGGGATGCGGGTGCTTCTGGGCTCCCCCCCCCCGGCAGGAGGTGAGGGTGAGCAGCCCCAAGGTGAAAGCAGAGCCGTGCCTTGGCATTGGGGATTCACTGCAGGGGGGTTTGCCAAGGCCACCCGCTGTCCCTGCCAGCGCTTGTCCTTGTCCTTGTCCTTGTCCTTGTCCTTGGTGCACACCTCCTCCAGCGCTGCTTACATTGGCGTTTCCCTATCAGGTTGGGAAAAGATAAACACATCTCTGTGCCGAGCAGCCTTCTGCAGTTTGCTCGTCTTTATTGGGATTAAGGACTGAAGCAGACATCACGTGTTAACAGAAACAGCCAAATGGGTTTCTAGAGTTCAGGCTGACTGGGGGCAGGGGCCATCCATCTCCACAATCTTGATGAAATACTGAATCAGAAAGCCCCAAGACTGAGTGATGCTACAGGTGAGCACAGGTGGAAGGAAACTGCTCACATGCGGGTGTGAAAACTTAGTGCACAAAAGCAGCTGCCCGGTTGCCCGTGTCCCCCAGCACCCAGCTGGGGATCCAGACCCAAGTTCGAGGGAAGGGAGCTCGGGGCGGGGCAGCTGGTGCAGCCACTGCCTCCAAAGAGCAATCTGAACACAACAGCAAGCAAACTCCTCCCCTGTTTTCACCCTCTTTCAATCCCTCTGCAAACCTGAAATCAGCCAGGAACTGCAGCAGGCCTATTGCGGTGAGCTGTTTCATTCTGGTGCAAGGAAAGCAGCCTTTCCAGCAGTGGCTGCCCTTCGGTGCATCAGCACTTGCTGCTCCCTGCTGCTGAGCTGTAATCATTTGCCTTGTGGCAGGAGGAGAAATGACTCTTGTCTCAGTGCTCACATAGCAGCCGCAGCACCGAGGCTACCAGGGTCTCCAAAAGCAGAGGTGAGGGTCCCATCCCCTGTGTCTCCTGCACCCCGCTGCTCCCCACGGCGAGCAGCAGCATGCCTCCTGGGGGTCCAGCTTTTTCATGCTGGCCAAGGGGGCAGCCAGCCAAGGAGACCCCACCCCACATTCACCAGGGGCTGGCATGGCTTGCACAGCCCAAAGCAGCATAGCCCTGAAGGGGAAAAAACACATCAGCACCCCAGGGAGCTTGTCCTCTGCACACAAACCAGGCTGTGTATCAAGTGCTTTTCCAGGCCAACAGTGCAAGTCTTTATGCCTGGGACCTGCCAGCCTTTGCTCCCTTAGCTGGCATGGCTGCCTGGTTGTGTGTTTGGCACAGCACATCACCAGCACATACAGTGCTTCCTTGCTCTGGAGTTTGTCTCCAAATACCTTCTGGTATTTGGAGACCTTAGAGCAGCCTTCCAGTACCTAAGGAAAACTTAGGTACTTTCCTTCCAGCCCAAAGGGAAACTGGAGAGGGACATTTTTATAAGGGCATATAGTGACAGGACAAGGGGGAATGGCTTCAAGCTAAAGAGAGTAGATTCAGATTAGATATAAGGAAGAAATTAATCGCTATGACGGCGCTGAGAAGCTGGCACAGGTTGCCCGGAGAAGCTGTGACTGGCCCATCCCTGACAGTGTTCAAGGCCAGGTTGGATGGGGCTTTGAGTAACCTGGTCTGGTGGAAGGTGCCCCTGCCCTTGGCAGGGGGGTTAGAACTGGATAAGCTTTAAGGTCTCTTCCAACCCAGACTTGTCTGTGATTCTATGATTTAGCTGACCATGCAGCTCAGTGCACCCCAGTAACACATCTGGCCATGTCATGAGCTGCTTTGCACAACAGCTCAGGAGCTCTGGGTCTGCACCCACCAAAGCACATGCAAAGGCTCCCATGGGGCCGCTGAATGCAGGTTCTCTACACTTGCCAGAAAATGTTAGGGCAAAAAGAACATCCCTTGGCATCAGATAGCTCTGTCAGGAGAGCTCATATCTTTTATTAGACTGTCAGACACAGGCAGGAGAAAAGAGCTGGCAAGTTTTGGGGCACACGGTGTCTGGTTTATTCTGAGTGTATCGTCTGGCCTAATAAGAGACATGGCCCCTCTCTGCAAATTTTGGAGGGGAAACACCACTGTGAGTCAAAAATGAGTAAAATCCCACTTGTCCGTGCCCTCCCCACAGCATCCTGGGGGGGAGGCAGCAGAGGAGAAGGGCACTGGCTGTGCTCCAAGCCTGCTTTTGTTCTGAGGGCTCCCAACAGCAACTGGGGTTTATTTTTGTCCATGATGATGACTTTGGTCCTGCTCTGAACTAAGCAGTGTTAAGCCTGAACAACTGGGATGTTCTCTCCCAAGACTGCAGCATTTTGTTCTCATTGAGTCATCACTGTCAAGCAGATATTGTTGTTTG
The DNA here is from genome assembly GCF_028554395.1 of Pezoporus wallicus. Lineage (NCBI taxonomy): Eukaryota > Metazoa > Chordata > Aves > Psittaciformes > Psittacidae > Pezoporus > Pezoporus wallicus. The sequence goes on from NW_026642361.1 coordinate 5,269,293, forward strand.
AAGACATGCAGGTAATATTTGCTGGCTACCATTAGGCAGTAAGATGTATTGCTAAGTTGGCAACTTCTATAAGCAGAGGTATTGGGCTGGGGGTGGGACACGCTGAAGGCTGTGGGGAGCGTTTTCACTTCACTTATTCCTTGCACACACAGACCACGGGCTGCAACCTGTTCCTTTGTGCCAGGCACACGTGGTCCTTTTGCTGCCGCAGAGACTGACGTGCACCACTTTCAGCTCTCCTTCCCTTCCATACCCACTGGAACTCTGCAGAGCCCATTCCTTTTCTCACACAGCTTTTCAGACTCTCTACCTGTGGTTGGGCAGCACTGGGTTTCCAACCCTAACTATTCTATGATTCTATGATATATGGTCAGTGGCTGATGGTTCACACAGGTAAAACAAACTTCTCCACAAGTTTTATGTATATGTATATGTATGTGTGTGTGAATATATGAAGGTACACATCAGCACATGCGCATCATTATACACACCACCCAAGCACCTGCTCTGACCTACAGCAAACAAAAAAACATGTAAAGAGCTCGTTAAAAGGGCCAATCCCTGTGTTTGACCCTGTGCTATAAGTGTTACTCTCAGAAATTTCCCCAAGCATGTTTTCCTCGTCGTTGCTACAGAAAACAGGATGAAAATGCTCAGATTTTAGCTTGTGAGAAGCCTCTGTATGGTGGTTTGGCTTTCAAAATGTCTAGGAAGGCCCCTGGGGCTGGACACATACCTTCATTACCCGGACTTTGCTGAGGAAATCAGTTTGGCTGATTATGATTTCAAGCTAGCTAAGCATTTGTCACAGTAGTTAGTACTTTACTCAAATGAACAGGCATTTCCTCCCTCCAGCAAAATAGCTTTGGATCAGGACCATATTTACTAGAGTCTAATCTCCCAGTACCCATTGCAGTGGAAGTGCAGTCAAATGTCGTCTTCTAAAAGAAACACATTTGTCACTTGAATGTATTTTCAATGCATGATGTTAATCTTTCTCATTGTTCACAGGAGAACTATTAGGTAAATGACTACTAATTAAAATAATTTCCTAGACAAATAAGTTTGTTACATTTCTCTTGCTCAGGTGAGGCTCAAGGATGATATAAAGTGGAACTTGAAGCACAGAAGGAGAGAGAACAGCCTGTTGGGAGAGGCAGCCCAGAGGCAGATGATGATGAGCAGAGACTAAAGCAGCAAACCCTCAAACTGAGGGAGGACACTACAAGGAGCTCCATAGTGTCCCTACACAGCTACAAGGGAAAATCTCACCTGCTTTTGTCTGAAATCTGTCTCCACATCACCGCAAACCCACACAGCTCATGGAGATGTCACACACAATGCCCTAGCCCCACTTCCCCTGAATTCATGGGTTTCCCGGGAGGAAGACTGGGGAAAGCATCCAGACCTTGCTCCTGCTTTTTGACCAGACACTAAAGGAGCTCCTGTGTTTTGGGGAAGATAGGAAAACATTTGGTGTCTTTTTTGCACCAGGGAATGGGTTCCCATTTGCTAGCTGGCCACAGCCCTTCTGGAGCTCACTAGTGCCTCTGGGCACACCTGGAACAGATTTCTGATGAGGACTTGTATGCAAATACTGAAATAAAGATAGAGGCTTTTGCTGCACTCCTGTATGTTTGCTGGGAAGCTCTCAGACAAAGCAGGTTATCACCGGAATTTTTCCAACAGCGCTTTCAGCGCTTTCATGACATGAAAGCAATGCGAAAGAAGGACACTTGAGCAAAGTGCATCAGTTTGTGCCATCTTTCCAGCTGAAATTCCCCAAACGGAATAATTTAAGACTTTTTTGCATAGCTTGATGGCTGCAGAAGTGGCTGCACATCAGCTTTCCAGAAGGTTGTGGATATTCTCACAAAACACATATATATACAATGGGGCGGACCATACTCAGGTCATGCTTACCTCTAGAAGAATAAATGCTTGTTTTGCAGGGTGCTTTGCCACAAAATAACGAACAAGCACTAAAGGAAAACGTAATACGAGGATCAGCAACCTGACAGGAAAAAGGAAAAGCAGGAAAGATCACTACTGTGACATCCAGAGAACATGTTCTGACTAAAGACTGCAGGACAGCTGCTGCAGCATCTGCATTTGCACACCACAGATTAAAATGAAAAACCCTGCACTATCATCTCCTCCCAGTTACTGGAGCATGGCCTTGCCCTTTCCTCTGTGCTTGGGTCAGGCTGCAGTGATTGCGTGACATGGCTTTTGACAGCAGGATGAAGGTTTAGCTGGTACAACCTACCCTGACCTCCTTGGCACCAGGCATTACCAATGAGGGGCTGATGGCTGATGGGCACAAGCTGCAAATTTCCCCCAGGTGATGGCTCTGAACAGCACTGGTGATGCACAAGGGCAGAAACATGAATCTAAGGAGGGGCAAATTCCCAACAGGATCTTTCTGTCTCCTCACAGTTCTCTAGGACCAGCATCAATCTGTTTTCTCTGCAGCTATGCAAAAGCACAGTTTTATTTAGTAATGCACTAGCTGGCTTATCTGTTCTGCTGTTACCTGCTTGCCTGTGATGCCTCATGGCAGGAGATGCCAGAAGGGCTGCTGCATCCTGAGCCCTGCAGAGGCTTTTAATGCAGCATCTCACTTTACTGAAGGCCAGAAGGAGCGAGCTATTTATTCACTGATTTGTCATATCAGTCATACGTGGAGAGCAAGATCTCAGCCAGGTTCAGGACTGGGTGTACAAACACCCTTTAAGCAGCAGCTCATGGTCCAAAGGTACTATTCTAAGCAGACCAGCCAGACAAACCATTAGAGACAGTGAAGTTCTGAGAGGGTTTGTCTCCAGTTTGCAGCTTAGAAGTTTATTTAGTTCCCTGCAGAGAACACAAGAAACATTTAACAAGACTGGGATTTGAATTTATGTTGCTTGACCCTTGCTCTAAGACCAGCATGAAGGCCACCTACAAATCGGAAGGGATAATGAGCACAGAATTAAAACCAGCCTGGTTTTGCCCAGTGCTGTTACACGCCACAGCACACCTCTGGGTGCCAGCATCGGGTGCTGAGTGGCACCGCGGCAGGAGAGTGATGGCAAAGCAATAAATCTCTTGAGACATAAATTACCATTCACAGTCATAAAATGACAAGAGTCAGCCATAAAATAAAGAGATCTTACTTATGATGGATGTGGCTCAAGCAGAGCTTTCTGCTGCCTGCAAATCAGAGCATATGGGTACTTTAAAAGAATCCTCCAGTTGTTTATGTAAAGATCCCATTGAGGGTAACTACAGGATTCTGTTTCTAAAGAAGAATTTGCTTAGGATGACATTTGGCCCCTGTTGCTCACCAAGCCTGGACAACAGCTACTTGTCACCTGCATTGGTGACATCACCCACTGCTGTGTCACAGTGGCATCTGCTGTGGACCATCTAGTCCAACCCCACCTATCAAGGCACGACTCCTTGCCAAGGCAGGGATGCTGCCTTGAGATGCTTGTTGAGGTATATTTGGCTGCAGTATCAACTACAGCCAGAGAGAGTGCCCAGAGCAGCTTTACTCACCTTGCTCCTATGTGCAGAGTAGCCCAGAGCCTCCATACATCAAAGTTTTATACTTCTCTTCCAGTGTTTCCAAGGTTGGCTGCACACAGGCCTCTGTTGCTCTTGCAGGACGAAGGCTCTCCGAGACGTGCTTGCAGTCACCAGGGGACTTTGCTTTGTTGGACTGAGGACTACAGCTTTGCCAATAGCCTTTCCTGCATGCCAAGCTGTAAAGAACTCTTTGTAGTAAGATAGGATTTTACTTCAGGCTGTTGCCAACTCATGGAATAAGCAAAACTATTGGAACATCTACGTTGAATGATTTTTCTACCCAAACTGAATAAGAATCTGCAGTTATGAGGCTTAAGCAACATCCTTCAATATGTGTCTTGAAAACAAATTACTTACACGGTTTTCACAGCAGCAGGTACTGAGTGTGTTGCTAGACCAGCCTCTAGCCAAGCAAAGTGTCTCTCTCACTGCAGTTTTGATTTGGCTTTTGAGGAGAAATGTTTTTTTGTGCTATATATTTCGAGCCTGGTGGGACTTGATGTGTAGTTTTTTCCTCTCTGTCATCTGGTCTGTCGGATGCTGGAACCCATGGAGGACTCCAGCCTGGGTTTTGCACAGTGCCAATTTCACCCCTGCGATTCTACCCTTTGTCTGTTTTCCTCCCTCTCACTGACAGAGGAGGCAAAGGTATTGTGTCTGTTCTTCCTCACTCCTGCAGCTCCTGCCCAACCAGGGGAGTTCAGCGATGACTTCAAGGAAAGGCCTTCGGCAGCTTTTCTTTGTTAGTTCTGGCTCCAACTGTGGTGAACCAGGCACAGAGCCCAGCTGCCATCTGCAGCTCCTGCTGCCGGGCCGGGAGCTGCCTTCCATCTGCAGGGCCCACGGGACTGGTGTTCACAGCCTCAGCAGCGAGGTGGGATGGAGCTGGACCAGAATTGCCTCTTTATTCATGTGACGGCATGTTTAGCCAAAACAAGGACGCAGAGGGTAGCTGCAGGGGGTGCCTGAAACCCCTCGTTTCTCCTTCCTTGCAGGGAGGACAAGGTCTGCCACGGCGTGGACTAAGGGCCAGGCTAAGCACAGCCGTGTGCTGCATGAGTGAAATGCACCAAGACAGATCACAAGTTCCCTCTTTGCAGGGTACCAGGGCTTTAAAAATTCATCCTGTTTCTCTCATTGCGTATTCAGTACCTCTGTACGCAATAGCTGCATTCAACACAGCCTAAAACATCTCTTTACAAGGTGTGGGAGCTGTCAGTTTAATCTAGTTAAAAATAAAAGGACTAAAAATGGCATTTTTGAAGCATCTGCAGCAGAATGTACAACACATCGTCAGCTTTGCATCAACACTGCCAGTGCTAGTACCACTCTTGCCTTGGTAGTGACTCCATGCAGTGAGCAGCATACCCACACTGACTGTTCAATAGCCCTCTAGTTCTCAGAGGCAATGGATCATCAGTGGCATCAGAGACTTCTAAAATTGGTTCAGACTATTAAAGGAAGGGCAGAGGCAGAGAGAGGAATGACAAAGTGACAAGCTGGTGACATGTTCATTCAGCTCCTCTTTCTCTACAAATGAGGAAGTGTGTAACTGAACTTAACAGGCACTGCAGAAAAAAAGGCATGTAGAGACCACTAATAATGAATCACCCAAGAAAGGAGTGTCCAGCAATGAACTTTCTGGAGAATGAGTATCTCCTATTGATACTGGGTTATCCCTTATGCAGACCATACAGGGGTTGTGTTCCAGTGATGACCCCTACACCAAAGATTTTGCAAACTCTTGCAAGGAAAATCAGATGGGGCTGGGGAGATGTGCACATTGCTTGCAGAAAGAGTGCTAGCACACCCACAGTGTCGGATTCCTGTTGACTTTGGCTCACTGTGTTCAGGGAATGGCTGCTCCTCAAGGGCTGGGCACTTGGGAGGAAGAGACATTTTATTCCTTCCCAGTGATTTACAAGCACTTGAGCTCTCTCTGGCCACAAATGGCACTGGTGCTGCAAACAGGCAAACCATGACAGGCAGCAGTTTGCAGAAATGGTAAGTTTCCCTGTTATATTAAACCCACTGCTGTCTCCTCACCTCTTGCTTGTCTCTGACGTGCAGCACATACCTCTTGGGCTGCTCCAGGTCTGGAGTTAGGGCTTCCTGCCACAAGCTCTGTCCACCCCTTCCTTCCCACCAGCCTCTTGCTCACCCTCCCCAAGCACTCCTGCCCACTGCCTCCTTCTCAGCAGTTACTTATCAAAGAGCAAGCTGAGTTGCCAAATGGGAGTGAATAGACGTTAACACTAGAATATTTTCTAGCCCTTAAGGCTCTGATCCTGTGGTTTGTACTTACATGAAGGCAGCAGGAGCAGTCATGTATTTGGGGACTGTGGGATGGGGCCCTGAGAGTGCCGTGCACCCCTTTCATTGCTGTGCAGAGGCACAAAGTCCCTTCCAACACAAACTATTCTATGATTCTATTATAAAAAGGCACTTAGCAATTGGCCAGCCATAGTGTGCCAAGACTCAGCCTTGCAAAGAAAGAGTGTAACTAAGTGATCTCAAACAGGGGTCAGGCTGCACAGTATATTTTGGTCAAGTACTAGGAAGATGGAAGTGATGATTGAGAGGCTTATAAAACTAGACTATAGGGTATATTAAAGTATAGGGTACATATTCATATGAGTGAAAAAACAAAGGGTAAAGGTGAGGAGGTGGCAGGGCAGAGCTCTGCCTGTGTGTGTGATAGGGTGCACCTGCATGCTCACTCTTGTTCCTTTTTTGTCTCATCATTTATTCATCACAAAGTGCTCTTCAGCATCTCTCTCTTCAGTTTGGGGGAATTATTTTACTGCATCTTCAAACCACTTAAGTAATGCTCATTTCCAGCTGAAAGGTGGCGAGGAACTAGAGGTGGGTGTAGCGCTGTGCACCAAGTGCACTGACCTACTGGGGGGACACTCTCGAGTAGGGAAAGTATCTTCTTCAGACTTTGCCCTTATGCCTCCCTGTGCTGATCCCTCAGAGCACCATCTCCACCTGTGGTGGATGTACCTCTATAGAAGTACATCCCCACTGACCCCTGCCTGCACCACTGTGCCTGCAAAATGCCCCTGTGGTTTTGGCTCTGCAGTAGGGCCATGCTCCAGCATTTGACACTTGGGTTTGCAGCCCCACATCAGTGCCCTAGGATGGGGACCCTGTGCAGAGGACATCCAACATAGCCGGCAGAGCCTTTATGGCGTCCTGTCATCCTGATCATTATTCCTCCCTTTGCACAAACTCACATGTATGGGAGCCTTGCAAGCAATGCATCCCCTTGCCTGGGGTCTGATTTATTAACTGGCAGTACCAGCAAGAAGGTATTCCTTTTCCCTTCTCTGTCTCGGTCCCCTCTGCCACAGGGTGCTGGTCTATGCAGTGCTGTGTGCCCTCTCCTTCTCCCTTTCTTCATGTGGCTCCAAGGAGACCACCCCAGGAAAACCCTGGTCTTACTGATGTAGAAGGGTGAACACCCCATATGTTTTCCTTCACTTTCCCTGTTTCTGAGGAGGCATCGTACTTCATCACCATCAGTGAAATCCTGCAGCAGTGCTGGCTTTCTATCTGCAGTGGCCTCGAGAAGCAGCCTGGTGGCACAAACAAACGCCTGCAAAAGTTTCCAGCATGTACTGTGTTTAGGTCTGGGGCTCCCAACACGGGAAGGATGTGGAGCTGTTGGAGCAAGTCCAGAGCAGGGTCATGAAGATGATCAGAGGCTGGAGCATCTCTCCTGTGAAGAGAGAGGCTGAGAGAGTTGGGGGTGTTCAGCCTGGAGAAGAGAAGGCTCAGGGGAGATCTTAGAGCAGTGCCTAAGGAGGCCTAACAATAAAGCTGGAGAGTTACTTCTCAGAAGGGCATGTAGGGATAGGACATATGGGAATGTCTTTAAACTGGAAGAGGACAGGTTTAGATTAGACATCAGTAAGAAGTTCTTCACTGTGAGGGTGCTGAGGCACTGGCACAGGTTGCCCAGAGAAGCTGTGGATGCCCCATCCCTAGCAGTGTTCAAGGCCAGGCTGTTGGATGGGGCTTAGATCAACCTGGTCTAGTGTGAGGTGTCCCTGCCCACAGCAGGAGGTTGAACTGGTGGAGCTTTAAGGTCCCTTCCAACCCCAAACTTTCTATGCTTCTATGCTATTAGCCTAATCCTCAGCAACATAGAACACATTTGAGAACAAGGTCATTGACCTGGAGGCCACGACAGAATAGTTTGGGTTGGAAGGAACCTTTTAAAGTCATCTAGTTAAACCCATCTGCAATGAGGATTCCCCCAGTCACATCAGATCCCCACTGCAACACCAGGATTTGACGATGGTCTTCAGCAGTGACCTATTTCTGAAGCCACAGAAGACAAAAAATAACCCAAACCATGGTGTAATGCACATGGATCATGGTATATTATCTATGGCTTCCTGATCACAGCCAGCAGTTACATTATGGACATAAAAACACATCAGGCTTCTATAATTATAAGACTATGAGGGAACTCAAGAAAATACAGAGGATACTTTACAGACTTAGAAAATACATTCCTTAGTTGAAATGCTCATTAATAAAACTAATGGACTGGCATTAATTACAGGAAATTGGCTAATCTCTGTGCAAGTTTTTATCCTATTTCTAAGCATTATATTTCAAAATCTAAGTTCTCCAGTGGCTTTTCTGCCCTCAATGGATCTGAAACACTGTCAACAGCAGGGAAGGAGAGCAAGAAGATGGAAGAGCATCTGTCATGGAGCATCTCCTGCTCCAAAATGATAAAAAGAGCACATAAAATGCACTGCAAAAAATCACAAAATAGCTTTCATGGAATGAGCTGGTCTCCACCAGAGAAGAGCTTCCACCTTAGTAAGGTTTCACAAGTTAATGAACCCAAAATGTGGTCAAAAGCCATCCAATTCAGTGAGATATTTCCCTCCTGGACTATAGAGAAAAGCTTTACATTCAGTCTCAAGTCCCATTATGAACTTGCACACAGGTCCTCCCAGCATGTGTGTTCAACCCTGAAATGTGAAATGGGTGGAGGTGACAGGAGCGGATGAATCTTTCTCCTGCTGCGTTCCCCGTGCTTTCCCTGAGGGGCTGGCTTTGGGACAAGAGTTCCCAGCATCTTTTGTGAGCCCATCTCACCACTTTATCATCTAGAGGCCAGCCACCAGCCATCAGCTAACCAGAGATGGCCCCTGCCTGAGATCACACCTGACAACTCTGTTCCCAGAGCCAGGAGATGAACAGAAAATGCAGCGGCAGCAAATAACTTCTACAACCTACAGAGCTGGCGAATGTGTCAAATGCATTTTGGTATGGAACCCTTGCTTGAAATTAGTGATCCAAATGGGATTCAACTTGTTCCTTATTAAGGGCTAAGGGCAAGCTTAACATTTTAGTATTCATTCACACATGAGCTGGATGGACTTAATGAGTAATTGCTGTATGCAGCACTTTCCCAAATCATGCATTATTAAAATCCCACAACTGGAGGAACAAAAATAGATGGAGCTTGCGCACCCATCCTGGTCCAGCTGCACAGCAGGAGGGGTGGCTTCTGCAGCTCCACACCTTTGCCCCACACTAAAGCTTCAGTCCTCTTTCCTGGCCTTTCCTGGGTGAAATCCCAGAGTTTACCCCCTTACCCTTTTGCACTTTATTGCTGCCTTGAAAGGAGAGAGGTGATCCTTGCCTTATCCCAGATTTCACTCTGGGAGTGGGGACTGAGGGAAGGCAAGGAGGAAGCCAGGAGCATCCAAGCCACAGGTGGTGTTTTTCCCACTGCCTGCTTTGAAGAAAGTCCTTCAGAACCAAAGATAACTGTGCAGACCTGCCTGCCAAATGGGGAGCTTGCCAGAAGGCATTTCTCTTTGTGGATGCTGCCCAGTCCTGGGGTGACCTGCAAAGCACGAGCCAAGCCCTGCCTGCAGGAGCAGCCCTGGCTCACACTTTTCCTGACACTTACTTAGTGTCGCTGTCCTGCAAAGAGGCAGTGCAGCATACAGCCGTCATCTACAGGTTTTGCCTGTGCAATCAGCAAGCTGCCAGGGCTAGAAAATCGGCCTCAGGAGCTGTGTATTTCATGTAATTGGGCTGCTACGTTATAGCACAGTAAAGCTATGTTGCTGTCCCTACCTGCTGGGTAAGTCGTTGGCAGGGAACCACACATGGTTGTGTCTTGGAAGTCCTTTAGAGAAGGCTGTGGCAGTGTCACTTCAGACCCCACATCAATATGAGAACTAGCTAAGGAAAAGCCTTGAGGTTTAAAAGCACCACACACACCAATCAGGGTATAAAACAAATGCAAGCCCAAGAAGAGTATCCCATTGGTCAAAATTCATGCTCCACATTAAACAGCGACTGCAACACTGCAGGAATAAGCCATGTTCCACTTCATTAAGCTATACAAGTCCTTTGTTCTTCTGTCACTAGGGGATACAGCTCTATGGAAAATCTGGTGTCATGCCAGCATGATTGCATGCTTCTTCCAGAGTAGAAGATTCTAGAGTGTGGGCCATGGCAGATGTGGCCACTAAAAGGTGCTGCCCATCACAGCCCCAGTCAAAACATCACAGGTTAAACAACCGTAAGGGAAACCGTGCAGCTGGTGAGCCCTTCACACAGCGTGTGTTTTCAAGGACATTTCAACTTGTGCTCCTGTATATTGACTTAGTGAGGTTGTTGTGCTTCTGAGGAACGAACAGGCAAGCAATCTCCTAAACCCGTTGCACAACCCCTCACAAGGCTGTGGATGGGCCATTTTGAGAGGCATCAGTGTAGTCCTCAGGGTAGTGGAGTGGGCAAGGATAGACAAGGGGACAAGGGAACACCAGGGAAACCTGTAGCCCCAAAGGTATCTCTCCTGCTTTTGTGCCTCAGCACCCAAGCCACTGCTGAGCCAGGCCTGCCGCCCCAGGTACCCTGTGTGCTTCTGAAATGACCCTCAAAAAGAATCAAAATGACTTCAAAACACCAAGGCCAAACAGCTGCTCTGAGGAGAGGTGAGAGCTCCTGCAGCAGGACACCGCCTCCTGCTCCCAAAGGAGGGCAGGCACTAAGCTTGCAGCTCTGGTGGTGCCCCCTGCACTTTCCATGGTGGATGACGGCCCTCCTGCCCTGTGCCTTCCCCTCAGAAGGGCAGACTGTGAGCACACAGGCACCCTGGATTTGTAGTTTACAATCTGTCCAGGGGAATGGGACTGGTGTCCATTTTGGAGTGTTCATTCATTTTCTTCTGTCCCTGTGCACCCACCATAGGGGTGGAAGCTGGTGCACCACAATTTGCTGGAAGCATTTCTGCCCTTCCAGGCAGTCTCTGCAGAGAGATGCAAGAGTCCATGTATTGCATCTTGTGCAGCAGGTCACCAGCTATTAGCTGTCACTTCATTGGAAAAAAAGAAGAAATAATATCTGGAAGAGCACTGGAGGCAGAAATTGCTTGTGCTGGCTAGAGGTGCTTATTTGTCATCAGCCAGGTTCTCCTGGGTTAAAGTAATGCAGAGCTAAAAATAAGCACATGGCCCATTAACCTTCAAGTGCCTCAAGCAATTGCCTGGGGAAAAAAGACAGGAGAAATGGGTAGAGCTTGAAAAAATAATTAACAGTGAATAGACACTGAAAGAAGGTGGGAATTACAGAAGAAGTCTTTTCCCAGGGGATCTCTGCTCTTCACACACAGAAGCTCACTCACACTTCCCTGGCAGGGGCTTGCAGCAGGACTTTGCAGCCAAAGGTTTTATGAAGAAAGAGCTCATAGCCCTTTGGATTTCAGAGTGGATACTTGCCTGCACTTTTGCTGCCAGCCCAGTATTTCATGCCCTTAGCCTGACTGCACACCTAGGACATACGGTAACTGGAGACTCGCAATGCATGGAGAAGGAGCGGTGGGAACGGGGGACCTGACTCACTCTCAAGGGCACAGAGGAAACCTGTTGGTGTCTGGGGCCCTAGACTACTAGTCTGTACTGAGCTCATTGACACAACCTGTGGAAGCTAAACATATTTTGAAAAACAGACCCTTTTTGCCTTATCAAACATGGGTGGAAACTTATTGGACTGTCTGTGAAGACAAGAAGGGCTGAGGATCATGCAGCTGTGATGATTCTCTGCATCCAGGCTTTGACTTAGATGCTGGACAGGTTTGGTCCCTGTCCCATCGTGGTCCCAGTAAGGTGCTGGGTGTCCCTCCATCTTCTCCCATGTACACACACACATGCCCATGGAGCTACTGCCCATTGCCAAGATGCTTGGCCAGAGGGAAGGGCACGTCTCTGCCCTCTCTCCGTTTGGAAGGAGCATGGCCCAGGCTGGAGAAGTCTGGGACAACAGCTGCAGCCAATGGGCTGGGCAGATACACAGAGATGTACTGGTTGGGCTCTGCATCACCCCAGTGCACAATGCAGAAGAGGTGCAAGATGCAGTCCTTAATCCCTTAGTCTCTCTGTGCTACCTAGAAGCTAACAAGCGTTAATAACACATAATGATCTCACCTCCAGATACTGAGTCATGCAAAGAGCTCAGGAGTGCCTGCCTGGAAGATCCCACAAAGGCATGCTGTTCTCTCCTGTATCCAGTGCCCATACAGCCCTGAAACAGTGTGGGGACGGATGCAGTATTCGAGTCTATAATACTTTATTCAACACAGACAGTCTTAAATGTGCTAAGCAGAAAGTGGCTTCTCGAATTAAAAACTAGCTCTTTGTAAAAGAATAATGATTAACTATTCTCTTGGCTGAAAATTAAGTTGTAATTACATCTGTATAACTTAAGGCAATTCTCAAGTAACCGGGGAGTTTTTGTTCACCATTTTTACCTAGTAAAAATGTTCAGGTTTCGGCATCTTGCTCTTTTAAATATATCTGGCTTCCAGCAAATATAATTAATGGCTACAACCACTTGAATAAATGGTGCTATGGAGGACTTACCTGCAGCTATGTCTGACAGAGGTGCTTCATAAGACCAAGTTTCCTACAAATCCTACAGTGATTGCCATTCTTCTAACAACCAAAGTGCCTGCAACACAATAAAGCAAACAGAAAAGCCTGCTCTTGTTGCAATTAGAATTTAAAAGTGTAGCTAATTTTTCTACTTGGCTTCTCTCTTCAGAGAACAGAAAGAAAAGTAACACCAGGACCCCTGCAGCGGTCCCAGAATTACATGAGCTTTGCATTTGCACCATAGCATATGGGGGATAGCATCTAAGTCAAAGCCTGGATGCAGAGAATCATCCCAGCTGCATGATCCTCAGCCCTTCTTGTCTTCACAGCATAGCATATGGGGGATAGCACCATGCATACATCTGGGGGACATTTTTAAGCCGCATCAAAAAGATAGTGCCCTTTTCTTACTTGCAGCTTGATGGGTATTTCCAGAAAAATAAAGTCAGCTTAATCTCTTGGCATTTCTTCTGCTATACACCCAGGTTACTCAAAGGCCATATCTACGTGGCACAGAGAGAGGGAAGAAAATGAAATCATCTTCCCAGGGTTCCACGGCTTTGTATTAACCCAGCTTGGATGATGATGGCCTCTCTCCTGCACTCTGCAACACATAACAGCTCTTTCTCTCTTTGGTCTCTGAAATTAAACTATTGAAGATTTTTGGTTTTGTTTTGGCCTAATTTTGGTTGCTTTTCATTGCCTTTATTTCACTATGGGTCTATATTTTCGAAGACTTAAAACTGGAAGAACATCAAACCATATGCCCAGACTGGAATGCAGGAATCCTCGCATCTGTTTAAGAAAAGCTTTCTATTTCTGTTCCTGTTGGTGGAAGTGATTATTTGCTAAGGATTAAAAACCATGAGGTTTGAGATGAGTACAAACACTGATTTCTCAGGGCATAACACCCCCTTCATTTAATATGGGTACAAAAGACATTTTAGTCGGAGGAAACTACCCAGCAATAGCAGCATCCAGGTTTCTTCTTTCTTGGAAGTGGTATAGGCTGATTTTTAAGCACAGGATATTGCTTTTGAGGTAATGCCAGTCCCAACCAGTCTTCTGTTCCTTGCGAATATCTGGTAGTCTGCCTTCTGTATTTTAACATTTCATTTCAAAGCAGGTGTATGTAGGTAGATGTCCCATCCCAACAGAACTTCCACTCTTTTCCATCCGTCCTTCACCCAAAATCCCAACCCATCAAATAGGTTCATTTAGCAACGTTTTCTCTGTGCCACAGCAAGCAACAACAGGCTGGAAATAATACCAAGGCAGATGCCAGTGGAACACAGCCTGAATCTGGATCTCCTAAACACACACGGCTGGGCTGTCAGGACAGGGAGGAAGCAGATGTACTGGAAACGGGGCTGCAGGTGAGCTCATGAGCCTGAGCTTGGCACTGAAAACACTGCCACCACCGCACTGTAAGAATAAATTCCCTTCCAGCGCTGGGTGCAGCTGCATCAGAGCTGTACCATCAGCAGTACCCTCAGTCAGACAGGCAGCATGGCAAACTGCATGAGGGCTCTGTTGTTTTCCACATGAATTATTAACATTTTTCTGGGGTTTCTGCAGGTGATCTTAAAAATATTTCTGCAGTGAATATTTGTTAAATTATGCATGGTGTTTGTTTTTATTCTGCAGTTCTGCCACCTTTCATGAACATAAAAAGCAGAAATCTAGAGAGCTGGCTTTCTTCTGATGGCAGAAATTTCCAGAGTGATCCATCTGGTTGTACAGATCTGTATTTGTGCTGCTGCTGCCATTTACTTCAGCAGGACTTCAGTGAGTGAGGAGTGCCTGGATGAACATGGGACTGAAGCATTCCCTCCTTACGAGGAAGAACAGAAGGGCAGGTCTGCACTGCCTGGAGACTGCTGTGTACACCTGAACTGCCTTGAAACACCTCAAGCAACATGATGGAGTCCAACAAAATTAATGTTGAAACCTCAAAATAACTGCAAGATTCAGATGTAATAAATAATGTCTGTCTGCTTGAGACAGAGCTGGTGTTTCAGTGATGGTGAAGGAAGGGCCACGATCACAGTCAGAAGTAAGAAACCTGTCACATGCACTCTTTTCTTCTGGTTTCCAAGAAAAACTGCCTGTGGCTTTCTCTTGGAAGCACTGGTACATCTTCAGGCTCTGGTCCTCAATATACATGCTCCATGTTCCCAAATGTGCTTGTTCTGGGGAATTTGGGAACATGAATTCCAAAGCACAAACAGGTAACATCACCCGAGGAACATACAAAGGCATTACCTACTTCGCAAATTGGGTCTTTAATTGCTTATGAGACATGACTGAAGCAGCAACTGAATTTGCTGTAACTGGTGTAAGACTAAGACAACTGATGTAAAATTCTTGCTTGTTTTCAGATGTTGCCACACTGAAATGAAGAACGTGTCAGTCAGAATGAGAGCCAAAATTTGCAACTGGGATTCTCACAACCATTCACAGCCAGCTTATTTATTTTGGACCAGGACTAGAAATCCCTTCATCATTGTATTTCTTCTGAAAACTCCCAGTTCTCTAAGAACAAGAGTTCAAACAACTTCCACAATAACTAAAAACTGTGTTATTTTTTAAAAGGAACTCAGGTCCCCAACAGCTTCCGGCAAGAATACTTACTTTTAAACAATGAAGATTTCAACTGATACTTGCCATTCAAAAGTCCAAACATAAATTTGCCTCTCAAACCTACAAGGGATTCTGAATGAAAATATAACTAAA
Source organism: Pezoporus wallicus (assembly GCF_028554395.1). NCBI lineage: Eukaryota > Metazoa > Chordata > Aves > Psittaciformes > Psittacidae > Pezoporus > Pezoporus wallicus. Next base: position 5,284,520 of record NW_026642361.1, read on the forward strand.
TAAATAGTACCTCCCCCAAAAAGTAAATGAAATTTTTAAAATACTTGTGTCTATTGAATGTCAGTAGTAATAGATGGGGAGGAATGTGTCTAGCAGAACTTCCCCTTAGTCAGCTTGGCTGCATTTACTCAGCTGAGCCTGCTGGCTGCAGGCAGGGTGGGAATCTTCGGAGCAGATGTAAACGTCTAGCAATGGAGTGAAATAGGCACTTCCAGGACATGATGCATCTTATCCCAGAGAAGCTGTCTAAAATAGATCAGACATATTGCAGCTCCTAAAACACTCACTCCTTTCAGCTCTAGGGCAAGCCTAGATGGTGGGCTCTGATGGAGAGGTCTGGGTGATGTACATGTTGCCCTTAAAGGCAGGTAGGGCAGATCCCAGCCTGGATTAAGCTGTTTTTTCAGATCTAATCCATTGCAGTAGCAGGTAGCTGTGCCAGAAATGGGCCACATTCCACTCCAAAGGTAGATGGAAGGTTTGCTTCACTACTCCATTTTATGTTCACTCTCAATGTATTAATAATCTGTAATATTTGTTATATTAGTAATTTATAGTATCAAACTATTGTGGTACCTTACAATAGCCACTGTCCCATATTCCCCTGCCCCTGGCATGATTTGGAGGCATCACAGTGCCAGCACATAGTGACCCTGAGTTTGACTGCTGCACCCAGGCGTTCCTCCTCCTCTGCAGTTCAAGGCTGATGAGCTCTGAGGTTTACCCTCTTATGAGTCCCCTGGTACTTAGTCCTCCACATTGAGCTGCTGGTTGCAATTTGATTCCAGCTACTTCAGTCTCCAGGTCATCTGATTACCACCTCCCCATCTCCCCAGGCACAACAAAACCTCACAAGCTTGTGTCAACACCACGTTTAATTGGTGCCCTCACATACTGAGGTCATTACTGAAAGGCTGAGCTCAGAACAAATGCTTTCTTTAAATCTGACATAATAAAAAGGATACCCAAGTTGTTGGATTCTTTTTACCAAACTGTAGGTCACAAGCATTCAAGTCCTTAAATAGTCACTGGCAAACTATGCTTTGTCACACTAACAGTATAATTTAATGAATTGTCCTTTTGGAAAACTAAGTCCATATAAAGGAACTCAGGATTATGTAGAAGGATGATACTGGTAAAATCCTGGATTTTGTTATGCATATCAATGCATCAAACAGGTATATTCCTAAAGAAATCTTCTGGTATTGCAATATGACAGAAAGGTACTGTAGCCCAGACTACTAATACCTTGTCAACCATCTCAGTGTATTGAGATCATCATTATTTACCACTCAGACTCCACAGCAATACTGAATGTAATTATATTTACCAATATTCTTATAAATGGAGATTACAGCTTTGCACATTCCAGCTGTGAACATGCTGGGAAAAGAGACAAGCTCCATCTGCTATTGTGTTTGCTCAGGTGGCTGAAAAAAATAAACACCAATTTAAAGGAATATTTCATTAAAGAAAAGGGACTTTATGCTTTGAAAAACATCCAAGTTATCAGTCAGCTTCCTGTAGTCTTCTAGTCCATTTGGAGCGGCTGCTGGGCAGGATAACAACATCGATCTCTCTGGTTTTGCTGCAATTGCTTCTTTGTCCAAGTGTATTAATTGCCAGTATCAGTTCCGTATTGTCAGGTTGCTGCCCGGGACGTCCCCTGCAATGCCACACCTACCCTGCGGTGCCGGGCACTGTCAGCCGTTGCTGTCACAGCAAAGGCAGCCCTGCAGGAATGCTGAATCAGCACAGCAGGTGGGACATGCTGAGACCGCTAGGAGCAAATACACATCCATCATCCTATAGGTCCAGCAAGGAGAGATGGGCTCCTGGTTTTCTAGTTTATGTATTCTGCCCGTGGTGTTTAACTAACAGCAGCATCACATTAGAACTTCCCAGCCCCCCAGCATTATGTGAGGTCAGGTTCCTCAGGGGAGCTGATGCGAGTCTGTACTTTTAATGAGTTTCGCCACGACCTCTGTCAGGAGCCAGTAGTTTCTTGCACAAGGGAAACATTAGAGGAGTACAGAAGAGAAATTAGCTGCTAGCAGGAAAAAATTGGCATAAGAAAATGAGACTCGGCAAGGAAAGAGAACAAACGTATGATACTGAGGTCCGTTTTTCTTCTCCTTCCCAACAGCTCTGTGCCATGTTAACCCTTGCAGTCTCAGGTAAGTCACTCCTGAAGAAGGGTACAAAGGAGCTCGTTTCTGTCTCTTCCAGTCGGAGTGTTTGCATTACAAAGCGAACACTGGGTTCTGCAATTTGAGCTGTACCTGTGTACTTCCTAAAAGCAATTTAAGAACCAACTTTAAGAACCACTAAACAAGCTTTGCCAATCCCCAGGAGGCGATGATATTTAAGCATGTAAAGGCAAGATTGTTGCTTCCTCATCAAATTGCAGGGACAGAGTTAAAAGTTCCGGGTATTTGTCTTGACTAACAAAATCATGAATTCAGCTGGGAAAACCGATTTGTCTTGCAGGCACTAGAAACGTAAGGAAGACATTCTCTTGTCTCATTCTCTCCTGTAAATATATGAGTCCGATTAGGAGGAATTAAAATTGTTGCTCACAGATTTGCCCTGGTCTTTGGAAAGCTGCACCCAGCTTCTCCCTGCTTCCATGCCCCCCCCCCCCCCCCCAAGCTCTGTTAGCAGTGGTGTGTGTGATTCAGAAGCTGCAAGTAAGGAACAATCTGCAGCTGATGTATTTATACTGCTGCAAAGAAGGCACCTGGAAAGACTGACACAAATTCAGATATCAATGGCTCCCATAATCCTTTTTTGGCAGGAGGGATGGACAGGTGACCCAGTAGGTTTTTTCATCTGGAATATCTCTGAACCTGAAAATGGTGCTGAGTTGATTTCCCAAAATAGCACTTTGAGCATTACTGGGCACATCCACTGAGAGCAGGGGAGCAAGATGCAGATGTGGGGGGCTAGTGCCAGGGCACCACATGCAGTCTCAGCTTCCGGAGAGGTGACTGTGCCAGCAAGTTGCCTGCAGCCTGCTCAGCATCCTGCCGTGCATGGCTGAGATGTTCCCAGTTCTGGAGCAGGGTCAGTGAGAGCTCAGCACTTTCTGGGCCACACTCTGCTTCATGCGGGGGGCATGACTCTTGTCTTGCCCTGCTCCACTGGCAACACAATGATTCTGACCTCCTAGAGATGCTACCTTGATAGGTCTTTGTGAGAACAAGGTATTACAGCAGTGGGAGCTTGGAATAAAAAGCAAGACAGGATAATTTCCAGACCTTGTTATGAGAAGGAAAAAGCCAGCAGGCAAAGGGTCAGAAACATACTGCTGCTGGGAGTGATAGAACAGCATGACAACAGGACCTTTTCAGCACAGCACCTTTCCAAAAACAGGACTAAGGCTGGAGTCGGGAAGACCAAGCTGTCCAGTCCTGGATAGTCATAATTGTGTCTTGACTCACAGCCCTGTGCAAGCCTAAGTACATGGTGTCCTCTGGTTCCGTGTCCCAACCCACAGCCTCACTTGCCAGATCCAGCTGCCTGTGGGATCCATGATTGGCTGCAGATAGCTGTGTTCCATGCTCAAAGCAGCTCAGCAAGAAGGCTCCTTCTTTGTGCAGTGGCCTCTCTCATAAACTTAATGTGTTACACACTAGGTTTGATGTGTCGAAATGGGCCCATTGAGTTCATGGTGGTGTCTCCCCAAGGGGAAAAGAGACACTGACATGCCAGGGAACCAGGAGATCAGGCTGGAGAATCGGCTAAGCAGTAAGCACAGCTGGGGTGACCACAGAAAGAGAAGCAGAGCAGCCGTATCACCAGAATGAGGTTTGGACCATTTTACTTGCTTAAGCACTTTTCAGCATTTATGAGGAAACCACATACAGTTTATCTATGGAGAAAAGGCATTTTATCAAACTATGTTTTTATGTAAACTAATTAATATATGGTGTTTGAATGATTATGTTTCTAAATGCCTAAACTGATAGTACCCCTGCAGCCTGATGTTAGCGGAGCCATTTAAGTGATTTGTACTCAGCCTAGAACCCATCTCTCACCCTGTCTGTGATTTAGGCTTGCTTGGAAGATAACCCATCTTTTGAAAATTCATCATGCTTAGTCAAATGGAAATAGCTACATTTCTGTTCAGACTCTTTTAACATTTTTCTTTTGCTTCCCCTCCCCCCCCCCCCCCCCCTTCCCCCATCCTAACTGCGTAATAACCACTGGGAAAACCTATTTCAACAAGCATCTCTTGATTCTCCAGTGCTTGGTTAGGACACACCTGTGCTTTTCCCTTCATACTCTTATGACCAGATGAGGAATATGATTTTACTATGTTTTTTTTAAAAATGTAGGTTTTCACTTCAGTACTTCCAGCCTTACCTTGTAGACATTTACATGGGAATGATTTGTACCAAACAGTTCTCTGTAACTGAGGAGAAAAAAAACCACTCTGCTTATTCGGGAAGAAAAATGCAGTGGAGTGTGGGATCCTTCCTTTGATCTTTGGAATGTTGCAAAGTAATAATAGGATAATCCTATCTCTGTGCCCACATATTTGTTACCAGCCTGGGTGGGGCTCTGCATATGCATCAGGGACTTGCAACTAGAAGTGGGCACTGATTTTGCTGGGTTGGGGGGAGAAAAATATGCCTCCCCTCCTCCCACCTATCTGTCTTTACCTCCCATTTTCTAGCTAAGCTCTGCAACCAGTCCTGTGCTTGGTTCTCTTTCCCCGCAAGCCCTCTCTCCACCATCCATCACCTGGTCTCACACTAATGCTATGCTTCTGTCTCCCTCCTTAAGCAGCTGCCTCCTGCAAGCTCCATCTCTGCATTTCTTTATCTGTCTCAATGCCAAGTTTTTGTCAAGGTTGTCCAACCAGTCTGGAGTACAACAGGACACAGAACTGTATTCCGCTGTCCTCAAGGTCTGCTTGTATTGACTTTGCTCACTGTTTGGTTAGAGTGTTCAAAACCAAAATGTTAGCTCCACCTCAGCTTTGCTATTACAGAAAACAAATGGAAATCTGCTGATCAGAATTCCCATGTACTTCAACTGGGCTAGGATTTCAGCTGGCTGTCTCTTTGAAATGTATCTTTCAGTACTGGATCCTTGACTCACACACTGCCAGGAAGGTCAGTCCTTGGCTAAGGTCACTGGCAGCTTCCAGCCCACTTATTTTAATGTTTCTTGTGTTTCTGAAATCATATTCTGACAATGTATCGGAGTATGAAGATGATCTTTGGTCTTCAACCAGTATCCTGCAGTGAAGCCTTGACCCAGAGTGTATCACTGTTTTTTAGCGAGGACACTCTACACAGCGCAATCCCACATCAAAGTAATGTAAAAATGCAAGCTTAAATATTAAAGATTGCAGCAGTTTTTGAAGATGTCATTCACAGTCTGCCACTAAACATACAGGAACACACTGCCGGCAGTGGAACAAGACAGGTGCCCACCCATGCGGGCCAGTACTTCAGTAGACTCCACACGGCACACAGCCACCTCCATTACCTCTGAGCCCTCACCTCAGCCCTTGTGACAGGGCAATATGGCAGGAATTTGCTACATTCCATTTAGCTCTGTAGCTGAGATGGTTTGGAAAGATCTGGGTCGGGCTCAAAGGAAAAGCACTTCAGCAGGCAAAGCACTTGTTTTTTTTCAGAATGTACTTGTAAAAATGAAGCACAGTACGTAGCCAGGAGAAGCTCTCACCCTGTCCTCAGCAGAGCACACTGGCTCTGCAAGGGGCACCACTCTTCTTGTTCTGCACCACACAGACCCCGCAAAGGCCAAAGCTCCTTTTGTCCTGCATTCTGTCCTGCTAGGACACAAGGGCTCTGACCCCCAGAGTGCTACAACAGAACTGAAGAGAGCCACAGAAGGAGATACAGGGACCAAGCGCTTTCTCCAGCATGACTTATACCTTACTGGGTAGCCCCGGGCTTGTTGCTACACCTTTCTGAGTTTTTTCCTGTTGGTAAAAATGAGGCTGGTGTTACAAACTTTCCACCTGGGTACTCTGACTGGTCAGTCATGCATCTGCATCAGCTGAGTATTGTTATCTTGACTGTTGTGTTTGCATTCCTGGCTCCTATAGCTCCTCTTCCGATCTGTCCTCCTTGGTCCTATTTCTTTTGTATTTGGGATAATCACAGGCATCTGCTACCCAGACTCAGCAGCTTTTTCAGATTATGCAGCTTCTGAGAGATTGTTGGCCTATTTTATTTTGTCAATATGAAGACAGGGACTGTATTTACCACCCACGCTGATGCAGTGCCCTCTGAGACATTCGTAGGAAGACCTGGGTATCTCATGTTTTTGTACTCTGCCAGGCACAGAGATAAATAGCGAAGAGCACATTCTGAGAAGAAGGGGCACAACATGAACCAAAACTTAGTTTGCTAGCTACAGAAGATCATTTTAACTTTGTAATGTCACAACAAAATAAATGAACTTGGTGTGCTTTGTATGCTGAAGCTGCGCTAGAACTGTGCATTTCAAAGTAATGCAGACAAAAAGGGGCCAAGGCAGTGCTGCTACATGAGGCTGGTGGTTTAAGGGGGTAATGAACAAGTGAGGATATGTCAATCAGGATCCTGATTTTGCAGGTCAGGGCCAGCTCTTATTTTGCAGGTAAAGTCCACAGCCCTTGGAGAGGAAGACCTGTGACACCCGGCTGACTTACCTATGCATGGAATGACTCAAAGATAAATCATCTATTTATCCAGAAGGACGAATTACCTTCTTTTTTTCACGGGGGTTAAACCAGGGTAATTCTGTGGTAACAGGAGAATTATCTGCAGATTCACTGGTCTGAATGGGCTCAGCAGCTTCTCCTGTTTAAGGCTGAGGGCTGCAGCACTGAACAGTCAGCAGTGGGAGAAAGGGAAGAGTTTGCCTGCCAAATGATAATAATAACAGGGAGAAGGAGATTTACACAATTCAGGTCCATGGGTAATTGGTTCCACATACAAATATTTTCATGAAAAGGCTTTTAATTCCTAAGTTGGACTCATTTCTGAGCAGCCCAGATTATCACACTTTGCCTTTTATATTTGCTTGCTTGCCAGGTTATATTAGTTGTTAAAAAGATCTTGCCTCTAAGGCTTCCTGTGCCCACTATGCTGCTGCCCAAAATGGCAAGACTCATGCCTGTTCCTGAAGTGTCAAAGTGGATTTTTCTCCTATGAGATAGAAGTGATTTCTCAAAAAACAGACATTGAAATACTCAGCTAAAATGAGCATTTTCATCTTACTGACCAAACCAGACTGCAGTCTTCATTTTGGCATATTGTATTTTTGTACATAGCATCAATAGGCACTACCCCAAAACATCAAAACGAGATAGTAATAGTTAAAGACAGCACTGTGACCACACTGTGACCATTACGTGTTCCTAATGGGAGTTTACATTTAATTTTCATGGAAATTCATTAGTAGTAGGGGAATCTTTTAGCCAGTCTTCTGAAGGACTGTTCCTAACAATTTATGTTCCAGAGTTGTGACCAGCCAACCTTATAAACAGTTAGGGAAGACAAACGTAAAGGTGATTCACATCACCTCGTTTTAGCTGTTTGAAAAGCCCTCCCACGAAGACACACTCCCCAAACCCTTCAGTGAAAACAGTTTGGGAGGTTGGACAAAATTTCTCAAAAAAAAACCCCAAAACCTTCACAGAATATCAGAAAGTAATTTGACGAACTGCTGAACCATGGTGTTTATCATCTTGTCTGTCTTGAATTTGTTTGCGCTCACTGTTGTAGATTTATATCAGAAATCTGCCATTGGAACAAGCGTATAAGACACACAACAACCAGGTGTTGTCACTGGGTTTCACATCATAAACTTTAGATGTGTAAGAAAGAGCAAGGTGCTTTTTTAATGCAGCAAGCATTACAGTAAACTGCAACACAGATTACATATACAGTATATATTATGTTAAAAAGAAACAGTAAGATGAAAGATTAAGAAAACAATAGAAAGAAATATTAATTTCTAAAATCTGAGCTGGTTCTTTCTTTGCAGAAATGTTGAAGCAGCATCAAATATTCCAGCTACATATCTGCAGGCACCTGTGCACCTCAATGTGTTCCTCTGCAAGTGGTAGATGGAGCATTTAATTTTTTTCGTTCTCACCTACAGATGCCTGACTCAGTTCTTGTGCCTGTGCAGAATAAGGAACAACAGCATTAGTTCTGATGCTTTTGTACTTCTGAAAACCAAACTGCTGGGGAGAAAACAAAATTCCATCATTTTCATAGCTGCTTTGTAATGACATCAGGTGTCAGCCCCACAGGCTCTGGCGCAGAGCAGAGGGGTTCAGTGAACCTCTGCTGACCAAGCACACAGGAAGCAATCTAGCTACTGCTACATGGAATTTGGCACAGATTAATTTGTCCTGCTGAGAAGCATACATTATATATAATGCCAAGACATGGCAAAAAATGAATGGCTCTAAATACATTCTCGCTTTGCAAGCTATTGTCACATCTTACAGTCTCAGGGCAGAGCTTCAGGATGGATTATTACTTTCTTGCCCTCCTGCCCAGTATGCCTCTTTGGGACTGCTGTTCAAAGATTTTGGAAGAGGAAGTTTAATTTGAGATGCATCACAGAAATGCGAGATTACACAGCAACTCCTCTGCTGCAAGATACTCTTCTTTCCCGCTGCCTGTGGGAAGTTTCAAGCCCAGTAACTTGCTGTTGGCAGTGTTGATAGACCAGGAAAATAATGTTTGAAAGCATGAGGTACCCTCTACCCTGTGAACTTTCCTATCAAGTTGACATACAATAGTGGTGCAAAATGCAGTCTGCAGATAAATGGAGACTCTGAGTTTCCAGTGCTATCAGTCTAGCACTTTTTCTGAATTCGAAATTCTCTTGAAGATGTAAATGGGGGTGGTGAGGAGGAGAGCTAAATGCAATACTGGTATCTTTGCTTCCCATCAAAATGCTAATATTAAATCCTTTTCAGTAAGAATTTCCATTCAAGAGTAGTGACAACTATGAGAGAGAAATACATTGTTACTAACATAATAATTTATCCTTTTTTTTTTTTTTTAAATCAGGAGACAAAAAAAACCTGGTAAAGAACATCCAGGATAATATAAATCCATTTAATTAAAATATTGCATTCCACATACATTTGTTGTTTTGGGGTTTTTCATTTGGTTGGTTGGGTTTTTTTTTCTTGTGCTTGGGATGCTTCCAGCCAAAGGTCAAGCAAGTTATAAATAAATAGATCAAGGTGCTGCAAACATTTTTTCCTCTTCAAAAGCGGAAACAAAAAAACAATCATCTAAAAGGGAACAGGGTCAGAATGATCTTTACAGTTGCTGCAAGGACTGCCTGCTCGAAGTTGGAATTACGGTATTTTTATGCATCATCTGACCTGGGTTATTGAATGAGTGAAATGAAGCAAAAAGGCAAGATACAGTTTTCTTACTTAAAATAATTTAATAATTTATACCAACAGTACTCAGTGTGTGATAGTAAACTAGCACAAGAAGGGGCCTATGATGACACGTGCACATGGTGAAAGGAGATGGGCTCTTACCTAGTTGCCCTCATTCTGTTGGTGCTTCTACTGAGTCTGAGACTTGTCTAGATAAGGACTACAGAACCAGGCTTACATCTGCTTTGGAGTCCTTGGCTGAGATGAAGCAATTCACCTTCTTGCTTCTCTCTGCCAGACAGGATTTTTCCTAATGCTCACACAGGATTAGATCTCTGCTGGGCTTATTGAGAACCCTCAGCCATAACAATCTACATGAAGAAAAGGTGGAAGAAAGGAAACGTCATTATTCCCTTTATAAAGAAAAGGAACGAAAGCCCAGAAGGTGCAGAGCATGCAGAATTAAATCTCAACCTGTTGAGTCCTGGCCCATTGCTGAAATATCTGCCCAGTCTTATTCTCTGCAAAAGCTGAGGCTGTTACACTCAACTTTAGGACCCCTTGACTAAACTGCCAAAACCTTTGTGGAATTTCTGTGTGTGTGAATATGTGTCTGCTGTTCAGCAGAGAGAAGAGGAAGGGAGAAAAAGAAAAAAAAAATGAGACAGAGCAGGAATTCAGAATAAAATACTGATACCTGTCACTGTCATCAATAGTATAGAGTTACTGTATCACACCATGCTGATCAGCACTTTTTTCTTGTGATAAGGCAACTGAAGGTCACCAAAACAAGTGCTGTTGAGCACTGTGCTCAAGGACATTGATTTCTTGTAGACTCATTGTAACCAGGAGTGCTCACTGAAGGCTATCTCAAACTGGGCCATTGATAAGCTCTATCTGTCTTTGTTATGGTTTAAACGAAGTCAGCCATAAATCATGCAGTTGCTCTCTCACTCCTCCCCTTTTTGCCCTCCCCCTGCTCCCAGAGAGATGGGAAGGGAATCAAAAGAATGCAACTCCCACGGGTTGAGATAAGAGCAGTTTAGTAACTAAGGTATAACACAAATCACTACTGCTACCACCAATAATAATAACGGTAAAGGAAATAACAAGGGAAGAGAATACAACTTCTCACCACCTGCCGACCGATAACTCGCTCCCTCAGCCTGACCAAGGACCGACCGATACCTCATCCAACCCTGCCGTCAACTAGCCTTTCCGGGTAACTCCCAGTTACATCCTGGGCATGACGTGCTGTGGTATGGAATACCTCTTTGGTCAGTTTGGGTCAGGTGTCCTGTCTCTGCTTCCTCCCAGCTTCCCCTCCTCCCTGGCAGAGCATGAGGCTCACAAAGTCCTTGGCCAGACCAAACATTTGAGCAGTAACTAAAAACATCAGTGCTATCAGCATCGTTCCCAGGCTGAAAGTCAAAAACACAGCACTGCACCAGCTACCAAGAAGGAGAAAACTTGCTGAACCCAGGACAGTCTTCTACATGGAGTGTTTCGTTACAAGGTAAAAGAGAGGTGGTTCTTTCTGTGGTCTTGCTTATGTCCCCATGTGTTTGGTTTACAGAGCTGGCAGGAAATGTGTTACTCCTCTGTTCTCCACTTCTCTTTCAACTTAGCTAAAATCCACCAGTAGTTTACAATGTGGAGTGGGAGGAATGACACAGGCAAGAGGCAGACTGGTAGGCAGGCTGACAAAAGGCGTGAGTTCATAATTACGATTTCCTTCAGAGAAGAAACTGAGATTGTCTGGATTTTTCCCCTAACACTTGAGATCCTGCGAATGAAGATTTAAAATAATTCACATGAATATTACATCTAAGGAAAGGCATAGCATATTTTCACATAGCCCATTTCTTCTCTCCTTAGCATCTCTTACCTGAAAATAATGGTACTAAATGGCACTAAAGGAGGAAAAATCATATCAAGACAAGTTGCTTGAGTACTAAAAATCCATTCTACCTCCATACCATGTCTGTGAAAAGTTCAACATGACCTGAAACTCACTTCAATGAAGGAAAAACACACTTTCTCTCCCTCCCTCCTTCCTTCTCTCACTTCCTTCCATGTTACTTATTGAAGTAACACGAGTGAATAGCAAAAGCAGTGTTCTGGGAGAGATAACCCACTCGGTGTGATGATACTCTGACTTTAAGGACTAAGCATCAATTTTATTTCAGCTGCTCCAGGTGTTTTATTAAATAGTTCTGTTGAAAATCCTTATTGTTATTTTTTTAGCTCTCCTAAACTGCTATGAGCTCAACAGTATTCTTAAAGGGATTCTGACTCCCTTATCCTTCATCTGAGCAGAAGCAGGTATTGTGTTTCCCACCACCCTTGCTCTTGTCATTGGCTATTTAATTGAAATCTGAGTTATTTAAGGGATTTATAAGCTTAGCTTTCTAAACCCTGCTTAAATAAAATTAAATAAACCCCACATTCTGAATATTATCTAAATTCAAAACGAGGGCAACTCATCTTCTCCTGCTCAAAAAAACCCACAACCCTAAAAGCAAGTTATGTTTGTGCCCTGAGCTCAACCCCTTCGCTGTCTCCCTGACATGCTGAGAGGGGATCCACTCCAGTCTAGAAAACTACATTTGAGTTTTCTCTTTTTATTTTCAGTCATTTTCTATCCTGATTTTCCTTCTATTTTTTTTTTTCCCTCTTTCATGAATCTACTATCCCATTCACCTTCCTTTCCTAGCACTTTCTTGCCTCATTCCACTTTAGCCTTATAACTCACACACTGGCCATTTAGTTGCTGTTCCTGATCTTTGCTTCTCACACCAGAAAGAACAGCTCTTTGGTTCCTCTGGAACCTACCGAAGACCACTGCTTTTCTCACATTCAAGTAACAATGTTCATGATAACAAAGCCTGTGTTAATATCTTCTTGGATCTGTTGCCTTAGGGGGTACATTACCTTCCAGCAGACTTTCCCAATAGCTTAAATGTGTGCATTTCAATATGACCATTAATCACACTCTTATAATCCTTTGTTGTACAGAATCGTTGCCCTGTTGAATATGCAGAAAGAGCACTGATTTAGGGAGGACTATGGGAAAAGAAAAGGAAATGCAAAAATTGTTAAACTATTCTAAAATCCTACATAGCATTTCAGTGCACACAGGAGAACTACATGTTGTTCCTAGAGCTTACTGGGACTTTGGGAAGAAGATGGCAAGGATATATTTTAAAGTATCTTGAAAAGAAGAGTATGTTGCCTTCAGAATACAATAGACCTAATTCCATACTTGGTTGAACTGACAGCGTCCGAAGGTCAATCTCTGAAGTTTCCTTCTAATCCTGCTGTGACTCTTACAAAATGAAATACTCATGAGAAAAATATGACAAAAGCTGATACTATTTCCCTATTGTTTAGTTAAGGTTTGGGGTTATTGTCTTAATCTGCTACTCATTTTTAGCTCCCACTGAAGAAAAACAAGTGTCTTTCTTATCAAAGGAATTTTTAACTTCTCACGAAGATAGGATCTTCCAAAACAGAAGGCCCTGTGGTGTGAGGCCAGTGTAGGCAAAATTGATCTTGAAGCTGGGACAGCCTAGAATGCAATCTGTGCTAGGTGTTGTCAGTCTCTTTTCTTTCACTTTGCATGAATTTCCAGGAAGAAGGAGGACCTATTTACCTAATATCCTGAGGGAAAACCCATGAGTATTAGCTTTAGGAAGTCCACATCAGATCCCAAAAGACTGTCCCAACAGAAATCAATTAAATATGTATATTTCCAAGAAAAATAAAGATATTTGAGAATTCACACTTTCCAGTGAACAGCTGTTTCATTGGAAAATTCTGAACCAGCTGTAGCATATGGAAAGACAAGGTCATCATGATATTGTCATCTCCTGTTCCTTGGAGGATTAATATGGATCAGTAATAACTGCAGCAGCCAGAGCAATTAATAATGGAAAAGGTGCTAATGCGCATTGATGAAGTCACCAGAGTCAGAAATTTCTTACCCTGGGTTTTTTTTTGCCTTCTTTTTGATCCCTTTTACACCATGTGCTGAGCAAAAATTGAGTTTTTCTGCTTATAAGGCCTGACAATCCTTAATAAATGGATTTATGTTTGATGATACTAGGACTGCAAGTAGGTGCCTGGCGTTTAAAATCCTGTCTGAGTTTCCACATTTTTTCCTTTAAAGCTCCATGAAGTCCATTAACTTAGGGACCTGAGACATTTTTATTCTGTACATTATTTTATCCATACATGAAATATGCAGGTCATCAAAGAGGGGTGACTATGCATTCCCTGTACATGGCTTTCTTCTTACTTAAGGCTGAGCAGTTCCTACTTGGTTAAGCCCTTTATAATGCTTGCATGGCCTCTAGTAAGGTCTACCAGGAACACAGGAAAATCTTACTCTTGAGATTCATCTGCTATCTTTATATTTGATATAAAGTCAACCTGAGCTGTAATCCGGGAAAAATCCTTGCTAGGTGCTCACGCTGATGCTCTTTATGGTCTTCCCCTGCTGAGGGCTCTGGGCTGGATGCTGTCTTAATGAAATGACTGTGCTACATAGGGGAGCTTCTTCCTACATCTCAGATTGACTCTAGAGGGAACAAGAAGAAAACTGCACTGGGAGTGGTCTGTTGCTGGTTAACTGCAGGGTAGGGAATAATATGGCAAACAAGGTGCAAGAACAATTCGGTAGTCTCGTTTTCCCAGCTGCCTTTCGCTTTGAAATACCTTTCAATATTGCATACTTCCTACCCAAAATGTCTTTGGGGCTTTACTAGAGATACTTTAAATTAAAGTTTGCCTTGTCTATTTTTTTTTAGGGCCATACATCTCATTTATGGCACCTGCAAAATGCCACCTGTGGCTGACAGGAAATGCAAAGCCCAAATTAAATGGAAGGTCTAGAGCACTGAAAAGTGTTCTAAAAGCATGAGGTTAAGAAAAGGATACATGGCATACAAACATAAAATTTTCCCCCTAAAATTACACACTGGCCATTGGTAGTCATCTGAGAAAGTTCTGAAGCATATCAGGCTCCCATAGAAAGGAAGAGGATACAGAAAGAGAAGCAGTTCAAGCTGCAGCCTGCAGAGCTAAAAGCAGAAATGTCTCTTTCCAACAGGAAGAAACCAATTTGTCAAGATAAGAAATAGTACAGGATAATACGTGCCTCTTGGTAGACAGGAACATTGGAGCTGAGTATTAAGTGCTATCTCCTACCTGTGAGAGCAAATGCATCAAAACAGCCAATGTGGGAGAGAACTGGGAAAAACTGTGTGTGGTTGATGGCATGCCATCATTTAGTAACGTATAGGGCATTCCTGCTCTAAATGACCCACTTAATGGTAGTATAGTCCCAGCAAACATGACTAATGCAGGTGGCTCAGATAAAAATACACATGCTCATACTAAAGAATAAAAGAACTTCAATTATACTGTTCCAGGGAAATAATCCAACAAAGGCTGCATACAGATGGGCCACTGACACAGAAGCTGTACACTAACAGGATGAAAAATCAAAGCAGAGAGCAGTTCACTGAAAGATGCCAAACTGTTCAGTTCAGGACCAATGCAGAAGTGCTTCTCAGGACCAGAGCACAGATGTGCACTGACGCATGCTCTGTCTGCTGCCTGCCCTGCCCTCTGATACAGCAAATGTAAAGCTTTGTTAACATGATTGTTCTTTTACATCTGTGCCACATGTGTGTACCTGTGTCAGTGAGGGCACTTTGCCTAAGTTGGAGAGTGCAACCCTGAGCTCCCAAGCCCATGGAAGAGCCTTAATCCTGCTGGATTTTTAATCTTTTCTAATGGCTATGCTTTTTCCTGCTTTTTTCAGGTTGCCTGGACTGTACAGACACCTATCCCAATACCTCAGCTGTTGTGACAACAACTCTCCAAGCCCAAATCAACAAGTAAACAATGTTTTACAGTATATAAGTCAGCTTCATTATTTTTCTTGCTGAGTAATTCATGAAGGTTCACAATCATTGATCACTGCCTCAGCTTCAGGTATTTTTTTCCAGAACACTCTGAAAGCAAAAAAGAAAGGATACAGTGATAAGTAAGCTACTGAGAGTATAGAAGATATTTATAAACACAGACAATGCAAACAGTTAATTAGCTGCAGCCACTGAATTAAAATTCAGCAGGCCACACACATTTTTAGTTCCTGAGAAGCTGACTTCCCATCTTAGTTAGGTCTAATGTGCCTTTTATTAAGGTACCAATGTTTGAACAGAAAATAGTTATTGTTTTAATGATTGGTAAAACTTTACATCTTTCCTGACAGAACCCTCAGGTCCCTGCAGATGCACTTTGTTGTATCTGCCTTCCCAGACACTGCCTAGCAGATGTTTTGAGTTCATTGGTAGGAATGTGAAAACAAATATGAGTAATGCTCATAAGACAGTCTGACCTTAAATAACAATTATCAATCACAGTAATTGATTACAGGGATTGAAGGCTGACACTGTTTGGAGCCAGGTGTGGAGAATGCAGAGCTGTAGTACAGCATCAAGTGAAGCCATGTGGGAGCAAGACTTGAGATGGCTTCGGGCCATGACATGCCAGACTAAAAAGCAAGGCAAGCCCATGGCCAGAAGGGCAATACATCAGTATTGCCCAGTTTGGCCCTGGAACAGGAGCTAGCAGGGCTGGGGTCAGACTGGTTATTTAGGAGCAGGAACATGGACAGAAGGCACAGAAGTATGGCTGGTATACGGTATACTCAGCACCTAAGGAGACCCTAAGAGACAAAAAAGCATCCAGGTAGTTGGCTACCACCATCTGCCTTGTGAGATCTGGGAGGAATAGTTGTAGATTTAAATATTTTTGGAGTAAGCAATAGCAGAATCAAAAGGAGGATTCCTCCAGTTCATTCGAACTCAAGAGCATATATTTGCAAAGCAGTATCTCATCAACTCATGTTTTATCATTTAAAAAAAACCTAGAGCTCTGAGCATGCTAGACATTCATAAATATTTGGAGCATCTATGAATATATATCCCATTTACAAATTACTTAATTAGTTTATCACTATCACTCTAATACAAATAATTCCAGCAATTCCACTTTAATGTTATAATTCATTCTGTAATGTGTACGGTATTAAAATGCCATGATATTCTAATGCAAATATTCATGTCTGAACATCTAATAGGGAAGGATGTAAAAGCTTTACTGTTAGATTGCATGATAAAATGTAGTCATTTATAGTAGTAAACATTAATACTAGTATTTTATAGTATCTAATATTTTGATATACAAAATGTCACCACTTAGATAGCTACAGATAATTTTAAAAATAATATGTTAATCTAAATGTAACACCGGCTAGGCAGAGAAATCACAAGAGCTCCAAGGTACAGTTTACTTAAGAAACAGGCAAAACTTCTCTTGAACTTTGTGAATTCTGGAACTCACTGAAGATTTGTCATAAAATATATTTATATAATCCTGAATTTTTATAGGACATCTCACTTTTACAGACCTAATTTCATTACTCCTGTCCCTTCTTAAATTGAAGGTAGGAATAATTTTTAACTACATCTGTATTGCCAGTGATGGCTGGCGCTTATAAATTATTTATGTTGAAATCACATTATTTTTCATTGCACATTAGCAGTGAACACATGACTGGCTGTCAGCTATTAAGGAGTAATCGGAGAATTGGTACTTGGGCCTTTGACACATGGGGAAAGTTTCTTCCAAAATCCCTTCAGTGATTTTGCAGAAAGCCACTTTTCACCACTTCTGAGTTCCTTGTTATTTTGTCTGCTATTAATTGTTCCCCTAGAGATGAAAAAAAGCTATTCCAAAGTGATGTTTTTTCAGGAAGTTGGTTATGTAACACATGCATATTTGGATTAACAAGTCTGCTTTCTGTCTTTTCTCTCTGCCTAGCTTCAGTGTTGGATGAGACTACCTCTTCACCTGTACGGTATCTTGTTTGGATGAATCCCCCCTGCTGAAATGCTACTTCATAACCAGGTACTTCTATCTCACTCCAGATTTGTTCTCCCAAGGGACACATACAGACTATAGCAGCTCTAGACTACCATTTAGACCTTTTAGGAATCTTGACCATCTTTCTCATCCTTCTGGCATTTGCAATAATCCTGAGAATTGTGGCTTCCTGGCACAGCAAATTCATGAGAAAAGGTATTCTGAGGTCAAGGATGATATCTGTCCCAAAACAGCAAAGCTGTGCTAATGGAAAGGAGCAACCCATGCGATAAGATCTGCACATCTGCCCACTCCTGGAATTTTGCAGCCACTATCAAGTCCCAGCAAGTAATTCCAGAGCATATGAGGAAGAAGGGACCTAGGCAGCCACTGAGGGCAGTCAGGTGACCATGGGAGGAGATATCACCCTTGCAGCCCCAAGCCAAGCAACCAGACCCTACGTATCTTCTCTGCATTTCGGACCCAGATACCACTATGGAAAGCAGAAAAGAAAACCAGCACTAAATATGCAAAATAAATATACTGAGCAATTCATGTTCCAGGTGCTCTATGGCACCACCAGCTTTGGCAGATACAAGGTGCATAAACCACTTCTGTTTCCTTTTCTTCACTTTAGGTGCTCAAAATAGTGCTAGAGAATTTAGGTTGATTCAGTAAATGCACCTGCTTACATTTGAGCTCATCCTCTAGGCTTTCTGTTGTCATTAGACAGAAAGAGGCATTTCTAGGGCACAATTCATCCCACCTTCAAGCAGACAATTAAATCAGCCCAGGTGAATGACACTGTACAACAGCTTATCTTTCTCCACTATTAAGACAACCCATGAAAGTGGAAATATTGAAGCTGAGAACATGTGGAATTAATTTCACCCCTTATTTTTATAGGCTTTTCTTACTTCATGTAGCAAATCACACTTCCTTTCCTTTGCTCTTCTCCTGTCCCTTGTAACTTCGCTTTATTGTTCTGCCTAGTTTCTGCCCTTCATCCTTTTTCAGCTAGTGTAGATGAAATGCCACAGAGTTCTTGAGAATGGCAGGTCTGTTTATTGCAGTGGGAGAGAGAAGAAGATGAAAAGTAAAAGCATCAAAATAAAGCAACAAAACAAAATGACAAGCAAAAACTCCAAAGCAGTTTTATCAGTATTTTCTGCTTTTTAAATAGTTATATTTCATAAGGAAACAGCCTAAATTAGGGTACAGATATGATTTGAAATACATAGAGATTATAAGACTAAATGATGCAGAAGCAGTCTGCTCTTCTGCAGAACACTAAAATGCTATATTTATAACCAGGACCCAGCATGGCCTTATAGAAAGAGACCCAATAAACAGCAGAGAACTTCCAGTTCTCCATGTAGGAAGGCTCTCTTTCCCTATGCGAATTGGTCATGTAAATCATGGAGAACAATTCTGATTTGCCTTCTACATGAATATTTTGGAATTAATCAGACAGACACGTCTGATGTCAGACAAAGTATTTTGTGTGTTAGATGTGCTACTCTTCTGGTGGTTTTAAGTTAATAGTATTGCATTGCATTTTTCATTATTTAGCTGAGGTTTATTTTCACAGCTTTTCAAACTCACATCCTTTAACATCATATGTCAACAAGGCTTTTATGTAAGTATCACAGGATCACAGAATAGTTGAGGCTGGAAGGCACCTCTGGTGATCACCTAGTCCAAACCCCTGCTCAAAGCAAGAACAACTAAAGCAGATTGCTGGGGACTATATCCAGTTGGGGTTTGAATATCTGCAAGGATTCAACCTGGCAAATTGTGCCAGCATTTGATCACCCTCAAAGTGAAAAAGGTTTTTCATATGTTTAAATGGAATTTCCCATATCTCAATTTGTGCCCATTGTGCACCAGCCACGTGAGCTAACGCTGTATGTCTCTGTGATGCCAATGAGATTGTAGCAGCACATAGAGCTCAAATTCCTTCTCCTTGCTCCCTGTACTGCATGTGTTAATGTACAGGCATTTTAAAAAGGCACACACTTGTGCTGATTTCCCAGGAAAAAAATGTGAGAGCTTCCCACATAATGTTGTGCTCTTTGGCACTTCCTTATTTGAGTCTATATGCTTGAGGTCCCCTTCAGTCCTGTACTACTGGTTTCAATGTCTCTCTTGTCCACCCTGTATCTTTTGCTTGCCAGTCCAGTCCACCACTTTCTCACTTGGCTGTAGGTTGCAATTTCCCCCTGCCCCCCATCATTCCCAGTTTCAGATTTTCTTTACCGGGTTGGCCAGCCTGTTGGCAAAGATGTTTTTGCCCTGCCTAGTCAGGTGGGATCCTGTCTTTTCCCTAACAGTCTTTGACCCTCACAAAAGACCTGTGATCATAAAAACCAAATCACTGTAATTGACACCAGCTGCACAAACAGTTGTTGATTCATAGCATTTATTCACCTCTTAGCAGCAGAATCAAGGACAAAACCATTTGGGCCCCCATGCCTTCACCCAGAGTCATGTAGCCATGTTCAATATGTTCCAGGTCTCCCCTGAGCAGCACTGGCATCCACCTGGAAGAGCAGCAGGGGTTAACAGTCCGAGGATGGGACAAGCCACATCAATGTCTCCACGGTGTCCCAGATCCAAGCCCACAGCAAGCAGCAAACCTCCCTAAACAGCAGTTCAGGTTGGTAGATAGAGGCCTTGCAGCAATATTAATATCCAGCATGATCTTCTGACCAAAAGTTTGCTTTGGTTATTGCAGTAAACAGGATTGGAACATCTTAGAATCCCATCAGGACAAACTCATCCAGAAGCCTTATGTGACAGAGCAGGTGTCAGTCCTTGACAGGCTGTCCTGAGAAAATGTGTCTGGGAATGTGCAGTGGTGATGTAAGATACCGCAGCCATTGAGCTAAACTCAACAGATCTTCAGCTGAATATCCTTTCCTTTCCTTTTTAAATCCTCTCAATTTAGCCCCAAGCCAAAGCTACAGAGGAAGCTATATAGGAGTAAAGAGAGAAAACAATCATTACAAAAAAGTTTCAAATATGCACCTTTTCTTACAAATTTAATAGAGCTTGTTCAGATCCATATGTTGACATTCTTCAGACAGCTTCTGCTATGCAGCTGATCAGCCTTTGAATGCCATCCACTTGACGTGCTGTGTTTTCAACTATAATTTTGAGACAGTTACATAAAGCCTTACATTACAACTGACTGAAGTTGGGTAGCTGGAGCTCTTTCCACCCATAATCTTCACTGCTATGTGATGCCAAGGCACCTGTCTTCAGCAAAAGTGTTGTCCATCCATGTTGCTGAAAAGAACAAAGTTTTAGAAAAATGTATGGAGAAAAGCAATTGGTTTGTATCTGTGTCTGTGCTTATTGAGGGTTTACAGTTTTCTGAGAAATGAGGCTGCAAGGGAGGAAGGAACAAGCTTTCCTGTGCCAGGTCATACTCCGACTAGAGCTGCTGAGAATTATTTTTAAAGGGCAAGGTCAGAGATGAAATTGATAATTGTCAATTCACTGAAAATTAAATTGCTCATCCGAAAGGGCTAGTCTTAGCAAATGTTTTGAGTCAAGAAGTATACGGGACAAAAAGTTCTAAAATCATTCGCGGTTCATTCTGACATTTTTTAATAATAGAATGTAAGATTTGAGATTTGTTGTGATTTTTAATTGGAAATATACTAGTAAGGACACAGAAATTGTAAATATAAAACAAAATGATTGAAGATGATCTAAATGGAATTTCTGGATTTGCTCCATCTGTGATTTTTGGGGTGAACAAGGAGGGAGGGATTACAGTCCATGAGAACGGGTTATTGTCTTTTCCTCCCTGTGTTTGGGATGCTATTTTTTTCATATGGCTCAGAACCTTTTCCTGCCCAGTTCTGGGGCTGAATATATTTCCTGTCCCTAAGAGGGGTGCTTCCGTGGGCATTTTTAGCAGTAGCAGGTATACTCTGTATATAATTTTACTGTAGTGTTAAGAGTTAGATACATTAGGACCAACCACAGGCACTACAAGAGATGTAGCTCCTTCTATTTAATGTCATTTTTTTTTCTTATGACTTAAGTAATTTATATGCATAATAAAAAGACTTGTTTTCATGTAATAAATTAATAATTTATCAGTTTCCACATCCAGCTTCTTTAAAAAATCTGTTCTACAGGGATACTTGTTAGCATAGTTGCTTTTTAGATAGATTTATTTCACAATAAGTGTAATATTTAAAAAAACAATCTGCAGTGAGTTCTAGCTCCCAGGAATGACCCTAAAAAACACTGACTGCAAGTACTTGAGATTTTAACTGCTGTACCACCTCTAAAGTACTTGCACATCCATTTCTTCAGCAATTTCAATGCACCTATATCATTTACCTTTCCCCCCCAGCTTACCACTCCACACTGTAACCCTGTTTTCTTCATCTCTTCCCTAAGTCAGGTTGTTTCGGGCTTTTTTTCTTGTTATTTTTGGTTTATACCTTCTGTATCTATGAGCAGTTCCTATAGTGGAAGAGAAGAGTCATGATTTAGTCCATGATTTAGTCCTCTGGAGAGTTAAAAATATTGAGAAATGAAAGAAGTTGAAGGTTTATTATGTCAAAAAGTGTATAATCACATTTCAGCACTTCACTTTTTCCAAGCCATGTCATTTTTCTTTGCCTTTTGTTACATTATCTCAAAGGTTACCCACACTGTATTCCCTTAGTTTGCTGCTACCCCTGACTACAAATGTGTTCCCTGAGGGAAAATTTGCTCTCATTGCACAAAAGCAAAAGCAAGTGCAAACCAGAAATCTGTGAGAAGTGTTCATTCAGCTCCACGCAGGGATTTGCATGATTTGCCATGTGATAGTTCAGCAGAACTTTCTGTGCTGTCTGTGGCTCTGTTTATAAACCATGACTTGTTTTCTGGGATGATGTACTTTCCTTTAGAAAACAAGTAGTTCCTCAAAAAGTAAACAATACGTGGAAGAACTAACAACAGCTCTGCACTGTATCATTCATTGGCTAGCCATGTAATTTGGAATAATCATTCAGTAAGAGCTGAAAGAATTGCTTTTTGCCACAGGAAAGCAATTCAGTCTTTTAAAAGGAATACTCTGGATTCACTGTTTTCATTGTGTACTGGTAAACCTAGTACTTCCGCACAGGAATTCATTGCAGTTTTAAACTGTACCAAGGAAAAGGCATCTCTTTGTGGCACTTGGGGAACCTTGGGGTTTTTTTACTCTGTAAATAGCTCAGTGAGGGTGCTCTCATTTTCGGTGACTGATGATAACTTCCATGGTGATTGTAACTCAGCCAGCTACCGCAGACAGAAGCAGACAAGGAGTGTTCATATCATCCCTCATTGTAACTCGGTGCTCACACAAGGAGCACTGCCAAGAGATTTCAGGAGAGGGTAACCTTGGGCAATCAGTACTTCGGAAAACAGTCAGGGGCAAGCTGATCTGAAACAGCTATGTGTAGAAAAGAACGTGTGGTCATAGTTTTTTGTACATTGCAGGTCTGCAGTGCTGAGCAGGTCCCAGAGATGAGTCCTGTAAAACTGAGCCTTTGGTAAGTGCCAAGCATGCCTAGTACTCTGAAGGGGTGTCTAGGTGTTCATGTAATCATATCCAGGTCCACATAAGGACCTTTTGCTTTTTTCTGTTAGTACAAAAGGGAAAAAGCAGCTTAAATCTTCAGTGAATCACCTGCCACAGAGGAGCTCTTGATCCAAAATAAGCATACAAACTCCATGACCAACACATTTCCCCAAGGTAAAGCACTGTCACTTTGGCTTAGCTGTAGTCTGAATGCAGCCCAAGCACACAGGGTGCATGCTGTGCTCAGGAAGATTCAGCCTGGATATGAGTACCAATGAGAGCCAACATGAGTGTAACAGGCTGTTACAGAAATACTGGCTTAACATTCTGCAACAGCTTCAGTGGTTGCCCTCTGTCAGGCCCTTGCATGCACGAAGCAAGGCCTGTGCTCCATCTCCGAGTACCCTCATGGTCTCTGCCTGGAGACAGCCCCTGCCTCAGCCTCTCTCTACAGTCAACGTGCCAGTCAGTTCTGCAGGCTGTGGGACTCAAAGGACTCAAAGGCGAGCATGGCTGATAAGGCCTGCACTCAGGGGGCGAGGTCAGATCCTCTGATAGTCCATAGTTCCCACTCAACTATCATGGGAGGGACCTGGTGCAAACTCTTCTGCTAATCTTGAGCAGCAATCTGACCTCAAGCCACCGTCCCCAGGAGACCTGCCCCTTCTATACCATACAGCAGTTCTTGTGTCTCTTACCAAAGCTCTTCCAGCTTGGAGAAAACTCTGTCTCTGCCCATTTAGTGATCACATCTCCACATTTCTTACATGCATGTTTTAAGGCTTTAAAAAAGCTTCAAGATGTGATATTTTGAAAAATAATGAGGAAAATATGTGAGGAAAATATATGAGATATGAGGAAAATAATCCCGAATATAAACTGACGCCAGTATCTAATGTGCTCTCAGGTGATCTGATTCCCATTATTGAAGAAATGTAACACCATTTTGACCATCTGCCATACCAAGGCAGTACTCCAACTATCCAGCCAGGTTGAAACTAAAAGTTGCAGAGGATGCTCCAGAGCATGGGAGACACACAGCAGATGAAAATTCAAAGCAAAGAAAAATATATAGGCCATTAAAACTCAAGTATAGGTTTAACTTCAACTCAAGTCTAACTTTAAAGTTTCTTTAGTCTCATTGTCACAACTGCACAGATGTCAAAACCAACCCAAACCAGAAAGCTTGCGTGTACGTACAATTCAGGTATTGTAAGAAGTAGGCTTGTCTTTTCCTCTTTCAATACAGGCGTGATGGCAGGTACCATGTGGAAGCAGGAGTGATGTCCGTATGTCCTCTCCCTTAGGACATACGGTTTTCCCGTATGTCCTAAGGGAGACATACTTAGTTTTCCCCCCAGTCTAGGGACACTCTTCCCACTTAGGCCTGCTTAGACGTGTCGGCACATCATGTCCCCTGCTGCTGGTGACCTTACTCTTTACTGCACTCTGCCAGCGTCTGCACATCTCACTGCTGCACACCGTTTCTCTACAGTGGTCACCAGGCCTCACCCTGGAGTTCTGCATGTCACGAGGCAGCAGGTCTCTCCAAGACAAGCAAGGCTAGCTGCTGCCTTGTGAATCACTTGTTTACAGAGGATTGCCACTTCAGCTGATTGAATAAAGGGAACGCCTGCAATAGCATGCAATTGGTGTTGCAATAAATACCAGTCCATTGTCTGTTTTTATCAAATGCCTTCTGTACACCTCTGCTTTCTTCATATTCCCAAGCACTGGACATCTCGGATAAATAAATAATCAGCACTTAGTACAATTTTAAGATCTGAAGGTTGCAAGGGGCCTACAGGCACTTTCATTTTAGAATCATGTAACATCTCCATCCTGTTTCTCTCTAATTCTTATGACTTGGACTATGCTGTGCAACCTTTTGCTGGGATCTTTTTTTTGCCTGCTTACCTTTCACCATTTCTAGCTATTTGAAATGGCAAGTTATAAAAAAGCCCACTTCCCAGAATTCATTGTGCTGGGAAACTGTGCATCCTTAAGCTCTCCATAAACTCCTGTCTTGCAGATGGGATTTCTTTACCACAAAAGACATCTGCCATATACTGGAATAAAACGTGTGGCACTGTAGTCAAGAATAAGGTCCTTTATCTTGTTCTTAATGTAGGTTGTGTTGCAGATACTAGACAGATCCACCACTTTTCCTTCCTCTTTTGCTTTCTGTGGTCATTTGCATTATATAAATAGCTACATTTGGACTGCAGATTGTTTTAGACAAGTAGATGCAAGAATTTAGCAAAATATAAAGAATACACGTTAAATAGGAGGTGATACAGCCCCAGCAAACAGCTCTTCTGCCATCCTGCCATATGTCTTGTCCATCCCAACTGTCTCTAATTGCATTTGAAATCACCGGCTCATTCCAGCCAAGAGGAGCTAAAAGTCTCAAAGACATTTATATTTATCTAAGTTTGCTGTGGATCACAGATGTCTTCTCCAAGTGTGCTCCGTGCTGTTACTCAAGACCACGTGCATGGGAGGGAAACCCTAGAAAGGAATCACTCTTAGGAAAGACTTCGCTTGGAGCTTGCAGACAGGCATGAGAGGTGTTTGCAGGAAACCAGGCTGCTTAGGTGACTGGCAGGCAAGCACAGCAGGTTAAAATGGGAGGGCTGAAGTTGTTGCTGCCTCAGGCTGTCCACCCTGGCTGAGGCAGGAACCATCGAAACTCACGAGACAGCGTTTGAACCACCATGGTTTTCAGCCTGGTCGTTTAAGGTAAGTAGTGCCGACTGTGGTTTTGTGGTAGCCTGTGTTAATGGGGTTTACCCGTTTCAGTAACTTCTGTTTTTGCTCAGGCCCCTTCAGAAACCCTCCCCGTTGAGGTTTACAGCAGCACTAAATGGCCGGGGCAGCACTGTACTTCGAGCGCTATGCCGTGGCCCACCATGCGGGGCAGCACCTCTGGGTGCCTCCGATCCGCGCGGGCCGGGCGGGCAGGGTGCCAGGCAGGCCAGGGGACCGGCGCGGCCGCCCGCTCCGCTCGGGTGCGTGGCGGGTACGTGCGAGGACACACGTCCCGCCCGGCGCGGCGGTTAGGGCCCGAACCGGCCCCGGCCAACGGCCGCCGCGCGCGCCCGAGGCGTGGCGGGAGGGCGGCGGGAGAGGGAGGGGAAAGCGCGCTCGCTCGCGCGTTGCCAGGAGACCCGTGGCGCGCGGGGGAGGGGGAGGGGGTTTGCGTGGTGACGTTAATTCTATATGAGCGCGAGCGGCGGGAGCTCGGGTCTTTTTACCGCCAGCCGCGCGGGCGCCTCCTCCTCGCTCCTGAGTCACCGCCAGACCCGGCCCGTGCAGGTATCGGGCGGGGCCCCGCCGCGGGGCCGTGGCCGCACCGGGCGCCGGGGGGTGTGCGCGGGCGGTGGGGGTGGCGAGGGCGGGTGGCTGGACCCTGCTCCCGCTCGGGGAGGCCGCGGGTGCCGGCCTGGCCTAGCACGGCCCCGCGGGCGGCGGTGCCCGAGCCTCCCCCCGGCGGCCCGCGGGGTGGCAGCGCGGGGGCTCGCCCGTCCCCTCGGCGGTGTGCGCTGCCCGCCGCGCCCTGCCCCCCTCTCGCGGGTC
Source organism: Pezoporus wallicus (assembly GCF_028554395.1). Lineage (NCBI taxonomy): Eukaryota > Metazoa > Chordata > Aves > Psittaciformes > Psittacidae > Pezoporus > Pezoporus wallicus. Next base: position 5,310,997 of record NW_026642361.1, read on the forward strand.
TCCCCGCCGCGCCCCGCGGAGGTGCCAGAACGGGCCGCGCGGCTCGGGCCGGCGCTGGGAAGCGGCGGGGGGGGGGGGGGGGGCAGGGTCAGCGCGGCAACACGTGGGGCCGGAGCGTGGCCGGCGTTGCCGAGGAGGGGGTGGGCAGCGAGGCCGGAAAGGGGCACAGGGAGAAGCGGGTGCGTGTCTGTGTGTGTCCGTCCGGCGGCAGGCAGGGACGCGGGAGGTGTTTTGGGGTGACGGTGGATGCGCACATGGCGGAGGGTTGGGGGGGCGATGGCAGCGCGCTGTGGCCTTGTGCTGGCTCCCGCGCCTTATTCGCGCTCCCGTGCGGGCAGCCGCGGCCGGGGCGTGCTGTGCTGTGCTGCTGCTGGCAGGGGGACCCAGAGATTCAGGCAGGGGACAGGCAACTCGTGCTTCCTGCTTCACGGTTTTTCTGGGTTCGACGCGCCTCTTCTTCGGTCTGCTAGCTGGTGTCATCCGAAATAAGGCATTTGCTTTCCGCCTTTGTAGGTGGTTGTAGATGTGTCTGTTGTCCACGGTTGCAAATGCAAGAGGTGCATGATGACTGTCACTAAGGAAGGCTAAGAAACTACCTGGCAGATCTAGTAACTACGACTTGCTTGCATTTAGCATTCATATAGATCTATCTACGTATAAAAACATATTCAGTCTACTCTGTCCTATGTGTGTAGGGGCCCTATGCTGCCAGTATTACAAGGCTTTCAATGTTTAATACAAAACCTTCCACATTTGCTTGCAGAAGGGGACACAAACCTTCCTGCAAGTGACTGTGCTATGGTACTAATGTGTTATCAGCTTCTAGAGTTTTAACTCCAAGCACACTTCAGTTTTGTGCATGTCCTCTTGTTTGAAGCCCCATGGAGATACACTTAGATTTCATGCTTTAACTCCTTTGAGGTAAGGTAAGAGAAGCAGGCATTGGGTGTTCAAGGTATGACAAATACTTTCCTCTCCTCCCCCTTTCTATTGGTATTTTGGTGTCTGCTGGTGGACGTTACACTGACAAGGCAGGAGAATAGTGCCTGGTTATTTTCAATCATGAAATAAAATTTGAGTGGAGAGCTAAGGCCTAAGGCTGTGTACAGCTGTAGGTAGTTCCTGACAAAAATGCTAGTGGTCATCCTGCTGTGCCCGTTTTCCACTGGTAAGCTCTTCAAAGAATGATAAAAGCACTGTGCTTGGACTGGAGAAAGATGAGTGGCTTCCAGTCTCTTGTAAATCCAGAAATTATCTGAATTCTTATGGCAAAACAGAGCTTGAAATCTTCATACACTGAAATATGAGTGGCTGAGGTGCTTCTCTACCAGGCAGAAGTTTAGGCTGCTCAGGCTTCAGGTATGTGAAACCTTGACGCAAGTGCTTAGAATAGGTCATCAATACCCAAACTTAAACTTGTGTGACCCACTTACTCCTGCAAGATACATATATTAGCAAGCTCCTCTCCATTTTTTCTGTATTTTCTGGCAGACCTTGCATATCATGTGTTTTGGTTTCTGAGGACAGAGGTTTGTAGAATGAGTGTCTTGTGCACAGGTGGTAGGTCTGGTGTTTTTCAGAGACCCTGGTCCTTCCCTGACATTCACAGGACTGGGAAGTGAGTGTTGGGATTGCTGGGAGTGCACAGAAGTACTGCCCTATACCTGTGCAGCCAGCACCGGAAGTGCCCAGAGTGCTGGATCTGCTGCAGCACTGTGTGTACAGTCTTGTGTTTCACCTAGCCCTGACCTCACTCAGAAACTGTTCTTGGGAGCAGGCAGAGGACTTGTTATGGTGGTCTGCTTTCTTAGCACCCTGGAAATGCTTGGTCTGTTTTTGTATGTTTGTTTGTTTGTTTTTTTTTTTGAAATTTTGCTGCTTTCATAATTGATAATCAACACGTGTGCACAAGTGAAACCGAAAGCAAGTTATTGTGGGCATGTATGTTATGAAGTTAACAGTCTTGAAGTTTAACAGAATTTTCACAACCCTGAGTGAGACCTGGGTCTTCCAGGCTGAGACCATGTACTTTAATACAGAACTCCAAATCTTCAAGGCTTACTGTATTGTTGCATTGCTATAAATCTGTTTATTCACTTAGCTTCTAGAAGTTGAAGTAATTGTAACATGGAGAGCTCAGTTTATTGGGGCAGAAGTTGTATTTCTCTGGGGAATAAAATAACTTCAGGATTTGAATTTCAGTAGTGAGAAATCTCAGGGGATGTAAGACAAATATCTGTTACGAATTTTTGATTGAATCCTTTGGTGAAAGCCAGTTTGTTCTAGTAGACCAGGGGGTGTAGTGATAATATCTGTAGTATCTACACTTTTTTGTTAATATGGTTGTAACCCAATTTGTCTTCAGGTTCTTGTGATGCAGCTGTAAAACATGCTGTATCAAACTGAATGTTTGTTTCTTATTTCTTTGGGCTGCTTTAGGAATTGGACAGATAGCAGAGAATGGAGATGCAGGTGTTCTTTCAATGCCTGCTTGGTTTTCTGTGTTTGTATACATATTCAGTGGGACTTCAGCTCTGGGTTTTTCCATGAGTTGATAGTGCTTTGGTATTTATGTGGTACAGAAGGTAGTACTTTGCAGACAGAAGTAAGACTTTTAATACCAGTTGCATTTTACTAGATTTGGGGTTTTTTCCAAGTTAGCTTCTCCTCTGGGCGACTGCATGCCATCTAACTTATTAGGAAAGCCGCTAGTAAATAATAGGGCAGAACTGAGTTGTACAAGTATTGTACGGTTGTGATGATGGGTTTAGTGCTTATGGGTCAATTTTAATTTGTAAATTACTTCGAGCTCAAAAGTGATTATAATTAAAGTTAATTCAATCTAGCTGATTCTCAATCATCTCTGAGGTTAGTGAAGTTCCTCATCACCTAGCATAGTTGATCTGGGGAGTAGGTCTGGTGTTATAATGTCATAATTTGTCTAGAAAACCAGATGTGCCTGGAAGGCATCACAGAAGTTGCTTGGGGATTCACGTCATGACCTTCTGAAAAATTAAGCTACTTAGAAACAATACATGAAGCTTCTGAGGACTTCCTACACTCAACAATGTTAATGCAAAGAAAAAATTTTCATGATGAATCTCACTTATCTAATGGTAACTTTGATCTTTTCAGGAAAGCTGCAGACTAAAACTTCTCTTGCATTAAAAAAAAACAAACAACAAAACTTTGCTAATTTACTTTTGTAACTTCATACTTAGTTTTAATATATACATAATGTAAGGTTTGAAATAATTTACGTTCTCCCTAAAGATTAATATTTTAAATGAATTTATGTATGACCAAAACACAGTCTGCATCTTAACTACTGTCAGACATTAGACGGAGATCCTTCTTGGACGCAGAGCTGTTAAGATTTTAGTATTGGAAAATACAGATGCTTTTGGGGGCTGGATGTTTGCTTAAATGTACATTTGCACAGATACACTTTAGCAGTGTCTCAGTTTAAAGCTTAACTTGTGCTAATGAGTAGGCAGTTGAACATCAGCAGTTTCAGCTGGTCTTTGTAGACTTCAGAATAAAATACCAGTTGATCCTTAGTAGTTTTTTATGATTAAAAGGTGAAAGCAACTTTTTAGAAGACTTCAGTTTCTAGGTGTACCTGCAGCTGTGAAGTATTCAGTTGCTGATTTGACATTTATTCTTTAAAAACATACCTAAATTGCAAACAGTTAGTCTTAGAGATAGTAGAATTATTTTAATTTTTAAAAGTTATAAATTCTGGTTAAGAGATTTGACTAAGCAGGTGCCTAAAATCTAGAATGGACCAAACACTCAGGCTTTGAAGACCCAGGTTAGAATCATAAATATTGGTGGCTTTTCTGACCATCTGTGGTAAGAGTAGTTCAGTCCACTACTTTATCATAGAATCATAGAGTAGTTAGGGTTCGAAAGGACCTTAAGATCATCTAGTGCCGTGAGGAGGGACACTTCCCACTAAACCATGTCACCCAAGGCTCTGTCCAACCTGGCCTTGAGCACTGCTGTATCTAGATATGTTGTTTCATATGAGATGTTTCAAAGGAAGGAGGGGTAGTTTTCACTTTTTTGTGGAATGACTTGCCCATGATGAAAAGTTTCCTGGCCTTTTAACTAGAGCCTAGTTCTAGCCTAGTTCTGGCTCTAGTTAAAAACCTGTCTTAAGCATTGTAAGGTTAGGCTGGAGGGAGGGGGAGCATGGAAGGGGACATGAAATGAAACAGTTGTTTACATACAAGCTAATTTTTAATTGGTTCTTCTTGAACTTCCTTTTAACTTGGGTATTTTTTTGTTACTTCTCATTGTTCACCTCTCAGATACTATTAATCTCAGATTTAAACTGCTCTTGTTCCTCAAGTATTCATGTTGCTAGGCCCCGAGTTGATCCGTTTCCTCTCTTCTTCAGTGTTCAGCAGTGAATACAGTATTTCTATTAAGGATATTTTACTGAAGTACAGAATGATCATGTTTTGCATTGTGCATTTTAGTCATCACATTCATTTCAGGTCCTGATTACTTATGCATGTTGAGTAGCAGTCTTCAGTGGACTGCATGCAGTTGTATCTGTGTCTTTACACAGTGATTTTTTGGCCTTTTAGCTTTAGTTGCTTCTTTTAATATATGTTACTTTAGATTTTAGTACTGTCTATTTTGCCTCATTTGGGTCACCTTTTTAAGCACTCCAGTTTTGGATGTTACTCGTCTTGACTTTGGATGGTTAAGTATAAGCTGGTATTAAGTGCTTTATTCTGTTCTTTGTGTGTGCAAGTGACATCATCAGAAATGAGATTGCTGTTTTTTAACTGATGAGATCTTCATGATATGGCCTCTTGATTCTCTCATCACCTTCACTGCCACAGAGGTATTGGGTACTTCTGCTGGTGCCAAAAACATGATTGATTGAAACTGAAAAAAAAAAATGTTTATGAAGATCAGTTTGAAGTAAAGCTCAATTTCCTTGGCTTAAGTTCTTCTCTATAGGTGTAGTATATGTTTACAGATGCTTTTTAAACTCTGCACCCGTGTTCATCTGAAAGTGAGTTACTGAAAACCATAACCATGCATATATGCATATACTTCTGTTCGGTCTTCCTACCAATTGTGACATCTCACCCCTGACAGACCCCAGAAGGTGTCAAAGTTAGGTTGTTGTGTTCTTTATGTAGCGACTGTTAGATTGTTAGTTGAAATCTGGATGTTTTAAGGTTTGCAGTTTAATAATAGCTTTGTTTCCATGGAAAAAATATTGAGCTGGATCTAACAAAGAAATTGCTAAATATATTTTAGGAATTTCAGTGGCTTCTTGGGGCACAAATGAATTTACAGTATTGCATTTATCAGATATTGCAGCAGAAACACACAGCTGAAACTTGTACAAATTTTTTAGTGGCTTTCTTTAACTTCCTTTTCAGGTAAGGATGTCTAGATGTCTTTAGTCAAATTGTATGAAAACTTTAATGCTGCAGTGTGAGCCTTGCAGGTAGTGTAACTGCCAACACGGTTGTATTTGATTATGTGGCAGTCTCAGTAGTTAACTGATACTCTCCTTCATTTAATATTGTGGCATGAACAAGGTGATCTTTTAAACTGTTAAAATGCACTGTGCTACCTGGAGTACTTCGTTAGAACACAATTTTTGTATTACTTGGACACTTTTTAACAAACTGAATACCTGTGCCAACATGAACTGCAAAGAGAAATACTATCTTACAAAGTTTTAAATATCTTTTGTATGAAGATTCTTATTTTGGCCCTTCAGGATGGCTGCTGTGCTCCCATTATCAGTGATAGAAAATGCAACGAGCTATACTGATTAGCTTTTTTTTTAATAATTCTTGTTTAGATTTTTCAGATTTGAATTTAAGCTTCTGTATTACTTATCTAATAGTGAAAGGTTGTTCTAAATAGAAATTGGTAGGTTTTCTGCTACAGAATCTTGGCATCCAGAACAAAGGCCACATTGTGTGTTAATTACCCTATTTTTAGAACATGATCAAGGAGCTCAGATCAGTATCAGACAAACATGCAGATACAATTCAGTCTAGATTTTAAATTATAGTTCTGTAGTCATTTTACTTATGGAGACTTCTTTGCTGCACAAGTGAACAGGCACTACCTTCAATTCAATGAAAATGTTACAAAAATAGAGGAGTTTAGCATTCATTGACTAAATCTTCATTGCCTGACTTAAAAACAAGTTAAGGGGAAAGCTCTAAGAAGTGTTTCCACATGAATGAAACCAAGCCCTGCAGTTACTAGTAACCGAGTTATATATATGTTTGTGTATATATACGTATCATAACAACTCTGTTTTGCCTTGAAGAATTTGCATTTTTCCCATCATGTAACTGGTGTTCCCATGCAAGTTGTAGAGCACTTCAAAGTTGAAATGTGAAAAAATCTGTGTTTTCATGCCATAACATGTATTTTGCAGAGGCCTGCAAGCACTGTTGTATTGGCAAATGGTTGACATTGGTGCCCTTACCTCAGGAGTAATTAGGAAAAGCAAAAAATACCACTTGAAGAGGAGAGAGCAGATAGTTTGTTTTGTTGCTTGGTTCAGCATTATCATGATTTAGTATTCTTATTCTCTACAGCCAGATTCTCTATTTTGTTACCACAAGATAAGATGTTATAGCATAAAGTAACTTCAAACTTGCCTAGCTCTATTCATGAGTTGTTATAAAAGCTACTTGCCTGTGGTGGCTTCTGCTTCTTTACCCTGCGCTGTACAGGTCCAGCCCTGTACAAAGAAACACCTAGCAATTTCTTTTTAAACTTCCCATCTGTTCAGACATTGTTGATGAAAGGAAGGGGCTACGTGTAATTAAGGAAGAACCATGATAAGCTTTTTTCAGCAGCATTTGCCAGCTATATTGACTTTCTCTACCACATGATGTTCCAGTCAGCTAAACTCTGTGTTCCCTTAATGAAGGAGGCGTTTCTCCCCTATGGTGATGTGAGTGCTTCCGATCTTGGACAGTTCAGCACTTCCATGTTGCTAAAAATTCTCAGTGTTTTCTGAAGCACCACTACTCGTCTGAAATTCTTACCCTTCTCTGCTTGGTTTAGATGACCTTACTTGAGCTTCTACTAAAAATTCCCATATATCCTTGTCCCAGTTAGCGTATCTGCTGTTGGTTTTCCTCTGGATGCATTGGTGCTTGCGCAATAAACTGCAACAAAACAGAGGGGTTTGAATTACTGCAAGGGTCCAATGGCACCTTCTTGTTACTGTGTTGAGGAACCTGGATTCTTTACTTCCACTGACCATTAGTTCCTTAGTCTCTTTATCAGACCTTGATAGTCTTTATTATGTCAACTCTTGTTTTCTGTGCTTGTGTTTGGACAATCTTAATTATCTACTCTGGAATTGAAAACGAATTAATTTTGTCACTTTTTGCTCTCCTACAATAATGGAAGTCTTTTGTTAATGAAAGAACTTTGAGGTGCTAATAAAAGGAAATTGTCTCCGGAGAGTGCAGTGGCTGATAATGTCTTTCATCAAATAAATGGGTATCTTGATGTGGTAGCATAGGAGTACCCTGCTCACTTAGAAACTGCTTTTTGGATATTTTTTGCTGACCTTCAGCTTTTTCAGAAGGCATTTTTTTTTCCATAGTATAAATGATAAAATCTGTTTGTAATGCATTGCCTGTCTGCCTGTGTTGGTGATAGGTGCAGTATCCCTTTGTTTCATTACTATTTCCATACTAATGATAATAGATGTTTCATGATTTTGTTCATGCAAGTAAAAGGGAAACACTTGGTCTTCTGCTTGATTCCTTTTTGAAATGGCGTCTTAAAATCTGATACATTATTCAGTTGCTTCTGTTTGAAGAGGAGATAAATGTTTTCCTAGTTACTGCTTAACTGTATGATCCTTTCACATGTAACAGTTTTCCTATCTGCTGGTTGGTACCATAGCTGCTTCTACCAGTTGTGAAATGATTGAGATGGATATTTTAGGTCTTGTTGCCAAAAAATTTGAAGTGTGTAACTTTATGCCATGTACTGTGCACTTTTGAAACAATTCAGCCAGTTCTGACATGAAACTGCTCTATGGAGAGCATCTGAGATTTTTAAAGCTACAAACCTCTTTTAGCAGTTTCAAGCAAACTAGCCCAATTATTTTGAACATCTACAGGCAAAGATTGTCTTTTGATGGATCTCTGTGTGACTTTTTTTTTCTCTTTTTTTTTTTTTCTTTTTTCTTTTGAGGTTTATTATATAAAGTAAAATGTTACAAGTTGAGCCTGTGGAATGCTAGGCAAGAACATCAGTTTGAAGTTGCTTCCAGTGAATATATTGCTCTTGAGTTTCCCAGTCTGTAGTGAGAGTTGAACTTGGGTGGTATGATGTAATTTGTCTGGCACTTTTGGTTTCTGCTTGCGTTGCAAATAGTTTATAGGACTTAATCCTGATAATTTTTTTTATACAACTAGCTGTCCTCTAGCTGGACCTCTCTCACTGACATCTTATTTAGTCCACTTAGTTTACTATCCTATGTTGCAGCTTATTAATACCATATAGGGGCCACTTGTTTTGGGCATCTTCTGTTAATATATTGCTTTCAGTTGCACAGGGCTTGCCAGAGACAGAGGCTGATACATGTATGTCTGTGAACAGGCTGACTTACTTGCAGTGCTCTGAATTACTGACTATTGAGGGAATTAGTTCAGGCAAGAGGGCAGATTGTTTTCTTTTTTTTTTTAAAGGTGCGTGTAAGAAAGGTTTGCCTGTAGTTTGGGTCAGATACCCTTAAAAAGCCCATCTCTGTCCCTTGAACTACTTGAGAAATTTCTTCTACGTGCTATTATTGCAAGCTAATTGTGTGAGCAGTTCCTCTAGAGAAGGGGAAAGGGTGCTTCCTGAAAGGAAGGGAATGGACACCCTTTGTGGTATCTGCAGTGATGCTGAACAGCTGAGATCTGTTGGCAGCCTTCCAGCCTTAGGGCTTGTGCAAAAACTGTTGTTTTGCTGGAGAAAGGCTGTCTCCGGAATGTCTTGCCTCAGCTGATTCTTGATTCACCTCTCTGACCTGTCTTCCTGAGGCTGGGCAGATGTCAGGGTAATCTAATACTGCCATGCTTACTTGGGACACTTAAAGCTGATCTTCAAAAAGAACAGGCCTCTCACCAGAGTGATTGCTTTCTAGCTGTAACACAGATAGTGCTGTTGTGCAAACTCTGACTGGTTTCTCTGTGGGTAAAGGAAAGGCTGAGGAGGGCTGAAGTTTTACAAGTTGTGCTTCTGTCTTCGCTTAAGCAAAATTACTTAGTGAAGAAACAATAACCCCTGAAAACCGGAAGCTTACTAATGGGTAACTTAAGGCAATAACATTAGTTTCTGCATGTTATTGAACTACATTTCTTAAAAACCAGGACGGGTTATGGAGGTGAACTGTCTTTTGAACATCATGATGATAGCAAATTTTCATACAGTTCTGGTAAAATTTCAGTTTTTAGGGAGTTACGCCAATATCCTCAATTGTGGCTAAGCTTGTGCTAGATTAACCGTCTCCTAACCTTTTTGTTTTGAAAAAGAACACATTTCTTGTGATGGCAGGCAGGCTTGTGATCAAGCTTAAGCTACCTGTATGAAAGAGGTTTTAAACTTTAGCCTCTGGAAAAGTTGCCAGTAGCCTGCTTTTCCGTGGCTTTGATTACTTTTTGTAGCACGAACTTCCTATGTACTCTCTTTAAATCTCTGCAAAGGCAACCATTTTTTTCCTCTGCCTGTTCTTTCAGAGTACACCAAAGCAGCATAAGTGAGGCCTCCGGGTACCTCTGTATTTGACCATAATGCAGTGCCTGCTGGTTGTAGCTGTTTTAAGTAACAGGAAAAGAAAATACTTTATGAATAAGGAGATTATTTATCTGCTGGCTTTTGAGCAGGGAGGGAGGCTACTTTTTATCGGCACTCATAAGCCTGTAATTGCAGTCAGAAGGCATAGATTCTAAGTAGTATCTCAGCCTAGAGCAATCAGACACTGAGGCTCACAGTAAAATACCATCCGTAGCCAGGTCTGTTATGATCCTGCATGGACAACTAGTGAGCTGGTATATCCAAGGAACTGCTTCAAGGACTGAAGCCAGTGAATGCTTCTTGCTGTTCACATGCCAAAGTGCAGCTGCTATTCCCAGTGCTAAATTTACCTCTGAAACAAACTGGCTGCATCTTTCTTGTGTGAAGCAGAGTACTACAAGTACTTGGTTTTGGGGAGCTACTGCAAAGTAAATCCTGCTGTGATATATTTTAGTGTTACTGATTATGGTACATACTGTATCCAAAGCTCTGGATAGTAGACTGGCACCTTGTATCAGGCATTGTGCAAAAATAGTAGATGGAGGCTGTTTGTTCTTAAGGAATGTATTTTCTCAGTGCTCTTAAGTCTACAGGGTTCTTCAGTTGAACTGTGTTTGCAGCGAAGCTTATGGTTGTTTAAGTATGTGACAATAAATTAAATGCGATGCAACTTACATATCCATGATAGTGGGTTGCACAGATTAGTTTAAGTGTCTGCCAACATAGTTTGGTTGGCATAATGCCTTGTATCCTCCTCATGAAAGAACTGTTGTCTAGAGCTGGCAGATGACAGTGTCATGACAGACAGTAGTATCTCCTCAGTTTGCAGAAGAACTTTTCCAACTGCAAACATTCTGATACCGAGTTGTGTAAAATGTAGAGGCAAGATTAAAGGATCAAACATGAAAAAGTGATGCAAGGAGAGCAAGAGAAATGGGATGAAGCAGATAGGAACACACCAGAGGGAGGTTCTGAAGTTGACAGCTGCTTGATAAGTCTGTTTTAATTAAAAAAAAAAATCTTTGAAGAATGTTATTCAAAGTCATTGAATAAATTGGACCATAGTTGGGAAACAGTGTTTTCATGGTTCATTTAAAAGTCAGGAAGCAGAGGATGAGCATCTGCCCTTTGCAGTGAGGAGAAAGCAGGGCAGGTGCTGGACTCCCACAGGAAAAGAGGGGGGAAAACAGTGAAAGGATGAACGTTGCTGATGACAGGTAGTTGTTCAGAATGGTGAAAACCAGGGTCCACTGAGGAATTCAAGAGCACAAAGACTGCTGGTGAGAATTTCTCTGCCACACTACTGCCCAGTGTAGAAAAATCTGACTTGGTTATGATCTCTGAGCTGAATGTTGCAACTCAGAAATAGGATTTTAGTGCTTTGGTGCTTGGGTGATAACATCAGCTTACCTGCATGCTTTCAGGGAAGCTGAGGACTACTTTATGGAGTAAAAAATTATTATGATGTTGTCAAATACCTGCACTTCCTGAGCCAGCATGTTTTTCCTGAATGTGAGTGACAGCTAAAAGTGTTTCTGTGGGAATTCTTGCCATGTCATTACTTTTTCTAATGCGCATCTGTTAATGGCAAGTGTTGGAGATGGGATGAATATTGCTTTTAAGTTTTTAGGGATGACTTGGTCATAGCCCATTTCATAATCTTATTTAGAAAAAAAAAAAGTTTAAATAAACTGGAGGAGTCAGTCTTTTTCAGGAAATACGTGTCTAAGGTGCTTCAGCTGCTGTTTCAAGTAGCCACTGGCTTGGTATGACTGTGGGGTTTGTGTTGTCACTGGTCACACTTTTGAAAGAACTGCCTCTAACTTTATGGAAAGTGAAAGCTGTATTTGCTGGGGAGAATGGAGAGAGGAAATGCTGGTCTCTACAAGGAGCAATAATAGTTACTGAATGTGATCACTGTCACATTTGCATAAAAATGTGTGAACATGGTTTTGAGGGTCAGGTGTCCTTGCCCATGGCAGGGGAGCTAGATGATCTTAACATCCTTTCCAACTCTTACTGTTCTGTGATGATTCTATGAGGATGAAAGACAGGTAAACTGTGCATCTTGTGTTCGTTTGTACAGTGATACTGTCAGTTGAAAAGGGCCTGTGTGAAGAACAAGTTAAAAGGAAATGTGTAAGGAAAAGATTGTGTATTTTGCATGGATAAGAACTTTTGCATATCAGAAATAATGCTAACTGTGTCACTCAAGAAATAGAAGTATCGAAGTTAAGAGTTTTAATTGTACCGTGTTTTCAGTTTCTTTAGGTCTTTGGTCTATGCTGTCTTTTGAGAATGGCATCCAAAGGACACTCTTTGGAATTTCTATATAGGAAGCTTGCATCTGTGTGTAAACCTTAAGTCCCTATACAGGCAAACATGATCTGAGTTTTGAGAAACTTAAAATGAGTAAAAAATATTACTGGAACTCCTCAATTTTTTACTGAATTATTAGATGTCCTTCTGTTTACAGCAGTGCTGCCATTCTATTTGATAGGAAATACTGTATTTTTCTGAAATAAATTGACCACTAGTTGGTTCTCTAATTTTCCTGCATACTGGGGAATTGAACTTTTCTGTTTCTGTGCAGTCTCCTAAAAATACTTCATTGGCAATGTAAAGCTGTGGTTCTAAATGAAGACATCATACTTCCTTCCCATGTAGTTGTTGGGCAGTAGTTATAACACCAGGATAATGTGGTGTTATTATATTCTATTTTATACATGGAATGTTGGTGTTAAATTCTGAAGTTTATATTGTAACATGTCCCTTCATGACTGTTAATGCACTGATCTTACTGGGGCAACACTGACTAAAATTCTCATTGGCATGCATTATAAGGAGTTAAACTTCATGAATTAAACTCAGATCTGTTTAGTCTGCTGGGCAGCAGCTAAAATGGGGATTTAAAGCAGTAATTTATGCTTTCTGGGCCATGGATTATTCTTGGTACTTGTTTTTCCTTGAACCATTAGACCTAAGACAGCATTAATAGGACAATGATTTCTTGTGCATAGTATTGTCTCTGATTTGCAGCTACCCAAAACATCTCTTTGGAGAATAGACTGAAGTATGGTTTTGCTGGTGGAAGATGTTTTTCACCTTGTAATACATTTGTGAACATAGCTACTTAGTAGTATGCAGGGTTTGCAGCAGTCTCAACTTATTTCTCGTTATTGTGTCTGGAATGTGTTTATGATGATACTGAGATACCTATGGAAATTCTGATCATTCAGGACATGGAAATTAGTCTTGTTAAATAGCTTGGCACCTGACATCAGTTCTTTACTTAAACTTTCTTATTATTCTCTGGGTATTCTGAGGAACCTCCTGGATTATGTTTGTGAAGTTGAGATTAAAAGTAAAGCCACAAAAGTCTTCTTTAGTATTAAAATAAACTGGTTTAGCTATATGTATCCTCTGTCTGCAATTACATGCTGGAGTAAACATTTACCAACATGGTTCTGGCACCCCTTTTGCTTCAGTTTTTCTTGGGTTATATTTTGATTTTATACTTGAACAAGACTAGTTTTCAATCTGTGGTACTAGTACAGTCCTATGATAAAAATGCAACGTGGAATTTTGCTGGTACTTAGATTTATATGAGCAGATGTACTGGTTCTAAACCAGAACAGTTTTTCAGTATTTTTGTGTGCTTTAAAGTGAGGGCTCAAAGCGTATAGGAGATAAGCCACTCTTCAGATTATAATATGTATTTATCCTATTTTTTAAAGCTGACATGGTTTGTTTGTTTCTTTTTTTTTTCTTTTTTAGGATTATGGTAGTTGCCTGTAGACCTTGTAAGTGAAGTCTAATGCTTCTGTTCTTTTTTTTTTTTAATCTCCTCTAGGGTTTGAAATCTAGGAGAATGGCAGACATAGACAAGTAAGTAACATCTGCAGGTTACTCTGGCTCTTACTATGTCCTTTGCTGTACTTCAGATGGCTGTGATCTCCAGATAGTGGATAGACAGGGTCTAGGTAATGATCTTCACACTGTGGCAAGATGTGAGGTTTATAATGTGTGGAAGTTTTAAGTTGGGTTTGGGATATTAATTGTAAGTAAATCCAAAACTAATACAAGACACTAGTCAATATACTATGTTAGTTGGAATTCTGGAGGGGAAGACAATGTTAGTACTGCTCATTATTATTGTTTCACTGTATGTAGATTTTTTCCTATACTTGACTCATTTTTTATGGCATTCAAAGTATAGTTGAGGTAAACCTACCCTCAGTTCTCAAGGCCTGCACATCATAACAAAGAGGATGTACAGGCATAAAAAGGCTTTGACTTGTTGGTATGATCAGGAGCTGAATGAATTCTTTCGTAAAAAGGATTCTTCAAAATTCTGGAAAGCTGCTAGCTCTTTAAACAGTTCTGAGATTGCTGATGTAAAACTTGAATCTATGAAGACAAATTTGGCTTTGGCTATTTAGACTTCTAGATTGTCATAGATCAAAACTGATGTAACAGTTTGCTTCTACCCACATGATCTCTAATTTGAGCTCTTTAAGCTCATTATAATATTTTATAAAATTAACTTGATCTGTTACTGAATATTCCCAATAGCAAAGAACAGTCTGAACTTGATCAACAGGATATGGAAGATGTTGAAGAAGTAGAAGAAGAAGAAACTGGTGAAGACGCCAATAGCAAAGGTAACTTTGAAAATTGTAAGCAGTTGCATACATGCTTTCTAATGAATGCGTTGGAAGGATTTTACTACTTAAAATGATAGGAAATGGTAAAACATAACTAGTGATGCACAACTGTATTGCTCTTATTTTTTGATCAGTTGCTCAGTAATTTGCTGATGAATTGACTGCGAACAGAAGAAAAATCATGCTTAATGTTACTCTTAAAATGAATAAAATCAATACATTTTTATTCTCTCTCTCTCCCCCCACTGCCCTCCCAGCAAAAAAACCTGAACATGCATTGGAATGCTTTTGTCTGTCTCAATGGTCTTATTCATGCTTTGTAGTTAATGACTGGGAGCACACATAGAATTTTGAAGAGCAAACAGCCAAAAGAGAAATAACTAATAATCTCTGCAATAAAATGATTTGGACTGCTGATAGTGCCCCATAATGTGATTGCCTGAACAGAATAACACCACTAAGGAAAAGTATGATAATTTTGCTCAAGGTGATGTTAGAGTCTTTGCTATATCTGTTGAAAGAAGTCTTTCCAAAATTGGATTGCAAAATTCTCAGGAACACATTGGTCAGCTGAAGAACAGCTTATAGTAATTAAATGGTAGGTATTCAGCTGTTGCAAAGGAACCTAGAGGTGAATAATGTGGGGTTTTCTAGTGATTATTTCCAGCTATTGTAATGGAATCTGAGGGGAAATTATACTATAGCAATCTTGGAGGGAAATTGGGTTTTGCAAGTCAGAAACGTGTTTCAGTAGCAGGGAAACTTGACACAGTGCTAAGCAGTTTTTGCATCTGTAATTCTTGCTTGTCTAGTTCACTAGTGTATCCTTCATGCGCAATTTTTCCTTAGGTTATACTGATTTACTTTTTTTTTAATCTAGATAATTCTGGTCAGGTATGTCAAAAGTCCTTCTCTGGGCACTAAGTAGTCACACTTTAAGGAGAAAGCTCTTTGAAGAAGTAGTATTCAGAAATCCAAGAACTTGCAAAACAGAATGTGTTTTGGATCTCAGTTTGAGGAGATATGGCTGTTTGCACAGGCATACCATGTGTGATGTGTATATTGATTTGGTAATAAAGAATACCTGGCAACAGACCCAAATGGCACAATTGGGTAGGTTTTCAAGTGTATGTGGAAGACTTACAAATAATAAGACCAGAGAAAATTAGATACCTTGACAAGGAGTGGTAATGACCAATGTGAGGTAGTACCTTTTTAATAAATAATTACAGCTATATATGGTAATGTAAACTCATTGCAATCATTCTGGAGAAACGGGGCTGCTCTTTTGGATGTCACTTGAAACATTTCAGCATGGAATTTCAGTGCTAGGACATAAAAGTGGTTAAAAGAGAATAGAGGTTACTGTAGTGAAGGGCATAGAAATAGAAAATGGTATGCTATTTCTAAAAGCTTTATGCATCAAGAAGGATTCAGAACCTTCACTCTAATTTGAATATGTCAGAAGAATGCTGTATAAACCTAGTATCTTATAAAGAATGCAACTTGCTTGTCTGCCTATCTGTAGATGTGGGGGATAGAGGGAGGAGGGCAAAACAGCATGAGAAGAACTGTCCATAAATTCTTATGATCAGTTATTAGTATTAAATCAGTCATAGATCAGTTATTAATCAATATTAAAAATACAGAGTTGTGAAATTCATTTCTGCAGATTGAGGCACAAATTTTGAGCAGAAGGGTTGATGTTAATATGGATAATGGAATCTTAGGCTAGGAATCCGTGTGTTTTTCATTGTTTGAAACAGTTTTCCCATTTGGACAAAGTGATTTCTAAAGGTGGTGAAGATGGTAGACTTCATGGACTTAGTAGTCAGTAATGTGTCAGACTAATGAATAATTTATTCTTTTGCAGAAAAAATTAGGCAAACATGGATTTACAGATCTAAGTCTGAAATAGTTTTGTTTCTTTCCGTTTACCTAAAATGGAATGAAAATCCCCATGCCAGTTTTTATTCCCTTCTTAAAGTAAAAGCAGTCAAGGCAAAACTGATGCCTTCAGAGGCATTGAGAAACATTCCCTTGTAACAAAAAAAAAAACAAACAAAAAAAACCAACAAAAAAGTCCCCCAAAAACTCATCTTGCTGAGTAGTGGCCATTTTAATCCAGGTGCTGTTTCAGTGTGCAGAATATGATGGATTTGATCCATGCTTCCCAAATGGAAAGGTGTTTGAAATACTACTTTGCCGATTTTCTTTTTACAAGTGTATATATATATAGTAAATGTGCTGCTCTTTTGTAGTATTTAAATATCTTTTCTTTCAAGATCAGTGTAAAAGAAGCACTTAATGTAATTTCTTTTTTATTTAGCTCGGCAGTTGACTGTACAGATGATGCAAAATCCTCAGATTCTCGCAGCCCTTCAGGAAAGACTTGATGGTCTGGTAGGCACATCTACAGGCTATATAGAAAGGTACAGTATTTGTTCAGTTTGAGTAGTGATACAAACAGTTTTGCTTTCTGAACAATATTGTCTGTTCAGTCATAAACTGCTGCTCAGATAGCAGGAAAACTGATATAGTCTGTCTGTAGAATTGTGGAATTTTTATTTGGGGTTTTAGGAACAAAAGAATGTTAATATTTACAATGGCTGACCTTGTCTCCTGCAGTTATGATATGGCACACTATTAAAAGGTATTTTGCTGCTACTTGGAATGTCTTTTGTAGCTTTGCCTTAATCATGAAAAATCAGTTAAGTACAGAAAAATACCTGGGGACCTGCTGTCTCTAATATAGTAATTTTTTTTGTTAGACTGTAACCATTAGCTAATAAAATTAGAAAAGTTGTTAGCAGTACATCATGTGATCTCCTTACTTGGTCTGCATTAGCAGATAGAATTTTTTGGTTCTCATGTGATTTCTGATTGTGTGTGAACATTTCACTACATCTACAGGAATTATAAACCATACAACTGTCTTGCTGTGATACAGTCCAACATTGCTATTGGCTTGAACTGAATAATAGGCCTTGCTTTTGCTGCTACTCCTACTAATACCATTTTTCTGTGATAGATGATAGTGTGGAAGAAAAGCCCGTTTAACTAACAGTCTTTCTTAATAAATACTGGCCAAGTAAGAGCATGGAGTCAAAGGGTACCCACATTCTCTCGCCCAGATACTACACACTACAGGCTTTCTATACACAGTGTTTTCCTTTTTTTTTTTCCTGATCTTAGTTAACGTCTACTAACTTTTCAGATCCTTGACCTAAGAAGTGAACAAAAGTGATAACATTGATTTGCATGGCATTCTTCTAGTCAGCTGCTCTCTGACATACTGTACCATTTTTTCATCAATTCCAAGTACAGTAGTGCATTTTTTAACACAAAAGCATTGCAACTTTGCCACTGTACCGAACACTTACCTAGCTTGCAATATGAAAAGAACTGGAAAATGTGTGTAAATTGATTCTGCTCTTTCTCAGCATATGTGTGCTTACTTAACCAGGCTTTACAGGTGGCTCTTAAATGTCTTCCCAAGTATTATTTTTAGTTTAGTCATCTACAGAGTCTAGACACTGAGATAGCACAGAAGTTGGCAGCAATCTGGGATCCTAAATGCCAGTTATGTGAGCTATTAAGGAACTAGATGCGTAAGCTGGTAGGAAACTAAACAGGTTCCAGGAAAACATCTGTCTGCTCAGGCTTAGAATTTGCTAATTGCTTGGCAGCTATCCAGTAACTTCTTCACCTGTGTCTGGCCACAATAATTCTAATGAAACATACTTTAATAGAGCAGAATTTCCATCAGCTGCTCACAGGAGGTTGTATTCTTGTGTGATGATAACCTTTTCTAGTGGCTTGTAGAGCAACAGCTTTTACTTGCCATTGTTGTACTTGTGAAGTCCTGTTCAGATATCATGGTCTGCTTTGGATTTACTTTAAGAGCCGTCTCTTTCATGAAACTGCCTTTCTTTTTTGTAAAAAAGTACAGTTTGTAAAGGTAGTTGATGTACAAATAGTGATGCACTGGTTGGCATGGAATGTAGCTTTGACACATGCAAAAGACTGTAGATTCTTTAGTAAAGGGGTTAAAATCTTTCCTCTGACATACCTGGAACTGAGCATTCTGAATGTATGGGGCACTACCTCTTAGGAATTTCATCGTTCTTTATATGCAGTTGTTAAGGCCAGTACTCATAGTGTAAATATATGCATGTGGCACTAAGTGGGCGATCATTGTATGACTCAACTGTGTGGTCATACTAATTTTCTTCTTTAGCACCTTTTTCTTGAACTGACAGAACTTTCTACTTAAGTTACTGTTGGATCTGATATTGTACTTGAAGATAAAATTACAGCAAGTGATTAACTTGACTAACTTCTTCAAACATGTCAGAGTAATGAGAATGGTATCAGCCCTTCATGAAAATACATGTCTAAATTTAAGCATTTTGGTAGTTAGTTTAACAGATGTACTTTTGCCCAAATCAGAAGGTTAAGGGAAATCTTGATATAATGCTTATATGCATATTATCTTAGCAACCAGAAATAGTATATTCATGTTGATTATAAAGGTATTGAGGAGGAAGGGTTCTGCGTTTTAACTGAACAAGTATATTGGAAGATGTGCCTGTTCTATCTGGTAGATGTAAAAGAGCTTTAATAATTAGTATGAACCCTCAGTGTGTAACTTAAGCTAATATGTTCTTGGTTACTTCCTCTAACCTGAAGCTGGTCCTAACAGTTAAAAGCAGGTGTTCACTACTGTGTTCTAAACAACACTGCACAACTGCTTAAATAAAACAAATATAGGAAATTAACATAATATTCTGTAACCAATTTGTTCCGCCTCCCAGGCAAGGGAGGCTGTCAGCAATCTACGCCATAAATCTCACTTGTCACCTTGATGTATGTAACTTTGTCCTAACACTGGATCTACATTACCATAGTTTGCTAAAGTGACATTAGTACTCAAAGAGTTGTAGCTGACAAGTATTTATGATGAAGATGGACTTAATTGCTTTGCTTTTACATATATATAATGTAGTGGCTCATTTAGCAAACCAGTTCTGGCTTGCTTTGGGAGTGACAGTTAATATGTTAGAAGGCAGTAGTACCAGCTGCTTGCCTTGGTGAAATAAAAATGTGAATTTTGAAGATCACCTTCTTTAGCAAAGAACAGCTTGATTGTCTTGAACATTCTTTCATAATACAAGCCAATTAGTGATGAGACCTTTTTTAGTCATGCTCAATCACATGGATTTACTGTGCTGTTTGTTGTTAATGTAAAACTTGGGTTTTAGTATGAAGTTATGTTGTACAAGTTTGTCTCATGATTGACAATGATTAAACCCAGGTGTTTGGGATACTCTGGTTCTAACTGAGGTTAAGTCTCAGTTTAAAAGCCTGTGCTAACAGTTTTAATCTGCATGGTTCAGTGGGTGATAGCTTTGATTTTTAGGTCACAGTTTTGATTTGTACAGCTTTCTAAAGCTTAAAATAGAGTGTCAAATCTGTTTTGATGCAAGTTGGTTAATTTGCAAGGGGACTGGGTAAGGAGGGGTCAGAATGTGCTTAGAATACAATGATAGTAACTGTTCTGTCACTGAAATTTTCAGCTTGCCTAAAGTTGTTAAAAGACGTGTGAATGCTCTCAAGAACCTTCAAGTTCAGTGTGCACAGATAGAAGCAAAGTTCTATGAGGAAGTTCATGAGCTGGAAAGAAAGTATGCTGCTCTCTATCAGCCCTTATTTGACAAGGTATTTTAATGCTAATCTGTTTTGTACTTAAAAGCTCTAGCTAAAACACAGGGGAATATAAACTGAAAGCTTACTCATGTTCTGAATTACTTTGGTCTTGTATGTGCCCATGTAATTCAGTTAATACAGCTTTACCATCCATGTGAATATCAGCTAAGATTAATGGGGAGAAAGGTTCAGTTTGTTCTGTGGTTACCAAAATCACCTCAACATGCTAGGTCTCATCTTGTTAATTGAGCAGATACCAGATGATGTGGTAACCTTTGTGGAACTTTGGTGTTTTAGTGCATTAAAAAGCTCTTAATTGCTGAGTTGTCTTCTAGCACTGGAAGAAAAGGTTTTGATACATAGTTAATGTATTGCTAATTCTGTAAGTTTAGGATTAGGAATTTATTGGTTAGGACATTATTGGTTACAGTAACTAGGGAATTTGAACATATTCTTGGTTTAATCTTCCAGCGAAGTGAAATCATCAATGCAATATATGAACCTACAGAGGAAGAATGTGAATGGAAAGCAGATGTTGAAGAGGAAATTTCAGTGAGTATCTTAATCTGTTCTCGTCAGTATTTCAACCTTTAGCATGAAATAAGATTTAATACAGTAACTAAAGTTAAAAATGAAATTGGGCGCATAATGATTACTGATAGTAATTATCATAATTCTTTGATTGCTTAAAGCATGCATGTGACAATATGCTCTGTATCAACATAAAACTGTTAATGAACCTTCTGGTCACTCTCTTAAAATTAAGAAAAACTAAAATTTTTATCAAGGAGGAAATGAAAGAGAAAGCCAAGCTTGAAGAGGAAAAAAAAGATGAGGAAAAAGAAGACCCTAAAGGAATTCCAGAGTTTTGGCTGACGGTATTCAAGAACGTGGACTTGCTAAGTGATATGGTTCAGGTAGGTGGTGGTCCAGGCTTGTTTAAAGTTGTGTTAATATTTAATCAAAGTGTCTTTAAGAAGGGAGTAGCAACAGTACATGATGTGTCTCTAGGAGAGCAAAAATGGAACAAGTACTTGGTTGTCAACTGAGAGCACAGAGCATTCTGAAATACCTTCTTATTGTGTTATTTGTTGAACTTATTTTACCTTACTAATATACCTTCTGTACTTATAAGATTGTGGACATCAAAAGCAGTATTAGATACAGCTAAAACCTGTATTTGGTATTTGCGCGGATTTAGGTTGTGTACTACAGTGTGAAATTTTTTCCATGCAGTCGTTGTTGCCATCTGCTGGTCAAGTTTGTGAAACTGTTTCGGTGCTTTAACAAGGTTCTTGTGCTATGTAAAACTCGTTCTAAAACTGGCTTTTCATCTCTGCAGGGTCTTAAATCTGTGTATAATTTAATATTATGAAAATTGAATAACCTGTATTTTTCTTTGCAGGAGCACGATGAACCTATCCTGAAACACTTAAAAGATATAAAAGTGAAGTTTTCAGAAGTTGGACAGCCTATGGTCAGTTTAACCTGTTAAACAAGATTACTTTTGTGTTATCTAAAGATTTATTTGTATATTAGTAGCATGGTCTGTGATAGCCAGTTGTCTTATGGCAATCATGAGAAATACGCAGCTACTTCTTGTCTTCTGAAGAACAGTACAAAGACTAGTACTAGTCTTGCAGTACCATAGGAATGAATTTATACTTAATTTAACCTTCAAATTCTGATGAGTTAATAACTAGGCCTTAATATCTTGTGACTAAGTTTCACATTTAAATTTTGATACCTTCAGGTACTTTCTGTATAGCTGCTGCATATAATTGGATATAATTCCCTTGCCAGAAATCAGATAGCTTGAGAAGTTTTAATATTTTAAATTTGGAAGTTCTCTCTATAGGTTAATGCCAAGAGAGCTGTACATTAGATCTTGTGTCATTACTGCAAGCAGTATGTGAACTAATAAGTACAAGTAAGCACAAAATCAATACGGTAAACAAAAACATTTGAAGATTTATTGTATAACTTGGGCAGCAAATTCTAGAACAAGTTATGTATATGCACTATTTCAGTATTGGAGGAGGTAGATATATTCCCTCCATGTGTATTTTTGGTTTTAGATTTTAGGTATTTAGAAATTAAAGGTATGTGTTGCTGAAGTTAATGCTCTGCAATTCTTTTTAAGAGTTTCACATTAGAATTTCATTTTGAACCAAATGACTACTTCACAAATGAAGTATTGACAAAGACATACAGAATGAGGTCAGAGCCAGACGATTCTGATCCCTTCTCCTTTGATGGACCAGAAATCATGGGTTGTACAGGGTAAGTGCTAATAAATAACACTAAGGCTATGTAGCATTTTTTTCCTTAGCGTTATCCAGCTGTAGACTTGCAGTTTGGAAAGGTGCTGGAAAGAGACTGTTAACTAATAACAGTTATTAGTTAACATAACTGTTATTATGGCTGGCTTCGACTTAAGTTTTTCAGTGTGGCTTCGACTTAAGTTTTTCAGTGTTTTTCAGTAGCTTCAATACAGTATATAAAATTAGATATTTTATATAATGCATATGTACTATATATGAATATAAATAAAAAGATCTAATCAGTATTTATTTAGAAATAGGCAGGTGCTAGAGCTGGATTGGAAGGGGTTATCTCTTTGTAGGCCTTTAGCTTTTTTCAAAATTTGTTTGATCACTTTTAATCTCTTTTGTGTTTGACACTCAGTGTTTTGGGAAGTCTGTTCCAGTTCTTCTTTCCATACCGCAGTTGTCCAGTTTGTTTTACAAGTGTTGAATGTTTGCCTCTGAGTCTCTTTTCAATTGATCCATTTGAGAAATGAAGAACTGTTATCCCGTTGGATCCAGCTTCCTTGTGATTTTAAAGAGCTGTCATACTCCTTTCTCAGTGATGCCTTTTGTTCCAAATTGGCTGTTACTCCTTACACTAAATAGTCTTTCTCTGTACATGTCCCTTTTCTTGTGAACAGAAGGGTGACAGAAAGCTGAGTTGTATATAATTAGCCTTATGGCTACATCAGGTCTCTGTATATAGCCTGTTAATGTGTCTTGAATGTTCTGACTCCTCTTCTGAGTGTTAGTAACTACTTTAAAGTCTATCGCTTCATACTCCTGGTTGTTTTTTTCTGTATATTATTCTGCAGTTGCTGATACTAACTTCCATTTACCACTGCATTTCTCGTCGCTTAATGTAACATTTCTGCAAATATCCTGTGAGATTTAGTCTTAAGTGCTTGAGTAGCTTTGGTCAAACTGTTTTGTCTTCCTCAGTTTGGACAGTTTTTGAAAAGCATAAATCCTGGCAGAGGTCACTGTAAGATGACACTCTGCTGCTGTGAAAAACACTTATTCTTAGTCCATGTTTTGTCTTTTAACTAAGAGCTTTTTTTTTTTATCCCAAAAGAGCTCACTCGCTTCGAGTCTTTAAAGGAATCTAATCAGGAACTTGCACAAATAAGGACAGTCATGGACATGACTTCATTTACATGTCCCCAGAATGATTTTTGATTGTGAGATGAGTCTGTGGGCATAATTTTGCATAAAGTAAGCAGGATGGAGTTAACAAAAAATGACCAAACAAAAAACCAAACTAAAACAAGGTGGCAAAACCCCAACAAACAGGCAGCTAAAACCAACGCAAAACTACACATCTGTTTCATGCATTATTTTAAGGACTTGTGGATTACAATGGTAGGTGTGGTAAACCTTGGCATATTACTAGTATGACCAAATATGACATTACTTTATAATTGATATGTAGCTCTAAAAATGGGAGTGATCTTCTTTGATAGGAAACTAGGCAGAACTTGGTAGCTAATGAAAATAGCATTTACTAGATTGTGTGGGGAAGGAGAAACTTTTGTATGAAAACACTTCAATCATAAAATGAAACTGTTAGTCTTGGGTTTGATGAATGAAGTAATGAAAATATAGCACTGAATAAATAAGTGGAATGATAATGAGCTGCAGCTGCTTTTTTTTTTCCTTCCCTCTTCAGTTGCCAAATAGACTGGAAAAAAGGAAAAAATGTTACTTTAAAAACCATTAAGAAGAAGCAGAAACATAAGGGTCGTGGAACAGTTAGAACAGTGACAAAAACTGTTTCCAATGATTCTTTCTTCAACTTCTTTAGTCCTCCTGAAGGTAAACTGAACATTAGTTTATCTGCATTAACTTCAGATGTAGTTTGAACTTCACTCACTTGTTTCTTCTCTTTTTTTTCTTATAGTTCCTGAAAGTGGAGACCTGGTAAGTTTGCTTATTTAAAATATGAGGGTGGGGGGCAAACACCAGTGAAAGCACTCATACCTTTATGTGCAAAATGTTTGTTGAAATTGTTTGGATATTTATTAAACAGTTTCAGCTCTAACTTTCTGTATTTAACTGAGAATACTTGTGATGAATAGTGTGCATTTGTTTTCTTTATTAAAATGAGTATTTGAGTTGGATCACAGAGTTTAGCTTAGTAAACTTCAACTTAAATTTCCTGTAAGCTACCTTGGGAGCTGTTAACAGTTGTGTAATTTTAGTGATCTTTGTTATTAGCCTTTGGTCTAATGGCTGGTGTAGGTCTGTTTCTTTGGGCATTATTTGGGTGAGCTTCTCTAATGGCTGCACGTATCCAGTTTGTATTTTATGCTGTTAAAAATTTCCCAAGCTGTTAACTCTTGGAGAAGGTAATAAAGCAAGAACAGAAAACTAAGAGCCCACTCTTCTGTGTGCTCACCAAGAGAAGACTCTGTAGCAATAAGCTATGTTATTGTAAACCACTTTAAAGTGCTGATTACATTGTGTAGCTTGAGTGAGAAATCTGGTTAAAGCTTTCGGAAGCATGCTGTTAAAACTCTTATGTGACATGGACATCAAAAGCTGTATGTTTGTAGTGTTAAAACAAATTAAAAAGAAGCCTTTTGACTTGAAGGTAACTTCTCAGATACAGAGGAACACTTGTGTGTAAACAAAAAGAATGAAAACCTGGAACTGCATCAGAGAGCATTTTTAGGTGTTCATGTGTTTCACAGTGTAATGGGAGTCATGGAGGAGATGCACTGTAATAATCAGAAGTACTTGTAAAATTTTTAATTAGATAGGCTTATCTGGCTAGTAGTTAGTTCTTATGGGTATTGTGCATAAAAAAGAAAGTCTGGGAGGTATCAAACAGTTTTTCTACTTAAAAGCATGTTGGGAGTGGGGAAGAATAAAACTTAAATTCCACAATTTTGTGTAATTAAGCTTACTGAAGAAGCAGTCCCCCCTGCATAATGCAGATAGGCTGTATATAGTATAAAACTTGGCTCCACAATTTAAATCTTATAAAGCAAGTCCTGAATAAAAAAAAAAAGCACAGGAGGTTCGTGTAAATTTGGCCACATCAAAGTCTGTGCAACTTGTGGTTTTGTGTCAAAAATGACTTAGGAAATAATGTTTTATGCAGGATGATGATGCTGAGGCAATCCTTGCTGCAGACTTTGAAATAGGTCATTTCTTGCGTGAACGTATAGTCCCCCGATCAGTATTGTACTTCACAGGAGAAGCTATTGAAGATGACGATGATGATGTAAGTATAGTGTTCTTTTAAAATGCTAAAAACTTTGAAATAAAGCTGCTTAAAGATTTTTGGTAATTTCTGACTTAAAATGTTGGTATCTTTAGAATGGGATGTATCAACATTAGTTTCAGCTGAACTTCCTAAAGAGCAGCACAAAACTAATTCATCCTTGAAGTAGTGACTCCAGAGTTTCATAGTAAAAGGAGTAGTAGAAGCTGAACATTTAGAGGATGTTTTAAGGAGGATTTTGTGTATAAGGCATTCATAGGGTGGCATACCCCATACTTTGGTAGAGCTATAATGAGCTGCCAGACAACAAATCAGTCTTATTTATCTACCTGCCCTTCCTGTTCTTTGTGCTTATAGTGATACTGTGCTACTAAGTTCCTTGAGATTCAAGCCTGATCCTTTTGGAGGGTATTCTTATTAAAAAATTGTAGATAAGCACATTCAGATCATGTGAAAATATTCAAAGTGAGCTTTGTAAAGGCTTGAATTAAGTGTTGTAAAAGAGCTAAGCTTGCAAACAAACCACAAACCCCCAGAACTTTAGGTGGGCAAAATATTTTCTTGCTACTGCACAAACAAGGACAGTTTGACAGTTAAGATAGCTTAAGTAAGTCCTGCCTTAAAATTTATTTTTAGAATGTAAAATGGTAGCTCTTAGTCCAAAGCGTTGGCCTGGGGGATGTAGAAGAGGGAAGTAACTGACTGTACAAATTGCCTTAGGCTTTGAGACACTCCACTGGCCAGAAGGCTTATCGTAGTCTAATAAGCTCTTCCAGTGTTGTATGTAAGGAACTTAAACTAGACGGTTTTCTCTGCTAGAGCATAGCTTAAAAGATTGAGCATTGCTCATGCTGATACAGAAAACACTTTAAAATCTGTCAATAAGAAATTATTTTGGAGAGCACAGTACCGTATGGTCTCTGGCATTTACTTGAGTTATCTGTCTGTACAGCTGCATTTATGACCCTATCAAAACCTTTTTATTTTCTAGTACGATGAAGAAGGTGAAGAGGCAGATGATGAAGTAAGTTGACAAGTAGCCTTGATTTAAATAATTTTCCTTTTGTAGTTTATCTGAAATAAGAGTTCCTTTAGTTTTTTAATACTCTGGACACTAAGTTTAAGCATTACTTAGGAATGTAAGACACAACGTGAAATTTTGTGGATCTAGGGTGAATACTTCAACCTAGCAAAAAGCCCAAACCAAATGAAGACCACCCTAAGTTATCTTACAAATTAAATTGCAACTGATGTCAAAAGATGTGTGCTTTGTGGAGGGCTAACTGATGCAATATGTATAACTTAAAGTGGTAATGTATTTAAGAGCATAATTTAATCTTAATTTTAATGAAAATGGCTCAGGAAGTTGAATGTGTATAAGCTAGAGTAACATAAACAAGTGTTTTCTTTCAGGAGGGGGAAGAAGAAGCAGATGAAGAAAATGATCCTGACTATGACCCCAAAGTAAGGAATTATAAAGACTGTTTGAATTTTGTGTATGCATACTTACACTTACAAATTTATGTAAGTTAAATCTTGATTATTTTTTTGATTAAATACTTAATCAGTAGTTCCAAAGGTGAGTATGTTTTGGCTAAGGCTATTTCTGCCCCAGTTCTGACAGGCTAATAATGATAGCGCGACTTTGAAGTTCTTTCTCCAAGAATCATTTTGTAGAAGTGACTTTGGCTTTGAGCACTGAAATTATTCAGGCTTGGTTTTCTTGCAGCAAGTTGCTGCTAATAGTGAAAATGTTCTGTAATTGTAACTCCACACAGAGAACTCCATGATGCAGGTTCAGTTTTGGGAACCTGTCCCAAGCTGACTCTGGCACAGATTTTTCCAGCAGAGCATAAAACTGAAGCTTCTTCAGGATAAATAATAGCAAGTCTTTCATTGCTTGAGGTAGAAGTGAAGGTTCAGGAATGTGTTTACAGCCAACTACTGAAATGTGAATAGCTGAGAATGACTATCTGCTTTCTTACTCCATGGGAAGGGCAAGTCGCTAGTCCAGCTCAGTTTGCTGGAAAAGTGACTGTGAGCCACTGGGTTCATAGATTCTTCCTAGCTGAAGAAAAGGTACATTTGGCCACCCAAAAGCATCTAATGGTGGTAGGTGAAAGTTGTAGTTGCGAAAATAAAGTCTGGGAATGAAGAATGTCTGCTATGAAATCTGCTTTCAATTTCTGATGAGGAGGCAGCATTTTTTTCAGTAGAAGTGGTTTGAGCCACAGTGAAAGTACTCTTGAAAGAATTACATAATCTCAGTGTTGTACCTAGAAAGATGTAGGGTGTAGAACTGCTAATCAAAGTGTACAGCCTGTTGGTTATGGTCCATCTGCTGTAGTGTATTCAGATTGCTTCCAATTGAAAAAGGTTTTGGAATCAAAATGAAGCTGCTGGAGGATGGGCTTCTTGTGTTATGTTGCCACAATCTGAAGACAGTGGTATTGCTAATACTATGCCATTAGTTTAAGGGAAAAGAGAAAAGAAGAACTTGAATACTGGAACTTAAGAAAGTAGGCTTAGTGGTATTAATAGTTCTTTTAAAACACTGATACCTGTAAACTGTTTTTTCCTTTTTTCTTAACAGAAGGATCAAAACCCAGCAGAATGCAAGCAGCAGTGAAGCAGTGTGTATGTGGCCTTGAGGATTACCTGCACTGTAATAGCCTAAACACAACTATTAGTTACTTACAGCCTTATGTTTTGTATCTTGGTAGAATTAAGTAACCAATTTGTTTAAAAAAAAAGAAATCAAACACATAAGAACCAGTTTAAAATGTAGGTTCAATCTACCTAGCATTTTAACAGTATAATTTTCTGCCAATACGTAGAATGCAGTAAATCCCCTAAAGCATGAATGTTAATTCATTGCTACATAGTTTGGTTCTTGTGAAGTCTTTGTCATGTAGCTATTAGACTGCAGCTGTGAAGATTATCAGAACTGTTAACTGAGACCAATATTTGTTTAGAGAAAACTTCTCTCCTGAAGAACCAACCAAAGTATTTTTCAGCCCAGTAGTCGGAACGGGTTTAAGTCTGCTTGCACTAGCTGTGCCTTCATTACTTTGTTATAGAACTGGCAGTGACTTGTACTAACTAGGAGATGATGCATTTTGAATTTGACTACTTCAGAAGATTGGTATAACTTGTTTAATTTCCAACGAGACCACATTAAACATTCATAACTGTCAGCTTGTTTATGCTATGGGTTTTGTATTTTATGTGACATAGTGATCTACAAAAGAAACCTAGTCATCATATTAAGGTTATTGTTTACCACTGGGGTGTGAATAAAACCTAGTATTTTCAGAAGCTAGTCTTGTTTTATTATGATGTGTGTATCTGCATGTAAGGCATATCTTTCATGCTGCAGTTCACTTTCACTAGAAAAAAATGTTGAGAGTTACTGAGAAGTAAATTATATAGCATTTTAAAACCAAGCACTATAGTTTGGAAAGTTTGAGCCATACTTTCCGCTTGCAGTGTGATACTTGTGAATCTGAGCTAGATGTTTCAGTGATTGGTCAACACTGCCATTTTGGAGAAGACAAGTCTTTTGAAGTGGGGCTAGATCTGATAAAGGACTTCAGTATTGCTGTGCCTGACTCTAGGGCACTGGTCATTAGTATGAATTCTGGAGCCAAGAAAGGTGCCTTGGATTTCTGTGTAGACAGAGCTGGGTTGTCCTGAACAAAACCTGCCCTGCAACCTAAGGGAGTGCTAGAACACTTAGCTGTATTCTACTTTGTACTCACTGTATCAAGCATCTACAGAGGAGAAAACAAATCCGAAGGGAATCAATCCCCTCTTCTCACCCAAAATTTTGTTCACTTTTATATCTGTGTGTTCTGGTTCATACTTTGTCTGTATTGATGTTCATTGTCAGTTAAAACATGGGCTAGATTTTTCTCATGCTAACCTTATCTGTAGTCTAGCAGTGGAGGTGCTGGTGTGATGTGGATTTGAATGCCTTCAGCTTGAAGAAACTATGACCCAATGACTTCCATTTGAGTTTTTCCAGTCAATAAGATGCTACTGTATTCTGTGTCGTCTTGTCATTCATGTAACTGTAGAAGTTCTGATCTTCTAAGCAAGTACCCAGATAACTTTCTGAGGGATGGGAAGGTCCTTGAAGGACTGGAAAGAAGGATCCAGCTAGCATGGATCCATTTTTGCAGTGACTGCTCTTTTCTTTTTCTTGCATTTCTTTTTGTTTGTTTCCTTCCTTGCCACTGGTACATGGACTTAGCTGTAAAGGATTAAAGGGCTGAAAAGAGTAGGGCAAGCAGGAGGCAACAGCTGCATGAGGATAAGGCTGGTGGAAGAGTTTCTTTAGTATGTCTCTTGGTTGGAGCGTAAGTAATGCAGAATAAAGCTTATCCCAAGTGCCCTTCTTGAATCCTCAGCCCCCGTGAAAGGAAGAGGGTTGAATATGCCCTGACTAAACTGATTTTTATCTTCGGTTTAATTCCTTGAAGGCTCAAATACCATACTGCTTCATTTCAGAATCCCTATCAGGCTTCATCTTTCTCCTGTCCATGGACTTGGGAGCAGGAGCTCTTGCCACCTATAGCTGTGTATAGAACAGTACTGTTGAAGTTCTGCTCTTAGGTGTTTGTTTTTTTTAGGTAACGCATAGATCATAGTGTTGAAAAATAGAGAAATGAAAAGTTAACTTCACACTCTATGGTAGTTGTGTTCTTATGGTACAGATCCTGATTCTGCCAGTTTGTGTTTCACTTGGTCTCTTCTCTAAATGTCTCCAGGGTTAAGCTTAATCTTAAAATTCAGGGCATGGGAAGACCAAACTGATGGTATGTTATGAGCTTGAACAGTCATTAATATGGGGCTTTGAGGTTCATACTTTTTGACATGAGAAGTCTCTGAAGTCCTTACTTAGATCTAGCCCATTTTTACTAACAGCATCTGGCAAATGTATCTTAAAAAGAGAAAGCACTGTTGAAAGTTATCCAATGAATTTCAAAAGTCACTGTTAGGAAATTTTCGATGGCTTTCTCATTTAATATCTTCATATCATACAATGGGATGCAGTATTTGAAAAGGGGAGTTTGTAGTTGTCAAAGGTCACCTGCAGCCTGCAAGATCCAGAGCCATGAATCCTTCTCTGTCAACAGATTTTTGGTAAGCTGCTCTCTAGATTGACTTGCTAGTTCTCAATCAGCAGGTCTTGTGCTCTGCAGACTGCAGCAAAAGGAAGGTTATAATCATACAAAATAAGGTGCCAGTTCTTACGGTGTCAGTTAAATAAAAACTGTTTTGGTGCTTAACGTAGTTTTGTGCTCAAAGACATTTGTTTAGCAATTCTGAAAGGCAGTATGTAGCAGGAACATTAAACTTTCAACATTGATTGGAGTATTGTGACTCATTCTTTTCACTTCTGGGGTTATACCAGCAGTAGAGAAACTCTTCATTTAGTATTTGAGGGGGATCAGTTACCTTGTTAACAAGTTCAGGCTAGGAAAATGTGTCAATGAAATAAGATTTCTTGGTCAGTTGTTGCAGTACTGCACCCAAATTTAAGATCTGGGTAAATGATGTCTTCTGTCTAGTTTTGGTCACTGTTTGAAGGGAGAATTAAGGAAAAATGGGGTGATGGTGAGGAAAACGGAGAATTAACGGGGACTTTGGATGACAGCAAAGGGTGCTCAGAGCTTATGCTTGATGGAGACAGATGCTTCTTGGGTAGTTATACACTTTCAGCAAATGTAGGTTAGCTTTCCTTAGCACTGTGTTCCTGCCTGGTATAACTTTGCTAATGTTAAATAATCTCAAAGTTGTCGTGAAATAAAGTAGACCAGACTTAAGCTTAGCATTCTCATGTTTTACTGTCTGGAGAAGGGTGATATCAAGTGTTGTTAGAAATGTTACCTTTGAGGTTTTTTTTTTTTAACAGTAGGCATAGCAATGCTTCTTACCATTGTCCAGTACAATTAACTAGCTTCATAAACTCAGTTTCTAGTTTTACTCATGGAACTGATGTGTCCCAAGCTGCTAGCAGAGATTGTAATTTTGACATGATTTTATTTGTTAAATGAAGACAAACAACAAAACACAAAACCAAAAAACCCACACCAAAAACACCCACAAACAGCAGAGGATTGCAAACTCTGGGAATCAAATGTGTTGATCTTTACCTTCAAACTGGTACTTAAACTTTTGCTGTGTTTTAAGACCTGTTGTAGACCTGATTCAGAAATTGATACAGAACTTGGATGCAAATGGATGATTATTAACTTCTCTACCAGGGATTTCCTTTTGCCTTGTGTTGGGCAGGCGGATTGTTCTGTGGAATTCATGTTAGCATAGAGGAAACAAAACGCTAAGCTCCTCTGTAGAAAGGGGACAGTCTGTTGAAGGCATTTCTCTGTGTAACAGCCTTGATGGCCTGCTGGGCTGGAGATAGAGACACAGATGTTGGCTGTATAGTGCTCCTTCATGCTGTGCAGATAAATCCAATCCAATACTTTCTTGTACAGGTCAGAGAAGTCATCATTACCTGATGCTTACCTAAACTGAACATAAATCTACTGGAAATAGTAAGTCTTACTTCTGTTACAGTATCAGGAGGAGTTGGAAATTTATGTGGCATGTTGGGCAAGACTGTTCATTACTCCTTAAATCCCCCTGTTAGGCCTCTGGTCAGACCTAGTAGCTTCCACGTTTGGACTGTGTCTCAGCTTTTATAGGAAAATTAGAGCAAGTAAAGCAGACAAGACACTACACCAAGCAAAAGATAAGCTACTCCACATTTTGATCTGCTTGGTGTATACCAGAAGTGGGTGCCCAGGGAGTGCGGGGTTGTGGCAGAAGGACAATTGTTCTCGCAAGTATCTACCTAAAGTGTGCAGGGTTGTCAAGAAGAGTTGTCTTTGCAGCTGCAGAGAGGGTGCAGCTCCTGAACTTGGCTGTCACGAGCTTTGCTTTTATAGGCTCAAATGTTGATTATCTGCCTAAGCTTCTGTTTACCCTGCAATTGATGAGAAATGGTATGTTCTGAACTCGGACCATGTGTTATTCTGCTGGTCGAATCTGAGAAACTTCTAAACCCCCTTAGAAACTGGCTTTTGGCTCTACATGTGTTTAAGTACATTTTAATGTTTTTGGAATACCTCTTAACTGAAGAGCAAGGGACTTTGGAAAAGCCAGGCTAGAGCAGCTGCAATGCTAATAGTCTGTGCATTGCACAGTTTCTTTGTTTGGTACTACCATGGGTTACAGGGCATGCTAAGGTCTGGGGCAGTATGGTTGATAGTTAAATCTTGCGTGCATCTCTGCCTGGTTTACTATGGGGTATATACAGGTGCCTGTGAGATTGAGTTCATGAAAGGAAAAATCTTCCCCCAGGATGACAGATTCATTCTTCGGTGTTCAGTCAGCAGCATGTTCCACTGAGATTAGATGGTAGAGGTCAAGAAAAATAAGTAATCACTTACTAATTGCTTTGATCATACATTGCAACACATTCATTTTGTCATGTATTTCTCAGCCCTTGACCCTTCCTTATATCTAGCAATGACCAGCTTGTACTTTCTTTAGGTTTCCCTTTTAACTGTTTTTCTGTTACAGCCAGTTCTCAGTAATGGGAGAAAGGATGATGCTTAAGGATTGTTGCCCAGAAGTTTAGCATCCCTTTGAAACTAATTGCTGATAGTTGGTGTCAAGCAAATTTGTTATCCAGGGAAACACTCGAAAAATTATGGGCTTTTTAGTCTTTCACGGTGGCTTCCCAAAACAGTGTTTAACTTGTCTCAGGATTTAAAAAGAACACTCATTACTTGTTCCGTAGCTACTCTTTCATTAAGGTTATGTGTAGAAAATTTCAGCTGCTTGAGCCTAAGTTAGAGAGCTTCTGATGTAGGAGACAAGTGTATCTAACAACCAAACATTTCTGTTACCAGTATGAACTTTGAACAGGGAGAAGAAAAAACTCTGTAAGGAATACATGCATCTTAGATGTATAGACTTTCAAGGATTAGGTTGTAGTATTTCAAGTTTGACAGTAGGAGGCATCTGCACATCAGATATTTCAGGAGGAACGGATGCAGAACCTGCAAGTCTTCAGTGGAATTTCAATAAAGGTAGCAGACATGGAAAATTTAATATAATTGCATTGGTTTAAATAGATATTTAAAGTCTCAGTGGGATAATGTAGTGTGTTTAACTATGGTGAATGTGGATTTTCAAATTACTAGTGTAAGAAGCATTTCTAGAAGTTTAGTGGTGACTTCCATCTGGGCAAATGAAGTTTATTATCCTTTACTGGCAAATTCTGCATGATTGATTTGGGTTATTTTGTTCTTTTAGCATGAAATCTTGCCCTAGTCTCCTAGCTTTTGACTGATTTGATGATTTTGGCCAAATATGTATTTTTAATGGCTGTTACTACTTGTTGGCTTATAGGGTACAAGTTCAAATAGATGTTTTGCATGCTTACTTCTGATCACATACTTAGGTGAATTTCACCAGGAATGGAGTTGTTGTTGTGGGTCTATACATTAGCAGAGTATGTCCATCAGTGTTTAGAGTTGGGTTAAAAATCTGACATTCAACACTTCTGGGAACTTTATGCCATGCAAGGCCAAAGTAAAATGAATTTATTCCCTTTCTCCTGTATATTTGGAAGTCTTTTGGCTTTCCACACTTATTTTACTTTTTTCCTTTGATTAATTACAAATTGCTGTTAGCACTGAGAACAAGCAAAAAAGCTCGTGTTAAAATATACAGATTATGTGTTAATGTCATTAAGTGTTACAGATCAGTGTTGCAGATGGGAAAAGGTTCTTGAATGCCTGTTACAGACTGATGTGTGGGACTCCTAAGCCTAGTGCAAGTTTTCAGACTGCTGGTTAGTGCGTGTTGAAAACAAACTGCTACTCACCTACTGCAATGGACATGCAACCAAAACTGCAGAATAAAGAGAAATTAAGTCTTCTGTAGGTTTAGTTCAATGCCCTGTGCCTTACATTAACTTTTTTTTTTTAAAAATGAAGTTGCTTAGTCTAGATGAATGCATATTAACCAGTTTGTGTTTTAGTTTGACAACTGCAAAATTAAGTCTCTGTTCATGTGACACAGTCAGGAGCAAAGAGGTAGATGTAAAGTACATTAGATGAAAAAGGCAAGGAGTTCTCCTGTCTTGTTCATGCTGTGCGTGAGGCTCCTATGTGCACCAGCAGCTGAAGGCACAGATATTTCCACTGGGGGATTTAGGCTCAAACGGTGAGGAGCTGCAGATCAAGACAATCATGAATGGTGTTCATATCTTTTGAAAATGAGCAGGGGCCTCTTAAAATAGGTGTAAGATGGTTGTGAAAATGGACTGGATGTCATAGTGTGTATAGTAAGCTTTAAGAATGACTTCTTCAGATAAATGGATGTTTCAGATATTAATCTTTTTTTTTTTTGTTCATCTTGTGGTTAGCAAGCTGTCTTTATTATGATTTGAGTGTCTTCCAGTTACCTCAGGAAAGGTAAACCAGCCAGATAAAATTAATTGCTGTTGCAGGCTTAATTGTTTGCCTCTCAACAACTTTTCAAAATTAACTTTGAACTTCAGGAGGAAAAGATTATAGGCGGAAACTCATTTTAGAATGTTATTGGAGATAAACTCCGTTAAAGCTATCATTAATACTGTTTGTTTTTTTTCTCCTAATGTGCTCCCACTGACCTATGCTGCATGACCTGCTTCTTTGCTGCCAAAGAGGGCTGTGAGGAGGGTTTTTATTTTCATGGCCATGTTAAATAGATGTTTAAAACAAACCAATGCTCTTGGAGTATGAAACTTTAGCCTTCAGTTTACATTGGCATTGCTAGCCAAATTCAGTTACGTAGGCTTTTTGATTTACATCGAATACATCAAAGGACTTAAATATCTTAATGTTAACCTGAAGTCACTTTTCTATTCAAATAAATGAATTCAAAAGCTAATCTCAGGGAAGAATCCAAACAATAATCAAATGTGTGGCAACAAAGCAGAGAGTAACAAGGCAAATTGTCCTAGTTCTTTGCCAGCTTGGTTTTAGTTGTTTGGCGTTTTTTTCCTAGTCGTAAAGCTTCCAAGTACTGAGGTTCTAGTGATTCCTCTGGGAAGTGGTATGGATACTTGCTTTCCTTGGATATTACTCAAACTGCTGCAGCGAGTAAAGATTTATATACAGTTAACGCTGCTTCTCCCCAGCACAGTCGGGAGCCCTGAAAGAATAGGGCTAAAGCTGTTGTGCCAGGTTCTGTGTCAGGCTGTTTCCTTTGTTTAATGGAGCGATGATGGTTTAAATATCAGGGTGCCGCTGGTAACTGGCAACACGGTTTTATTGGACTTGAGTCAAAAGCAC
This sequence comes from Pezoporus wallicus, assembly GCF_028554395.1. Lineage (NCBI taxonomy): Eukaryota > Metazoa > Chordata > Aves > Psittaciformes > Psittacidae > Pezoporus > Pezoporus wallicus. Next base: position 5,347,076 of record NW_026642361.1, read on the forward strand.
CCAGAAGGGGGGGTTCTTGCTGTTGTTCCCCGCGCCGGGGAGGGGGCAGGCTGAGGACATCAGTTCCGAGCACATGCTACTGGCACACGCTGGGGGAAGCACATGAGCGCTGCAGCGCTTCTGAATGGTTACATTAATCCCACTTTGAAGCCACCGGTAGCTAAGTAGAGCGGAACAGCAGTTTCCGCAGCACCTCCGCGCTCTGTCCTAGCCACCGCCCGGGGGACAAAAGGGCGGCTGGGCCGGGACCGCAGCAGGGCAGGGGGCAGCCCCTTGGCTCCGCACCCCTCCGCGGCCGGGCCGGGCTTCCCCGGTGCCGACGGGAGGAGCCGCCTTTTCCGCTGGGTGTCACTCTGGGGAGGGGAAGGCGCGTTCAAAAGCGGCGGGGAGGGAAAAGCCGCTGCCAGAGCCGTCCGCCCGGCACCGCGTCCGCCACGCCGCGGTACGGGCGGCAGCCGCTCCGCTCCCTGCGGGCCGGGGCGCTCCCGGCCCTCCGGCGCGGCGCCGGTGCGGGGCGGCGGGTCATCGGCTGGTGCCGGCTGCCCCCAGAGCACAGCCCCTGCGGGCGGAGGCCCTCGGCCCCGCCGGCTTATGCGAGGAGGATGCTGGAGAGCGGCTGCAAGGCGGTGAAGGAGGGCGTGCTGGAGAAGAGGAGCGACGGGCTCCTGCAGCTCTGGAAGAAGAAGCGCTGCATCCTCACCGAGGAGGGGCTACTCCTCACCCCCCCCAAGCAGCAGCCGCAGCAGCAGCCGCAGCAGCAACAGCCGCCGCTGCCGGCCGAGCCGACGGCCAAGATCAAGGAGCTGCACTTCTCCAACATGAAGACGGTGGACTGCGTGGAGCGGAAAGGCAAGTACGTGTACTTCACGGTGGTGATGGCCGAGGGGAAGGAGATCGACTTTCGGTGCGCGCAGGAGCAGGGCTGGAACGCGGCGATCACGCTGCAGATGGTGCAGTACAAGAACCGCCAGGCCATCCTCGCCGTCCGCTCCACCCGGCAGAAGCAGCAGCACCTGGCGCAGCCCCACGGACCGCGCCTCCGCAGCGCCTCCAACTCCGCCTAGACCAGGTACGGACCCGCAGCCTGCCACCCCTCCGAGCCCCGTGCCCCAGCGCGGTCGCAGCCCCGGCCCTGCAGAGCGGCCCCTGGGGCGGGGGGAGAGACCCAGCTCCCGGCGCCGGTTTTCCTCGGCTGACGGGCTGCCCTTTGCGCTGTGCTGTCTTATTGCAGGTGAAGTTAACGGAGCGCTTCGGGGAAGCGGGGCTGACCGCGTTCGCCGCGGCCATACTTCAGGTGGTCGGAGACTGGGCACACGCCGGAGGTGCAGGTAGACTGGAGAGAGATGAGGCTCAACAACCTGGACCCCAGCTGCTGCTGTGCTGCTGCTTTGCCGCCCTCGGTGCCCAGAAGCATTTCAAATCTATTATTTATGAACCTTGAAAGGGATCCTTCGGTGCGATGGGATTTCTAGGAGACAGGATGTACTGTAACTTTATTTTAATGTATTTTTATTTTATTTATTAGGTTGTTTGGTTTTATTTCTTTTATTTTGTTGTTGTTGTTTCTAAAGGCTTATATTTGCAAGACATTTCTGAATGTAGGCTGTATCTGAAAAGCAAAGGAAAAAAAAATGTGTACGTTAGCACCATAAAAAGTTATGGCTGGTTTGGCCATGTGTAATTTGACAAAAGTTTTTCATTTTTACCTAAAATCCACTGTGTTATGCTAAGGTGGAAAATATGATGTGCGGTTTGGAATTTGGCTGAAACCCACACTGCGTACAGAAACTGTTTTCTGTAATGCAATTAGAGTCTGGGTTTAAAATTATTTTCTTTTAATACACTATGTGTGGCAGAAGATAACATTTATTCACGTTTGGTTATTAAAGAAAAATCATTGCTTGTCATCCCGAGATTAAAACCAATCTGTTTATAACGTATGAGCGGAGAGGAACCTGACCGTCTTCTTTTGTGGTACAGGAATCCCGGTTGGATTCCAGTTACCTGTTCCCTCCTAGGCAGGAGGGCAGGACCCGAGTGACATTTATGAACGTTTCATAGTGTCCATGGCTCTCTTTGCATGGTCGATGTGTAAGCGACCCAAGCTCTTGACCTGTGTTGAATTTTCATGGCGGTTTTTAAGCGTCTTGCATTAAAGTAGCCCCTAGTTTAAACCCCATTTTATGTATGCCTTAGTGTGCAAATGGATTCTTTTGGTCATGGTTTTCACAAGCTGGAAGTTGCTCTGTAGCTGAGATGAACCAGATGAGTTGTAGTGTTTAATGCTGTAGGATGTTGAGAGAGGTGTGCCGTCTTGCCTTGGAAAGTAGTGACGAAGCCATGAAGTTGGAAAACAAAAGGCTAATTGCACAGCTGGTGTGGCTTCCTCCTAACAGTCACTGGGAGCTTGGCTGTGGTGCTGGTGAGACTGGGTTGGTGCTGTTTGCCCAGTGCAGAGGAAGGAGCGGTTGCAGGTCTCTGTGCGTTCCAGGGCCTTCCAGGTGATGATGAGTGGCTTCATGCTGCTGTGTGCTGCTACAGCCCCGGTCCTCAGGAGGTTGGAAGCAGGACAGATCAATGTGGCCCGTTATATCTGGTTCAAGTTGCAGCCATGGGGCTATTTATTTTAACTAGTGTGGTGAGGAAAATGGCTTTTGGCCGCTTTACATGAATGTAAACAAAGTCTTCTGAAGCCACACATCCAGGAGTTTTCTGTTTGTGTAACTGAGGTGTAGCTTGACTGTAAAAGCCCCATATTCTTGGTTCAAGCTGTTTCTGTAAGTGTTTAAAGCAAAAGACTGGAGTGATGCTCAAAGGATGGTATTAGAATTGACTACAGCACGTAACAGTCCCTTCTTCTGCACTCTAAGCTGAAGCTCAGACCTGTAAGGAGGAAGTTGGGATCTCTTTTAGCCCTCTTCTTGTGTTCCTTGTCCCACGTGACCTAGACATGCAGAACACATTACAGTGCAGAATTAAAGCCCAACCTTGGTGGTTCTCAATGGTTGCTCCTAAGCTCTGGTTTTGATATGGCCCACAACAAGGTTGTGTGATGAGCTTGGGGTGGTAGATTACAGCTGTGCTAATGAAGTTGTTATTTTGAGACTAATTGAAATCGAAGGTGCCCCAGCATCCTTCTAGGATTACATTTGCTGTCTTGGCAATCATAATAGCCAATTTCCACGTCTCTGTACATCTGCCATTATCATTCTGCTAATGCTTGGATGTTAGAGCTGCAAGGGGATTCTCTAATGAGCTAGTCAAAGACTCACAAAATAGACTGTAATTTGTAATTTGGCTCCTCTCTTTAGAATCATTAATTACAGTTTGCTGAGTAACTAATCCACCTTTTCAGATACACAGACGTATTGCTGATATCTCACCTACTAAAATGCATTTTAGGCTACTGAAGGATAAATGTAGTTGATGAAAATTAGTTCCTATGTGATCAGGCGGATGTATTTCTCTAAAAGAGGAGGGTATTCCTCTCCTCAGTGGATGCAAGGCCCTGTATGCCACAAAAGTCTATGGGTCTAGTCTAAAGGTGAAATTTTACTGCTCTTCTGGAAGTATTTGTACTTTGAAAGATGACAATTTTCGTGTTATAACTGCCATTAAGGTTTGAGGAAACAGCTTTCACTTTGAGTTTACTGCTCTCTTTCACTGGTTCAAGGTCAATGTCCCACTTTTACCTTATGTTTTGTAAGTTGGTCTGAAGGATGCTCTCAAGACCACTTGGACTGATGTAGTTCAGCAGTATTTTGCTGGAAGTCCTTACCTGCTGTGTTACCTATTTAAAAACATTGGTGTCAGCCATCTGAGAGATGGTCCTGTCACGAAATCCACCTTGAACTGTTCCTATGCCTGCAGCCCAAGTGGAGGGATGGGTGTAAGAATCAACCCACCCTATCTTGTGCCTCCAGACTGTCTCCTGGAAACTGAATGGGAATAAATTGGTTGGGGTGCCCTGGGGACAGCTGGAATGTATGGCTCACGCTGTGTCTGTATAAAGAAGGCTGAATTGTCTGACATGGACAATCTGACAACTCTAAATCCCACCTTTTTTTTTTTTTCTTTTGACTTATAGTAATTTCAGACCACGAAATTGATGTTATAAATGAGGCAACTTTGGGCTTTTTTTTTGGCTTGCCTCTCTACTACGGCATAGTTTTCATTGGAACTACTGGGTTAAATACTGTATGTTACTGCCTTGTAAGCAATGGCTGTGAAAGAAGGTCTAGCAAATCACACTCCACCTTACTGGAGCTTTGCAAGTAGAGAAATCAGGTTGTCCTTCACCTTACAAAAAAAAAAGGGGGGGGGGGGGGAAGAAAAAGCCAACAGCAGGTGATAAATTCATCAGAGAATAAACAAAAATGCCAGCAAAACACACACAGGCAAATGCTTGGTATAAGATAGCACAAAAGTGTGGACATTCAGCTCATAAAGAGGTCAAAATTACATGTCTTAATTAAAAACAAAGTGTTTAAGGGACAAACTCAATAAGGAAATTCAAGCTGTGGTGACCAAGAACATTTCGAAACTGGGGGGAAAGGAAGATTGGGTGGATGTTGTCTCTGTGACATCCTGAAGTAATTCCTCTTTGTATTTAAGTTTCATGATATCAAATGCCAGCTTCTGAATTATAGCTGCAGTGATGTACCAAATGTTTTCTAGCACATCCTATTGTGAGCAGAAATACCAGTGTCGTCAAAAAAAAAAAGTGTGTAAATATGACTCATAAATGATTTCTGAGAGATGTGATTTATTTTTCATATTTTTCAAGATGCATTCCATTTCAAATAAAGAGGTATCTATTGAAAGAGCTCTCGATATGTTGGAGGAATGGTTTTTGGTGGGCTACCTGTTAAAGCCTTATCTAAGCTTTTCCAATGTCTTAAGCTCAATCTAAGAGCCTGAGAGGAACACTTTGAACCTACGTAGATTCCTTCTCAAGGAAAGATCCACTTAGATGCCCCATTAGTCTTTATACATAGCACAACCACGAGGCTCAGAGTCCTCAGTTTGGCTTCTGTGTGTGATGCATGAGCACCCACAGAGTCCTGCTAATGTCAGTAATACTGTGCTTGGCTTCACAGTCCACATACAAAACAGATCACTGGGACACAGACTTCAGGCTCACAATCTTTACCCATGAAGTCTTCCTCTGTGTCACATTAGGAACCTAAAATGAAGCATTAAGTGTGCTCTGTTGCTCTTTTTTTATGTATCTGAAGCACTGTGATTGAATTTCAAGTAACCTGAAAGTAATCCAGAATGAACACTTCCACCATTCAGTGTATCCTCCAACCTGTTCTCTTCTAGCATTGTGGGAAAAGAAATGAGGTATGACAAGAAAACTGTGTGATGACTTCTGCTGCTTTGGGGTCTCTGCAGAACTGCAGCCATTCAATTGCCTTGAACTCCCCTGGGATGAATTTTCATTGCAGCAGGTCCTCATTTTTAAGCATCTTCCAAATGTGTATTAACTTCAGCAGCACAGTGTGCATTGACCTAGACTTACTGGTGCTGCCTGCCTGTGCTGGAGGGATGTCAGTAACCTCTTCCATCAGAAAGCTATTGCTGTGCAAGTTTTCTTTTCAATAGTAAACATGCAAAATGTAGACATTTGAACTTAATATTTGATATGCAAATGATGACTTAAAGAGCTGACCTCTCAGAAGTGCTAGTTCTCAGCAGCTTTGAAAAGCCAATTGAGCATCTGTGGATTTGTCTGTTCAAGGGCCCAATGGTGCTTACAGCTTTTGGAGATGTCCCTTATGAGCTTTTAGTGACAGTGATAAATAACTGTCTCTTTAAGGGCATAAATATAATAGAGCACGAATTAAATAATTTGCAATGTCTGCTCCTGCGTCAATGGTGATATCTTCATAAAGGTGCATTAAAAACATGTTTCTCTGCTTTAATGGCCTTGAATGTCTCCAGGGATGGCGCATCTATCACCTGCCTGGGCAACCCATTCCAGTATTTTGCCACCCTTGTTGTATGAAAGAAGACCAATCTAAATGTCATCTTTCCCCTCTGAAATGAAGTCCAGACCAGAACAGATTCTTTCAGTTTCATGGAATCCACAGCATAGCTGAAATGGAACGATTTTCTTTACAATTGCACCCAAATTGTAACTAAACCAAAGCCTTCGACTGCCTGTTTCTAGCCCAGGAACATCTCAGTCCTTCCTAGAAAACACCTAAATGACTTTCCTCACCTTCCTTTATTTATTTTAAATCAACTGTTAAGTCACTTATAAAAAGCTTATTTCCAGTTTATGAAGTTACAAACTACTGTGGGTGTTTGTGATGATGTTTGTTCTGTCTTTCCACGGGGGGATTGTTGATGTGTGAGGCGTAGGGACCCTGGAAACACCACACTGCTGTTACACATTGCTCACAGTGTTGCTTTGCACCTTGCCTGCTGAAGATGCACAGAGGAAAAGGCGGTGCCTTTGGTCCTGCTAAGAGCTGAACACCCTCAAGGTGTCCTGACACCCAAAGGACCTGGGAGCTGATTGGGACCTCACGATGAGGCTCAGCAACTTGTGGAATCCTGGCCTACTGGTACACACTGAACGTACAAGGAAAGGGGCAGCAGCTCCTGGGAAATGAGGTTGTGTTGCTGGCTAGCGTCCACATGAAGCTTCTGCTCTGTGTCAACAGCCTGGTTTGACTGCAACACCTACAGGTTTTCCTTAGGATACTTGAAGGGAAAGCCAGAGGTGAGGCTTCTGTGCTTAAGTGCTTGGGATTATTTTATGTTAGGTTTTTAGGACAAAGCAGAGGCATTTACCCCAGTATAGACTCATCAAAGTCACTTTAAATAACCCAGTTTTACAGCTCTGCCAAGTAATTCTGTTAGACGTCTCTAGCAATGCCAGCCACCACTGACGGGAAAATGGTTGTTTGGATGGGAGCTTGATTTACCTTTTGTGTGAAATTGTGGTATGACAACAGTGTATTTTGCATAAACAAAGTTTTTATTGACCCTACTTCATAATATTTCTCTTGCAATAGTTTGTAGCCAGTCATAGTAGATTAACCAAGACAGTAAATGCATATAGAATGACTGTTACAGTGAAACATACAGTGCTCTGTGGTCAGCACAGTATTTTACACAAAACAATTTTCCCCATGTTTTGTAAAGCTTCCAGCAAGATGAGGAAATCACTGCTTTTGTTTTTAAGATCTTGTCAGTGTTTTGTAAATAATTCTGATATTTATGACTATACATATGGTTTTGATTATACCTTGCAGAGGCTCAAGGATTGGGTCATAACTCTTAAGGAGGGGATTATTTCATTAACGGTAATTTGTGTTGGGTTTTGTTGCTCAGCCTTCAGGATCTTTTGAACCTACTGCCATTTACAAAGGTAAAAGTACAGCACGTAGTAACAGCAGTGAGCCTGCAACTCAGAGAACAAATCCAGCCTGTTGGCTTGGGTGCCAGTGCCAGGGTCCTTTGAGGGAACGGCTCTCTGTGTTGCTGTGTGCTTTGGACCCAGGCCTGGGGATGATAACTGCCTGTACTGGCGATAGCACCTCTCTACAAGGCTCTCAGCCCACTTGTATATCATATCACTGTTTTGGAGAAGAGGAAACTCAGGAACAGAGAGCCCATGTTGCCTGCCCAAGGTCATGCCCTGGGAGAGGGACAGCAGCATTCCATCCATAGGCAGGGTCCCTGTTCCTGCATGAGAACACTGCCTCTTGCAGGAAAGGCTACTTCATTTTCTGGGTTTGGTACGGACCTCCCTTAGAGCCAACTGCAAATGCAGTGCCCAAGCCCCCTGCCTGTGCCACAGGTCCTTGGATGGAAACCCAAATGAGTGATTGTCCTGCCAGCTAAGTTCCAGCCTTAGATCATCATCATGGTGCAGCTACTTGCCTGGTGGAGATAAGACCAAGAAAAACCGTTTAGGTTTAATGTGCAATTTAGCAGAGTTTTGGGATGATTTAGGATTATTGAAACAGCTTCTGGTTTTTCCCAGCAGTAGGTGTTGTGCAAACAGCATACTAGAAGTGGAGGGATCTGTGAGTTGTCACCCATTTCTGGAACAATTAATCTCCTCTATTTACTGCGGATTACAAGGACAAAGAGAGGTTATCAGCTCTATAGTAACTTGAAAGGACTGTATAGATGTGAATGCGATGTTAATGCAGCTTTTCCAGCCTGCTAACTGCCTTACATGAAACTAAGGGGGAAGAAAAAGGGGAAGGGGGAATAATTTTCATCTACCATTCTGCTACCACTTGAGCAGTTCAGTCAGAAAGAAGGAGTTTTGAGAGAAATCCTTTTAGCCAGAAACACTTATCCCAATCATGGGGTTTTCTACCAGCAGAAAGACATGACTGATTCACAGAGCTTTAGCAGCTCATAGACAACTGGTTTATCCTAACCCGCTGCTGAAAGGAGATGGAGCTGTGTGAGTGTATCACTGTGGGCTTTTGCAACAGCCCCTCTGTGGAGCTGGAAACCCCTCCGTGCTCTTTTCTGTGCCAGCAGTTACTGCAATATGCAGATGACCTTGCTTAGGGGCTTTTCTTGTGCAGAGATGAACAGGAGAAAAATTACTCTGTTGTTTTAGAAGTCAGCCTTGAAGTGGAAAAGCTATTTCTTTATTGTCTTTGTGGGGGCTGCCATTACTCTGAGCCTACTGTAGAGTGTGCTTCCAGCTGAGTTGGACGTGTACTGGCCACTTTTTTCGCTTTTATCATGATTGTTAATGTTTCCTGTTCCACTAAGCCACGTTTCCCTGGTACTCGTCCCGAGTGCTTGGCTCCTAAACAAAGTCACAGCTCTTGTCACAAGGCAGCAGGCTGCATGCTTATCCTTCACGCAAGTGATGACTGAGGGCTCAGCAGTAGGGAAGTAACGCTGACAGCTCTGCTCTTGGAAGGCAGATTGTCAGCATTCCTCACCAGGGCACCCGGCCGGCCTGGGAAAAGGCTATTGTTTGTGGGGGGAGGCTCTAAATTAGACTGACTGTCCTTCCAGAGCCAAGGAAGATGAAGACGGATGGTTGGCCAATATCCTTCTGAGCACAGGTAGAGTCTGCTCAGAAGCTGCAAAGCCTGAAGCAAGTGCTATGCTTCTCCATGTGCAAGCTGAGTGGCTGGGTGCAAAGAGAGAGGGGAATCTAATGGCTGAGAGGGCAGCAAGACATTATAAAATGCTGGTAATTATCAACAACAAGCCATTTCCTCCCCCCATTATTGCTGTTAGAGAAAAGGCAGTAGCTTACATCGAAGGGAGGAAGATGGCTCACTGGGTGGATATGTCTGGGATGAAACTGAGATCATTCCTGCAGCTAGTCTGTGGGCCCACTCCTGTGTTTAAGAATCAGCCCAGGGAGCAGCAGCTGCAGAGCAGCATTGAGCTGCCGCCCCAGGGAAGCTGCTGCAATCACTCCCAAACAATCTGGAAACTGTTCCCCCGTGTTTTCCTGAGGGCTTAAGCAGCTCGCAGTCATGGCCCACTGACATCTCCTGTTGTGAAACTGCAGCCATGGGGCGATCTGTTCCCTGCCATCCTCCCCATCATCCTTACTCACCAGGAGGGAGGCCAAGGAGGTGCCTCTGGAGTGACTCAGGGCAGGCATCAGGGAGGGCTCTGGGCTCGCCTCCCTGCTGCTGGTGCTGGCTATGTCTCTTGGAGAGGCCTTCATGCTCTGAAGGCCTCTGGGCATGCCAAGGAGGAAAGGGCTGTCTCTCATGAACTTGAAGGTGCTTGATAGACCTCCTGAGACGGCACATCCTGGGATATGCCATGCCACTGCCTTGCTGGTGGCTTCACCAGTGCTGCTGTTCCTCTCCACAGTTGTGGAGTGGTAACACCGAGCAGCTGAAGGAAACAGTGGTCTCCAGAACACCTGCAACCCTGCAGTTTTGCTGCTAATAACCTCAGGAATAGCTCTGCTGGCTTGCCTTGAAATGGGGAAGGTGCAGTAAGCTGAACGTGTGAAATAAGCATATCTTGAGAATGGAGGTCCCCTTGCCCTGTGAGCAGGGTGCTAGCAGTGCCAGGTGTGGGAGCACAGCACCCATGCTTGGCACCTTCATTTGCAGGCTGGGGGTCTTCTTTCTTCCTAGGTTTTCCCTAATTCATCTTGTCTCAGCTGCAGAGCCACCTCCCAAAGGGCATTGTCTTTCTCAAAGGAAGTTATAAATGGTTTGGTCGTTTTCCCTGTTAGCCGAAAATCTGCAGCAAACTCTTTTGCTGCCACAGCTCTGTGAGGAACGATAAGTGCTTTACGCAGGTAGCCTGGATGTAGTACTTAATTTTCGTTTGGGACAATGGCAGGGCTCTAACACAATGCAAAGCTTGCATAAAAGTAAAGATTATATGTATCTGCAAAGCTACAGATAATCATGGCTACATAGCTCATTTTGCTGGCTTTGATTTGCTAATGTTTTAATTTAACTGAATCTGGGCAGATTTAAAGTGGCAATTTTCAGAGCATTCACGTAAGGATTTTTTTTATTTTTTTTTATTTTTCCAATGCGTTCACTCAAAATGAAGTTGAAACCTTAAATCAAGCTGAGTTTGGGAGAAGTAATTCAGTTTTGCTGAGCTCTGGATATGTTTAGTCTTTCTCCAGCCCTCTTTTCTTTCCCTCATCTCTGAGTTTAGCATACAGCATTTAGCGGGAGAGTTTTGCAAAGCATAGCAGCTGTTTCACGGTCCATTCTCTGTGCCCTACTGATGAGGCTAGTGCCTTGTAAAGATATGGTAGCCCTGGAGTAGCCACAGCTATGTCCTCTATTCAGTCTATTCCCAGCCATCATCTATTAGGTTTGCCCTTGTAAAATGAAACTGGCATAGCTGGGGCTTGCTCTTAGTTCAGCTGTCACAGCCCTCCCTGAGCTGGCCCAGGGGTTCTTGGTAGGCAAAGCCCTACCATGGCAATCCTGCATAGATGTCCTTCAGCAGGGGCTTTTTCATTGCCACACCTTTATTGCAATCACAGGAAAGTATTCCCAGACATGAAGGAGATGGGATTGTGCTTCCCCTCACAGCTGCTAACGCTGGTCCTGTGTGTGATTGATTAAGGTAAAATCTGGTTTGCCTTTGCTGCTGTCATTGCTGTCTTGCTGCTGCAGGCAAGAGTTAAGGTGAACTGAAAGCAAGGACAGATCTAAAAGCAGGGTTTATTTATGTGATACTTCTAGCAGGTCTTCCACTCCTGTGCCTCGTGGCCTTTCTTTAACCTTGACTTTATGCAGCTGCTGCAAAATCCAGTGGATCCCTGACTTGCAGCCTGGGAGGCAGGATCAGAGTGCCATGGTTTGTATGTACCATTCAGAAAAGGAAAATATTTTAGAACCTTAAGAATTCCTGGTTCTTGGAGAAATGCATGTCAGGAGACCAGGACCTCATTCAGCATGGTCCTTATGCAGGTCCCTAACTCCTAATAGCACGGCTTTCTCTGGAGCTGGCAGGGTTAGCCCAGATTTAGGGGTCCTCATGAGACACCCCTGTTGCTGTGTTCGAAGGCACAAGTATACAGCTGTTTTCAGCTCCCAGCTGTTGACTACATGACACTAGAAAGCTGTATCTGCAATTTACTGCAGTTGGTCTATTTAACAGTGTATCTATAGCTGCTACAATGTCACTGGGTGAGTAGCTCAGAGCTGCTATTTTAATTGCTGTGCTCACTCCCATCCCATAAAAATCCTCTGTTTTTACTAACCCTGTTGCTGTTCTCCCTTCACATCCTTTTTAATGGCTGACTGAAGAGGAAAGCTCAATTTATGTATACTTCCTCTCCTTCCTCCAAGAAACCTTGATCTTAAAGTTTGTCAGCAGCTTCAAAGAGCTCTCCAGCCCCAGGTTTGCACGCCACCTACTCAGGGTGTTCAGATCCTTCATCTTCACAGATATGTGCGCAAGTAAAGTGCCAGGAACGAGGTAAAATAAGTCTTCTGAGCAGCCAGAGATGTTCAATAGCTACCCAGCCTCCAGAAGCTGTCATATTCCTACGCCTTGCAGCTCAGGACATGAGGAGTGTTTGTTAGTAGAATTGCTCATGTTTGAGGATTGCAAAGCCCTGGGGTCTGTTCTGCTTGTGTAATTATGTCTGCGTGCAGTGGAAATGTGTGCAGCCCCAGCACGGTGCATGGAGATGGTGATAGAGACATTGGGGGCTCCCTGGCAGGTAGCAGAGCCCACGAAGGAGGCAAGTCCCTGATGGAGACATCAAGAAGTAGCTCAGATTCCTCCTGTGTGGTGCCCTGGCACCCTGCAAAGGTTTTCAGAGGATAGATTTGCTGTGGGTGGTCATTAGGCATGTCAATGGGAAGAAAGCAAACAGTGGAGAGGGTTGCATAATTCACACTTCTCCCTCTGGTTAACTACGTGACCCCCTTGGCAATATGATCTCCTAATCATGCATGCTACCCCAGAGGGCAGGGCACGACATACCTTAACACTTGCCCTTCAGCCTGAGGGTTACCCAGCAGCATATGGAGAGCCTTCAGTGGGAGCGACACATTGGTGAGATGTCTTGAGGAGCACAGTGACCTCGAAAGCAGCGGCTCCATGGAAAGGTCTCGCGAATATGGGACACGAGGGCCAGTCCCTGCCTCTCCCTGATCTTGCAATCAGATACTGCACCCGTAACTGTGGGAATCTTTCTAATAGGCTTCAAACAGGAATGACTATTGGCCCCGTCTCAGAAACAGTCCAGAAATGACCAAGTTTTAAGAGTATCTTATGATACTGGTAACAAAAATGTGAGGAAAGCAAGCGTGGCAGCACTAGATAGCATGCTAGAAGAGGGCATGTGCTGAAGGGGATGGACAGTCTGCAGCAACAGTCCTAGGCTGCTCCTTCTCAAATGAAACCTGTGCAAATCCTGATGTGCCACCACCTTGCTCGGAATCTGTCCTGAGGGTGGGAATCACTCCCCAGGCTCCTGGCTGCAGCACAGCTTCTTTCCTGCTCAAGCCTATTGGCTTCTGTGTTGCAAAGCTGCCATGTACCTGCACAATGGCATGCATGTATAGGTGAAGCCCAGAGTTGCCCTCGTCATCCCTTCAGGGAAACGTGCTCATGGCTGCCCCAGGCACCATTCCCAAAGGGACTTGTTTGTGCACATCTGGGCTTCCCTGGCTGCTGGTACCCCAGATCCATCCCTGCTGGCCTCCCTCACCCAGCAGGCGCTGGTGGTGCTGCTCTGCCAATGGGATGCTGCAGTTGAGAACATGGTTCTTGAGGGCAGTGGAGGGGAAGGTGAACCACTGCCATGCTGGTGGAGCTGGGTGCTGTATGGCACCCACTGGCTGAAATGCTGCTCTTGGTGGCTGGTTTCCCAGAGCTGCTCTTAAACTGCAAGGTCTGGCTCGTCTTTGTAACTCTGCCTGCCTGCCAGCAGCTGCCTAATAAGTCTTTTATGTGCTCAGTGTAAATAATTACTGAGCTGCCTTCTTCTCTGTAGCTCACTCTGCCTCTAGCCAGCCCCCACTACTAGGGTCATGTTTATGCCATCTATCCCTGAGGCTGCCTGCAAGCCCAGACACACCACTTCCCAGGGAGTGGGGACATGGAGGAGGCAGCACCACACCTCACATGGCTCCCCCAGGAATGCTCTGCCTGGCAGACTGATGCTTTCCCTGTGAGTGCATGTTGGCTGCTATACCTTCCATCTGCAACCACTGTATTCAGCGGTGGAGAGTCTATTATATTGGGTATGTGAGGAGCAACTTGTACCTAGACACTTAGTCATTTGAAGCAACCCTCACTGAAGGAGAGTGAACGGCCTGCCATTACTGTCTTCCTGTGTGGCAGCTTCTCATAGAAGTACAGACTTAGAACTAAGGAACAAGTCTTGTTTGCCAGGTCCTGGTGACATTCCTGCCAGTTTAATTAGCCATTTCTAGTTATAGTTGTATGAGGTGTGCTGCAAGCCCTGGGAGTACCTCTCTGTTGAGCGGTGGTCAAGCCCAACAGGGTGTGTTAAAGAAATAGAAAGCTTGGTTCATTTTGGTTGTCTTTGTATTCAGACTGAAACGAATTCTTGGATGTTTAAAATCGGAGGTTTTGATGAGAGGTTGCCTTGAAGTGGTAAGGACCTCCTAAGTCATACGGGTGGTTCACAAGGGAGACAAAGAGGAATATGTCCTTCTTCTTTGTGTTTGCTTCCATCTGTTGCATCCACCCCTGATGACATGAGTGCAGTGCCCCTTGTCACCTTGTGTCTGTGCAGCATGTCGACAGCAGGCCAGTCACCCAGGACTAGGCATCCCATGTCCTGAGGGTGTTGCTAGTAATAACGGAGCTATATTATTCTTTAATGACTGCTGATCTGCCACTGTGAATCCCACAGACTGAGTATGGCAGGAAGGATATCGGGTTTATTTTAACTCTTAGGCATGTAAAGTTTTCTATGAGATGTTGGCTTCATACTGTCTGCAAAGAGGGGACCAAGGAGTTTCATCCTTCTCTGACACTTCCTTCTTAGTCTTCCCTGGTCTGACTTACCTTCTCGTTGACTCATTTTTCTGTTTTGCCCCAAATCTGTTCTTCTGTGAGTGTACCCGGCTCACAGCAAACATCACCACCACTAGGACAGACAGGGAAGCGATTACGTGATGTTGTTGTCCATGGATGGTTTATCTAGTTGCAATTCCCATGGCTCCAGCTCTATGAGTGCTTATACACAGACCTCGTTTTGCAGGGGTGGCAAGGGGAAAGGTCAGTCTTTATGAATCATTTCCTCCTGGCTGTGGCAATGAGGTTGGTTTGTGGAGTGAGTCATGGAAGAGCAGCTTGGGAGGTGACAATCTCCAAGCCAAAGATCTTCAGGTCCTAAGTGACCTTTGGACATTGCAGCCAAATTATTATCACCATCTCACATCCCTGGTCGCAAACATCTTTGTTTACTTAAAATTGTAGGTTCTGTAGGTATCATATGCCATGTATGTGAGAAACCCTGCTTCTCCTGGAAGTATTGCAAGCTTTCATGAGTATGACTGCCTGAATAGCAAATCAAGTATTGCATAGCAAGGAGGCGGAGGGAAACCTAGCACACCTTCCTCTGTTAGGAAGATGGGCCTGGTTTTGAAATGCCTGTTTGTTATGGAAGGGGAAGGGTTTTCTGAGGAGGTGTAACCTGATATCTGAAGGGGGCCTACACGGATCCTTCATCAGGGACTGTAGCTATAGGACAACGAGTAGTGGGTTCAAACTGAAATAGGTGAAGTTTAGGCTAGATGTAAGGAAGAGGTTCTTTACCGTGAGAATGGTGAGGCACTGGAATGGGTTGCCGAAGGAGGTTGCTGATGTTCCATCCCTGGCTGTGTTCAAGGCCAGGTTGGACAGAGCCTTGGGTGACATGGTTTAGTGTGAGGTGTCCCTGCCCATGGCAGGGGGGTTGGAACTTGATGATCTTAAGGTCCTTTCCAACCCTAACTATTCTATGATAAAATAGAGTAGTTGAGGCTAGACTTAGCGTGTTATTGCAGAGGTGATGCTGCTGTGCTATTTTATCTAAGTATTAACACCAAGGAGCCAATACGGTGCCACTGCGTTATGAGCAGCACGATCATGGAGTAGGCCCATCCCCACAGTACAGAGCATAAAAACTGGAAGGACTAAAATGCTGAGAGAGGTTGTACGTGATCCACCTCAACACTTTCGAAATAGCATCAGCAAATTACCACCCAAAGGGTGCATTCTCTCAAGAGATCCCATTTTAGTGCAAGCTTTCAGGGAAAACATTTAATTCCCTGTATTAAGATATTTCCCAGAAGAGAAAGCTCGCCCAGCTGCAAGCTCTAAAATGTTCAAGACTTCCTCAGAGTAGAGCTATTTATTTTTGCTGCCCTGTTTCCCCCATGCTCTCTGTTACTGCCATTAGGACTATTAGGAGCTATGGTGGTGAATCAGGCTCCTTCTTCACGGGACCCCTTTGAGGTTTCCTGCATGCCCCTTCACCCCAGCACATGTGTGGCTGGCAGCACTGGGATAGGTGGGGAGAGCGGGGCTGGGTTTTCATGGGCACTTGGCAGGATCTGGCCACATGGGCTGAGCAGAACCTGGCCAGCCCTGGCACTGCCATCTTGTGATGCCTGGTCTCTCTCAGCTGTCTGACATCTGCCAGGGAAACAAGCCCCTTCCATCCCATCGGATCCCATCCCCACCATGGTGGGGGAGCTCTCCCTCAGAAGCTGGAGGCACATCTCTCTGCTTGTCGGGAAGGAGGATAGAGGCTTGAGGGGCTAAAAGTAGAAGGGGAATGTGTCAACTGATGATGGTTCCTGGGTAAGTTGCTTCCAAATAGTATTCCTAGCTGTTTCCCTGACAGGGCATCATTTGAGCATCATCCCAGAGCTCAGCCATTTGTGCTACCGCCATGAGGCCACAGCCCTGCAGCAGTAATTGTCAGTGTAAGACAGGAAATCTAATTAAAAGGGAGATGAGCTACAAGGGGATAACATATGGTGCGTTCACTCTGAGGAGGCAGAAAAGGCAGGCAAGGGGAGAGCTCGCTCTGAGTTATGGTAGTGTCTGGAGGCTCAGACCTCCTGCCAAGGCTCCTTCCAAATGTGCTGTGCCTGCTGCAGGGGGCACGGACACTGGCAACCCCCTCTTCTCAGCAGAGGTAGTGACAGCTGAACTGTGCTCTGCCACTGACAAAATGCACCCCCGGATGCCTTAGCATTGCGTAGGAACATTCTCTGTAGGAATAACTAATCTTTGGCCAAAAGCAGCTCCATTTACAGTGACCCTGAAGGCTGCTGGCCAGGGAGAGGACGCAGGAAACAGCAGCCTAGGGATCCCACCTGCCTTAGCAGCCGGTGATGCTGGGCGCTGTATAGGAAAGCATTGTGCTTTCCCACTGTAGCGGGGCTCAGCTGGGCATCTTCTGTGGCATCTCCACACGTGGGGACAGTGCTCACTGATGCAGTGTGGATGCAGAGGCAGCTTGGCTGCTGGCTGGTGTGCAGTTGGTGGTGCAGTCCTAGCTGTGGTTGAGATCAGAGAGGCTGATTATGTAACAGGAAGATGAGGCTTTATTTAACGACAGAAAGCATGAAATGAACTCTCCACCTGTGGCCTCCTGCTAGTGCAGTGGGTGATGCAAGAGTGTCTGAGCGCGTCTCACTGCTGCCCTGTCAATGGTGACTGACACTGCCTTGATTTTAAAATAACCTGCAGCATCAAGCCTCAGTATTTCACACATCTGAAGGCCAGATCGTTTCCACTGAGAGTAATGCACAGCCAGCTCCAACCACTGCAGAAAGACAGAGGTTGTCTTAATGTAACGTCCTGTGCTGGATGCTTTTCGCGCCGAAGGTTGCATCGTGATTAGCAAAGAGAAACCCCAAATTGCAATGGCAGTTGTCACATATGCGAGAAGGTATTGTTCATCCTAAGGGACTTAGAGCTCTGTGGCATGGCATTAACAAATATAATCCCTCCAGTCAGTTTATGACTTTCAGACTTTCTCATATATCTTCAGTATCCTCAGAACAGCTAACTCATTCACAGGAAAAGCTTGAATGTGAAACACATGTTTCAGGAGTTTTAAATCCTCACAGTTGACATTTGGCTGGAGGCGCTTGTTTTTATTTCCCTCAGGAGCTTACCGATACTGTTGTTCATGTGCACCTCTTGGACGTTTTGCTTCCTTTGTGCCTACTGAAAAGCAATGGCTTTATCTTATTGATCAGCAAAACATGAGGAAGGGATATAAGATAATTCCAAAGTTGTACAATGCTTTTCCAGGTTGGACTGTGCCCAGTTTCTCAATGCTCCAATTTTGCACTGGGTACCCACAAATCAGTAACACGAAGTGACAACATATCAGAAATCCTTCCACATTGTAATGTTTTCCCTAGTCACAGCTGTTTGGCATGTTTTAATTCACATGGCTCAAAGGTGAATCCTCTGATTTGGACACAACATTCAAGACTTTGTACTCTAAATATGTTACTAGCATTGCGAACACATATATATGGTCAAGGTCAGCACTGGCTCGTCTTTCCTGCATGATCACTTTTTGGGTCAGCTGCCTTGTGTGTAAGCCAACAGTGATTTTTTTCAGCATTCCTTTTCAGCTTGTCTTCTTCCTTTGCTTGAAATCTCTTGTCATATATCTCTTTGGAGAAGGCAGGGTGAAATGCTCCACCTGTCTTTAAAACCACACAGCTCCCGCAGGACCACGCTCCCACTCCGGAGCGTGAATTAAAGCAATTCAAGCACTTGGCATTAGCTGTGAGGAGAGGCAGAAGATAGGGAGATATGCCCAGGGTGAAAATCCTCTTTGCAAAGGGTTTTGAGCCTTCAAATCTGGTTTTCGTTTAAGTCTGAAAAGCAGGACTCCCTCCCCTCCCCTCATAATTTATGTGCCATTTACTGTACCCTGAGTTTCCCCCATGAAATGGCTGGTTTTGTTGCTGTCCCCACTTTCTGCCTCCCAACACATTGTCAGAGGAAAGCATGCAGATAAGTGCTCAAGCATTTCCTGAGCTCATAACCCTGCCTTCTGAGGGACAGTTAATCTGATCCAGTCAAAAGCTTGAGTACCAAGTGTCAATGTGTCTCTTCTATACATACTGTGTGTCATTTTGAATGCACTAAATAAAACACTGACAGTGCTCCTCTCTCTGCAGCTGCCTGGCAGCAGGGGCATTTTTGCTATAATATTATGTATCACGTGTCTAAATATAATAGCATTCTACATTATATGTAGACTCTGTATATATACATATACTGCATACACACAGCATGTCTTTTAAAACTATTGGTTGCTGTTTTCAGCTTTTGGGGGATGTGAGGAGCTCTCATCACCAATGAGGGTTGCTTGGCTGGAGCACTGGTTTAAACTTGTGGCCTGAAGGTTCTTCAAAAAGGGTCTACAAGACAAAACAAAAGCCAGTAAGTTTAAAAACCTCTACCCAGGGCTCTGCACAATCATGGGCTGGAAAAACCTGACAGGACTGCAAGTTGCAAGAGGAGGAACTGCACTAGTCTTTAGTCTCGTTTCTGTTGCTTTGTAGGTGTCCCTGGACTATTCAATGAAGTGGCATCAGGACAATGGACATGCATATATTTTAAAAGACAATTCTTCCCAATCATCCTCCTTCTCCTAAGCCTTGTCCTGGGGTTGTCACTCCTTTATGCATATTCTGCCTTACCAATTTCACCCAATCACTTCTATGGGAGCTAATTAGGTTTCCTGTAAGAGAAAAAACAAGACTGAGCACTTAAGCTGAAGTTGCTCCAAAACTAATTTCCAGCCAGAAAATGTTTTCTTCTTCTTTTAATTTGATTTATTTTTTTATCCCAGCCCCACGTACTGTTTCATTGCATGGAGAAAACATTAGCACAGAGGGCTGGTAGGACACCTGTTGTGTAAATCTCAGTGATTTTTATAATGTGAACTCCTGCTGGCGCAGACAGCTGTGTCTCACATTTAAACACAGAGTGTAAGGTATCCTAGGAGGAAGGAGAGAAAAAAAAGCCTTAGCATAAGAAAACAATACATCAGTGGCCAGAATCTGTTGTCAAGTGTCAAGATTTATAAGCTAAATGAGTTACAGTTGAAGGGGTTATTAAAAGAAAACCATCCTGTTCCTAGAAGACAAAGCTTGTTTTCTCCTAGGGATTCCCAGAGGACTTTGCATTTCTGACAGAGGACAGAATAGACAGCTGGTCCACATAAAAATGTACGTGCTAATTAACATATCCCTTGCGTTACACCCGGAGGGTATTTAACAAGCGGGGATGCTGCTGAGGAATACTGGCAAAATTTGGGGGCTTCCTTGCATAGCGCCAAATTCTTTTAACTTGTATGCTAGGCCTTCGGTCTTGATAGTTCATCAAGATCCTTAGCACAAGGAAGGAAAGCAAGGACTGTTGTCTTTATCAGTAGAACTTGGCAAAACTTGGGGTATTTTCCACTGCTGTTCAGCTTCTTCCTTCTTCTCTCCACCACAAATGCCACTGCCTGGTGGCAAGAGCGCAGCCACCAAGCCAGATGTCTGCTAGCCCTCCAGAAAACCTCATTCTGCATGAGTTATCCGCCCAACAAGGGTGCTCTTGGTGGCAGTACCTCACCTCACAGCCAGCAATGGTGGAGGTGCTGATGTTGGTCATGTGTTAGTCCTCTCTGGTGGAAGTGGTACATGAAAGCTCTTTTCACCCACATGTTGGTTCATACCTTGCAAGCCCATGGGGCTGCCACCTTGCCTGGACTCTGGGTTGGAGATAAGGACAAGATGCTGAGGAGCAGGTATTTTCCTCCCCGTGCACAGCAGTATGGTGTGACCCCCATGGGGCATCGAAAGCTGAGGAACCAAATTTAAGTTGAAAGAGTTAACCCAGCACAGCGAGCTGCTGTCAGAAACAAACATGTTATAGTAAAAACCAACTCTCTGAGCCACAGTGGAAATTCTGTCTACGCACAAAGGGGAATTGGGCCTTCGGGGAGCTGCCTTACAAACAAATTAGAATAACACTGTTGGAAGGGTGATGTATGAGAGAGGTCAGCCTTTGCAGCCAGATCAGAGTGGACTTTTTCCTCCAGTGTTTGATTATTTGTGCTATTGCTTAGATCATGTCAAGTTTACTCAAACATAGCCATATAGTGTTCTCCAAAAGCTTATCCCAAATATTTTAATTAATTTCTTTCTCTCATCCGCTTCCCTTTCCTCTTCCATTTCACTATTACAGATGTCAGTTCAACAAATAAAGTATGTGGGCAGAACAATGAAACTATTCTCTTGTAAAAAAGAAGAGATTATTTCATTCTCCTGCTATTAAGTTTAAAAGAAAAGGCCTTTTGTACCTTTTATACAAGTGTATGCAGTGATACGATTGTGTACCTCATCTCCTTAACTTCAGAGGAAATGATTCATCAAAGAGAGTACATGGTTGGAAAGACTGTCAGTATACCCTGGAATTCCTTTTACCTAGAAACTTCTTTCAAGTAAGAAAAAGTGGTTCCTGAGCATAATGCAACACAGGTAACCTGGACTGAGCTACTTCTCTTCCCTCTACTCCAAAATCCTAGCTGGCTGTGAAAGGGTCCAAGGAGTTCTCAATATATTTAGATAAATAATCTGATTTTCCTTATTTTCCACATTAAAATTTTTATTATGAGGGTAGGAGAATGCGAGGAAAATGGGGGAAGAAAAAGCTAAGATCAAGTGAAGAAAACAAATAATTTGTTTTTGGAAAAAATTTGTATGATTTTAAGGCTTTGTTGACATGTACCATATATCCAGAGAAATGAGTAAGAATGAATATCCATAGAAATTAATAGGAAAAGAAATAACTTTTTGATGTAAACTATTATTTTTGTTTGACAAAAACATTTCTATTGCTGCTGTCCATGTTGGCTATAAGAACGTGTACTGGAAACATGGATTGTGTCCTTCTATTCAGAGGATGTTGTGGTTTTCTTCATGCCTTGAATTATTTTCTTTCCATAGCATGGGAATTCCATAGCTGCTACAAGTATTTCAGCATCACCCTGACTTCTGTGAAGACATATGTCACATGAGGCCATCTGGGTTTAGTGCCAGACCTTTCAGGTATCTTACCTGGACAAGGACAACAAAACCCTGTTGGATATGGCTTTCACCCTTCCAGCTGTGCTCCCTTTCTCCATATGCCTCTTTCCTCTGACTTCTTTCCCAGCAGCAGCTCATACCGTCTGCTTGGCCACCTTGGCAATGTGGAAGAGCTGACATGTCTCCAAGAGGAAGGGAATTCTGATTTATCACAGAAGTGCCCTCCTGGATCCTGTGCTGATGCCAGCAATAGCTTCTGTGGGGGGACACAGGTTGGGTGCCAGGGGAGCTGGCCCCATGTCTGGGCTGGCAGCACCCCCAGAAGATGTTTGCACCCCAAAACCCTCTTTCCCATGGTGCTTTGCTCAGGGAGAGTTATGAAAACAAGGCCAACATTTAGTTTTCATTCTCAAGGGAGCCAATTCGGGTTTGCATCAGCTAGTGACGGCTGCTCCGTGTAACAGGGCAGGCGCAGCGGCATTGACTGGCATTTGGACACCACTAATGGCTGTGCGACTCCTGGGCATGAATCACCCGGTGCATTGATAAGGATGGACATTACTCATCAGAATGCCATGGACCCGATAGAGCGCCCAAAAGTGTCATGGTCTATTTTGAAAATGTTATCTCACACTCATTTCCTTGTACATCAGGCACTGGGCTCAACAATAGCCCACTAAAATAGTGCATTCATTTTTTCCAGGAAATATCTGCTACTTGCTGCCTTTCAGCTGGTTGGTTGGGGTTTCTTTGTTGTTCATGGGCACCCGTAATAGGGATTGAATTGAATTCAGGGATTGAATAGGGATTGATTGATTGATTGATTGGCTGGTAGGTAGCCAGCCTCTAAAAGTAGAGCTGCTCACTGTATCCAGTGACAAGAGCTTGGTCTGCCCTGCACCCAGCTTTCAAGGGGGTTTAACGTTTCTGCCCAGCTTTTATTCAAAGGATGATCTAACTTGTCACAGTTCTTTTCTTATTTCAGATCTTCGTACCATCCAGGTAATGACTGGTATTCGTATTAGCACAATACTTGGGTTCTAATTAAAAACTGGCCTGTGTGACTGATCATAGCTTTGCAAATAATATCCTAAGATGAGTAAGGGGAAGGAACAGAACCTGCTTTATTTGACATCCTTCTGGTGAACAATAGTGAAGCCTTTGAATAGTCTTGTTACTTTCATTTTATTTATTTCTGTGGATCTAGTTCCAGGTCAAGACTCAGCGCTGCACAATCTGGGCCTTTATGATATGATTTAACATCTTTTGCTGACAAGGAAGCTTTACTGCTTCAGCCCTCCAAGTATTTTGAATATTTCATAGCTTGTCTCTGTCCTGACCTCTCTATCTTCCCTTACAATGTGGCTAGAACAAAATAAAGTTGAATCTATAATTTTTAAGCTTTCTTATGAGTTCTTGAGGAGGTCACTGATCATGTATGATGCATCCTCCAGAGACATTCAGTTTTCGGCCATATGTGCCAATCTTTAAGCATATTCATTGCAGTCTGACGATGAGTTAGTGTTTAGCTTAGAGTTATGATCATATTTGAATTTATTCTGGCCTTTTTTTTTAACTCAGGAAGACATTATCAATGCATTAAACACCACTGCCCATGGGGAAATACTGTGCGGTTTCTGTTGTGTTGAGTAACTGTGAGCCGAATTTAAAGTGAATCTGGTATGGCCAAGAATGTCATCATAGCATTTGGCATGGTCTGTGAGAACCATTTTATGTTCACTTCTCCTGTGTGTATGTGTGTGCAGCCCATGGGGTGCCTTCTGCAAAGAGGGAGAAGGGTGTCAGCACTTCCAAATACCCCAACTTTTAATTTTGCTTGTTAGGTTATTGAGCATAGAATTACCTGGACATGCACATACGTGACTTCCAGAGTCACTTGCTCACTCCTTAAATAATACTGTAAGATCTGAGACAACTGCAGGAATAAGGTGCTAAAGGAAGCGTAAAAGAAACAAGCCCATTTATTATGCAGTCAGGCTAGAAAGACTTGTGGCATAGCAGTATTTTGTAGTATCAGCTACTTTAATATCTTTAGTGCCTCTTATGTTCATCCATGTTTTGTTTCCAAAGAGTGTTGATGAAACCCCATAATCAAGGGTGAAAACCGTACAACCTTCAGGGTTTGTCTGTAGATAAAACTCAAGCAATCTCATGGCAGAGGTGCAAACATGACCCCTCCAGCCCCAGGTATCCTACATCTCTGTGATGGCACCGTGTGACAAAACCTTTCCTGAGAGGCTCCAGCATGCACCATGGTACAGGAGGATTTACAAGTGCCTGAGATCTGACCAGCAGCCAAAGGGGAAAGCAGAGCACACCTGAGTGGGCTGGTGAGGTGTGGGCAGAACAAACAGCAAATACCCAGAAGGAGAAATACAAATGCAAGGAGCTGGAACAGAAGAAATAGAGCTTAGACCCTTGAATACAAACACAGACATATGCTTACATGAACATTGCTGACAGTTTTACCCATATTTTATCTCACAGCTTATGAAGAAGAATTTCCTCAGCTTTTCAAATCCAAATTCTCTGAGAATGATACAAAATGCTGAAGTCTTGCAATAAAATGTATTAGCATTGAAAAAAGGTGCTGGTCAAACCACACGGGAAACATAATTCTGTATCAGCATCCGAAACAGCTGAAAAGCTGTAGTCTTAAGAGCTGACCTCAAAAATTATGTGTGGATGTTTGAAAACAAGCGCCAATTCAGTCCTTGCAAGCAGGGATTTTGCAGGAGAAACTCTTGGCTGTACTTGAGACTGCTCTGTGTATTTGGGAACCTGACTCTTCTGATGTCTTTAAGTAAATTCCCCTTTCCCTTGCTTCCTTATAGGAAGGGGATGAAGCCAAGGAATGATCTGTTGGAAGGTCTGGCTAAGGCAGGGGAGGGGTAAGGGGGGCTTCTATTTCTATTATTCTGTGGAAATACTGTGAATTCAGATTCAGATTGAAATCAGCAGTATTTATCTTTACTCTTCAGATTTCATTTTGTTTTTCCTTTGATCTTCCTTCTCTATCAAATTCCATGATGGGGTAGTGGTGGGAGGGAGTCATCTGTACAAAAAAAAAGCTAAGGGAAATACTTTTTCACCCATGTTTATAAACAAGAAGTTTGCTGTTTTAAATCTACTTCCCCTTAAACAATGCATTTCTGACCATATTCTTCTGAGGCAGAGCGATCAGGGCAGGATTTGATTCAAAATAGACATATGAAGGAAAATTGTTCTTTTGTTTTTCCCAGATGAAGAGCTGGTCATTCTCATTGTCCCTTGGCATCTTTTCACCTCTGTTCTTGCAGATACACCCTGCTTCTTTCCCTCTCTTGTTCTCATTTCACATTCCATGCCCATAGCAGAAGCACTCGGCAGGCTGCAGAGCATTCAGACAATGTGGGCAGATTTGATGCTTTCTTAGCCCAAAGAGACACATTCACCCTTGACTGAATCCCATTAGCTTAATGCGTTATGCCCATTAACTTTTGCTATGCTGTCCTGGGTACTTGACACAGTCCATGACATCAAATCCTATTTCTAGAGCTGTAAATGTAAATCAGTGCTCCTGATGGTAATGTTCCAGTGATATTTGTATAGTTGGACACTACAGTCTGATTTGTGTATCTGCTACTGTAAGCTCTTGAATTTTCCAACACAGGAGTTTGCTGGGCCTGAAAATCAGGTTTACTGGGAATTTAAGAAAACAAGAAAATTGTAGAACGGGCTTATGAAGGAATTAATGCAGTTAATTTTATTCTGTAAGGCAACATATATGTATAGCTTGTCTATATATTTTTCTATTGTAAGCAATACAAAATCTATGCACACATTTCATAGCCACATTTGCCGTGACTTTGCAGCAGCCACCTTGATCATCACAGGAAGATGGTATCTAGCACTCAGCCCATAGCCTGCTTTCTCTTACAGGCAGAAACCAGTATTTCAGAACTTTTACTACTATAAAAGCTGTCAGGCATATGTGAATTGATAAACCACCACTTGGTTTTGGTGACAGGGCAAAGCTGAGCTGCAAAGCAGCGGCTGTTGTGTGCTTTCAGGTGGCAATCCAGCCTTGTTTCTTTGCTCAGTTTCCTGAGTCTGGTAGCCCTTTCCTGCTGTGTCCCAGTGCTATTTCTTCTCTCTCTAGCCTCACTCTTCTGCTGGATTCTCCTGTCCCTGCCACTCTTCTTTGTTTTCAAAATGAGATAATATTTTGTCAGCAATCTTAAACTGGAAGTAATTGCCAAGCAGGTCTTTAATCTAGGAAGAGAGGGCACAGTGAGATGCAGTGGATGAAGGCTGGAGGACCCTTTCAGAGTAGAAATATGGCACACTTGTAACATTTATGGCCCAGGGACAGGAGCCAGGCATGGGGGAGCAAAGCACCCCAGGGTGCTGCAAGACTGCATCATAGGTTCGTGTTGGTGGCCCTGAGATGGGTGCCATGCCCATGTAAAGCTGAAGTGTGTTTACTACCCTATACCGAGAACCAGTTGTGAGTTGCTGAGTGCTGCCCTGATTCTGCAGCAGGAAGCGTTGGAAACAAATCCTTTCTATTTTTTACTAAATAAGCAATACCAAAGAAGAGAAAGCATGTACCAGGTTGCATAAGCAGTCTGTGTAGCAAATGGATACACTTGTATGACAGTGCTGTGTCTCTCTCACACACACACGCTCATCAGCAGAGTCATTCCTAATGCATTACAGAATGTGTTTATATGTCAGCTCTTGTATTTTTAGCATTTATGTTTGCAATACTGATTTTTTGCCCTGCTGTGCAGAGGCGACATTACAACAGCAGCAGCCTTTTGGGGGTGCAGAACTATTTCCCTCTCTTCCTTCTCACATGATAGATACTCTCTTTTGAAAATAATAGCAAACAGATATTTCTTACCTCTCAAACCTACAGCTTGGGTTTCACTGTACACAGGTAACTTACAGGGAACAGAGCTAGGACTCCATACACTCCTCCAGGCTGCAATTATTTCTTTATAATTAAAAAATCACCCCCTTGCTGTTTCTCTCCTTCAGGATAATTATTTAATGTAAATGAGTCCTTTTTGCACAGACACTGCCTCTCTTTCTCAGGCTTTTCATCTTTGCCAGGGCTGATTAAAAAGCCTGTCTATGACTGAGAGCTCAGCTCATGTTTGGGAATAAAACTGAAATCTAATGTTGCAATTGCAGCGGCATAAAGGGCTTCTTTGTGCTCCTCCGCACATGTTTGAATGCCAAAACCTGGCTGCCCTGGAGGCTCACCCCCTCCCGGGTCAGGAGGCCAGGACGTGCCCCTCTCCTGTGGCAGACACAGTCTCTGCTGGGCACCAGCCCTACCCCATGGCACTGAGAGGAAAACCTGGTCCAGCCTGGAGCATCTGCCTGAGCTGACCACCATGTGTCTTATCTACTTTTCCCACTTAAACCAGAGGCTGGAGGAGCCGTTACCTGCTTAACTGTAAGGTTTGGTTTATTTGTTTTCCTTGTCTTGATAGCAGATTGGTGTTACAAGGGAAATCAGAGAGCTACCCTCAGGCAACATTCGATAGACATAGTGTTCACTTTAAAACACAGATTGTGTAGGAGAGGAGGTTAAATAGCAGAGCATCCCCACACCCTCATGTGTGCTGGATAATAGTAGGTATGATCATGTTTTCACAAAACCCATCGTTACCTTCTTACCACATTTCCTCCTGTGCATTGACCCCACTCCTGCGGCACTTCTGGGTTGCCTGTCTTGTAGGCAAGGAACTTTCTGATTCCCACCCTCCTTCCATGGTTTCCATTGAGTTTCCTGTAGATTGCACCAGTATTGCCAGGAGCTTGTGAGAGCTGGTTCCCTGGCTTGATTCCATCTTTGTTTTGGAAGCTCTCCATGTGGGACTGTGCCCCTGGGGACTCAGATCCCCACGACTGTGGGTGATGAAGAGATGTAAGGGAGGGGGAAGGAATGAGGTTTCCTCTGAACCAAGATCTCCCAGATTTGGAGACGAACTCTTCATGCCACTGTACTTCAGGTAGTTCATCACAGGGTAGCCAGACACCAGACTAGTGTGTCAGTAAGGACCTTTGTGCTGCTTTCACAGGGACACTGTCCTGGTGATGCCAACAGAAGGCTGGACCACAGAGATGTAAGACCCGGAATGACAGAAATGCAGAGGCAGAAAGACTTAAAGGGATGTTACCCTTGTCTCAACTGGAGTCAAGCCTAGGTTCATAATTTGGGTTGTTTTGTTTAAATGGGATTATAGTATTAAGAGGTGACTTGTCTCATTCACCCTGATGTCCTCATCATGTACCAAGTTTCCTGTGGACACTTTGAACGGCTGTCTGTGTAAACACAAGTAACAGCATACATCAGTCTCATGTGGGAAAGTAGCCCTGTAAAAAAAGAGGAACAAAAGGATACTATTTCCATTTCTCAATGCTCAGACAACAGTTGCTATGTAGGGACTTCCACGATTAGATTTTGTAGGCAAAAAACCCAAGAGAAGATAAGAGCTTTTCCTTTTTTTTCCGGAATTCCATGTCACAAGACTTTCTTACCAGGAAACAGATTTTAACTGTCCTGTGCCAGAGGAGGGTCTCAGAGGGAGGCTGTAACCAGAGATCTTGTCTGTGAGCAAATGGATGCATTTGGGAAACCTGAGCTGTCCTTATGTTGGGACACTTTTACCACGGAGATGAAATTTCTGAACTTATTGAATTTATGATGGGGCATACACATGTAATTCAGTGAGCATTTGAACAAAAATTCATTATGCAGGGACCATTTGTAATCCAGTTAACTTTTGGAAGTCTTTTGCATTTTACATATCCTGTACTCTGGATGAACTCTAATTCAAGTTAATGAAGGTGAAACTACCATAATTACTTCAAATTGGGCCACAGGTATTAACTAATTAGTTGGTATGATTGCTCAAATTCAAAGGCTTTTAAGGACTATGGAATTTGAAAAGGGCTTTAGCAAAATTTAACCATGTGTTAAGTGCACAAACAATAAGGGACACTTTACAGGAGTCCACAGACTAAGGTTAAGAGCAAATGCTCACACATAACCTAGGAAAAGTGCTTAGCACCTCAAAATGGGATCCTAGGCAGACAACATAGACTTCTTGCAATTTCACTAGGCACATTTTCTCAGCGTGGGGTTCAGGCAGACAAGCGAACAGGAACCTCTTCAGTACCACTGTAGCATCATCAGCCGAGAAGTACAGTCTTCAAAGCCCTTGCTAAAATGTTAATTGATCATAGAGGTGCCTATAATTACAAGGTACTCAGTGGAGTGCCTGCATGGATGTGTGCCAGCAGTGGCATGTCCCCAGCCAGCTGGACCCAAGCCAGCTCTGACCCATGACCTGCCCAGCCGTATGAGTACAATCCTGTGCTGGAACCAGTGGTGCTTCTCATGTCCCTGTGTAACAACAGCTGATGCTGGTCCCTGGAAGGGATGGGGTAAAGAGCTGCCCACTGTTGGGCCATGGTCTTGCTGGGGAATCTAGCTTGTACTGTCCTACCGTACATCCTAGGTACTTCTCCACCTATATATTCCTTAAAGATCCTGCTTGCTGTTTAGGCTTATGACATTGCCTGGTAAAATGAACATCTTCAATTTATGGAAATACATTAGTCTTTCTGTAAAATTTACTGCGCCCATTAAATTATCCTTGGACTTCTCAGCTGTGTTCTACTTCATTAGTGAGTATGTATGGCATTCAGTTGACTCCTGACTGTCAAAGTGTAGGCTGCATAATGCAAAAATTGGTGGTGACCTATTTGCGATCTGCTTTTTACTAATGTTCTTGAAGAATTTCCTAAAACGTGAATGTCTAGGGAATGTTCCCAGCAGAAAGCGAATTCACTGAGTATTTGGGGAAGAGAAGACGAAGAAGACATAACAACAAAAATGATTCCAGCTGCTAGCCTGAGTGAAACATTTAATGCTTTAAAACACTTTGTGTTTTAATTATCTGCCTGGCTTTTAAACTCTTTTCAGGAGATGACTGGAATTGTAGCACACCAGCAGATGGGGATTAACTAATTCTGTATGCAGAAGAGAGCGTCACCTTCTTGCAACTTAAGCTGTCATGCTGTGAACAGTTAGGGTCCAGTTTCTCAAGCTGGTATACAAGTCAATATGCACATATGCTATTGAGTGAGTTTCTAAAACACCTTGGTACGCACACTGTTAAAATCCTTTTGGATTCAGCAGGAGAAAAATCTTATGTTCACAAAAGGACTCGTGTATCTGTGACTATCTTCACAAGGGGACTGTCTTCTTTATGGTCTATACACAGTAATTTTCACTTTACACAATCAAGTTATTTTCTTGCTTTTTTTGTGCCTTGCTTCGTCACCTTCCTGGACCCATCTGCCCAGCGCTCTTGCTTCACAGGAAGGGATGGGAAGGAGTGTTTTCCCCAGGGTCTATGAATATTCTAGCTCCAAGGCCAAAAGCTAGAGGTTACCACATCTTTTGACGTTGATTTCTGAGGCAGCATTTTTATTAGTCATTTGGTCCTACACTTGATTTCCATAGAAGTTCTTTTATAAACAAATAGACAAAATATGTTGTAGAAACATTGCTGAAAGATTGCTGTTTTTATTAATTTGTTTTCCCCTTTGTCTTTCTAACACACTTTAAATCACTCTGAGTTCAACAAGACTGCTAATGTGCTCTGTTTACAGATGAAACGGAGACTTGGCCTTCCATACCCCATGGGACAGCACGTTCCTCCTCAGAAAGGGGTTGTCATTGTGGCTCAGTGGCTCATGGGGTGCTACACCAGCGAAAGCGGAAGGAGGCACCCCTTGCCTTTTAGCATCTTTGCAGGTAGTTATATGTTGTCTGCCTAGGATACCATTTTGAGGTGCTAAACACTTTTCCTAGGTTATGTGTGAGCATTTGCTCTTAACCTTAGTCTGTGGACTCCTGTAAAGCTGAGCATTTCCTTGCTTGGCACAGGGATACAACATTTAAGTTTGTGAGAGTCTGGCAGGAGTCTTAGTAACAACGAAACTGCGTGGAAAATCCCACAAGGCTTTTCCATGGCTTTAGGTCCTTAATTCCCTAGCTATAGCTTTTCCTCAGGTACAATGACAGCTTTGTGTATCTTCTCCAAGCTCAGTGACACAAATGCTTAATACAATGCAGCTTCCTAAGTCTAGAGGACTTAAAGTATTTCATGCTGATATTTTGTCTATGGAGGCTGGCACTTGGCAAACAGGATAGCTGGTGTGTATATACATATATAGGATGTGCTTTGGCAATCCTCCTCATCCATCGTCTTTCCTTGATACTCGGAAACTCTTATGACTCATATTAGTTAGATCCATGAAAAACAACATATGTACTCCTTACTGTGATTTTTTCAAGCATGGCTTTTGTCTGTCCATTACAGTTAACTTTTCCTGTTTGGCTGACTTCTTCTATAAAAATAGATCTGAGGCACAGCTGATCAGATGAAAGCTGTTGGAAATGATCCCCTTTGATTAATTAGTTGGCCGTTTTTTAGCAGTGTTTTTAATCTTACATAGTCAGTGGCAGAACAAATTGTGGTGTAACTTAATACATGTAATTATATTCTGCATAGATTGTGCTTCTTCAAACAGGCTCATATTGAAAAACAAAGGTATGTCATAATTGATCATGTTTTAAGCCTTCTACACTGTGACCTTGTAAATAGACTGTTAGTATACATTTATTACAACATCTGAGAATGCTTCACAAAATTTTAATATTAATTATTTAGGTGGCTCACTAGAAGGAAATCTTCAGGGGGTGATGAATAACATTAATGCAGTCATCAGTTCTGATCGATTTCTTCTCAGCTGACAAAAATGAACTTTAATTGCTAGTAGCCCCAAGCAAAGTGTTCCCAAAACAGTTAATTTGAGCTGAGTACTCAGTGATGGATGTTTAGCAAGAGTACAGATGTGGCCTTATTTTGTGCTGGTGTAGCCAGAGAGAGCAAAATGGAAGATTTTATGGATGTTATTGCACCTCCTGAAGAGGTGTCAGCTCTATCAGCTTCAAATGATCTTTCACTTAACACACTCTCCTCGTTTCCCTTTGCCAAACCTGAGCTGCGTAAATGCTTCCATAACAGTATGTGCCTCTGTCCCTTTCTAGTTCTCCATTACTACCAAGTGCAACCCCTGTGCACAGAATGAGACCTTGCAGTTCTGCATCCTTCCTGAGCCCTGTGCTGGCAGCTCAAATAACAAGGAAGCTATAGAAATGTCTCTGTTCAGTCTTCCCATCCTAAAGGCTTCCTTCAGACAAGTTGCAGAGAATTACACAGGCGAGCAAGTTTTCTTCATGAAGCCTGGGTGATGAGAAAGGAGGAGCATGCTACTCTTTTCCTCTGGGGCAAGGTTAGCATTTACAGTGGAGGATGCCATTTACTCATGAAGAGAGTGCAGAGCAGATCAACCTTTAATAAAGACCGATGTGTAGGAGGGAGCTCTCGGCAGGGCAGATCTATCTGAAAATAGGTTTCTGTCCCTCCCCAGCGAGCTTCAGTTGCAAAAAGCCAGTCTGCTGTTTCTCTGCAGGTACCGTGTGTTGAACAGGGACCCCTTCCAACTGGACCTCAGCCTATGCAAGGGATGCGCCTCTCTGGGATTTGGATTGGGTTCCACAGTGCTAAATTCAGACTTTGCTCTGCTTTCCCACACTTGATTTTATAGCCCTGCAGACATGATTCTCCAAAGTGCAGTTACTGTCAAGAAAGGACACATCCGCTCATTCAGATGTCTTTACTGCAGAGCTCATGGATGCCTATCCCAGCCTGGATGAGCATTTACCAGGGGAAGCAGGTGAGGGAGCTGAAAAATTGCAGCTGTTCCTTCTCGCTCTTGTAAGCAACCCCAGTGCTAATTGGCATCCCTGTCTTTGCTGGTGAGTGATGCAATGTGCACCCCAAGAACAGAAGCCTCTGCTTCCGTTCCAGGCAACAAGGTCTTCTGCACAGGAGAACATGGTAATAATTTATGTGCATATAAATGAAATGATGCACTTCAAGATCTACCAAAATAAGTGGAGTTTTCTTTTTTTCTTCTTAAAAAAAACCCGAAACATTGTAGATCAAAGCTTAATTAATTTGTGAAATCCTGTGGCTTGCATGTGTAGACTCATTTCGATGATCATATTATTCCCTTCTGGCCATATAATCTATGAGTGAGGTTTTCTGCAACGTGCTCCCCTTTCTTGATTACGCAGCTCTTTCAGAAAAGCCCTATTATTTTTTTTTCCATGTAAATAGGACTGGAGGAAGATGGCTTTTGATTTATACACAAATCTATACTCCCTTCTGATTGAACTCAGTGCTATGCTGCTGTAATTATATTCACGGGTTTTGTGTAGGTGTAAGACAGGAAGCAATTATCAGCTGCAGCCATGAACGATTATAAAAGACATTTCACTTTTCTTTGGAACCATAACATTAACAACATTCTCTGTCTAACGTAAGCCCTTTTTCTCGTGACTTCTGCTAACTGCACTGTTGTTCAGCTGAGGAAAAAGTCATGGCAGATAGCTGTGATTAAATAACATCTGCATGAGTTTAGGGTGCTGCAGTGTTTGGAGCTTTGCCTTACTGAAAATCCCAATGCTTTTAATTTGTATCAAAACAGGTGATTGGTTCAAGCATCTTTTTCTATTTAGCTGAAAGTTAATCATGGTTGTAATTCATTCCTTAGTGATTCTCTGCAGTGGCAGGTGTCGCAGGAGCATGTCATCAAGGCAGTTTAACTGGGAAAAGACATGGTAAAATAAATCTGTATTTAAGGATGGTCTGAATCGTTTTAATTACCAGCACTCCATCACCAGTGGGCTCTGGAGGGTATCAGAGTGACAGAGGCATTGCTACTGTCGCCTAGACGCTAATATGTGATGTCTGACATTGAAATGTATAAAAGTCACCAGGAGGCAGTTGTGTGTGCCCAGTTGAGGTCTTAACTTTGTCCCCAAAGTTTATCCACCAATAAGAGTTTTCCCCTTGGATACTCAGTCACAGCTATCCACCTAACAAGGACTATAAGGAAGTAGTTCTTTACAGTGTGGGTGGTGAGGCACTGGCACAAATTGTCCAGAGAAGCTGTGGTTGCCCCATCCCTGGCAGTGTTCAAGGCCAGGCTGTGTAAGGCTTGGAGCAGCCTGGTCTAGTGGAAGGTGTCCCTGCTCATGACAGGGGGTTTGGAACTGGGTAAGCTTTAATGTCCCTTCCAACCCAAACCTTTCTGTGACTCCATGATACTATGATGACTAGCAAAGGCCAACTTGAGGACTAGAAAGATGGTGTTGGATGATGAAAGGACAAAAAGCCACCGGGGGGACTTTGGGGAAACATCATTCCCTTTCAGCTCATGCCTGGAAAACAGGAGGAGAGAAAACTGTGTCAGCCCTCAAGCTGCAGAGGGTTTGTACATGCTTCAGGGAGTTTTCTGTAGTGGCAAAGTTAGACTCACCTATTACTGTTGACTGGAGTCTTGGCGTAGATCAGGCCAGCTTACTGGTCACAGCTTCAGACTTGCACCAGGCCAGGGAGAAAATACCTTAGGTATCAGTGAGAGATCCTGTTGGGTATAGGGGGCCTCGGAGTTCATTGAACTGATTTGCCCCTTCTCTTGTTTTGTAAGGCGCTTTAACAGTGAAATTTTATCACAGACTTTGTATCACATCACACTTATTATATCATAGACTGAAGAGCTTCTATTTATGGCTGTCTGCTGCTTCCACCTCTTAGAGGGCCACTTCCAATCAGCTTTAAAGCTGATGTGCCTGAAGTGGGATTTTTTCTTAATGATAGTAATTAACCTCTGAATTGCCAACTTCACCCTTGCTTATTCCTTTCTGCAAATGCATTTTTGTGTGTGTGCGTAGAAATGCTGTAGAAAATGGGTACCTGTTAATCCATGCATTTGCACTTACTGCATAGCTCATTTAGGGTGTAAAGCTAGGTATATGCTTGCACTAAGGTCACACAAATATTTTTTTTTCCACTCAATCTGAGCTTTTTGCATTAAAATCCCAATTCCATATTTAGGTGTCAAAGTAGGTTGTCAAAATCTTTATTATAATGATAACTATAATGTTCACAGATTGAAAAGCCAATAATTGACTTAGGGCTTAAATAAAGGCTCAGAAGGTTAACTTCTCCCCTTTTTATAAACAGCTGGGAAGAGTGATCTCTGTAGCACGTACTTTAATGTTTTCTGCAGAGGTTCTATATACGTCTCTGCGCCTAAGGGGCAGATCTAACTTAACCTAAAGTCAGAGGTCACCAGTACTGTATCTGCTCACTGGAGTGCCCCATTGTATGAGCATGTTCAGCTCAGAGACGTGCATGTGCGTGCGCTGTCTTTGGCTGTTAAATTTTACAAAACACACGATATGGAGCATATGCAGAGGACGTGGCTTGGTGCTGGCAGAGGGGACTACATCTGACACCTAAGATAACATAAAGCTCATTCAAAAAAAGTTAACAAGATGAATTGTTTTATGGACAGAAACGAAAATAGTGTGTTCGTGTTGACTTGGTGCTTGGCATCTCACAAGCAGACCAGGAATGCTGTCAGTGTGCCAGGAAGCCAAGACCAGAGTGAATGTGATCTGCAGCATTCCTAAATCCCAGAAGAGCTGAGCTGGTCTTGGGGACATAAGAATCATAGAATCATAGAATAGTTAGGGTTGGAAAGGACCTTAAGATCATCTAGTTCCAACCCCCCTGCCATGGGCAGGGACACCTCACACTAAACCATATCACTCAAGGCTACGTCCAACCTGGTCTTGAACACCGCCAGGGATGGAGCATTCACAACCTCCCTGGGCAACCCATTCCAGTGCCTCACCACCCTAACAGGAAAGAATTTCCTCCTTATATCCAATCTAAACTTCCCCTGTTTAAGTTTTAACCCGTTACCCCTTGTCCTGTCACTACAGTCCCCAATGAAGAGTCCCTCCCCAGCATCCTTATAGGCCCCCTTCAGATACTGGAAGGCTGCTATGAGGTCCCCACGCAGCCTTCTCTTCTCCAGGCTGAACAGCCCCAACTTCCTCAGCCTGTCTTCATACGGGAGGTGCTCCAGTCCCCTGATCATCCTCGTGGCCCTTCTCTGGACTTGTTCCAACAGTTCCATGTCCTTTTTATGTTGAGGACACCAGAACTGCACACAATACTCCAGGTGAGGTCTCACAAGAGCAGAGTAGAGGGGCAGGATCACCTCCTTTGACCTGCTGGTCAGGCTCCTTTTGATGCAGCCCAGGATACAGTTGGCTTTCTGGGCTGCAAGTGCACACTGAAGCCGCCTCATGTTCATTTTCTCATCAACCAACCCCAAGTCCTTCTCCGCAGGGCTGCTCTGAATCTCTTCTCTGCCCAACCTGTAGCTGTGCCTGGGATTGCTCCGACCCAGGTGTAGGACCTTGCACTTGGCATGGTTAAACCTCATGAGGTTGGCATCAGCCCACCTCACAAGTGTGTCAAGGTCCCTCTGGACGGCATTCCTTCCCTCCAGCATATCAACCGAACCACACAGCTTGGTGTCATCGGCAGACTTGCTGAGGGTGCACTCAATCCCACTGTCCATGTCAGCAACGAAGATGTTGAACAAGACCTGTCCCAACACTGATCCCTGAGGGACACCACTCGTTACTGGTCTCCAGCTGGACACTGAGCCATTGACCACAACTCTTTGTGTGTGGCCATGCAGCCAGTTCTTTATCCACCGAGTGGTCCATCCATCAAATTGATGTCTCTCCGATTTAGAGACAAGGATGTTGTGTGGGACAGTGTCGAACGCTTTACACAAGTCCAGGTAGATGACATTGAGCCATGTCCAGAGGGGAGGAGGAATCCCCTGGTCTTCTAGCAGATTTGCAGTGGCTGAGCTGATCAGCACTGCCAAGATAAATATGATGCTGCTGAATCCAGGTCAGCCAGCCTGTCACTGTAATAAAACACCTTGCATCTGTGCTGCTTCCACTTGGTCTGAGCGCAGCAGAGGTCATGCCTGGGAATCACTGTGAGCAGATGCTGAGGGACGCTTTGCATTGCTGTGTATTCCAAAATAACCACCATCTTTTCTTTGTACTGCAGAGCAGGCAGCAACGTTAAGAAAATAAATAAATACAGCAGAAGATAGGGTCCTGTTCTGTGAGAGCTAATCCCCCTCACCCCTCCTTTGGCTAGCTGGGCTCTTTGCCTCCTTACACTTTGGATTTACGCTGCTGGCAGGAATGTGCATTCTTCATGATTTCAAACAGCTGGATTCTGTGTTTGAGAGCTCAGGCTCTCAAAGTTCAACCCAGATTCAGGGGAAATTTACATAAACGTCAACACAAATAAATAAATAAATACATAAATAGCATGGCTTTGAAGCACACCCCATTGCTTCCCATCCCTTTCTCCTTGGAGGGACTTGCATTGCTCTCAGTGTCTGGGTATCCCCAGATTAACTACTGAAAGGCCAGAAAAGCTTCAATGCTGCACTGTTTGATTTCTGGGAAGGATCCCAACAGCTGGACTCTCCTCTGCGGGATACCGTGCCTGGCTTTGGAAAGAGCCCCCGGCATTAGGATCCAAAGTGGGCCGGTCAGGGCTTTGTGGGTGTGAGATGCGCATGCACAAACACAGAGGGGTATATCAGCTTGTGAGTGCACAGCTTAATAACCGGGGGTTTGCTGGTGGGTTTTTCCTTCTGTGTTTTGAGAAAGGGGAGGGGGAAGGACATATTTCTCCCCCTCACCCTTAGTTCATGCCTTTCGTCATTCATTGCAATCTTGAGCTTCCTGTATTTGGGTAAATAATGTTATCATCTGTTTCCAGAAATGGTCTGGGACAAATTCTTCTTGGAAGCCCTTCCCACGCAGTTATATTTTGGTGTCCTTTATTTCCCAGGCAGGCAGTGAGACCTCATGGTCAGGCTATATCAGTTTCCCCTCCCCACCCATCAGCTGTCTACCGCACTGAGATAGGACCACCTAATGTGATGTGTTGTAACTGCGGGATAATCGTCAGCAGTGTTTCCCATGCCATGGTTAGGAGGACACGGGTTTTCACTGACAAAGCAGGCTTTGAAAGTGGAAAACAACAGCTAAAATAAAGGTTTCTGAACTAACATCATCAAAAGCAGAGCAAAGTTAACATAAAAGCCCTCAGAATATGCTTTAAGTTGTCCCTCTGTGATACATGGGCAGTCAGTCACATGCCAAGGGCCTGACAAGTTTCTGTGCCACTGCATGAGAAACCATAACGCACTGGAGATGTTTTGCTGCAAGGAGAGGCTGCTGTCTTCGGAGGGCAAGCCTCCTCCCATCCATCTAAACACAGGTGTCTGGCAGGGGCCTGGCTGACCAGAGGGAGAGCGTAAACCCCAGCCTGAAGGGTGTAAGCATGGTAAGAAGGATCGCTGTGAGTCAAACAGATGATTCACTCGCCTCAACCTGTGGTCACTGCCCTGGGGAGCAAGGCTGACTGCCTCCTTTGGGCAGACCATGGCACAAGGATTGGAGACACCTCGCCCACTCTTGCAATACAACATATAGGCATCGGCTCTGGCCAGGGAGAGTGTGGAACTGGTTCATGGCCGAGGCCAAAGAGCAGCTTCTCATCATGGTGGTGTCAAAATGGGCCACCAGTCCATGGGCCATTCCCACCTCCTTCTGCTGGGCTCTGGCCCATCCTGCCAGGCACTGTGTTCACCTCTTCATACTCACCAGTTCCTCTCCACACAGATGACCGTAACACTGCCTGGGAAGCTGTTTGTGCTGTTCCAGTAGTAGTAATTTTCCTCTGAGGTGTTGTTAAATGAGTCACTGAAAAGAAAGCACGCATGCTGCTGTGTTTCTGAGCCAGATGTGTCATAGCATCATAGAATTGCTTAGGTTGGAAAAGACCCTTAAGATCATGGAGTTCAATCATTAACCCAGCACTGCCAAGTCCACCACTAAACCATGCCCCTCAGTGCCACATCTACATGTCTTTTGAACACCTCCAGGGATGCTGACTCAACCACTTCCTTGGGCAGCCTGTTCTAGTGCTTAGCAACATTTTGGAGAAGAAATTTTTCCCAATATCCAATCTAACCCCCCATCCTGGCACAACTCTGAGGCAATTTCCTCTCATCCTATCACCCTGAGCCTTCTCTTCTCCAGACTAAACACCCCCAGTCCCCTCAGCTGCTCCCCATCACACTTGTGCTCCAGACCCTTTACCAGCTTTGCTGCCCTTCTCTGGACCCGCTCCAGCACCTCAATGTGTGTCTTGTAGTGCAGGGCCCAGAACTGAATACAGGATTCAAGGTGTAGTATTCAGGTCACTTGAAACCAGGGACTCTGAGCAGTTGCCTTGCATAGCAGACTGCAAGTCTTACCATTCTAATGTTCTTCCGTTTGATCCAAGCAGAAAAGCTCTGGAATGCAAGTGTGAGGTGCTTAAATGTTTTAGCTTAATTAGTTTAGCCAGGCTATGGGGGAAGTCCAAGAACAAGTAAAGTATTAAAAATATTTTTCTCTAATTTTCTGTGCTGGCTGTTGCCTTCTTGTCATAGCCACAAGAAGGACACCTGCTAAAGGCCTTGGCTTTGTAATGATGATGAACAGACATTGGTCATGGATGAGCAAAGCTCCCTGGTTGAGAGTGCATGAGATCGCACACTTCACACTCATCCTCCTTTGGAAGTCATGAAGAGTTGTGTATGGAGAGCTGGCCTTAGTTGTTTTGGCCACAATCATCTATGGAAGCTTCTATTCACAGTGAACTCTATAATAGGTCCTTAATGACTGTAATTATCACCATTAACAGGATTGCAGGTGATCTTAAGCTCTGTGTCTGCACAAATTGCAGGTACATTGGGAATAGAGGAAATACTTAGATTGATGAACATAGCACACATTGGAAGTGTCAGAATGTGGGGTCGCACAACAGAGAGAAGGAGAAGAGCCTTCAAGACAGGAGAAATATTACTGAAAAAAAAAATTGGTTTTGGTTAGTTTTTGCTAAAAAAAAAACCCAAACAACCCAACCTTAAAAGAGCAGTGGAGAAATCAGTGAGCTGATGCTGTGATTGTGGGCTAGGAAGGATCCTCAAGCTTGTTTTGCAGCAGGATTTTACCATGCAAAGGAGCAGCTTCTCTGTTGCACAGGAACGTTTCTTTCCGGCAGGGATGTTTCTGCTGCCTCTTAGTCAGAAAGGCAGAAGAGAAGGAAGAAGGCTTGGAGAAGAGACATCTCTGCCAACTTGAATCTGCTTTTGATGAGGGTCATACCTCAGTTGGTGTGTTTCAAATCTCCAATAGAAGTGTCCCACTGGTCTCAATACGTGAAGCAGCTATGCCCTCCCAAGGTGCTTCAGCCACAAGCTGTGCAAGATGTGTGTCAATAGGCATGAATGAAAGTTACTTGTCCTTATTTCCTCTCTTTCCTGCCTGTCTGTAATTTTGATTGGATGGCAGTGCTTAGAGAAAGCAACAGCCTCTGCGAGGGATGGGAAGCTTCCGAATAGGGCATAAAACCAGCTGATATTTTAAGACAGATGATTAAAATAGACATCTGCAGGGCTCGAAGAGTACAGCTGCTTAATGCAGCTTTGGGAGTTGAATCAGCAGATTCAGGTACAGACGCTGTCCTAATGCATTTCAACTCTCCATGTTAGTTTGATGCACGCATGGCAATGTGCACTGAGATAGGGTACCGGGGATCACATAAATAACACTGTTGACCAAAGGATACTCAGTGCTTCTTTCAGATATAGATTGTGGAGTCAGAAGTCTGGTGTCATATGCCAGGGGTCTGTCATGCTTTATTTTCATGTCAGAGGAGCTAAAGACACGCATTGGATCCCAGAGTGCCCTCCAGCTCCCAGTGAAGAAGACACCTAGCCTGCCAGGGTGGAAGAGTTTGAATCCTGCCAAGCTGTATTTTTCAAGAGAGGAGTAATGCAAAGTTTTGAAACCAAATGGGAAATGTTAAGGTGTGGAAGCATATGAGAGCGTGATGTTAGCCAGGAGGGGTCCTTTCGTTTGGAGATTTTTGTACCATAAAAGACGAGCAGACTCCTCAGTAGTATCCAGGACTAAATTCATCATCCCCAGAGAGCCATATCCCATGGCTTTTCTCATGTCTATTGACAGAAGACAGGATAATTATTTCTCATATCTTCAGAGAGCTGCAGTGGATTTGTACTGAGGGTTGCCTGGGAGCACCTGTGTCGGGGATATGGTGTTACACTGCACAGAAGTGCTGTGCCTTCAGGCCTTGTAAAACCAGCTCTTTGTTCTGCCCTGGCTGATTGTGGTGGCAGTAGAAAAGGGGACTTAATACATTGTAATGTGAATTCCTAACTCTCTGCTTTGAATCCCTATCAAAGTCAGCATGAAGACTGCCTCCTGTGTCCATTATCTGTGAGGAAGTCCCTCTATTGAGAGCCTCATGCTTTGACCCACATTGTGAAAAGGTAAATTAGGTTCCCTTAAAGTACCATCTTGATAAGCTGGCTGAAAGAAGCCATGTGTATGCTTTGTAAGCCATGCTTATTAGCTTTCCTTTTAAAGTGGAGCCGAGTCCCGAGGGTTGGTCCTATCTAAAATAGGTGGTTATTCAATATGCTAGAAAGTGATTGTCCTGTAATTAAAGTAATTTCAGGGTGTACAGTTACTGACCTCTGCCTGGACATTTGAGTATGGAACTGCCTGCCTGTAGGCTGACTGAATAATTGGAGCTGCCTCTCCATGCTGAAGCATGCAAACCTGCCTGCTGCCTAAGGCAGCATGACTTCATGCTGTCCAACTGCATTATGTCTCGGCAAATCCTTCCTAACAGGATCCTGTCAAGCAGGGTCCTTTCTGCATTGTCCCCTACTCCTTTTGCTTCAGCTTGCTCCAAAGACTGGCTAAAAAGCAATTTATTTCTTTAATAAAGAAAGGTGGTGCAAACCGCTGTTGGTGGAAGTGCAGTGGCTCCAGGATCCTTCACCAAGCAGCTAGAGATGGCTGCAACTCCTATGGACACAGCTGAACTGATTTTTAATCATGCATCATGGGTGCTGCTCACAGCATGGCCACAGCAGCCGGGATTGGGAAGCCTTCCCGGGAGAGGTGAGAAAAAAAACATGCAACTATGGCCACCACCAAGCCCCTGGTGATCTGAAGCTAAGTCCAGCATCCCTGTTGCCAAAAGATGTCTTTTGTCTCCTCAAAGCACCATGATTCCTTGCCAACACTTTGAGTCATATCTTGGCCTCTCTTTAATCTTCAGACATGGTAAAAATCTTTGGGAATTGGCAATTTCCTCCTAAAAATCTGGACTTCACAACCCTGCTGTCTGGTGTCAACAGCTGTATTTGCTCTGGTTTGGAGACCTCTGCCCCACTGGTGACTGCTCTCATGGCTTGCTGACTCCCTTGGATATAACATGTTGGGCATGGGCACTGGCCCCTTGTGGGTAGGGGTATAGCAGCAGGAGCAGGGTGGGTAAACGCCCAGGGCATTGGGATCAGAAGAAGCACATCCACGCACAAGGCAGACCTGGGACATGTGCCACTACAGAAGTTTTCCATGCGTGACCTGGCCTTCTGTGCCACATGTTAAAGGCAGCCTCTCCTCATCTGTCATCTTTTGAAGGTTACCATGCAATATTCTGTCTTGGGTATTCATTTTCACTGCCTTATTTTCGAACTCTACTCTTTTTCCTTTAGAAACAGGCCTTCCGTTAGAGCTTCAGCCACGAGGACTTGAAGGAACTGTTGGACTTTGCCATAACAAATTCCCCCCTTCCCCCCACCCCTTTCTCACTTAAGATCGCTTGCCTTTACCCCAATGAGTATTAACTACAGATTGTACTATAATTGTGCCTATGTCTGTAAATGGCTTTGAACAAAGGGGAATGGTATTCAGTGCTGCAGTTTTATAGGAACATGTATTTCTAAATATTTACTAAATTAGAAAACTAGCCAAAAAAGAAAAAGTCCCCAAGAGAGACAGATTGGCAATAATATCAGCTAAAGCTAGATGTTTTGCTGGAGCAAATGCACTCAGGTGTCCCTGGGGGTAAATCAGCATTTGCAGCAATGTCTGACAAATGCAGTGCTGACATCAGAGGTACCCTAGTTTATATCAGCTACTGCCCAAAACACCAACTTGGGACAGAGCTGAGATCACTGTCATGCAGAAATGCCTGGTAAGGCCTTCTTGCAAGGCAGCTGCAGAGCACTCTACAAATGATAATTGAAGTTAGTTCAGGCCTCCAAAAGATATTGATTTATTCACCCTGATTTGCAGAGGGTAGGCTGGGTAGCTGCTTGGCATTGTTGAGCCAGAAAGACAAAGGAAGCTGCAGGAAGGTCTCCCAGCCCTGGCTGATAGTGCCCTGCAGTAACCATCAGATCAGAGTTTCCTTTCTCTGAAATCTTTACATTTTCCTAACTTACTACCTTATAAACAGGAGCTTTTGTGTAAAATTGAAAAGAGACTGAGCTCACAATAACTGAAATCAAGGTAGCAAACGAAAAACCCAGGAGAAGTGAAAAATGCAATAACGATAAATCAAATCTGTAACAAAAGTCAGTTTTATAACGCTCCAAAGGGAGACAGAGCTGCATGGTTTGATCAAGGTGGTGCAATACATCATCAGCATGGAGGGAAACTCCAGTGAAAAGCTAATGTTATCCACACGTCCTATCCCTTTCCTCCTTCATTGTGATTCCCCAGAGGGAAAGTCCATCCTGCTCTAATGCCAGGGTTGCACAGTGGAATCTGTGGCTAGGGGCTCATGACGGGAATTAGCTGCTCCTGGATATTTCTTAGTTTCTGTTTTACTGTTGCATTGTGTCAGGGGAGGAAGGAGCTCACTCTTTCCTTCTGTCTGGCTCAGAAGAGTCCTGATCTTGGGGCTTATTGCTTGAGAAAGAAAAAATTCAGTGGGAACTGTTGGACCTTGAAATGAACTCGTGCGTGTCCACTCCAGGCAGTGGGTGATGATATCCGGTTTGTAAAAACAGCATTACATGGCATTGCAATGTACTGGGAAAAATCTGACTGTGACCTGCCACTTACAGATTGTCCAACATCAACAGTTACTCTGCCCCATTGCCTCTATTTAGTTGCAGTTGTCACTATATATATATATATAAAATCCAGGATCACAACCTTGCTTTGCTGAAGTCCCAAGAGCTGTAGGAACAACAGCCGTGTTTCCTGAAACTGTGTACATCTGGGGGGAAACTGGTTGATGTCAGGATCTTCTGATGTATTGAACTTTGAAATTTTGCAGACTGACTCTGCCTTCGATCCTTGGATCCATCTTGTACCCTGGCTCCTGCCCCTCTTTGGTGCTAGGCTGCCTGGGGGTTACAAGACTTGGTTCCTTAACTTCATGGGTAAGGGCTGGTGGCTTTGTAGATTGCTTGGACAGTGGCCTTGGTAAAGCGCTGGTTTAGTAGCAAAGCTGGAGGGATGGGTTCACAGCACAGTCATGAGCAAAACAACTCAGTTGAGGTCTACAGTGAACATCTGTACAGGGGAGGGATATTAAATTTCCTTGCTCACCATCTTTTTCCATCTCGTCAGGTGTCTGTGGTTTTGACCACAGTTATGCTTGGAAAATATAGGAAAATATGGCTATATGGTTCATGAGGGTTAGGATAGTCTCTTGAGAAACCACCACGGAAAAGACAGACACAGTGATGGTGCCTGCCTTCTCAGTCCAGGCTAGGCTAGTCAGTCCTCACCCTCCTCACCCTCTCCCAAAATATCCCAAGTCCACAGAGACAATCCCTGCATCTCCGAGACTCATACTTCTTCTGAAGAGTCATTCTTATGTCAGTGAAGTTAATCCTGTAATTATGCTCCTAACCACTTCTGGTATTCCCCTCTTGGCTTTATTGCTTCTTTCTTTTCCAGGAGTTGAGTTTAATCAGTGACCTAAAATGAACTGTACCTATGGTATTATCTCACTTCCTAATCAACAGTAGCAGGCACCACAACATCCTGACAGAGTCTCCTAGTGGGACAGCCTCTGCTCTCATGCAGGATGCCAGCAGAACCCAGTTTTAAAGCAGAGGTGCCAAAAGATTGGGTGCTATGGGGAGGAAAATGAAATACTGCTTGCCTCTGCCTTTGCACAGCTGCTGTTTTCTAGGATGTGTTGACTTAGGAAAGTCTTTCTTTGTGTAGTCCTCTTTCAGATGTTGCTTAAGTGCAAATATGGGCTGCTAGTTCAAATTTAGTAACAATCAGGATTGATGGAAAATCTCATACTAGGATGCAACAAAGAAATTCAATTACATACATACACTTGA
Source organism: Pezoporus wallicus (assembly GCF_028554395.1). Taxonomy (NCBI): domain Eukaryota; kingdom Metazoa; phylum Chordata; class Aves; order Psittaciformes; family Psittacidae; genus Pezoporus; species Pezoporus wallicus. The sequence goes on from NW_026642361.1 coordinate 5,391,919, forward strand.
TTTCTATGCTAATAAGACTTACAGTAGTGCTAAAGAAACTGCATTCTTGACTACAGTGGCAGCTGGGTTTTGTCACTGAATACTGTGTTGGCAGCATACTAATGACTCATTTCTGACTGCCGACAGCTTCTCAAGTGACTGTGTACGGTGATTTAAGCCCTGGTGCCAAGCCCACGGGAGTCATTGAGCCAGACCAGGGGGACCGGTTTGAAGTCAGTGGGAATTATGCCTGGGAGTGCAACAGGGCCAGGCTTTGGGCTAGCAAGCACTGTGATCAACTTCAGCAAGGCTGGGATCAGGCAGCTAGGCTGAGTTTGCTTTCTCACCTGATAAATAGGTGATACAAATAGGCTGCATTCGTGTTTGCAGTTGGGTTGAAAATTATGCCTTTTTGTGTGCGAAGGCAGGAAAGGGGAAATTGAGGCAGGTTATTGTATTTGAGTTACAAACAGTGAATACAGCTACAACTCTCAGAAAACTTCTCTTTCTCCCAAGAAGATGTGAAGGTGGTGACGTGGGTGGCCATAGAGTCCTCCTCATCCTGGACTTGCCATTTTATCCAATGTAGGAGGGATGTGCAAGTGTGGTAAGGTGCAGATGAGATGGTAATAGTGTCTTAAATTTTACCTTATTTGTGCTCATAAGGAGTCACTATAAGTACAAGGGTTGAAGGCATACCAACAACTGCTACTTGTTAGGATTTTCCATCCTGGCCCCTTCCTGGGGCCAATGTCTCTGTCCTCTCAATACTCACAGTTCCTAACTGCACCTTCTCATCCTCAAAAGGACAAAATGAATCCCTGATATGAGTAGATACAACTTACTGGAAGCCAGCTTGCACCTCAAAGGGATCCAAACATGAGATAGGAACAAAATGTTCAAGCAACTGTGAGTGTGCTTCTTATTTAAAGGGTAGTTAATACACCAGTCTCTCTCTGCATCCAGCTGCCTTGGTGGTACAAAGCACCAATAACAACAAAATGAGGCCAGCAGTACCTGCAATTCTGAGTAGTGTGTAATCTGAAGAAGAGACATCCTTGTATATTGCTTTTCTTGGCATATTCCTTATGCATCTCTTTTAAGGGGAGAAAGAATCCAGGTGTAAACGCCTGTGAGGCAGTGGGTAACTTGACTTCTCTTGCATTTTCAAAAGGGATTAGATTTGGATCCCAAAAGTTTAGAGTTTGGTAATAATGTGATTTTCAGGGGTGGTGGTGTTTTCTTGTACCTTAACATGGATATTCATTCTCTATCTTGAGGATTCCAGAAAAAACTACAAAGCATATTTATTTCCTATGGGTATATATACTGAGAAGTCATTTATTCAAGATCTGGACTCGGATTCGTAGTGCTTGTGGTTTAAGCCCAGCTGGTAACTCAGTACCACACAGCCATTGGATCACCCCCTTTTTCCTCCCCCTCTGGGTGAGATGGGGAGGAGAATTGAAAGAATGTAAGCCCCACAGGTTGAGATAAGAACAGTCCAATAACTGAAGTATAATACGAAACTACTACTACTACTAAGGGAAATAACAAGGAGAGAGAATATAAAGCTAAAAAGGGAAAGGAAAAAACACCAATTAAAAGAAGTGATGCACAATACAATTGCTCACCACCCACTGACTGTTATCCAGCCCTACCCAAGCAGCAATCTGCCCTTCAAGGTGACTTCCCCCTCCAGTTTATATACTGGGCATGATGTGCTGTGGTATGGAATACCCCTTTGGCTAGTTAAGATCAGGTGTCCTGTCTCTGCTTTCTCCTGCCTTCTTGTGCCCCTCCTCACTGGCAAACCATGAGAGACTGCAAAGTCCTTGATCGGAGTAAACATTACTTAGCAACAACTGAAAACATCGGTGTGTTATCAGCATTGTTCTCAGGCCAAAGCCAAAACACAGCACTGCACCAGCTGCTAAGAAGGAGAAAATAAACTGTTTCAGCTGAACCCAGGACAATGGTACTTTTGAGGCTTACTGCTAGTTATTGCATCTGATTCTCACCTCATGTAAATACAACAGCCTAGAGCTGAACTGATGTAAACTAGTGAGCACCCTGGCCCATTGGAATCTGTTCCTGAGGTATGCATCACCTCTTTAGCATGATGTGTGTTGTGCAGGGGAATACACTGGCACACAACCATGCTGGTGAGGACAGTCGCCTGGCTCTCAGGGGGTGTGGGTAGGTCGTGAACGCACCCTGCTCTCCAGTGGGATCTGGGAATACACTCACTGCACACAGAAGTGAAGGCCTGCAGTGTACAGTGATTTCAGAGGGACCAGTCGGCCCACATCAAAGCTGTGCTGGGGAGCACCAACTGCCATCTGCTTCCTCCGGGGCTGTGGCATCAGCTGCCCTGGAAACAGCGTCGGCACTCATGCTTAAGGCAAAACCAGGCTTTTGTTTCCAAAAGCAAATAGCCTTATCTTGGGGAAGCTCTGTTTCACACAGTTATTCAAACCGAACAGGAAGTCTGTGGGATTTGCACTTTGGTTTTGAAATGAGCATGTTGTCTGGTTTTCCATACGCTCAATGCATTAGTGAAACCTAGAAGCTTAATATTTTTTTTAAAAGAAATTTTCAAATAGGTTCATACTGTTTCATTATATTTGCATACTTGTAATTATGTGTACTTATATTGCTCTCCCTCTTTCTCTATACATATAATTATATTGGTGTGTAGATATAGATACACACACACTTCTGCTTATTCATACTAATAGACAGACCTGCAGTATTTACCCCTTTGCATTAAAGCTACTCACATAGCAATTCTGTAAGCAAAGAACATCTTTGCAGGTTCATAACTCACACTGATAGAGACAAAAGGGAAGGGAGAAGGAAAAAGGAAGGAAAAAGAACCCTCCAGAAATTTCTGCATGAAATCTGTTGCCTTCAACAAAAAGCACCAGTGCTGCAAAGGTGACTCAGAGGAGAGCTGCAGAAGACAAGACTTTGGCTCAGAGCGGGTAACCAAGTTGAGACAGGAGGGAGCAGACTGGAAACGTCCGGAGGCAAGATGAATGCAGTGCTACAGCAAGAGCTGGCTCCCCTGCATGGGGGGGGGGCATTGGGATGTACCCTTAGTGGGGCCTGGGGCAACAGGAAATAAATCTCACATGTTGGAAAGGAGGAATTTCCAAAGAATGGTTGTAGGGTAACTACAAGCTTAGGAAGCCACTTCTGATGGGCAGTGTTTAGTGTGAGGTGTCCCTGACCATGGCAGGGGAGCTGGAACTTGATGATCTTAAGGTCCTTTCCAAACCTAACTATTCTATGATTCTATGATTCTATGATCTCAGTAGATTAGAAAGATGTCTTCTTTTCTGGTGTTTCTCTGCTGAAAGCTTTGGGAGTGATTATAATTCAACAACAATTGCTCTTCCTTCTCCAACACATCTGGACATCAATCATGGCCTCTGAGCACCTGTATTCCATGAAAACAACAGTGAAATCATGGCTTCTCAATCCAAACATTAGTGTTTTAGGGCAGGGCTAGTAACATATTTGCTCAATGTTCCTGTTACAAATCTTTGTTATAAACTGCTGATGGCTGTGCCAGACATGAAATTTGTCATGTTGAGTGTCTGTCTGAAGCTGACTTTTCAATTTTAAATTGCTGCCAAGCAGCTCTGCTGTTTTCAAGAATGGAGACAGAGAGGAATGTATTATTGAACCTGTGCTAAAACATCCTGGCAGAATTGTGTACTTGTGCAAGTGAGGCACAAGGGGACCCACCACTGACCTCACCAGTGTAGCCAGGCAGCCACACCAGTGTCTGGCACTTCAGGGTCCTTTTACTGCTGGCAAATGAAGGAGAAACACAGATATGTGCCAGCACAAAGTGCCTCTCCCCAGCACTGTGTATGAGAGAGAGGATGTCAAACATGCCACTGCCAGCTCTCCTGTTGGCTCAAATGGCAGAGGTCTCTTCATATGGACACTCAACTCCCCTCTGGAAAGTGTCCCTGGAACCACACACAGCACAGTTTGTGGCCTGGGGGTGTGGGGATTCCTGTTTCTTGACCCCCAATAGTGACAAGCAGTTGCATTTTAAGAGTGCCAGGTTTGCAAAGCCAGGGTAGCCTTGCTGCAGCCTCTGCAACAGTCTGATAGAACCCTTAATTACATGGTCATGCAGTCCCCCACAGGACTCCCACATCTTTCAGGGCTCAGGATGGCTGGTGCTTTTCTGAGCAGCTGTTCAATGTTTGGTTTTCTCCTCCTTTCGCAGCATGTGGTTCTAGGGACATTATTCAAGCCCTGCTATGAATACAGAATTATTTATTTCTTTATAAGCTTTTCTTTTCACACTGTTCCTTGCTTAATACTTATGTGCTTCACAAATGTAATTTTGCAAGACTCAGGTGAAGGGGGGAGAGGCGAAATAGAGTAAGGCAAAAAAAGCCATTCCACTAATATACAGGGAATTGATTTCAGATGTATGCCTTGCAAAGCGAATATACAAATAAATCTAAATGTTTAGCTGTTTATCTAATTGTAAGTCGTGGGAGAAGCAGGAGGGTTGCATGGGACCATGGCATGGATGAGTGAGTAGGTGATGGATGTGCAGCTCCTGCCCTTCCCCTTGGACAGTGTGCCTGCTGCTCAGCGAGGTGATGATGAGTGGTTTCCAATCCCCCTACTTCCTCTCTTCCCAAACATAAACCTGACATGTTTTAGCCAATTCCAGATCATCATAAAGGTGAGAAGCAAGGAGGTGACAAGAGCAGCCATAAATTACTGCAATACACTCAGTAATTCATGGCTGCTCTTACAGTGCATGCTAATAAAGTCAGTGGTATTTGTGTGCAGGGAACGCTTGGATTAGGCTGTTCAAAACAGGCTCTTCAACCTAATCTCCTCATTGTCACTGAGTTTTAGAATTAACAAGTTCTCGCAGTTTGCAGAACTGAATTGGAAGTGTTTTAATTTTGTTTTGGCTGGGGCCCAAGGGCTGTTTGAAGGGTGGAGCTGCAGAGAGCAATACTGACTGACTCCAGGTGACTGCGGTGCAAATTAAGCTCCTGAAGGTAGATCAGGTCACCAGCAGTAGCTGGCAATTGCCCTGATTACGATTTAGGTCTGGTTTTCAGAGTTTCAGCAAACAGTGCGAACACATACCAGTTCAAGCAAGTTTGCAGTGCGAGGCTGCAGACACACACAGGTGTTCACACATCCACTCAGTTGGTCTTCACAGAATTTTTTTGCCTTCAAGAATTCCATGTGCCTAAAACCCAGGGGAAAGTCTAGAGCAAGAAAGACCTTTGGTGGAGGAGGATCAGATTAGGGAACATTTAAACCAGCTGGACACACAGAAGTCCATAGGACCTGACAGGATGCAGCCATGAGAGCTGTGAGAGCAGCTAATGTCATTGCAATGGTCTTTGAAGGGTCGGGGCAGCTGGGCGAGGTTACTGAAGACTGGAAGAAAGCAAATGTCCCATCTTCTTCAAGAAGGTCAAGGAAGAAGATGCAGGGAATAACAGGCCAGTCAGCCTCACCTTAATCTCTGGGAAAGAGATGGAGCAAATCCTCCTGGGAATCATTTCCAAATGTATAAAGGACAAGAAAGTAACTAGGAGTTGTGAGCATGGATTTACAAAGGGAAGATTGTGTCAAACTGTTCCAGTAGCCTTCTACAGTGAATTGACTGGCTCAGTGGATGAACAGAGAGCAGTATGTTGTTTATCTTGACTTTAACAAAGCTTTCAACATTGTCTCCTGTAATATCCTCAGAGACAAATTGAAGCTACATAAAGGGACAGTGATGAGGGGATGGGACTAAGCAATCCCCAGAGCCTGGTTCCACCCTCAAATAAGCCATGGTTCTGAAACAGGTGCAGGCTTTGGTCACACAATACAAATGATTATATTTGCTTTTCAGCAGGCATGTTTTAACATTTAAAATTCCCTTCTGAGTTCATGCAGGGCAGTTAGATGTGTTACCTTGTGTACCACCAAATTTTGCTTTGAGAAGAAGCTTGCCCTTAATGGAGATGAGAGTGGATGACACCATCAGTCATTGGCAGAGCAGCCTTCTCATGCATCCAAGCCTAGCAGCTGCCTTTCAGGCTGCAGCACCCTGGGTCGTTATCCCCTCTGAAAAGCCAGGGTGATGTGTGCATGGGAGCATCCTCCAGCCAGCTCCCATGGGGATGGATACAGCAAAAAGCTGCTTGTAGCTCTGTGCTCCTCTATGAATGCTGGCTGACAGGCTGCACACAGGCTGGGAATGGCGTCAACCCTGATCTATCTTCATGTGCCATGCAGTACTCTAGGTGAGTTCAAGAGAGATGGAGGTGTTTGCCCAGCCTGGGGAGGCTGAGGGGCTTTCTGCTCCTTGTGAGGGGAAGAAAGCTGCTATCACACATCTACCCACCACAGGGGCTGCAGCAGCTGGGAAGTTGCTTGCTCAAGGGATCTTTCCCTGGGATGGGATTTTACTCACGATCCATAAATACAGACAAGCAAGGTATGATTAGAAAATTGCTGAAGAGAAATAGAAACCCCAGCTAGAGCTGGAAAGAGAAGGTCTGACCGGATATTTCCACCCCAGCAGTGAGCTGTTGGCTTTTCTCTCCAGTTGTGATAGATAGAGGGATGTGAGCAGGAGCTTCACAGGATGATGGTTACTATGGCTACCCCCACACTGTCCATCCAGGCATCCATCTGCTTGGCTCACAGGGCTGGAAAAGATACACTGCTGCTTTTGAAAGCTGCTGGTAATCTATCCCCGCCGGCTGGACACGGATGATATCCTCCTCTGAGATCAATTTTACTCAGGGTTTTTTAAGCTATGAAAACCATTCTAACAGCAAAGACATGTTGACAAAGAGGGTGTTGTTTCCTTTCAATAGTTGTCTTATTGTTACCAAAGAAGGGGTACAATGATAATGGAGAGGTACCAGTAGGTCCACAGCACACTGAAACACCCACCAACTTCACTGGGAATTTAACCCTTCAGATTTACCTGGGAGATTGAGTACTCCTGCCAGCAATGCTGTGGTGCTGGTTTGACACATTCACAGAGAACGGGGAATGGAAATTGAAAATGCAGAAGGTAATGTCTGTAATTGCTTGTTAATGAGCTTTTTGAATGGTCACAGGAGGAAAATGAGATAAGCGCATAGGTATTGTGTAATAGACTGGGTTTCTTCCTGCTGTAAAGTACATGCTGCTCTTCATAGGGATTTTTTTTTGCTGGCAAGTGGGATGCATGGGAAAACGTACCACATAGTCTGAATAACAGAATCAAGCACTGTTCTTGCAATAGATGTTTTAGAAAAGCTGAGCTAGGAAAATGTATTTGAAAAGTGTTTGTTTAAATATAAAAAAAGAAAGAAAAATCTCTTTGCTTGAGAGATGATCAGATAGAGTTTACATACTCTTCCGCTCCAGTGGTCCTCTCTGTGAAGACAGTCTTTCATTTAGAGTCTGGTCTGGGATGAATAAGATTCTGCCAAATGTTAATTCTCTTGCTCCTGGGCAGTTTCTTTGTTCTCATCATTCGATACTACTGCTTTATATGGCTATTTGTCTTTGGAAAAGTCCTGCAAAACCAGAATCCCTGATGGATACAGTTGACATCATTGGTCTGTGTGGGAAATACATTGTGCTATTCAAGTAAACATGAAAAGCATAAATACATACACAGTGCAGGCTTATCATGTGCATATTCTATACATCCTTCTGAGTTGTTTTCCTTGAATGCAGAGTGCACTTTTGTTTACCTCTCAGAACATCACTACTGGTAAACACAACAGTGACTTCCTCTTCCCTTTGTTGCTGTGCACTGGGGATGGCTGGGAGCTCCAGGAATCTGAAACCAGGTTCTCTGTTTCCTCTGTCAGCTGTGCCATGTGGAAGAAGCAATCATTTCACAAGTCAGTAATTTGTCATATCATTCTCCTTCCTGCCAGCTTTATCTAAGCTTTCTGTCTTCCAGGAAGCCAGAGTCTGTTACAGTAGTAAGACAAGCTCTCCAACCCTGACTGATAAAAATGTCTTACACCTTATAGGTCTTACAAATGATTTTAACTAGAAAAGCTTTGTTACCAAGGCAAGTAGGATGTAATGTGATGATAGCAAACAACAATCCATATCCCGAACATAGAAATGTGTGTATGAATGTGTATATTTATACATGCGTATTCATTTCTGCTTGTCAGCATAAACCCATGAAAAAACCCACAGATCTCACACCTGATCTTTGGTATAGCAGATGCTGGGTGGCAGGCAGTATTGTCTTTCTAGGGGAGGATAGATTTGAGTTTCTAATTTTGTAGCCTTATTCTGATTGTCTGGGGATGCTGAAGGGCAAGGTGAACAGCATGCCTTTCCTGCAGCCTGTTCTCCATATTCCAGCTTGCCCATTGACTTGTTCAGTAGATACAAAGAGGTTAGAATACATTAACATTATTTTCAGATGTCTGATTTTTGACTTGGAAAATTGTTGGTTTCAGCTTCTCTGCCAGATGGCTGAGGAAAGAGCAGTCTGTGCTTTGTGCTAAATGTTTGTGTGAGAATCTGAGGAAGCGGAGTCCAATTAGCATAAAAAGCCATTGTGGTCTTCCAAAATCTGGGAATGACAAGGCAGTGAAACAGAATGAGCAATCACCTGCCTGAAATAAAATTAACTGCAGCTGTAAATCAGAACAGCTTAGCTAATTGTACCTAGCTGAAGCAATGAGCCTCAGAAGCAATATTCATCATGGATGATGGAAATGAAGCACCATTCTGTCTCCAATGTTAGGCATCTCGGCTTTACTGTCTATATGGGAAAGATTATAGTGTGCCTTCAGGAAACCCACCATCTACTGCTTATATCCAGCTTTTGACCTGTAAACTGTTGGGAAAAGTCAGCAGGAAAAGGCATCCTGGACTGCAGATTCACATCCACTTTAATCTAATCTACTCAGGATATAAGTGCATGCTTTTGATCTGAAAATATGATGCCCTTGACCAAAGTTTGTTCCACTTTGTATGACGTCCCAGAAAATTAATGTGTGATAGCCAGGAGTGGATTTACTGGAGGGAAGATGGGGAATTGCATCCCATATATTGCAACCCTGTATACTGTGTGCAGTCTGGGCTCGTGTGTGGAGGGATGGGCTGTGTAAGGGGCTGTTGGGGGAGGACTTCGCACTTAGCTCTTACTGCTCCCCATGACTCCCAAAGAAGGACTTTCATCACTGCTTTGCCTCCTGAGGGCAGGCAGATGTGGCAGAGGCTGCAGGGGCTGAGCTTTTGGAGAGATCCAACATGGAAAGAGACACTGAGCAGAGGATGCCTCCAAGGAGAGTGTGATGCTGCTGAGGGGTAGGTGTAGCCCCTCTGTGCTAAGGGGTAGGCAGGTAAGAGGCTGTTGTCTCTCTACAGCTATCGGAACAGCATACCATGCAGCTTAGAGACACAGCCAGCTGTGCAATAATGTTTGTTTTTTTTATAGGTGAACAAAATTTGTGTGCAGTGTCCCCCAGGCCTCCTTTTACTGTTTTAGCTCAGACGATACAAAATCTGTTTCTCTCCATCTATTCCAGTTTTGCTTTCCACAGCACCAGTGTCACCTTGTCCCTTTGCTCCTCCCAAAATGTGATGGCTTTTGCCAGCCTTCTTCTGAACACTCGCATACAAACCAGACTCCAAAGCTTCACCACAAACATTTCAATGGAGACACTGTTCTAGGGGTATCCCATGGGGAATACATTTTTGTTGACCTTTAGCGTATCTCACAAGATTTCCCGGGTTTTGAAAAACTATTAAGGGAATGTGCTGCGCACAGGGCAATTTGAAACAGTGCAGTTGCCTCCTTTTTAAAGGCAGGAAGTGAAAATGCAACATTAGCTCCCCTGCAATTGCCAGGGAAGGTAGGGATCGTGTAACTGTGTTAGCTGGAATGTAACCACCATTAATGAAAACACGTCCGTGCACTAGAAAAAATGCACTCATTTTACTCAGAAGTTACTCTTGAGATTAACAGTATCCTGCAAATGTGAGTTGTGGAGGAAATGGGCAGTAAACTTCTTAGCTTTAATGCTCAATACAGAAAGAGAAAGCAACTTTCCTATGGCATTGCAGAGTGTTGTGGAATGGCCATCTACTACTGCCGTCAACCAGGCAAAATGCTCTGTTTGGTGAAGCTGTTAGATGGGTAAGTTGGTGTAAGGTACAAAGGCCAGAAGAGGCTTCTTCACAGCCACAGCTAGCAGGAAAACCGGAAAAGAGAAAGGGCTGCAGTTCCTATAGAATAGGAACAAGTCAGCTGCATCTTCAGACATATAACTTGGTGGAGCGATGTTCTCTCATCAGGAGCCACACTTCACCACCCTTTAGCTCTAGCTGCATCAGCTGAAGGTTTGGGTCACTTCCCAGCGCTGGTTACCTTTATGAATGAATGCTGAAACTTCTGAAACTCTGTTCCTGTGCGTTGGTGCTTATATAAAAATCAGACCTAACTTTATATCTCAAAAATAAATTCATAAATGTCTGTAATCTTTATTCTGCTAACATGGGTCATTTTGGGGGAGGAAAGAAAGAAAGTTAACATCCTTTTCAAATATTCCTTTGCTCCTTTAAATTTATTCTCTGAAATACAAAATCAATAAGGAAAGCACAAGGCAAAGCCTTTGGGGGAAAGAATTAAATATTTTGCATCATTTTTTAGGATGCTGGAAATCCCTGGATGCCCAAACACTGCTGTTTGTAGGAGGAGTCCAAGAGAGTGCATTTTATCAAGCACATGTTTTTCTGGGATTGAATTCATCACTTAACTCCCTGAGACTCGCCTTCTGACCTGTGGTTTATGCCCTCATACATCACTCTGAAACTTGGCATAGTGCTTCTTTTTCTCCTGTGCAACTTTTAGTCTCTTCTTTTATAAAAGTGATCTTCTGTTATATAAAAATCAGTTTTCAAATAGACTTTGGGCCCTGGTTTTAGGCATTTCAAGGTCAGATGTTTAATCCCCTTGGAAGCAGAGGGGATTACACATGAACGGAGACATCTGCTCATGTGTGAGCAGCCACACCTGGCGTCTTCATGCTGCCTCATGCCCAGGCCCCCATAGAGTTCTCGGATCATCTTCTCCATGGCGTCTCTCATGTTCCAGGGCTGCCAGGTCAGGTCTCAGGGAGGAGACAGCTGGAATGAGACTGGCTGTGTCTCCCCACTTTGCCCATTATATCAGTTAAAGCAGCGTACTGAGGCATGTGAAGCTAAGGTATTCTGCCCTGTTTGAAACACAAGTCATCATGCAGTTGGCAGTCAGCCGTACACAAGGCTTCGGTGTAATTTTGAAGTGTATTGTCTTGAACACAGCTGATCAGATCCCTTTTATTTTGAATGATTCACTGTATCATGGGCTTGGGGCTGCATTTCTCCTTCAGGTACCAGCTGAGCCTCCCTGCATCACTGTGGTGAGGGATGCTGCTCAGGGCTTTCACTGCACAGCACTGGTGAAGCTTAATCATGTATTTCCAGAAATGCCAGCTCTCCCTGTAGCCTCTGGCAGCCTGCCTGGCTTGAGTGTCTTCTGCAGATCTCACTTATAGGTACTTCAGTTATGCTGCATGTTGTCAAGGAATACTGCACATCTTAGGGCTTTGATGATGCCTGCCGGGCAGTTGAGTACCTTGGAATTAGGAATTGCAGTACTGTAAATGGCAACACTTAACCCCCCCCCCCCCATGAGACCTGTTTCTGGACTTTTAATCCCTTTGAAAAACATTCCTGTTGATGAGTCCTTTTTCAGCATCCTACTGACATCTTGTCTCTGAAGTCCCATACCATAACTGTACAATCTGTAATGTGAGGAAACTCTGAATCAGCCTCCTCAATTGATGAGCTTATGTTCTGGAATATGATGAACACAGAGTGCTGTTTGCTTGAATAACTGCTAAAGTTATTAATAGTCTTAAAAAACATCCTGGAAATTCTTTTCAGTCCATTCTTAGTACTCCTTGACCTCCGACTGCAGCCACATGAAAAAATGTTGGGAGGGGAAGCACGGATTAATGCAAGAAAATAGAAACCACATGGAGGGAGGGAAGATCAACAAGGCAGTATTACTGAAACAGAGGGCTCCTTCTGATGTCTCATCCCACCTCTTCTCCTCCTCAGCATTTTTGATCAGGAATTACACTTTTCTAACTGTTGTTCTTTCATATTCCTGTAAAAGGGTGAGTCTGTAATGTTGGCTTATCTTTCTTCAAGCAACAATCCAGCAGAGATAATATTTTTAACTCTTATTAATTATTGCCATTGTTTATCAGAAGGAAGGCATGTCAGATGCTTTGTGCTGTTCACAGACATCTCATCACCCCTGTTTTTCCCTATCAATAGGTTTCAGGGGGACTTGGGGCCATGCTGGTATCTTGAAGTGCTGGGCCTGACTAGAGAGAGGCCTATTGCATCTAATCCTGTCAAAAGACTTTGAAATGGTATTTTACATTATGAAAGCTGCACATTTGTACTATAATTGAATAGTAATAATGATAGTTTAACTAATAAAGATGGGATTTCAAAACACATTTTTTTTTGCTGCTCAGCCTATAATTCTTAAATGGCTCCTTGCCAAAGCTTTGAAAGCCAAAGATTATTATTTGTCAGCTACTAGAAATTGTGTGTTAGAAGTCTAATCTCCTGTGTTTTGTGCTGTCTGTACTACAGAGCTACGGAAATATTGCTACAGAAATACTGCTTTGGAGGCTTTGTACATGTCATATAATTGCTGGGAATTTGTTGGCCCTGGCCATAAAAAGGCTGAAAATGATTATTTTAGCATGTATTTAGAATATGGTTTTCTGGCTGGGCAGTAGAGAGGCGGGTATAGCCCTTATCTAGCGCAAGGCTGAGCAGCTGAGCTGCTACCACCGCATTATGTGATGTTAGCATATAGCCCCTAGTGGGAAATGACAGAACTTCCTCATCCCCTGTGCAATCCTCTTCCTTTCAGTACTGTTGCCTCGTATTAGTGAATGGATCAGGCTAGTGTTAGTGATTTCCTCATATTACTTTGTAGGTGCATCTTTAAACAAATGATGGACTGATGATATCAGTCAAACAAATGATATCGACTTCAGCTTCTCACAACAGCTTCCTTGCTTGTTTTTATGAGTCTGCTGATGCAGTAGGCTGGCAATGGATGTTTTGATACTGCACTTGGTTCCTCACCTATTTCAACAATTACATATTTGATAGCTTTCCTTCACAGAAGTAAGATTCTTGCAGACTGAAAATCCTCTTTTATCCTGTGTTGTCTTCATTTTGCCTCTCCAGAGAAGCACAACATGCACACCCTGCCACCTTTTTCAGCTTTTCTTCAGTGTTTTATAGTAATACATGTGTCATTTCTGTGCCTACTTTCATTATACTTAATAGCAGGATGCAGTCAGGGTACTTTTGTAAATTCCTGACTTACAGGAAAGCTTTATCATAATGATGTCATTTGTTTTGTCATGTGACCAAAAGAGGAACCTTTTGAGGTGTTAACTGATGAGAATTGGTAGACTGGTATTTCTGGAAAAATATTGCTCTGAGTTGACTCACTTGAGAACAAAGCAATTGAAACAAGCAGGTGAGGGATAATTTACCCTGTCAGATTAATTTCATGTTTTTCTTCCACAATCCAACTTGCTGTTTGCACTGCCTTAAAAATGTGAAAATGAAACATCCTTTTATCTGTCAGTGACTTCCCATTTTGCCAGGAAGTACGGTCTTTATAAGGCATTCTTGATCTTTTCTATGTTTTCTAACAAATCAAACAGGGAAAAGAAAGAAATAAAATAATCAGTTCAGTCCTCAAGTGATCCCAGCTGCACAAAGTTTGAACTACAGGTTAATATGAAGAGGATAGCGAGGTCTTGCTCATCTAGCTCCTTTCTCTGAATTTAGAGTAAAGAAATTTGTACCCTGTTAGTTTTGGGGTCTGTTTAGTACTCCACCTTAAGACTGAACATAAGGGAAGCGAGGAATCCTCAATCTCTATACAGATACTGGGACATATTCTATCAGGACTTGCTTCACTTCTGAATCATGGATGTTTCTGGAGCAGATGCAAGCAGCAAGGACTCAGGACATGAACCTGACCAAAGAAGAGGCAGAAGAACATACAGATTGCTTCCTGAGAATTGGCTTTGTTTTCACAGAAGCTCACATTACTGACCTTGATCAACTGAGCTTGTGCTAGCAACTCCAGACAGATGATTAGAGAATGCATTTTATTCTTTTCGCTAAGCAAACAGCTCTACTCAGGATCAATTTTCTTTGCTGAAGAGAAGTATTTGATATTTAATGCTGGATGTTCAGTGCCATCAGCATAGTCAAACTTTCGCCAACATTGTGAGCAGAGTTCTTAATAAATCATCCCCCCCCCAAAAGTTGTCATCAGAAAAAAGTGGAGATGGAAGGGGAATGTCTGAGTTTACATGGGCTTTGCATTGCTGTGGATGGTCTGACTTCATTTGATCTGATCTTCCCCTGAATGATGGTGGTTGATAGATGTTGCATTTGGGATCACGAGGAACAGTTGACGGCAGTGGGTCTCCAAACCTTAGCGTTGGTTTGCTTTGGATCTAGACACTCCTTCTATTTCTAAGTAGGTGCTAGTTTACAGTGCTGAGGTTTGTTATTTTACTTAGAAAAAAAAATATTTGGCAATAACTTTTATCCTTATGGGTTTCCTCTAGGTTAGGCTCTCCACTGAAGCACAATAAATGATTACAGTTCTACACAGCAGAAGTTTCACAACACATAAACTGTCTATGCATAACTGTGAGATGGTTTGGATTCCCTGGTTAGGAATTTCAGAACTGATGGACACAGAGGTCATGGACTTGTTGGCTAATTGAGAACTAGATGTCTCAGTGCTATAACTAGCCTGGAAACAAAATACTGAAGATAAGTGCTAAAAGGCCTATCCATGTAAATTTCATTTTAAAAAGTTGGAAGAATGCATTAGATCCCATCAATTTAATGAAATGTTTACAAAACCTCTGGATGTATAAACAGTTATCAGTTGCTTCATTTATTTAGACTGTTTGCTTTTACTTCTACAAATAAACTGTTACCCTCATTCCATTACTCTTCTTGCTACACATGTAAGACTTTCATGTCGTTGGCTCATTAATTTTTGTTGAATCTTGGCTCCTGAGACACAGATCTGGAACACATTAGCAGTGAGGAAATCCAGCAGGGAAAAATCTGCTGGCTCCACTGGAGCTACAGAGATCTGAAACTTCTTCAAGGAGACCCCTTTGCACATAAATGCAGTTTGAATAAAGCCACATACGGGTAAATGTGCAGAGAATGCAGAGAATTTCACCTTCTAGCACTTTTGAAGTAGAAAATACTTTCAACAAATGGACCCCTTCAATCAGCTTTCATTACAAAAACTAGTTACCTGTATATTTTAAGTAATTTAAAATATGGCAATTTAAAATTTAGGGGGGGTTGGAACTGATCTTAAGGTCCTTTCCAATCCTAACTATTCTGTGATTCTATGATTCTAAGAAAGCATGAAGATCATGACTCAATAGGACTCCTAAGGATGGCACTGATCACAGGTGTGACCAGTGCTTCTCTATTTGAGGGGTTTATTTCATGTCTTTAAACCCACTATTGCTTGGGCAAGGAGCTCCTACCTAGTACAAGAGTGTGAGTTTTGGGTCTGTATTATATACTCTGCACAGGCAAACAGCATGCACTCACCCAGTTGCACATCTTTAGAGAATGATCACAAGGGACAGTGTGGCACAGTGTGTGTGTATTTTGTAATCCATAATGTTCTGCTAACTCATAGTGGAGTTGGAAGAGGCAAGGGTTTTTTTCTGAGGTCTGATATGAAAATTCAGCCTCTGGTTTTGTTTTTTTTTTTTCTCATTCTTCTCTTGTTCTTACCAAAGAGGATTTTGGAGGCCAAATTATGCTCATGCGTACATCTGGCATTGAGGATGCTGAATCTTAAGTGAGACAAGCTGTTAAATCAGGGAGTTCTCTAAATGTACATTCCCATCTGAGCAATGTAAGGGGTGCCTAAAGTTAGCATAAATATTTCAGACATCAGTCCCAATTCAGTTGTGATAACAATCTGTCAGATGACCTTGACCTTCTGGTGGAGGCCCAATTTAGCTGTGTGGCTCTCTGCAGCCTCGTATGAAGCCTGGAGTGCCAAAAATCATGGGCAGGTTCCTGGCTGTAAAGTTTATTTGAAATTACATTTTCTTTCTTCTCTTGCTGATTTCAAATATCCTTCAAGTGCAGTGTTTAAACTGTTGTTTTCTGTGAATCCATCTCATTCTGATTAAATTGGGTTAGGAGCCCTCAAACTGGTCACAGAAGGAACAATGACCTTGGGCAAGAGGGCAATAGTGACCATCTGGGCCAGACTGGGAAAGACACAGCTGGACATGGGAAAGGACATCTGTGCAGTAACCCAGCTAGCACTTCTGCTGCACACTAATGAGCTCGAGGTAATTAGGGTGCTGTCACTAAAGACCTCTTAATCTGAGAGGGGAGCCAGCTTGTTTGTGAACAGATGAGGTCAGTGTGGCTTTGACCTGAAATACCATGTGATGTACCAAGACCTGCAGGTCATGTCCAGTGTGCACTGGAATCATCCCTAGCTGCTTTTACTCTTCCTCAGTTACTCTGATTGCATATTTGCAGAACATTTAGGGATGGTTTCATGCAATGACATCTCACAGTTTATGCATAATACTAACTTAGTTTTTCTTCTGGAATTTTTAAATTGTGCAATCAAAATACTCTTCTCCTTGTAAAAGCCATACGAAAGCCTGTGGGGAGAATTGGTATTCACTTTGCAAACGCTGGTGTTCAATTTAAATAGGTGTCAGGCAAATTCATCTTAAGAAATTATAAAGTGTAATGGTGTCTTCACTCGTCACCCCTTATCTATGTCATCCTATGCAACGAAAAGGCATAGCTGACTCTTAACTGTCCTCAGGAACGTTCTCCATTTGCAATTGCTTCAGAGACGACTGAATTTTACTTAACCAGAAATTTAAAAGCAATAAATAGTGCATTTTAGAGACTCCTGGTAAGATTCATGGGGAAAGATCTTGTTTTCTTTCAGACTGAAAACAAGAAACTATAAATTAGCTGGACTGATCTCAGCAATAAGCGATAGATTACACAATGACACTCAATCAGAATAAGTCTTGCTCTTATATGTGACTCTTCTCTGAAAGAATGCGCATGTTTAAAAACAAACAAAAAAGAGTCTGATGCCTGTGGAAAAGTCTATGTATTTCCACTTAAAATATGCACAAAAAATTGGTAAAGGCAGTAAATATGTAAGGCAAAAGATCTGAGGAGAGGTAAATGGTGTCAGAGAGGCTCTTAGATTAATTAAAAACTTTCAAAACTGCTCACACCAAGAATGATATACTAAATAAGAAGCTTGAATTAAAAAATATACAAAGACAGACAAGTTGTTACCCGTAAAAGTAATGGCCCAAAGAAAGGAGTTAAACCAGCCTAGCCAAACAGGCAGCATAATGAACCTTTATTGTTGCTAATGAAGAACAGAGAAAAATTACCAAGTAACTGATAGATAGTAAACAAGGCTCTCCAAACTGAGAACTGCCAAGAAAATAACACACTTCTATTTTTGCTCATCTGAAGCATTGAAAAATGCTGAATTGGGTGATTCAAGCCCATGAGATCTTACAAGATAATAAGAACTCTAATTGCTTTCTGGTATTTGAGGTCTTCTGTATAGTCCATGATTTTGTAGCCAAAAGTTTTGAAGCTTACTTTAGAAAGGGTTAGGAAAATGCAAAGGAAAGGGGAAAGGAAAGAGGAAAGGAAATTTTCTCCTGTAAACTCTGGTGTCTAAAGCTGAGTCTTCAGGATAGTCACTAAAACATGTGAAGCTTCTGACAAAAAATACAAGCGCTAGCTGAAGGGAGCTGTTATAATGGCAACCCAGCTTATGTGAAGGATGTATTAGATGTCTAAAGCAGCAGCACAGGAATCACCATAAACATTGATAGTTGAGTAGAAGGCAAGTCTGTGCGCTTGCCTCCTCTATCTATAGATAAGTATGCATATAGCCATGTGCTATATATAGATGCATAAACAGTATATATAGACATGCACACATATAGCATTGCATGCATGAGATAAAATAACCTGAAGAACAGCACAGTCACACTATGAGGCAACAAGGGCAAGAGCTTCAGTGGAAGGGGAAGAAGAAAATGAGAAGACGTCTCATAGGAGAGAAAGAGAACCACAGTTTCTTTTTTAAGCATGGACCTGAAATATCTACATTACATTTATAGTGCCAACCACATTACCAACTCCCATCTTCACAAATTTGAATTTTTCAATGCTTTGAGTGAAATTTTTCCTGGCTGTAAAATTACAGTTAAAAAGAAAGCCAGAAAACCAGTTTAAGTGAGATCCACTGGTTCACAGTTGTGAGTCTGCTTCTTTGTCTGCCCTCTGGAACAGCCTAGGGCTGTTAACTATATCACCATCAGGTACCACATTCACCCATGGTCTGACAGCACCCTTCGAGAAGCCATCCACACCAACACATTCTACTCTTGTGCATGAAGCCACCTAGAGCAACCCCAGGCATGTTGGCACTTCATGGATTAGAGGAGAGCAAAAGGGAGAAATGAGGAAATCTGTTTCATCCTGAGAAACACACAGCCCTTTCCAGTCTCCTCTTTTTAGTTCCAGGAAAAGACAGCTCTTGCACTAGTCACAGCAGGTATGTCACCAGACACTTGAGGACTGCCGTTCCTGAACCGTGAATGCTGTGTCTGGTCCCTGTTAAAACGCATAAACATGAAACCCAAGTCTCTGATTGCGCAAAGCAGCCATGCAGATCCATGACTCACCACAGTCACAAAACACAGCACCCCATCTCCGGGTGGCAGCAGCACATGGCTTCCTTCAGCCTAAAGGCAGTACTGAGTGATGGGGGAACAGAGGCAAAGATGAAATCAGCTCTGTTGACTTGCAACAACAGTGTGAGACAACACCTGTGCGGTGCAGGAGGTGACTCTACCTGTCCATAAAGCTCCCAGCACCCAGAGAATGGACAGAGGGAAGGTTGTATTTGACTCTTCTTGCATGACTCACCGTGCCCCACCTTCACTGCGGCTCTGGAGCAGGTTTCCGTGGCTGGATGCACCTCTATGGCTGGGTGCACATCTTCACAGGACACATTTTGTTTTGTTGTGCTGCCAGTAGTGGCAGGTAACTGTGGATATTTTACTGCTGCCATCACCTGGCAAGTGCCTCCTTCCCTCAGCTTTCTTCTCTCTGGCCAAGCAGATGCGAGGCAATAGGCAAAATATGACTTTTTCTCTCTCTTTCTCCAGATGCTTTGCATTCAGATGGCTGTTTCCCTCTGCAGCCCCTCCTCTCCCACATCTGAGTGCATGCCTACATGCAGCTATGCTAGCCTGATGCAGCAAGGTCAACAGTGGCAGATGTAATAACAGCAAATTGCCCTGTTTAGTTCAGAGTCGGTGGAGAGAGGATTGAGTGATTTAGCTGGCATAGGTGTAATGGTGCTGAACCACATATTTTTTCCCTATTCCCCCACCCACACACACTTAAATCACCTATAAGGTTCACAGTGTGGCCAAACTCGAATGTGTTTTCACAGCTTTAGCCCCTAAAACCCAAGGTTATTGCCTCCCCTCTCTATCGCCAGTCATAGTTCGAGTCCATGCAGCACAGCAGGGAGATGATGCAGCTGTTCAAACAAACCATTTCTGGAAACACTAACACAAGCAGGCAAGGGGAGAGCAGGCTTTGGGAATGGCCAAACCGTTTGGCTGCATTTTTCCACTGAATTTCAGCTGGAGGTAGTACCACCCCCTTCTCTTTCAGAATAAAAGATTTCTACCCTTGCTGTTACAGACTGGTAAGGATCTGAGGGCATTTGTTTGAAGTCTGTATAATTGGATAAGGAAGGCTGCCATTGGCCCTACCTAAAGTGATGAACTCTAAGATCCCACCTAACTCCCTGATTGTACAGCATGCACAATTTCTGTCCTGTGAGTTTACAGACTCAGTTGTTTTGTATTTGTCTCAGTGAAGTGCTCAGGACTTCTTACCATGTAAGTGATATCCAAAAATGGAGTACATCAGCAATCCCAGAATCTAAGAAATAATAAGTGAATCAGGAATGGTACTGTTAAAAAATCTCTGTAATTAACTGTCACGGTTAAACCCCAGCAAGACAACTCGTTCACTCACTCTTCCCCTTCTTTCCCTCCCCCTACTCCCAGAGGGACAGAGAGGAGAATCAAAAAGAATGCAACTCTCACAGGCTGAGATAAGAACAGTTTAGTAACTAAGGTATAACACAGATCACTACTGCTACCACCAATAATAACAATGATAAAGGAAATGACAAGGGAAGAGAATACGACATCTCACCACCAGCTGACTGATAACTCACCCCCTCAGCCCAACCAAGCTCTGACCGATAACTCCTCCAACCCAGCAGTCCCGGCCCTTCTGGCTAACTCCCAGTTACATCCTGGGCATGACGTGCTGTGGTATGGAATACCTCTTTGGCTAGCTTGGGTCAGGTGTCCTGTCTCTGCTTCCTCCCAGCTTCCCCTCCTCCCTGGCAGAGCATGAGGCTCACAAAGTCCTTGGCCAAACCAAAACATCATTGTTATCAGCTCTGTTCCCAGGCTGAAAGTCAAAACACTGCACTGCACCAGCTACCAAGAAGGAGAAAAATGACTGCTACTGCTGAACCCAGGACATGAACTTGTACATTTTAAGACTGGACCCTGGAAATCCTGTTGTGTTGACTGTAATGGTTTAAAAAAGTTTATTGTTACCAAAACTACAGGCTTATTTATGCAAATTTTATAGCATTGGTGGTGCTGGGCTGCCCTGTGTTTGTTGTGCTTGAACTACTTGTACCAAGTGGCTGTAAAATTGTGTTTTCCCAATATGGTAAAAAATTGCCATCTTTTTAAGCCAAGGTGAAATGTTTGCCTTGAGGCACATTGCTAGAAATTTTGGCCTGTAACTTACATGGCCAGTTGCAGTATTAAGAAGTATTAAGAGATACCAGCAGCTCTGTATGGCTTCAGGCTTGTTCAGAGACTTCGGGAGGTGAAAAATCTTCCTCCCTCACTCACAAAGTGGGTTTTTTTGACCTTTGTCAGAAAAATACCAAGCTTCACAGGTCACTGGTTCAGGGATAAGACTTTCATCTCTTCAGCAGGTTTTGAATCTTCCAGTATCTGAAGAGGCCTATAAGGATGGTGGTGAGGGACTTTTCATTAGGGACTGTAGTGATAGGACATGGGGTAACGGGTTAAAACTTAAACAGGGGAAGTGTAGGTTGGATATAAGGAAGAAGTTCCTTATTGTGAGGGTGGTGAGGCACTGGAATGGGCTGCCCAGGGAGGTTGTGAATGCTCCATCCCTGGTGGTGTTCAAGGCCAGGTTGGACAAAGCCTTGGGTGAGACGGTTTAGTGTGAGGTGTCCCTGTCCATGGCAGGGAGGTTGGAACTAGATGATCTTAAGGTCCTTTCCAACACTAGCTATTCTATGATTCTAATCATCCAGTAAGTTTTAAATGCTGTAGAGGGAAGGAAACAAGCAGGCTTTATATTGTTAGCAGGCTGCTTCCCACTTTTTAATGTTATTTGTTGCTTCTGCATCCAGTTTTCCTCTGCTGGATGAGAGCAACTGTGACTGATGACAGGTTGTGACACACAGGAAGACCAGCAGAGCCCTCTGGGTTAGCAGGCAAGTTTAATCACTAAAGCAGATGAAAATCAGAATGAAAACTTTTTGCTGGGAGTAAAAAAAGATTTGTTTTGCAAAGAATACTAGAGGAAGGAAAGGATGTCTTAATATATTTGGCTGTGTCGGTTGCAGCATTAGGTAGCTCGCTGTCTTTTTCCAGATGACTTGAGATACAAAGGTCAGCTGTCTGTGCTGTCTGCATAGAAGAAGTACTTACAGCAAGGCAATTCTAAGTTTTCTAAGTCATTCAATATCTCTTGACACGTTACTTAATAATTGCTTCAGATGACCCAAGGGTGAAGTCACTTCTAGCATTGCTACAACAGCTATAATGGCATACTATTGTCACCTTAATGACTTTATGTACTGCTAAGTTTAATGAAAAATGTGCCACTTCAGTGAGGCCAAAGATACCAGAAAATAGGGTTTGGGAAATAACGGCATTGCTGTGGAAATGTCATTTCCTTGGTGGTTGAAGAAATTCATTTAATAAAGTTATAAAAATCCTCATAAATTTTCTACAGCTTTATGTAAATGCAATAAACCAAAGGCGTAGGGAGAAGAAATGAAACTCATTTTGCATTTATGATGCACAACAGAATTATAAAGCAGATGAGGACAAAATGACCTATAAATGTTAAACACATGATTTAATATATAATATGACATCAGCGGCCCTGCTCAGCTGGCATGTGCAGAACTGTGACGTTACAGGCAGGTTGGCATCATCAGTGCTGGGATGGGCAGTGAAAGAGCAATGCACAGCTCTACTTCCACCAAAGCAAGTGTCGGACTTTGTGGGCTCAGTCAGAAAAAATATGAGAAAATGGGGAATATTTTATAAGTGCATTTACCTCTATTGAAAGGTTTTCTTTCTTAAAGCTCCTAAGTTCACCTGTGCTGAAAGCCAGTGCAAGGTCTCTTTGGACCATAGATGCTTTCACTGTGAAAGCTGCAGACATCTTGTATTTGACCTAATTTAAGTTTAGAATCTCACCTTCAGGGGTCTTCTCATCCCACTAAGAGCAGAAGGACAGAAAGTTGCACAATGTCCCACTGAGGGCCCTTCATCACAGCCAGATAGGTGGCTGTTGCCCCCCTCATTCACTGTCTGTCCCTCCCTGTCCCCTCACCTCCTTTGCTCATGATTCTGGGCACACGCAGGACTTGGTGCATCCAGACCATGTTCAGTTAAATCTGCAGATTTCTGCAAGCTCCAATATGCATGTACATTGCACACTGCTGGGGAAAAAGTCTTCCCTTTAAAATATGATGATGGTAAAGGAGATCACTGGTGCTGTTCTGGAACATACGTTAATGAAAGCCATGAAGCAAAAAATATAGTAATTGCATTATATTGTATAAAATATAATGTATAACAATTATAATAATTATAATAAAATATATAAAAACATCCTCTCTTGATGAGTTTTCTCATCTTGTTGACCCTTAAGCACACGTTTATTTTGGCATATACATGACATATGTGCCTCAATCTCCTTCAACAGTCCATGGCCAGTGCTCCTCAAGACAGTGCTGCTGGAGGTCAATTTACAGCAGGTTTTATTTCTGCCTGTAGCAGACACCTATGTGCAGAGAAGCTCCTGGTGTAAACCCTGCTCTCCCTGGACTCCTGATTTCCATGGCAAACTGGGACCTTTGCCTTGCTTCCTTGGCCTGCTGGCAGGAGGAGCTGAGCCGGAGGCTGCTCTGGGTAACCCACCACAGGGGGTCTGGCCAAGATGCAGGAGCCTGTGGCTTTGACAGTGCTGCCACCCCAGCTGTCCACCCTCGGACATGAGCTGCCTGAGACCTGCTGAGGGATTACTGGCTGCTCTCTCTAAGCCACAGCAGTCAGGAAGCTGCTGGATGAGCAGCTCCGGGTGGCCATGCTGGGGCTGGCACAGAAGTCAGCTCCAGCGGCCCTGCAGCTGTAGCTGCCCATGGGTCACAGCCCTTGCAAACCTCCTCTGTGTATTAAAGCTGACCCATCAGCACAGGTCATATTTGGGCTTTTCTATTTGATTTGCTTCCTTGCCTTCTTACTACAACCCTTCTCTGTCATTTCCGCTATTGCAAATCATTTATGAGCAGTAATTTCTGTGTAAATCAGAGCAAAATCAGGCCTTGGCAACAACAAGCTAAAGGAAGCCAAAGAAAGATAGCAGAAACTGATTTGATGCTGTAACATCAGCGAGCCTGCCAGATTTCCAGGCAAAGAGCTGGAGACTGTGTTAGACTGACTCATCACTATGTTTGCTACTCTGGGGAGGTTTGCAGCTGGTTGGGTAAGTACGCTGAGCAGAGAAAAAATGTTGAGCAAAGAAGAAAAGAAATCCATGGCAAAGGCATACTGGCTTTGATACCTCATTCCCATGCTGAAATTTAGACAAAGAGCTGTTATGGAGCTGTGTTTTCTTAACGTCTACGGCCTGTTTCAGAGCACGTTCAATTAGATTTGCAGATTGCTGCAAGCTCCAATGTGCTTGATAATGAGTTCCTCATCCTGCTGACCCTTGAGCCCAGGTTTATTTTGACATACGTGTGAGCTTTCTCTAAAATCCATACGTGGCCTGGTGATTAGAGTACCCTTTGGGGAAGATAGAGGTGCAAAGACTGCATATCCATCTGCTAGGGTTATCATAGCTCCCAAGCATCTCTGGCTGTGACACTGCTGCAAACACAGCTGTCATCCCGTTTACAAATGCACATCCCATCAGGAGTCTGAGCCATGCGTTGTACCTAAGGTGCCTTGAGGTGTCCGGATAGAGCTCGGCATTCAGTCAAAGTACCATCTTCACTGAGCCTGGCCTCAGGGAGATCTTTGCAGGGGTTGTTTTAGGCACAGAAGCATCCATAGGGTGACTGAGGAGCCCAGGTCTGGGTCAGCATTTCATCAAACTTTAGTTTTCTACTATTTAATATTCTTTTATTTTAGTGTTGTATTAGTTAATGTGGGACACACAATTTCCTCTGCACTATGTAGGTGACAGGGTTATACATTTGGGCACATGTCTGGTGTAAGTAAGTCCTCTGCCGTCAGTCTTATAATGCCCATACACAGGTGTAAGGCCACACAGCCCACATCAGGAAGCAGGTTGCAGCTCAAGCAGAGGAGCAGAGCTGCGCTGTGTTCAGCAAGAGGCTGAAATAGGTAGAACGGCTCATGCTGGGTGTGCACAACTCACTACACATGTCCCTAACCCAGCCTGTTGGGCGGGTGCTTGGAGCTCTGGTCACAGGCTCCTATCTCACCTACCAGGTAGACAGACACACCTCTGTTTCCTGGGGTCACTGTCGTCTCATTTGGCACTCAAACTTCTGTGTTGCAAAGCCAGTGCTGGAGGACACTGCATGCAATCTTAGTATCTCATCTCTTCTCCTTTCTTTGTACATATCATATTTAAAGATATGAAACAAGCTGCGACCAGCAGTTTCCTCAGTCTGTGGGAGACTGTGGTACAAGGATATAAGAATTGCTTTCCTTTCAAGGAGACTTTTTCTTCTCTTTTTTTATTGAATTTTATCCAGCTGTCAATTGACCAGGAAACTGAATGTAAACACACCAGAATTTCAGAGCACGAAATGATTGCGTTTATTTATTGCATTTCCCTACAGTTTGATTCAGCTTCATCTCTGACCTAAAGCAGAAAGCACAGGAGGAATTGCTTGACGTGATTACGGGTTTCTAGGCCAAACAGACCTTAGGGGCTGAAATTACATGTATGCATCTCATTTGTCCCAGCTGTTGAGGTTTATGTTTGTTTTGTAAGGACTATTTGTGTTCTGGTGGTTCCCATTAGGCAAGAAGACACTGAAGGATAGGAAGTGCTGAAGAATTTATAGTCTACTCGTGGCTGAGGTGCAATAAGCCAATGACACAAGCAATAGGAAGGAAGGTGGGAGGAAACAAAAAGTAGGGGTAACAAAAACAGGATTGTGCGGTTATATAGATGATGTCTGTGGGTTGACTGTTGTTCTGAATCACATGCAGAATGGACACAGCTAAAATCCAAAGAGCTGACACAGCGTTGCTCACCCTTGTACGCAAAAGCTCATGTGGACAACAGGGTTGGACACTGGGGGCATGGACTGATAACACAACTCAGGAGAGCTGTAGGAAGCTGACAATGGCTCCCTTCATTGTAATGATGTTCTGATAGACCTGGGAGCAAGGGAACACTTCCAAATCAAATGATAGTTTTCCATTAAATCTTTTGGGAGGGCCACTGCTGGCATGAGAGGGAAAGGAGGCAGGCTTCCAAACGACCTTCAGTTTTTGACTTACAAGACTTTCTTTCCTCTTGCTGTGTTTACCAGTATGAAGTCAATCTTGCCTTTGATGTCTAGCAAGATGTTATCAATGGTGTACACGGTAATTCATTCGGGTGGGAGTAGGTAATAGTCTAGGAACAATTTTATCTGTCTGTGCTGTAGTCTATAAAATGGCTGATGATGATTCATATTGCTGATGTTTGTCTTACAGTGTTTAGCCAACATTTGCCTATATAGCACCTGCCTAAAGCTGGACTCATCTTGACGTATGAAGCCATATGAAAGTCTAATCGGGAAGTTTTGTATCCTTACATAATCTCTGATGTCCATGGCAATCTTTGTTACCGAAACTCTTGCATGTAAGAGCTGTAGCTAGTCACAGTCCATTAGAAGGAGCATAAAGGCACAGAATCAGTTCAGAGGAGTGTTGTCAGATTATATTTGACTTGAAATAATGCACAGAGATGTTCTGCCAAACAAAGAAGAAGCAGAGGTAGTTCTTTATATAAACCAGTAAGTTTATGGCTTGCTTGTTTTTAGAAAGTGCACATCACATTTGTCGGTATAGTTCCTGAAGCGACTTCTGCAGGTTTTTGCAGAACTTCTCTAGCTGGAGGCCCATTGAGAAGGAGCTGGTACTGATGGTCCTGAGTTTTATCTCTCTCCTTGGCAAAGTATCCTTCTGTTTCCTTGTCCTTATCTATCTATCAATCCATCAATCTATCTATCATCTATCCATCTGGGTGAAACAGTGTTTGTGTAATAGCGACTTCTTGCTAAACTTTAAACCCCACATACTGCCTTTTCTTCTCTCTGGTCAGAGAGAGAAGTGTGAGGATAGGAGCACAGTATGCACTGTTCAGATTAGCCCTCTATAGAATGTATTTCCCTTCTGGGCTTGAGGGCAGGGAGAAGTTGCTGGTCTTTTTCTTGCAGATGTATGGAGCATGTTCCAAAGGTGCTTGCATGCTTGACAGATGCATTCCTTTCTTCTTTTCTCTTATTATTAAAAAAAAATAGCAGTGAAACACCAAGGGCCTGAGCACCTGTTTACATTTCAAAATTCAAATATACAAATGTGATTTCTTCACACTTACAAGGGAGTTCATCTGTGTTCAGTTCTGGCCTCCCAACACAAGGACATGGACCTGCTGGAGTGAGGCCAGAGGAGGGTCACAAGGATGATCAGGAGCTGGAGCACTTTTCCTATGAAGACAAGCTGAGAGAGTTGGGCTTCTTGGAGAAGAGAAGGCTCTGGGGAGACCTTACAGCAGCCTTTCAGTACCTACAGTGGGTGACAAGAAAGCTGGAGAAGGACGTTTTACAAGGACACGTAGTGACAGGACAAGGGGGAATAACTTCAAACTGACAGAGTCTAGATTTAGACTAGATAGTAGGAAGAAATTCTTCACTATGAGGGTGGTGAGGCGCTGGCACAGGTTGTCCCCAGAAGCTGTGGCTGCCCCATCCCTGGTCTATTGGGAAGTGTCCAAAGCCAGGCTGGGTGGTGCTTTGATCAGCCTGGTCTATGGGAAAGTGACCCTGCTTGTGGCTATGGTTGGAACTGGATGATCTCTAAGGTCCCAAACCATTATATAGTTCTACAATTCTATGCATTATGAAAAATGTACTCATTTTGCATATTTTCAAAATATGTTAGATGTGAATTCAGTAGTTATTTTCTCCATCTTCAATTTAAAGCATCGAAGTGAATCCATCACAATACCCAGTGCAGCAGAGTTAAAGTAAAAAATAGATAATCAGGAAAGGGGGTGCCATGTCTTACCATCAACGCTGTGCCACTCTGGCAGGCTGAGCTGCAGCTCTAGCTGCAGGCTGAGCCCCATTCCATTCCCATCAAGTATTGCTTCCTGGGCCCAGATTTTATTTCCATGCCTGAGTAACCTACCTGCGTGACAGACTAAGTCCCACTGTGTCTGACATTTCTGTTCCGAGCAGGCTCCGGCATTCAGGAGCTGCCTGGGATAATACAGAGATGCAATTCAGCCATGCAGATCTGCTTCCTCACCTCTTGAGTTAGCAGAAGAGAAAGACAGAGGGGAATTCTAAGGCAGTCCCCGCTGTGCTGAAACACACTTGGAGAGATCAAGAGTTGCAGCCTTGTAGCTGGACACAGTCAGTTGAAAGCATTTTATTTGCAAGGAATCACACCAGAAGCTGAAATAGTTCATTAACAATAAAAATACGTGCTAATCGCTGCTCAGATTTCCATGCTGCAAAGAGCATGGCAGTAGCTACTCAGGGGTTGGCCCATGAGTAGTTTTGACCCCTGTCTGAAATAACACCACCTTCTTAGAGAGTTTGCAGGAATGGATGTTAACTGACCTTGATGTCTTTTGGTCATGTCCAGAACCTGTAAGATAAAGCCAGAGCCAAAGACTCAAGTATCTGGATAACGGCACAGAAATCCCCCTGGTGCTGCTGCCTCTGGGAGGCAGGTATTTAGGAGCTGATACGCTGCAGCTGGGGTCTTAGAGGTATGGCTGCTTCGGGGCATTAATTATAATGGATAAAATCTCTAGCGTAATAGACAGCCAGATTAAAGTGTTCACTTACAAAGGGAAGTTAGGATAGTGTAGGCCATTTTAAAGTCTCTCAGCAGCCTCAGAGGGTTTTCAATTTAGGATTGCCTGCAGTTAAACCACCAGCTGAACAGAAGGCATGAAATACAGTCTGTTTTCTTATTTAAAAATCCAGACTGTTGCACAGATTGTGAGGGTAATTGCAAATGCTGCTTCATTTTTCATAAGGGGAAAAAAAAATCTGATGTAGTTGCTGCCTGTAATGTAGTTGCTACTACTATAATAGTTTTCTATTATACCATTAAGGTACCAGACAGGCAGATGAGCAATTAACCCTTTTCCCTTGTTCCACAAGTACAGTCTGTGTCTCCGAGCAAGTCAGATCACCCCTCCAGCCCTTTGTGTGTTTAGCCTGAAATTTTCCAGAGAACAGTTGATGCAAAGCAAGTGCTGAAGTCCTCTTCAGGCCTCCGACATCTTTCTCTGGGGAAAAGGACAGTAAATGTCCTGGGCAGGGACTGTGTACCACTGTGTATGCAAGGCTGCAGCACAAAGAGGCTCAGGTTTCCAGCAGGCTTTCAGGTGTTAGTGCAAGACTATGGAGTCATTGTGGTAATCCTCCTTTTATGTGCTCAAATGGAAAGAATAGCAGGGATCAACAATGAAAATGGGAAGAGCAAGGGGTAAAAGGGGGAGAGGTATGCTGAAAGGAAAGAGAGGTTACAGAAGAATGGACTGGGATGGAAACATCAAATAGAAAAAAAGGGCTTTGCATGCAGGAAGGAGAGAAAATGAAACAACAGCACAGTGTGCAAAATAAATATAAAAAGATTAGAAAGATTACTACTAACAGGTGGAATAGAGCAGATGAACCAAAAGGACAGTGGAACGGTTCATGAAGGAACAGGAAAAAGAGAAAGCGAAGGGTACAGTGTGTACTGATAGCTGAGCACACAGGAAAATGCAAATGATGGTGTTTAAGAAATCTTCCTGTGTTGCTTGGAATTAGGATGCTTCTGGTTTTGCCGCAGGATTGAGAGTGAAAACCAATCTTCTTTGATCTGCTCTAGTGGTGCAGAGGGACTCTAAGGGCACGTATCAATTAAGAAAATATTGAAATGGCTAGCACAGCATTTTACATATCTTAGGTTCCACCAAAAGCTGGGTGCATTGGAAAATAAATGAGCCGTGATACTGGCACTGCGACAATCCACTGAGTTCTTTGTGGAAAAGGGTAGGAAAAGGTACAGTTGTGCATATTCTGTGGATCTTGATGATGACCACTGTGTTATAAAATTGCTGTGCTTTGGTTGCCAGGGTTGCCTCCCACAGTAGCAGTGT
Source organism: Pezoporus wallicus (assembly GCF_028554395.1). NCBI lineage: Eukaryota > Metazoa > Chordata > Aves > Psittaciformes > Psittacidae > Pezoporus > Pezoporus wallicus. The sequence continues at coordinate 5,421,841 of NW_026642361.1, forward strand.
AAAACAGTGCTTCATGGATTTGGTAACCTTTTTCCCCATGAAAATATATGCCAAACTCCTACTAGTTAATTTCCTTAAGGCATAAGCAAAAAGCCAGAACCCCTGGTGTGAAATGTTAAATATCAGACAAGAAGAGCTGTAGGAGGAAAACTGCATTGTTTACAGGCTGGTGATGACACAGACTTTAAAGGAGGACAGAAAGAGATGTAGGAAAGGAGTTTACCTTGTCACTGTCATGACTGGAGATTATTCACCAGATTCCTCAGGTCCACGGTTACTCTATTATCTGGCTTCACCAATAAAGAAATCATTCAATCTTCCTGCGTCTTTGTCCTGTCACAAGGCTGATGATCCCAACTTCTGCCATTCATACAGGATATAAGGAGCACCATGTATAATGCAGATCATTGAGCACCATGTATACTGCAGAGCATTAGGTCATTGGGAGCAGAGAACAGTTAATGTTATGAGTCTTGTACTAAGGCTGCAGCCTATCTTAGCTGTGATACTGCATCTAGCCACATACACATCACTTGCATTTCCTGGCACTCCATAAAGTAGGAAGATCTTGTCAAATAGCTTGATTAATATTTCCTTCATCTTTGAGACAGATAAGAACAGGATATGGGGATCCATGTGTTCTTTCTTTTCTACCATAGCCAAGAAATGACTGTAGATACAGCTTTTATTATGTGATTTTCGCCTGATTCAAAAGTGAATAGAGAAAATGTCAGGTTTTGCAATATGCAGTAGCATACCCAGATTCATTCTGCTGTGGAAGTAAAATAGGGAAATAACATTCTTAGGGCAGTGTGTTATCAGCTTTCAAAATTCCCATGAGGGAATTATGTAAATCTCTGTTCAGTCAAAGTCAACAGACTTGTAGGAGAGTCAAACAAGGGTAATTCCAGATGAATCAAAAAGGGTAGTATGTGAGTACCATGGCTGGAGAAACAGTCTGTCTGCCTTCCTGGTTGCATGCCTAGTTCACTGCAGAGGCAGTTTAAGAGCAAGGGGAGGAAGAGCTGCATGGATAACCAGTGCAGCTGGGAAACAGTTCCAGAAAGCTGGAAAAGAGCTGTGGTTAATTGTGGGTTTGAGTTATCATTTCTGTATTTTTAACTATATGTTTGTTAATTAAATGTCATTTTAATCCAAAAATTAAACCAAATTTCCCTCCCTCCCCTGGCCAAAAAAAAAAAAAAAAGTAAAAATAAATGAAGTTGAGGAGCATTTAGAGGGACAACTGTGTTACAGTTTTACTTCTCCGAACTAATAGGATTTGATAAAATTGAAATCATTAAACGTATGTGAGCACTCAAACTGGTGGTTTTGTACAGAGAAGTTTCAGTCAAAGCCTCTCCCCAGTTCAGCAGATGGTTTATTAACAGAAGGGTGTTTTCATGCCTGGCTGGAAGTTATGAAAGGGACTCACAGGGCACAGGATGGAGACTGTGGAGGGAGGTTTCCCAACAGTTCATTGAGAGCAGTGACCCAACATGGGCTGGAGAAAGGTGCAAACAAGCAACAACAATAGAGCTGAGGATTAGGATCTCTTGGCCCATCCGTTTCCTGTAGGTGGATGCAAGAGCTGAGCAGCTCTGCTCAGTTAGCCACCTGTTTACTCAGCATTGCAGAGGGCAGCCAGCTTTCCAGCACTGATTAGATAACCAGAAATGTGGCCAACACCTAACCACGTGCTAATGTCATGCTGACAGGGTGCAGTGCACGACTCCTCTCAAAAAAGGGTCACTGCCATCAGTGGTGCCCAACATCCCTGTGTGAAATGTTCCTCTATCCCTCCGCATAGCTCTCAGCTCCAGGCCACAGGTCTCTCCACATATGTGCATGGTGAATGGCAGACAGTTCCTTCTATTCTTTAGATCATTGTCTCAGACCAACCCTCTCTCCCCATCATGGTTTCTAAGGAAATTTTGCAATTCATTCGGAAAACGGTGGCCTAATGATGACCACATTGTCTTAACTGTGAGAAGGTATAAGCAGGATCACACTCTTCTTTGGTGATCGCCCCTAAACCCCTGCCTCCTTGTGATTTCTGCCCAGGAGAGATGAAATTCCCCTTCTGGAGCCAAAGCCAAAACTGGAGGGGAAAGGCTGCTTTGGTCCTACCCATGCAATGAAGAAACAAGAGGTAGAGTTATATACTGAAAAAGCTATCTATTCTGCATTAACACATGTATCCATAGGCACTTTCATTCCTTCACTGTATTTATAGATCCCCAGGCTTGGAAATATTGGCCTATATGAGGCAAATGGTAACAGTTGAAGCTAAATCCCAACACCTGCTCTCATAAGCTGTAGCTGTCATCTCTGTTTAGCTGTTCTCCATCCTCCTTTACAACAGGCCTGTCCATTGTAATCAATACACAAATTCCTTATTGGCTTCATTGGCCAGGTCCAGTCTCCTTGGAAAACCTCAGGGCTAGGAAATCTGCACTGCTGACCACAGGGCCATGGACAAAACATTAATGTTTATGCATGCTGTTGGGCATTATTGCACAACGTTTGCCCTTTTTATCTTCTTTTGATTTCCACTGTAGGTGGAGGTGTGGCCAGCATTTCTTGAAGGTAATATTTTACTTGAGCTTCTTGTACCCATAGGAGGGAATGACCTTTTAGCAATGTCTCTGATCTGATTTCATTCTTATGGTCAATGAATCACACCACAAGCTTTGATTGCCTGAGTGTGAAAATTACACCATAAGGTCCTCTCTCTCTTTGAAAAAGCAGCTGTTCCATTTTTTCTGTCTAATTGAGTTTGTCCTGCTGAGAAGGACATGGAGTTTCTTTCATATTTCAAAGTGATGAGTTCTTTGCATAATTCCAGTGAATTTTGGGTAGAAGAGGGACTGCTTCTGCTTATTGCTGCTTCATCCTCAGAGGAAATGTAGTTGGCTGATTTCATTATCTATGAAATGTAACTCACACCAGGCTGCTTAATGACATTCCTGCACCAACGTGATGTGCGGTGCTGAGAGTCTTCTATATTTCACCTATTGCTGTCAGGTTGGCATTAGCTTGGACTGCTGCAGAGGCAGCATTTAAATTCCCCTGAAGGAAAGAGCACCTGTACAAGAGATAATTTTCCTGCTCCTGTTTGGTTTGGCTGAGTAAATGGCAAACTGCTGCCTAGTTCTCACATTTACCTGCAGTACCATTCTGGGGAGAATGGAAAAGAAATAAATGTAAACATAATAATAATAATAGCTGCAATGCAAAACCAAAAAACCCCAATCAAGCAAAAAACCTAATGCCTCTAAATCAAATTGTTGCTAGAACACCCTCTCCTTGCCTACATGTTAAGCACAGATTGAACATCCAATTTGTAGCAGAAATCACAGAAATTTATAGCTGCATCACAGAAACTTGTGACCACTTTGCCTATGCTTAGGCAAGCACACATCTACAAGTGGTGTTAAGACGAGGTTAGGACTGTGACTCAAGACATTTGAGATAAGGAAGCAAAACTGTTTCTTCTGGAGTCATAAAAGCAAAACAAGGTCAAATCTAGGAAACTTATATAGCTCATTAAAAGCAATACAAATTAATCAAAGCACTGCAGCTTCTTTACAGAAGTGAAGTTTCTTTTTGCTGAAGCTAATCAGCCACAGTTCCAATGACACACAGGCAAGGTTTCAGACAGGTAAAATGACCCTCTGTGCAGACGAGAAAGTGAACAGTCCCTTGACTAGAGAAGTACAGGTTCATGTATATGTGTGCAATCGTATTGTGCCTGCCCAGAAAAAGAGCTATTGTTATTCAGAACAATCTTTTTCACAGTCAGTAATAGTCACTATTCTGGTTAGTGTTATAATTTAGCAGTGATGGATATGAGGGAGAGTACTGCAAACGTTTTGGACCATCTTGCTTTTAACCAACATATTTCTTTTATTATCAACTTCATTGTAAAAATAATTTAGTTCCTGATCCCAACCTTACTGCTTATTCCAGCAAATCTCCCAGCTTCAGTAAGGAGGCAGTTCAGGGCCTGGTCTACATTTGAAGTTGAGGGGTGCCAGGTCCTATTATAGTTTTATACTCTTATAATAAACCTACACCGGTTTATTATTGTCCTTAGCTTAGATATTTCATCTGTGCTCAGGTGTAATGCAAGTATGAGATTGTTGCAGGGAAGTGAAATAGGCTACTAATTCCACTCTGATGCCTTTAGCTACATCATCATTATTAAATTGTCTATAAATTTTCTAGAAGAACTGATTGTTGTTGGATTTTTTTTTGGCTAAAATAATACAAACTGTCTTCCAAAGTCACTGTGCTCTTGGGTAGCCAATAAGCTCTGATTCTCATTTATAGCAAAAACTAGCCTGAGCTTTAATCAAAGGTTCATTAACTCACATCCTGTTGTTTGGCTCTATGATTGCAAAACTAAAATGATTGAACACAATGTGGCAACATACATGCTTTACTAGCTCTGCTGCCAACCGTTCTTGGCATAAAATTAGTTGACTCATCTTGAAAATAGGCCTCTGTTACTTAAAACTGGGGCAGAATGCAAATGCCTGCCTTACTGACCATCACTGACATCGTTACTGGTGTTATTTGTGGAGCATCAGTGCATGCTCTCAGAAGGGATCTGAAAAAGATGTGTCCCATTAAGCTGGTGTATTACAGTAAGATGAAATCACTTGTATGATCAGATAAACCTGTAGACTACGGGTAAACCAAATGCAGACTACGAGTGTTTTGGGAGGTCTGTCTGTGTATACAGTCTGTCTGAGCTGAGCTCATTCTTCTTGGCAAGAGAAATGCTACATACCCACTTTGCTGGTTCCTTGGGGATGCACTCTCCATTATCCTCACCTTGGAAATAACAGGTGTGAGGAGACAGAACAGGTGTAAGGGAGAAGGGCAGTCTGTATGGGAAGAAGTAGTACTAATGAAAGGAGTCCTCCTGAAAAGGCTCACTCTGGACACTAGATACACTGCTTTTCATTTCTTTGTAATCTTAGCTAAGTTATATTATGTGAGAAAATAGATTTACATTTTCCCACACGGTTTTATGCAAAGAGGATGGTAGCTATTTAGTTTTTAACTGATTTTCCTTCATTATTTCATGTCACAAAAGCCTACAAATGTAAGATGATAACATAGAAGGTCTGTAATTGGACCTCTGCTAAGTGCTAGGTTGAGCTGGATATGACACGCATTACCTCCCCAGGCATGGAAGTCCTGCAAAAACTTTTCTGGAGGTGTACAGCATCCTTTTCTTCCACAGCAAAGCCATACTTCTTAATACCTGTAATTCTGATTAATGCAATCCTGAGGGAGCTGGAAATGACTCTGCATGGTTATTCTGTCGACTTGCACTGAAATCACTGTCTCAGACACTGGAAGAGATGTGGTCTTAATTGTGACCAAATCCTCCTGGCACTGTCTGAAAATCCATTATCCCGCATAATTGTAATGGCAGTAGTAATAGCATAGTAATAGCAGACAAATGCCTATTTCTGTAGGAGAGAGTAAAAAAAAAAAAAAAAAAAAGAAAGGGGAAAAAAAAGGTGGAAGGATGAAATAAGGATCCAAGGTTCCAAATATAATTTGGTTAAAATAAGAATTGCCTTCCTCAACCTAAGCATCCCCTTCATTTCAAGGCAGCTTTTTCCCACAGCTGGAATTAGGGGACTCAGTAAATCCTTGCTAGCCTTTCCCCTCCTTCTCCGTTTCCCACCCTGATCTGTCCTCCCAGTAGGAGGAAGCCTTCGTAGCACTGGCTTGATGCAAACTGTTGTTCACACAGAAAGGGTCTGAGACTGGGAAGTGGCAAATAGCTGGGCACTCATCCCGCTGGCTGGAGCAATTGTGTGCTGCAGGAGCTCAGATAACAAGTGACTGCCTTTAAAGGCACTCATTTCCTAGACAGTTTTTGGTTAGTGCTCCTCGTTCAGCTGGCAATAAAGGGAGAGATTGTTGAATGAGTCCCTAGGAGCTGGAGTGTTACTCAGCCCTGCTCTTTCTGGGAAACCCGGGTTTTCTTTGCCTTTTGAGCTCATTTTTTGTGCACTGCCATGTATTTTGAAGCCATACCTGCAACTGTGAATCTTTTTGAACTGTGGCAGGGCCAGGCTGAACTCTGTAGATCAGGATGTTTTGTTTCAGTCTCCCCTTCCCATTATGCAAAAGTGACTGTGGCAACAAACAAGGAAAGGGAGAACGGAAAGAGAACTACAGGCATCAGGATGTTGGGCGATCCCTCTGGCTTATCTGTGCTTTTATGCAATTTATAGAAAGGTTTTGGCTTCCGACTCACAGCTAGCGAGGAGGCTAAGCATGTTGCTTTTTTAACATTAGAATGTTAGACTGTGTTTTCACACTCGTGGCATCCCACTGCCTGGAGATCTGGCAAGTGTATGTTCTGCATTGGTGACCCAGGCCAGGCAAGCATTGCTTTTCTAACAAGGAGTAAAGTCTTGAACACGGATATTTATACTGCATGCCATCATGCACGTGGCTGGGCAGTGTGAGCACAGCTATACAAGCTCCTGGAGAACTTTGTCTAATCTGAATTAGATCACAGGCAGCTTTTAACTACTGTTGGAGAACGGTCTACCTTGGCCACCTTGCTAAGGCCCCACCAGTAATGCACTGAGGCTTGGTATGGGTCTCCTGGAAGAGTCCTCTGTGCTGCGTCTGGGTGACTCCTGAAAGGTGCTGAGTGCCCTGTTCCTAGCCATGTGTGGATACAGTCACCTAGCAGTGTTTAGGGAGTGCAAGTGTAGGTTGCTAGATGATTCAGAGGTGTTGACACACCATGGCGGCAGGTTAAGTTTGATCGCTGTAGCTGTTTGCCCCGTCTTCTTTCAGGGAGTCATGTCCCCAAAGCAGGGTGACAGGAAGGTTCATGAGTCAGCGCCTAAACCACCAGAGTCTGCAGCTGATCATGCTGTGGGAAACTGCCCTTGACCTGGGGTCATGCTGTTAAGCCGTACTGTAAACTGCAACTGCTTAGGAGCTGATTCACATCCCTTTGATCTCTTTCTGCTGAAACCTGCAGGGACACTTTTGGTATCCTTGCTTCATCTGCCATTGCCTGTGGGTCAACCCAAAACAAGGAATGAAGTACTCCTGCAGAAGCAGGAGAGGGTGCTCCAGTTCATTCACTTGAGCAAAAGCATCTCTTTTCCTTGGTCTAGTTGTGTTTATGACTGTCAGTATGACTGCTGGGTTGTGACCTAAAATGTGGGCTAATGGATAAACTTTGAAGAATTTGTGTGTGCTTTAGAGTCTTTCTCCTAAATAGAAACATAACAGATGTCTAGTCCATCATTTGAAATTACAGTCCAAGATTTGTTTTTATTGCGCCTCTCTCTGCACCTTGATGGATGGGCCTAGGGAAAAGAAATGGTCTGCTTCTTTTCAAACACAATAAATTTCTAGTCACTGTGGTGTAGCAGAGAGCATGAAACCCAATGTTTTTCTGTATTCTTGATACTAATATTATTCATGTTGGACAGGACTTTGAGAAACCTGGTCTAGTAGAAGGTGTCCCTGCCCATGGCAGGTGGGTTTGAAGTAGGTGATCTTTAAGGTCCTTTCCAACTCAAACTATTCCATGATTCTATGATTCAATGGTATTCAAAGACCTCAGCTGACAAGAGCCGTTGCCCAAGTACATAGTGGAAACCCGTGTCTCTTGCCAAGAGCTTCAAGCTTATGGTCAGTGAGAGCGTTAATATTTCACATGAAATTCTGCAGAAGGAAGGATCCAAAGGAGGGAATTACCTTGCCTCATATGAACTACCTAGTTTGGCTAGTCAAAGAAATTGACATTTTTTGATGTTGATTTCCTTAAAATTTTAGACCAGTGTTGAAGTGCTTGTGCCTCTCCATTGGCAGGGAAGGAGAGCCTGCTTGACCGGCATAGACCAGGTGCCTGATTTTTGGGTGTATAAATTTAAGTGTGAATCCCTGTCATGATATACTCTTGCACTCTCATCTGTTAGCCCTTGGTTCCTTCAGTAACCTTTGCATGGTGTTCAGGTGTTTCCAAGAAAACATTTTTGTCCTGTCCATCAAAAGCAGCACCAGAAAATTTTAGTCATGTAACTTGATGTTGGTAATGCTCTTGACATGATCTTCCATTAAAGGGCAGTGAAATATTGTGCAGATGAAGCTATGGCAAGATGGGCACAAGTATACCTTAGGAAGGTGAAGTCAGATGGTAGTTACCAATGGTTTACTGTCTTACTAAGGACAACTTTGTGTGAGATTTGGCAAGGGCCTGTCCTAGTGGTCTCTATGATGGAATAGACTCCGTATTTATGGGATGAGAGCATGGAAGGGACTGTAACCACACTGGTGAGATAACTGCAATTTCCAGAGATCTTGACAAACTGGAAGAATAGTCTTAAATAGCCAGTATGGAGTTCAGTGAGGACATAGGCTTAAGATCAATCTGGTTTTGGGTAGGAAATGAGTATGTAGGCATCAGTTCTGCTGAAAAATGTATTAAGGTCTTGATAATGTATCACAAACTGAAATAAATGCTATACTGATGAGAAAAAAAGATCACCAAGTGAGGATGCTTAAATGGGAGGTTTTTAATGTAACCCAGCTAATGTTGTTGTTCCATTTCACTGGAATACTGTGAAAGATACCATCTTGAAGAGAGGTGGAAGGAGCCTAAAGGAAGGAAAGCAACAAAGATATCCTAGAAATTATAATCCATTAAAAAAATTGAAAGAACTGGGACTGCATAGTCCAAACGAGAAAAATCTGAAGGAAATGTAGGCTGCAGTCTTCAAACCTGTAAAAGATCATCATAAAGAGAGCGGTGGTTGATTTCCTTCCCCGCCCATATTCTTCCTTAGGTTAATGATGAGCAAGAGGATGAGATTACGGTAGAGGAAATACAGCATAGAAATTTGGGCTGCAAGGGCAGCAGAGCAACAGAGTACTTCAAGAGACTGAGGAGCATTGATCACTGGCAATTCTGAACAACAACCATATGTTCTAGGAATCTGTGATCTCACCCACTTTATGGTGACCCAGCACACTTGACCAAGTGCCTGGAATAATTGCCAGAAAACAGCAATTTTCCAGCAATGGCAGCTCCTCTTGCTGGTGGCTCCAATCTTTGCCAGAACTTGTATCCTTATCCTCCCTACTCCCACATTCTTCTCTGGTTGCCAGAAAGAGTGATTTGCCCCAGCTTGCAGCCTGCCTTTTAGATTAAAGTGGTTAAACAGCTGCTCATGCTACCCGTGTGCACAGGCTGGCCTCAGAGATCTGCTGGCAGAGCACTCAACAGACAGTGTAGCCCCTCTCCGTCATAGAGCACAACTTCTCCAGGATCATTTCATCATCTCTTCAAGCAGTTCTGGGGGTGGGGCCGAGGGGTGGTTGTTCAATCTCTCTTTCCTCAGTGTAAGCAGCATCTTTATGAGGACAGCGAAGTACTACCAGCTGGAGAATTAATTTAGGATATTTCCTTTTGTGGGAGAAGTCTTTTTCTAACACTACCAAATAGAAGCTTTTAAAGACCAGCACTAATTTGAAAAGCTTACTGTTTCCTTCTAGGCTGTGGGTTCAGTCTAAATAAAGTGCATCTTCTCATTGCAGTGCAGACATTTTCAAGTGCATTGACAGCAACAGGGAGATTTTGGTTATCAGTGAATCTGTGCTTTATTCGCCTAACAAAATAATTTTGTTGTTCAACACTAAACATCCGTATCAGATGGGAGGAATCTGAGTCTCCTCATCAGGGACTGATCCAGCTGTGCCAGTGGATGGAAGAAAAGGGAAGAGAGAAGCAGGGTGAGCTGTGTAACTGAATGGCCAAGGGGGGCTGTTCAGGCAGCATTAGCACTGCTAATGGGAGAAGGAGAGACTCCAACCACCTTTACTCCTTCCCCCTTCAGTACACACATACCTGGCTGGTCCACGTGGGCCTCCAGACAAGCACCTTGCTGTTCACATGCCATTCACTCTGTGCACTCGTATGCTGATGCAGGAGTCCTGATTCACAGGATTATATGTGTATGTTTCACACACATATAATCATAGACAGTAGATTTTATTTTGGGTTCTCATTTTTCCAAGCATGGATGCTTTGCTTTTGATTTTTCTTTGGGTATTTTAATGCCAAATCATTTCAGCCTGCATTTTCTCTTTATTCTAGGTCCTTTCTTGTATTTGACATTTAGGCTGGTGTTTCCACAAACATTGCTGAGCTGGGATATAGAGATAATTTTAGCACCCAGAACTCTGGCTGAAGTCAGCTGTGAGTGGAGCAGAAATTGGGGCTAATCCATACAAGAAGCTTACAGACTGTCAGGCATCCTCAATGTACTGTGTCTCTCCAGCCCTAAATGATGCTGTCACCTTCTTCCTAGTTGATAGAAGACCTGGATTCAGACAGACAGAACATTTCTTTCTGATTGATCAAAAGGATTTCTTGGGCACTTGGGCAGTGCTAAGCCTTAGCCTGATGCTGTAGACATTTTCAACTAAAGCAACAACCTGCTTCAGAGGAGCACTTGAGTGCTGGGGTTGGACTCGTTAATCAGCGCAGAGGAGCAGTGCCCAATTTCCATTCTCCTAAGGAAGGTTTTTTGCTTTTTTCTCATTATGTCAACAAACCATGAACCTGTCAAATTCCACTGCTTCATTTTAATTACAGCGTGGGCATGAGGAATCATCCAAGGATTCAAAGGCAGAGATGTGGCTCCATAAATACATTTGTCAAACTGACCTCAAGCTGGCAGGCAGCACCAGCACCAAAAAATATTTAGCAGGTACAAGCATGCAAGCCACTTGTGGTATGCAGTATGTTTCTTTAGCAAGTAAATGTCTCTATGTGCTGTTTTAATACCTGTGGACAGTTCTCATGTGCTTCTATTTATTTACCATGGTATTTTGAGTGATGCTATGCAGAGCTGCATTTGACAGCCAGGCACCTCACAAACCTATTCTCTCTTCCATTTCTCACTTGTATTCCAACTGTAATGTTTGTATGGTTTTTCTTTTTCCAAATGATTGGGATCCATTCAAACTTCAGAGAACTGAATATATGACGTAAAGAGGATTGAGTTCATGCTGAAATGCAGCGTACAAATGAGTGAACAGGCCCACCTGCCAGACCTGATGGAGACTGCTCAGGGAGAAAAAAAGAGCAAGGATAAGAAATACATGAAGTGTAATAGATTGCAGCAGTACATCTTCTAATGTGTAAAAAAAAAAAAAATCACTCTTGACTGTAAGGGGGAAGCTTGATTAAATTTCAGGGAAAAAAAACTAGAAAAAGAGAAAAGAAATCAAGACTATTTAACAAGAAACACAAAGCCATGTATGTGAGGCTGGCTTACCTGTATTCTTTGTATGTCAGCAGCTTTATATAAGTTGGTTGTGTTTCTCTTTTTTTTTTTCAGCTTGGAAGAAGGACAGAGGGGTATTAAGGCACAGGACAACTCGGGTAGGAAGAGGGGTATGGAACCTGCAGAGCACCAGCTGTAAGTATACTTAAGCCTCTGAAGGTTTCACATACACAGAATCATAGAATCATAAAATGGCTTGGGTTGGAAGGGACCTTAAAGCTCATCCAGTTCCAACCCCGGTGCCATGGCAGGGACACCTTCCACTAGACCAGGTTGCTCAAAGCCCCATCCAACCTGACCTTGAACACTGCCAGGGAGGAGGCATCCACAACTTCTTTGGGCAACCCCTTCCAGTGTCTCACCTTCATAATGAAGACTTTTTTACTAGCGTTATTTCCTAGTGCTCTCTTTAAGTTTAAAGCCATTCTGCCTTGTCCTATTCCTTCTTGTCCTAGTAAGAAGTCCCTCTCCACCTTTCTTGTCACACCCTTTAGGTGCTGGAAGCTGCTCTAAGTTCTCTCTGGAGCCTTCTCTTCTCCTGGCTGAACAACCCCAAATCTCAATAAGCAATAATGAAATCCACCTTAAAAGTATTGGTTTGGTTTGTTTTTTTTTTTCTGGTGTTAACACAAGTGACTTCCCTCGAGTTTCTCGTCTGCTTGCAAGCCTAAAGGATATTTGACACCCATATACCAGGTTTGTTGTTACTATGAAGGAGAAAAATGTCAGGAAATCCAGGAAGCTAATGGCAGAGCGCTAGTCATGGACCCAAAACAAAAGCCCTAAAAGCAAAACATGACTGTAGGCAACACCAAATCAAACTCATCTTCAATGTCAACAAGGTGCCTCCCAGTAGTTTAATGCCTAGCATGATGGAGACTGAAATTCTTTGGGCACTTTAACCTGGTATAAGATGACATTCATGCTGAAAGAAGCTGGTTTTGTGCTTGTTGGAAGGTGTAGTTTCCTTCCTCATGTGCAGCCAGCAAGAATGTAAAAGTGGGAACAGAAGAGGAATATCTGGAAAACATGAAAGGTACTTTGCTCAAAATCAATATCCAATTCTGACTAACTTGGAAATGAGAAAAATGCTTCTTCTACATGTCTCTCACTCAATAAAAATGGGGCATAAGACCTGGCTTGACAAATTTTGTTTACTTTTTCATTATACAATCATTTGAAAGAAGCTTTCCTCATAGTTCCCCTGTGTGAAAAGTGCATAGGAGTGATAGGCAGACTTGTACCACTGGATCTAAAACTGGAGTCAATGGTCCTCACATAAATAACACTGCAAGCAAGAATGAATGAACATGATTGCAATGAACTTGCGAACAATGGAAGAGCAGAGTTCTTATTGTTGCTTAGACCAGCTTGCAGAAGCCTGGCTTACGTCAGCTTTCCACTCCTGGCTGCATCTCACTCACCTCCTCCCCCCTTCTTCTTGCAACAACAAAACCATCTCCAAAGCTTAGAGGACAGCACACTAGGGGAGATCTATCAGACACCACACTCAAGCTTCCATGGATAAATGTCAGATGGATAAGGTTAGTCACAGACAGTGAAAATGCATGGAAGGTAATTCAATCAGTTCATGGAAAGAAAGAAAGAACAAAGCTTTCCCACCAGAGATGTAACCCACTTAACCTACATGCAAAGTGCTCTTTGATCCTGTTCTTATTATCTGCATGGCTTTGATAACATCAGTGGGCTTATGCCCACTTAGCTTTGCCTTTTATGAACACCTAAGACGTAGAAGATATTTTTATGGAGTATAATTAATGTCATCCATGCCAGAAAGTGTAGTGCCATAATTACTGTAATAAAAATCTCATACTTGCTTCTAATTCTCATTTGCCTGATCTCTGACTTTAAAATTGGTATTATGATGTGTGGAGCACACATCACATTTTCTAAAACAGATTGGTGTTCACCATTGGTATTTATAAAGTGCTCCTATACACTCACCTGGTTTTTGCCCTACTCTGAAGGCTGCCCGGGAGCTGCATATTCTGCTGTCAGCAGTTCTGGAGAAAATGTGCTCCTCTATTTCTCAATTCCCTGTAACGCCTGTTTGAGAAAGTCGGTATGTGGAATCTGGTGACTTGCACAGATGTGGAGCAGGACCTCCCCATCAGCCATCAGATCTGACCAGATGAAATTCATAGCATCTGCTGTTCCTAGTCAGACACAGCTTTCTGTTATTCCAGCTGTTGCTGAGCATGCATTAAGCAGTTCCAATTAGTTAAACCTCCTCCGAATGTTACAGCAACTTGTTTTTTGCTGCAACTGAAGAAATATTTTTCAAACCTTAAATTTGTAGCTGTGGTGTTGATATACACCCTCTAATGGGCTTTCAGTTTTCAGGCCATAAATACCAGGAGACACCGTCAGTAAGAATAACTGATTGCATAGCATCACCCCTCTCCAGAATTCAAATGGTGCTAGAAATGAGTACTGAATTCCCTCTTCTGTACTTAGGAAGAATGAATAATGGAAGGCTTCAGACTGGAAAAAGGCTGCCATAAATTAAGACAGAGAAACCCAAACCTTTTGCCTTGAGATCTACTAGATAATGTTGCTTACTATTGGCTACTTTTAGCTGATGCTCCTTTTACTTCAGCTACATTCAGTTCCTACCATTGCTCATTGCTGCAAAGCACATGCAAGGCTTATGTTAGGCATGCTGCAGTACTTTAATTCAGAGGGTTGTGGACTGGTGTGTGTTGAAAGCAATGACTGCTGGAACACACCTTTCAGCGATGTCCCCCAGCTCTAATTCAGCATGACACTACCGCCCAGTGCTTCATGGGTCTGCAGCAAGTGTCTCCTGGAAGTTTTGCTGGTTAGAACCTGCAGCCAACAGTGCCATAAAAATTGTACCTCTGATTTACAAGAACAATGAAGACTTTTAGTAAGGTCATTTTTCCTTGTTAGTGGCTCTGTCGAGAGAATGAGGCATCATATTTTAATGGCCAATATATTTTGTTAATTATGGCATTTCATTATTTTTCTTTGACCTTGTCAACAGTCAGCATTCTGGTCATGTATATACATTAAATCATTAATGTCCCTCTTCCTAATGATGCAAGGTGTCAAGCAGCGGTTGAGTAGTCAGGGGATGAATCTGTGGAATAATGAAAAGATCAAAGCAGCACCATGAACTTCCCCAGTTTTGCAGTATATGAGGCATTCACTTTCTGGCAATTCATTCCTATGACAACAGCTGGAGGAGGGCCCCAGCCTTCTCTCTGCACAGAGACCCCAACGCCAGCAGGGTAAACTCAAATGGTTGTCACTGGCACTGTAGTAAACAAAAGCAGCCAGCAATAAATGACACAGAGGAGTAAGGTTGGAGGATATGGCCTTCTGTGCATTGTCAGGGAAATGGGAACCCTCTCCCTAATGTGGGAGTGTGCCACGTGCCCTGCAGGGGCCTCTTACAACCAAGCTGAGGGTCTAAAATAGTTTTGATACAGTCGTTTACCTTGTGCCCCTCTCCCTTTCTGTGGCCAGATCCTCCCTTCCTTTGTGAAGACCTGAAGCAAAGAAAATCCCTGAAATGTCTCAATAAGCGCTGTACTTTTTTTAACAGTACTCTTCTGAAAGCACACTGATTTGTGCACTTTGTGCCTGAGAATATTTTCTCCTGACGGTTCTTCTTCATCTTACCCTTTAAATTTTTTTTCCTTAACCTAGGAAAATCAGTGCCCCTTCGATACAGTGTGAAGTGGTAGTGGTTTGTCAGCAATTTGTCATTTGAACCTTTGGTTGATGTGGCTCACTATCTGTGTGAGAGAGGTGGTGTCTTCTGCCTTGAGTTACTTAGGGAAAAAAGCCAAGCACATCTAGCATCTGTTATGATTTCCCTTCCCAGTGTCTGGGATTCTAAACAGCTATTAGCCACATTTTTTCTGCATTTTTTCACTAAGTATAAACAGGCAAATAAACACTTAAACCTGACTGTTGGGTTCACTTACTGCAGTCTTGCTGAGCTAATTAAAAATGGAACAACGGAATAATGCAATGATAAGGCTATAATTAAAGCAGAACCTACAAATCGATGGGTTCAAATTATGCAGCCAGTAAATTCATCAAGCATGTAATGAAATCAAATTGTGAAGTTAACAGTAGAAGCAGTGGGATTATATAAGTTTGTCTTCAGAGGGTTTAAGGTGGAGTGAGCTTAAGTTCAATGCAAGCCCACTGGCAGTGACACCCAGCATGGTGAGTGCTCTGAGCCCACTCATGGAGAGGAACCACTGACATGAAATGTGCTGAGCAGCGCAGCATTTGCACCAGTTTCCTTACACCCTGGGGAAGATTTGGTGCCCAGATAGTCTTTGGTTTTAATTTAAAATGCACCATGATTTAGTTTTAGGTAGTTCTGTGAGGAGCAGGGAGTTTGACTTGATGATCCCTATGGGTCCCTTCCAACTTGAGATATTCTATGATTGTGATAAACCCGTGTTGCTTTGGAGTCAGCAATTCAACTTCAACGGTCTCTGTTACATAGTTTTGTCCTGATTTCTCCCTTTTTACAGTAGTACAAGTTTTCCTCAGCAGTGAATCAATCAATGTTTGTGGTAGCCTCTGAATAATATTACATTTTTTTAATCCAGAAGCTAATGACTAGTTTGATGGCAACTTAGTGTTTATTTCTGGGGCCCTATCCTCGTGTAATGCATACCCACATGTGCTCTTAACAAAGATGTCTCTTCATTAAACAAAGGTAAAGTGGTGAGTCTGTATTCCTCCTGCTTGGAGGCTTGGGACTGATGAGCTCTCCCATGGCAGTCACTGGTTGCTGTCTGGAACTGGGAGACAGAGTCTCTGCTAAGGTTAATTCCTCAGTGAACTGGCTACACCAGAGGACAAGGTCATTCTGCCTAGGGAAGGGATGGGGTGCTCAGCTGTAGGTGTTGTTGGTTGATGATATAAGCAATTGAGACAACTGTTTCTCTTCTACTTCACCTTTACTTTTTAGGGATTGATTGTAGTTAAGCCCACTTTTAGAGACACTTCCTATTTTCAGCTCTGTCCTCTATGATCAAGTCATGCCTGGTCACAGGCTCTTCTTAGGTGTCACTCATCCCAGTAGTACATCTCTTGTCCGTAGCCAAAGCACGGATTTCTTGGCCTGTGGGGCACTTCAGTGACTGGGCCAGGCTGAGAGTGGGTGCCTGGTGTTGGTGGTGACCCCTCTAGCTACCTGGCTCTGCCTGCTGCACCGTGGCTGGGAGAGGCATGGCAGTAGCCACAGGAAACAGGAAAACCTGCAGCAGGCAGGCGATTGGCCAAGGCCATGCTGGGCAGTGATGGGGAGGAAGGAGCTGTACCTGCAGGGCTGGGTAGCACATCAAAAGGAGAGCATGCAGGAGAGCATTTGTATTGCCCACGTTGTACACTGGAAAGAACAGCTTCCAAGGAGGAAAAAAAACATGAGCAGAGGTGAAAACTCTCCCTCCTAACCCAGGTGAGAGGGGGAGGAGAGAAGCTCTTCTGGGGCCCTCACAGCTTCTCTCTGCATGAGGTGAACAGCCTTTTGTCCGATATGCTGCACCACCTGTCCTGTTCTTTATCATGGTCTGACTCATGTTTTATATTCAGTGACTATCCCTTTAGTTCTCTCTATTTTTAGTTTGGCTTATTTTGGTTTGAACCATGATGCAGAAGGATATTTGTCTTGGGAGTGTCCTTCTTCCATCCCATCATCACCACCACTCCCCCAGCAGCTGTTTTCTAATCTCTCTGTTTTGTTTTTAATCTCCTTTTGGGGGTACAGTGATACTATTTACCAGCCTCTCAACAAGGCAGCTCTTGTCAATGCAGGGGTACGTGTTGTTTGCATTCATCATGAGGAAGAGCTATGCAAAGCTAAATCCAGGCTTGGGAGAGGCAGACATAATTCCAGACCAACATATGATTCAGATTATTGCCAGGGAAAATGACACTTTTGATGACAACAGCACGTGAAAAATACTCTAGAAATACAACCACAGTATATCCCCTGTGCGTACCGGTAAATGTCGGGGGAGCTGTATGCAAAAGTTATTTCTTCAACAAGGGAACATGCCAAGTCCTGCACCTATGGAAGAACAACCCCATGCAGCAATATATGCTGGGGGGCCAGTCAGACTGAAAGCAGCTTTGTTAAGAAGGTCCTTAAGGTCCTGGTGGGTGACGCAAGCCATCAACACATCCTCACAGCAAAAAAAAGGCCAATGGTACACTGGGATGCATTAGGAAAAACATTGCTAACAGGTTAGGGGAGGTGATTGCTCCCCTCTGCTCTGCATTGATGAGGCCACACCTGGAGTGCTGGGCACTCCTACATGTCCCCCAGGAGAGACATGGACATACTGGATGGAGTCCAGAGCGGTGCCACTAAGACAATTATAATAGACTGCAACATCTCTCCTATGAATAGAGTCTGTGAGAACTGGGACTGCTCAGTGAGGAGAAGAGAATGCTCAGGGGGGATCTCATCAATGTGCATAAACATATAGTGGAAGAAAACGAAGATGAAGGAGTCAAACTCTTCCCAGCAGTGCCCAGTAACAGGGCAAGAGGCAATAGGCTCAAATTACATGAAAATTCCATATGAACACAAGAAGACACTTTTTTCACTGACAAAGGTTCCCATGGAGGTTATGTAGTCTTTATTCTTGGAGAAATTCAAAACCCAGCTAGGCACGTCTCAGCAAGTTGTTCCTGCTCCTGCTTGAGCAAGGGGCTTGGACCAGGTGACCTCCAGAGGCCCTTACAATGGCCCTCAATCATTCTGTGATGCTCTGATTCTACATGGTTACCACAAGCATCCTCTGTCACGGGCTCTAGAAAGAGGTTTCACTTTTTTAGACAGATTACTTCTTTCCTTATGTTCTTGTAATCAATCCCTTTTATATTTTCTCTAATCGTACAATTGGCTTGGCTGGCAGCAAGGTGCTTTAAAAAAGCTTTCTACTGATTAAGGTTAAAAAGTACACATCTCTGCATGTATTGTTTCTCTCACAAGATAACGAAAAATGGCAGGTTCTGAGGGCATGCTTAGAAAATGTAAGAGCGTAAAGCGCTGTTGCACAAATTGCACAGAGCAAATACTCTTCACTGACAGCCAGCACATCTGCTTTGCTGAGCCATGTCCAAATCAGTGGCATTTTGCTAGAATAAGGAGCAGATCCCTGCAGTTACTTTTTAGCATAGTCTGACACTAAATCTTGCTCATGAAGCCAGTCTGGGCTGCCATGTCAAAAGGTACTGTGAACCAAAGAAGTGGCTTTCACGTAATCAAATCCCACTGACCTCAATGGCTTGGAAAAAAAAACAAAACAAAACAGAAAAGCCTGTTTCAGGGGCTTTGACTTCTCTTTCAGTCTGGAAGAACACAAGCACTGGTGTTTTCTCCATGTCAGGTGCATGTTAGAGAATGGACAGTGGTAGGATCTACCCTGAAAATGTAATTTCTCCTGGTGCAACAGAAACACACCAAGCAGCAGCAGTGACTGCCTTGTTTAGCTTTGTGCTTGTGTGTGCTGTCGTTCTGTCCACCCTCTACACAACTTGTTTAATTGATTTGCAGGAGAAATTACCCTTTAAGTGGGAGTATAAATTACCCTTGGGAAGGGAAGGGAAGGGAAGGGAAAAAGAAGAAGGATCTCTTGAACCTCAGAAGAATAGCGAGGTAGGAAAAAATCTTAAATGACTAATAGTATAAACTAAGGCAGATTCATAGTTGAAATTACTCTGGCAGTATGATGAAAAAATTGTGAGTAAACTAGTAAAGACAATCTAGGGCCCCTACTGGGTCTTGTCCTGAGTTTATTCTCAAACGTGTCAAATTATACCCTTAGTAAAGGTTTGAAATTAAAAAATAATCAATAACTCAGTTTATTCTCAAAGCTAAACAGCATTCTCTACCGAGAAAGGTAAATAAGTGTATACGTTAAAGGGCATGTGTCTGGTGTGTCTGAGGTTTGACAAAATGTAAGATTTTCTATGCTAGAGTCATTAAGGAGGAATATTTTTACATAATACATTAAAATAGTTTATTCTTTTAAAGAATATCCTTTTTTAGGAAGATATTATATCCTCTGGCATCCTCATTATGTCTTTTAGAATAAAACAAACAAGCAATTAAAAAAGGGTATGTGTACATGAAGTTAGCTAATGGCTTCTGTTAATCAATATAAACATCCAGAAGTTTGAATATTCATCAGACTCTTCTTAGTCTGGGAAAAGGGACAAGAACCTGTAGAAGAAATATTTTCCAGACTCCATATTTAAATTAAATTTCTTGGCTGGAGCTGTGGCTGTTACTTGCTGCTGTATATAAGGAAGTTCATTGCTTCACTGTTACCAAGGCTTTTTGTCAGAGACATAAATGCACCATCTATGAAACAAGGTAAAGCCAGAGGAGAGGTTGAGCTAAATCAGCAGCCCCTCTCCTTCAGGAGTCTGATTTATGTTGGCGGCTGGGAGCTCCTGCCGCTGTGTCAAAGCCCTCTCCATGCTGGCTCTGCATAATGCAGGATTCATTCCCAGAAGGGCAGGGCAGTCCAGGCAGATGGCTCAGAGGTCAGCTGTGCTGTGAGCTGTTAGGGTTAGGAGCGCACAGGCGAGGAAGAGCTGGAATCCCTCTTTTTCAGTGGACACAAAGCGTTAGCAGCTATAGCCTATTATCTAGCAGTTATAAAATATTAATCAGAATACCTATATTAAAAGAAGCTGAAAGATAGGATATAGGGTTCTGTAATCCACCAGCTTTAGCTGCTTTAAATCAGCAAGCATCTCCCCCCCATTTTCCTCTGTCACTGGTGATATACAGCCTTCACTGCAGCCGTTGCTAATGGTGACTGCTGTAGTGGGGGAAGATCAAGGCACCTCTAAGAGCTCTATCACTGCTGTACTCGTTCATCTGCTTCAGGGCTCACAGGTCACTATCTGCTGGCTTTGAGGTCACTGAGAGAAATATTTGCTTTTCTTCCTTTGTTCTATCAAGATTATTTTCTGGCTCTTCCAGATGATTGTTGTGTCTTACAGTGGAGCAGAACAACATAAATCTGTGACTTCAAGTGACTTCAGAGCTGTCTGTATTCCTCCAGGGTGATTTAATAAAGGGCAGGAGCTCGAAATAGCATGCAAAAGAATCATTTTTGAGATGCAGGAAAAGGCTGATGGTAGTGTTCCAGGGCAGTCTTACTTCCCAGGGAAAGAGAAGTCTTTTCTCAACCCTGTCACCAGTTCCCTGCTTGATCATTGCCCTATATTCAGAGCTGCTATCAGACTAATACTTGTAAAACTGCTTTGGGTCCTTAAATTTATTCCACAAGTATAAAGTAATATTACCTCTGTGTCATATATACAGAAAAACATAATGAAAGGAGAAGGTGGATGATGCATCCTACAGCATAAATACCTTACTGAGCAGAACACTCTCAGTTCTGTGATCTTATTTTTTATAGTAGGTTTCTAAACGCTACTGATGAAAAAAAAATTAACTTTTTTTGCACATACAGGACAAAGTTCAAGACGTGCTTTCACTCAACCTTCCTTTCACATACACAGAGACAGGCATACAACAGCCTGGGGGCTGAGGGAGGAGGCGTTCGGTGTTAATTAGATGTGCTATGTTTCACAGTATTGGTGTAGTCTAAGAACAGGTACAGATGTGCTTTATTGACAGGAGAGATTTTTCTTACTTTGCATCAAAGACATTTACACTGGGGTTTACAAAAGGATTTAAGAGGTTTAGGTGCCCAAATCCCATTTCAGCTTAGGTAGAATTAGGGCTCTTGCTACCTCTGGTTCTGTTGCATATGATGGTACACGCACGAGTGCACTGTACTGGTGTTACCAGCCATAATGTGTCCCTGGGATTAATGACAGCACTTGAAATAGTGGACTGACCTCTTCTCGATGCAGAGCTTTTTTGCTCCAGTGAGTTTTTCTGATGTGCCCAACCAGACACAAATCATCTGTAGAGCCTTTGCACTACTGCTTTCAGCTTTCTTTTTTCCATTGTACATGTATGTGAGAGGAGGAGAGACAGGGAGACTAAAGGATTCATGGAGGGTGACTGCCTGAGCTGAGGATATGCAGAACATGGAGAAGCTCTGCAGGGCAGATCGGGGAAGGCTGGGGGAAAACATGATTTCAGAGCCAGGTAAATGAGTATTTTATGAAGGCACTGGTCCTTCCACTTCAGGGATAGGGATTTCATAACACATCAAGGTACAGTTCACTCTCCACACACCAGCAGGCTCCTGCATGAGAGAGCAACCCCCTTCACTGTGCTTAATAAATTAAGGGAGGTGCTTGAGAGAGAATGAAGAACACTTTTAAACTGATACAGTCTGAAAGACACATCCAGTTGACGCTAACTTATGCATCTTCTGCCTCAAATTGCTTAAAATTTAGTAAAGGAAAAGCAGAGGCAGGGGTCCAAAGTGTGGAGAGAATGCAATTAAGGGAGGTAAAGTGCAGTGCCCAGAGGTTTGTACTATGCCCCTCTTCCTGCCAGAGCCTTCAAGCCAAGTTAACGTCCTCAGGCTCATGTTCAAGTACAGCAGAGCTGAATGATGCCCATGGCATTCCACCAGCCTCCTGCAGCTACAACTGATTTAACTTCAGTGCTGCTTTGTGACTTCTTCAGCCTTCACATGCTCACTTCCACATGCAGAGCTCATGGTCTTCTGTTGCTTTGCAGGTTGGAGGTCATTTGAAGAGCTTCCTGAAGGGCTCAGACCCTCAAATGTAGCCCAAAGGTACATTTGCCCTTCTGCAAACTTATTCTTAGCACAGCTTGTGATTACATCTGTATGCACTTGCACTTGTGTACATGTGTAAAGCTGAAATACAAAAAGTCTCTATTGCCAGATGAATTGACATCAGCCTGGCATGCCTGGCAGTCAGTGTCTGAGGTTAAATACCCCTTTCTCATCTCAGCAGCTAATTCCAGCAGGCAGCCTTCTTTTCCAGGAGGCTCTGGCTCCTGCTTGTTAGCCTCTCTTCCCAAATTAGTGGTCTCCACCTAGATCACATTACAACACACCCTAAGGATGGCAGGGAGATGAGGATGTAGCTGACACTCCTAACACATGCAGGGAGGGATGTCCCTACTTGCTGTCCACAGAGATGTTGGAGAAGCCCAAAATGTTAGGTCTGACCCTAACCACAGTACAACTGTGGGGCTGATGCACTGCAGAGCAGGCTAGTGGCCAAACACATTCAAGAGCAGAGACCTGGTGTCTAAGTGACACCCATCTCAGTGAGGACCTGAAATGAGAATTTCCAGAGCTCTACATCTGGACAGCTGTGGCCCTGCTGGCTCCTGGGTGGGATGTTGAGAAATGGGCAGTGGAGGCAGGAAGGAGACTGCAGGGTAGACACCCCAGTGATCTCTGTTTACAACTTGCTTTATATCATCTGTGTTTTACAACATATTCTCGATCTCAAATACAACCCACTTGAAAAGCTAAACAGGAGCTCTGTGAGCACAGATCAATACCTACTCTGCTGCTTCATATTTTCCTGCTTGTGTGTAATGATCAAATGACTTGAGCACTGAGTCAGACACAGCTTTAGGCCAACTCTTGTAAACCTTTTCTGTTTTCCTCTGCTCTTCCAATGGTCTTCTGGCCTGACATACAAAATCTCTCTATCAGGCTATCACAGTCTCGGGAACAGATTTTGTTACCTGTGCCAGCCTACACCCTGGTCACTTATGATTTCCCTCTGCCAGAAATGGTGTTTCCTTTACAAAGTAGAGTTTTCGTGTCAAAATGTGTCAATTTCCATATCTGCAGATGTAGAAGTTTTATCTTCATGAATAATTCAAACCTAAAATGAGACTGGAGGGAATACACCTTAATAATGTGCATAAGCACAGAGCCCTGAAGCACACTGAACTTCAGTTTTGGTATTAGAAAAGCATCAACTGATTTCATTTTGATTTGATATTAAGGGAACATTTTATTTATTCAAATATTAAGGCAATTCAAAACTTCCAGAGCCCAAAGCACCACTTACGGTGCAGGACTTTGAGCACAAGCCTCCTCATGGGCACAGAACTTACACAGCACTGCGGAGAGGGGTTTGTGAGACTGGGGAAATGGCTGGATGCAGAAACAGCTCCTCCCCTTTACAGAGGTTGGTTGTTGACTCAGAAAACTTCCTTTTGAAGAGTGTTTTGGCCATGTAAACATGTGCCTTGACCAACAGGGTTGAAATTGCACATTTCCTGATGAATATTTCCAGGGCCACATTTTAATTGTTGTTTGTTTCAAAGCTAGAGGTTGTCCTAGCTCCTTATGCTATGCTGTAAGACTGAAATGTACCCACTTGCTCTTCCTGTTGGCAGATAGCCACACCAGATATGCCAAGGACAGTCATGGTTGCCATGACTAGAGGAAAAGCAGGGACATAATGCATCATGCAGTGGGAGTTTTTCATTGGTTACAAGTACTTCAGATCACTTCTTAAGACACTTGCCCTTTGTCATAGTTCCACCTTTTGTGTTCTATGTTTTGTGGTATTTTGGAAAACTTTTTACATGATGTCAAATATTTTGAAAGCTCAGTTATTATTGCAGAAACATAGGTCTCTCAGCTCTGCGCTTCTAGCCTAATTTTGCAGCATCACCAGTTTTGCTAGCAGTAATGTATTTATTTGCTCACCTCTTTCATACCTGTAAAATTTGCAAGAGCCAGGACATAGTTTGGCAAGATTAGCTTTCTGTTTCTGTGTAGGCATCTACTTAGCTGATCTGGCAGGGTGCTGGATGCAGACTTGCCAGTATCACATGGCTTTATTTGTCCTGACCACCAAGGCCTTCTCAACAGAATGCAGAAGGCTCGCACAGGGAGCTCACGACCAGCACAGGGAGCTCGTGTTATTTCATTTTGAACAAATAGTGAAGGACAAAATTCAAGAGATCAAAACTGCATTGTTCTTTATTAACATGAGTCTACCACATCCATTCTTTTTTATTTTATCTGCTTGCTACTCTCTGGAAGTATAAATTATAAAACATTTTAGCAATTCAGTAATATTCATTTTCTTCATAGCCAAAACATTGAAAGCAAACAGCAGAACAGTATTAGTCATGCCTTCATGACCATAATAAATCACCATGTAAGCAGCCATATAACCAGAAGCTTTGAGAATACATTTTAGTTTTGACATTAAATTTAATCACATTTTATCCAGAAAGTAATACCTAGAAGATCAGATTTACATAACATGAAAATCAGTCATACCTCAAAACTGTATATGAATGCTTGCATCAGAAATCACTTCCTTCTCTAGATACAGTATCTGACTGCATATTTACACTGTTAAATCAGATTTCTCACCCTTCTTGTTGAACTGAGGAAATGTGCTATTAAATATTTGTTTAGACACTTATAAACATACCTAAAACTGTTTACACAGCCAGCCCATGGAAACCATGCCAGCCTCACTCTGCTTCTTCCTTTGTATCGGTCATGTTTTCCCACCTCTTATTTCTCATCTTAATCTAAAGTTGTAATCTTGTAGGCAGATGAGTACCTTTAACACCTACTGCCTCTAGCACAATAGTCTTGGCATAATTTAGGTCTTTATGACTATGATAGCACAAATGTTTAAAGAACAAGCCCTGGATTAAGAGTGCTAGGAAATTATTTCTGCCCTCAAAGATAACTACAGCAAGAAGGGTTTGGTTTCCCCTAGCTGGTCTGACCTTAAAGAAAAGAGCCCTTTAGGGGAGGAGTACGTTTAGTCTGCTTTGCTTGCCATTCTTGCACTGAGGAAAGTCTTTCCAGTGGCCTTGGAGAAGCAGCTGGTCCCTGGGAAGAACAAGCTCAGGACAAACAGCTTGAACTGCTCAGCACAATTGCTATATGTTAAGGTGAGGTTCAGTGGAGGGCTTTCATATCGCTCAAGGAGAATGACATCTTTGGAAAACTACGTTAAGAACCTAAATGAGTGTATGATCTTCAAGGCTTCAGGTTGCATGCCACTCAGAGTAAAATTTAGATGGTGTTAGGCAGGCCTCACCATGCCTGAAAATCAAATCTGGCCTCATAGATATGGTTTGGGAAACTGAAAGGAGGCTCTATGACTTAGAAATGTCATCCAGTCTTCCCTAACTGTTGTTTATGGAGCTGTTTCCAAGAACCTACCAAAAGGATGGCTTCTTATAACCAGAAGTGTAGGGTGGGGATTTTTTTGTTTGCAAGTGCTTTTGGTTATTTTTCATTAAAAAAAAACTTTTTTCCATGCATCCATCCACAGCATCAAATTGAAATCCACCATCATTGGGCAGCAACCCCAAAATTTACCAAAAGGTATGACTGTGTAACAGGTCCAAACCTAGCCGGCTTCCCTCTGCGTGGAGGGTCTGTTCGAGGTCTGAGAGCAGGGAGAGCCCCTTCTCCTGCTGCTTCTCCCTGTAGGGCTGGCTAATGGGAGCAGAGGGCACTGGGAAGCAAGGGGAAGTCAGACTACACCATAGCTGTGCTTCTACATTTCTTAACTGTTTTCAGTGTGGAGCAAGGGGATAGAACAAGCAAATGTAACACCTCCTGAAATTTCCTCCAATTACCCACTGTATTTTCCTAGCACAAGACACAAAAGCTGAGGCTTTAGAGAACATGCAGGTGTAAGAGCTACCACCTTTAAGGAGGTATTTGTGCTATTTCTCTGGCTCCCTAGGCAGCAGTAGCAATTTGGTAATGCTAAGTTACGTTGCTGATCTGTCAGCTGAGGGAAGGAGCACAGAAGCCAGGTATCAATTACATGCAGGCATCAAGGGCATGACCCCAAGTGAACCCCATTCATTTTCTCAGCAACTCAAATGTCATCAGTCTTAAAAATCAATATGTAGCACTGAATTATGAAGAGTTTTCAGCTGGAAAGCTTGAGAAATATTGATGTGGCTCTTGAGCAGTTGGTACCACAATATTAATGTGAGTTATGAATCTAATTAGAGCTACACACACAGCAGAATATTGACAAAGACAAGGTTAAAGTATTGCCTGCCGCCTTTCAGAAAGAATTGGGTGATTTGCTTTAAATTTCAGATTTGATATTCTCTAGGTAGGATAAAAACGCAATTATAAAATAAACTAATAAATCCAAAGCCAAAAAAGCTGTGGGCAGAGAAGGTACCCTTTTCTTATCCACAAGGACAAAGCACTTATATGATTAAATTTGATTTTTCTTTTCTCTTGATACTCTCTGTGGCCTTCCATCAATTGAAGTGACTTCGCTTTTTCATTTCTCTATTCAGACTTCTATCTGTTCCTGATTATATTTTCTTTTTCTTTTGGTCCTAATTGCATTTATACTTTCTCAGTCTTTCAATATCTCTATCTTGACCACATGTATGTATGTATAGCCCCACTGTTAAAGAATAAATATTATGCCTTACCACCCCAATCTAACACAGGAGAGGAGCTTCTTGTTCAAAACACTTTAGAGCAGAGAAGTAAATGACAAGTAACTGTTGTACTTGGTCTTTTCAGTGCTGGTGGACAGTGGGAGAAGCTTTTCCTGGGAGGCACAATTACTGGCACAACATAGCACAAGTCTACCAGCTGTGGTGTGGCCCTGCTGTCTTGTGAGAACAAAGATGTGTGCAGGCACTGTACATGTCCCAGCCCATGAATACCTTAGGCTGTTACAGCAAATGGGATAGGAGGAAATTCAGTTATAAATGGAGACTTGTTTTCTTACCATTGCCCACAATAAACATATTTGTAACTCAGTGGTGTAAGAAAACATAGATGTTCAAGAAAAGCCTGTTCATATCTCAAGCATGGTGGACAATGGGTGAAATTCAGCGTTGAACACATTGGAGTCAGTCGTTCTGCTTCTTCTTTGGGCTATTATTTATGGCCAGTTGCCTTGTCCTTTCCTCCAGATTACTGGTGTGGAGCAGGCTCCGGTTGGCATGCTGTTGGCTCGGGGACCATGCTAATCCTGCTTTGCTTGGCTTGGCACAGCAGGAGCACCCACTGCAGTGGAGAGGGACATGCTTGGGACTCTGACGGCATCTTTCTGTGTGGTACTCACACCCTGCAAGGGCTCACTCACCTCTCAGGACAGTTTGATGCAGGAGATGCAAAGTATCATCTGGAAGTGCATGCACATGGAAGGGAAGTCCTGTTTTAATGCAACTGCCAAGTACCTTTGCAAGGCTTATTTGAAGGCCGGCTGTGCTTATGCCCTGCAGAGAACAAGAGGGTAAAAAGTCCCTTATCTGGATCAAACTGCTGTCTCTGTCACTTTCTATGCCACAGCTCTTTCTGCTTTGGCTGCTTCATCCTGGGAGCTGAGCTCCATCAGAGCTACGAATCACCCTGCAGCCAACATAGGGATGACCTGTGTCTGTTCACAGAAATACCCAGATGGACACATAAACAAATAATGTCTAAAGTCCCTGCAGGACTACTATTGGAGACCTGTCCTCATGCTCTGCCACAGCGGAGGTACTGCATCTCTTTTAATGGAGGTGGTACCAGCTGATACCCAGCTTGCCATGAATGGATATTGTCACTGTAACAGTGTTCTGTGTCACCCTGTGCAATTTAGCCTGATCCTATTTTGCATTACTCACTCTGCCTCCTTCGCTACCTGCACACTTACTGAATGCCAGACACTCAGGTGTCCAGGAGCCACCAGAAGAGACAAGCCAACACATTCAGTCAGATTTTGTTGTTTCCTGTTTAAATACCAATCTCAGCATTAATGTAGTCAACAAGATTTCTCTTTTTTTTTTTTCTTTATATATTTCCATGCAGCAGGACACAGTAGATGTCAGCACATGCAAAACCCACTTTCATGGCTGAGGAATCGCAAAAGGCAATAACTCTGGGTTTCAGGTTCACAGGCAGTGCATCTGAGAATTCATAGCTGGCGCAGCTTGAGAGAGTGGGGAACTGCAGACAGCTACATTACAAGTCACTACTGAGACTGAATTATTTTAATGAGATAGAAACACAGCTTTTAAAATCCAATCGTAAATATGAATATTTCAGAGAGGATGGCAAGGGAAAAGTGAACAGTGATGTTGTGACTACAGTTGTGCATCTGCTTTGTTCCCCAGCTTATGTTTGCCTAAAATGTGATAAAATATTTGTAAAATCTTGCTTTGAAAATCGGTGTAATACGTTATTTTCCCCAAGCCAAGCAGTGTGAAATGATCGTCACCACTCAGGCATGCAGCTTTGGTGGGGTTAGTACTGAGTTCACAACACAGATGGGCAGTCTCATTATATAGAACAAATGGGAATTGTCTTTATTACAGTATTTAATTGGCCATCCCCAGATAATATGAGTTAGGGCAAGGCGTGCTCCTCCATAGTAAATATTGATGCTGGAGTACGATTGCCAAGCTTTCTAAGAGCTTTCCTTTTGTCTGAGGACTGACTCCTCTTGGTGGAAAATGCTCCGCTCTCATCCTTTACTGTTTCAAAGGGAGCAGCTTCCCCTCCTCTCCCTCTCCCCCTCACATGCTTTCACCAGTGTTTGATATCACTGACCACTAATTCTGCATAATGTTGAGTGCAGAAGATGTCAGAACTGCAAAGAAGCAAAGGAAAAGCTTTCACACCATTCCATAGATCACTTGTTTTCTGACCCTCATCTTCTTTATACAACTGAGCCATCATGGGGGAGCCCCCTGCTCATAATCCACCCACTGCTGAGCCCTCAGCACAGCTGTGCTCAAACTCTGCTGTGTCCTCAGCCCCAAATCACTCTTTACTCCACAGGTAACCTGCTTTCACTGGGAGGACCCATGCTTCCTGCCAGGGCAACACGGAGGTCCAGGCTGTTGCATGAGAAGCAGGAGGAGGTTTTAATGTTCCCAAGGGAGAGGAAGGAGCTCAACCCATGCACTTTAGGCAGGCTGCCCTGCACCATCCAATGCTGGTGGTTCCCAGCACAGCAGCAGTTCCTGGGACTTTCTGTTTTAAAGCAAAAAATGCCAAACGCTGGGGGATGCTGGCACTGCCAGCACTAGGCAAGCTGCCATCTGGCATTACGCTTTTGGACTTCTGTGCCTGCAACTCCCTTGCAGCTCTCAGCTGAGTTCCACAACTGCAGTTTTTGGTTGCTCTTACACAGTTGCACCCTCTGAGCAATTCAGGATAGTCCTTTCAGGCATACCTGAAAGGTAAGAAATGTGCTTTGTGGTAAGAGTTCTTGGCTGAAGCAGTATGCATAGGGGCAAGAGGGCCACTGCTGCAGCAGATACTGCTGCTCATTGGCTGCTACTGCTGAACACTGGAGTGCAGCCCGGCAGAATTAACCTACAAGATCGCAAATTATGCACATTGCAGCTACAAGTATAATTGCACTACTATTATGTACACAATTTCTGTAAAATACCATTATTTTACTACTTAGAAATGTGCCCTTAGCAGCAGCTATAAATATGCCTGTATTCCACAGCGGGTTAATTAAGCATCAATTACAATTTATTGAATAACTTATTAATTGATTATAACTACCATGTAATATGAACACTTGTTTAGAGATGTGAAATTGAATCTTAGACTTGTGCAGTTATGGCTGATGAAACTAGTTTTTTATGTGGTACGTTGAGGCAAAGCAATCATACACTTTTTTTAAGCCATCTGATTTCTACCTTACAAAACATGAAGATCTGTTTAGATGGCATTTAAAAGTATAGATGACAAATTAAAATGCTGCATAAGCATTTTCCACGTTATTTTTTGAAGCAGCAGAGGTAAAGCAGGAGTACAGTATCTTGATGCATTAGAGCACTTTAGCTGCTTTTGTGGGGGAAGCGTTTGGTATGCTCGACTTACTAAATTGCAAATTGCAGAGAGGAATCTCTAGCAGCAGGACTCATAAATTATGCTGCCAAACAGCTCCTTGATTGACATCCTCTCAGTCAAGCTGGCCCTGCTTTCATTGCGGAGGTGGGAAGTATCCTCAGGGTTGCAAGGCTTTTGGCTGCCAGCCTCTTCCTCTCTTTCTCTCACCTCAGCATCACTCCAGAATACCCTTTCCTACCCACATCTCCTCTGCTTTTCACTTTTTCTCTTTTTCATCCTGCCATATGACTCTCCTAACCAAACTTAACTCATCAATAGTGGTGATAAAAATTAAAGCAGCCGAAAAAAATGCCACCATCCATGCCAAAACAGTTGGCAGGTAGCTGAGCGGGAGGCTAGCTCCTCCTGCTATTCCCTCTGCTTTGTTTGACAGAATTGTATCTTCAGATGTATAACCCATAGGCTATTTCTGAAAAGCAACACAAAAGCAATAAAATTGGTGAATACTGCAATTCAACAGCCATGAGAGTAATTACCTCTGTAGGGTTAGACCTTTTCCACCTCCAAGCACAGAATCATTCTGCTCTTGGTGCCGGTCCAGGTTTCTAGCATTTATTTTGAAAGCATTACCAGGAGTTATCTCATGTAAATGTTGCTGTTTATCAGCTGCCACACTTTTAATGGTGAGGGATGTCCACAGGAATTAACACCATTGGTACAGAAGAAGAGTGGGCACCACGTCTGCAGCTTGCCAAGCTGCACCAGATTGCATGTGAGCAGTGATGTTCTCCAGAGAGAACATCAAGCTCTCCTGTCTGTAAAAGATGTCAGTACCTCTCTGCAAAACTCAAACCAGAGCTTTTTGCTTGCCTCTGGCTTGGGATTCCCCCCCTTGCCCCTCCCAACAGCATCAAGACAAACAATGAAATGACCTTTATAATGAGAAAAAAATGACAGGCAATTTTCCCTAGAAGGGAAAATATGATGCTATTACTGTTTCTTTCTTGTTATGCTTAATAGATTAACTATGCCTGTAATTTAGTAAAAGGCTGTTTGTGGAGGGCATGTGACAGGGAACAGATGGAGTGAATACTGTTTTAAAATTCTCTTCTTTATTCAGTTACTGAGGCTGAGACTCTGAAAGAGCCTTCCCCCCCCAGACGTCCACGGGTTTGATTTACTGCATTCTGGTACTCTCACATGCTTTAGGCTGTAGTCACACTACTGCACAGATTCTGGTGAAAATCTCCTTTTTTATTAGATTTTTTTCCATTACTTAATATGAAGACCCCTTTTCCTCTAATGCTTTGTCACAAGCTGGGGGCAGAGAGAGATTTCCTCATGGTTGGCTTGTACTTCTGCGAGTGTAGCCAGAATATTTGGAAACTGAATTTAGGTAAGTGAGCACCAAACCCTGTAACTCTTTTTGTGCCTTTGAGGTCAATGGAAATCCCCTTTTTGAGCAGAGCCAAGGCTTTGTCCTTAGATCTGTTTGGCTATCGGAAAGTGTGAGGTTGGCTGCCAGCAGCTCTGGGTTTTTCAACAGTACTTTCTGCTTTGTTTTTTGAAGGTTTGTGCTCTCTGATCCCATGGTGCATATTTACATTGCAGTAGAACGACCCTCGCCCAAGCAGCTCATCAAAAGGCTTCACCCCTGCCTGTTTCCACCCAAAATTAAGGGGAGGAAAGTATCAGCATGTCTCCTGCTAGATGTGAGAGTTGTTTGGTGGGAAAGACTTTGGTGTGGGAAGTACTGAGAGCCCCTGATGAGTAACTTGATCTTCTTCACACCAGATCAAGAGAGAAGGAGCGGAATCATTAGGACTGTAAGTAAGTGCCATTGGTTTAAGAAGTTATTACATGCTACTTGAGCACTGTGAGAAGGAAAGTGTCTGCTTCCCATGCACACATGCAGAATTGCTTGTGAGGGTCCCCACACAGCTGTGATCTTGCTTGTGTAGTGGTCAGCAAGCGGGAGCTGGGTATTCCATTCCTGGGCTGAGCAGCACCCTTGGGAGCTGGCTGGGAAAGAGAAAACTCATCAGAGATACTTTCTGCTGACCTCATTTCAGCTTTACGATTCACAGGGGTGATGGATGGCTCTCTGGATCTGCACGGGCCTTGACAAGAAATATGGATGAATGAACAGTAACTCCTTTTCTCCTTACATGCCTTGTCACATGGGTCCTCGTCCAAAACAGGCCCTCTACATTGGTCTTGGAGAGCTGAGGACTTGGGGGAGAACGTGGGCATCACAGCCCACCTACCTGCCACAAGCATGGCTGCATACAGAGCCAGGATGCAGCATTTGTGGCTATGGTCAGCCTAACTTCACTCATCTAACTGGGGTATAAGCTGGACGGTGTGGAGCCTCCCTGTGTTTTGCAGTGAAGTGAGAGTTGTCTTTTTTCTATGTTTCCAGACAGAGAGAGGAAAGCAAGAGGCATGAGGAGCCTGAAAAATGAGCCCTTTAGCTGCATCAAGGGGACTGAAAGCTTTTGTATCCTCCTAATCCAGAGGAGCAGTGAAACTGGAGGCTCCCAGGTGTGGAAGCCAAGCAGCAATGACATGGTATATTTGCTTGACCCCTGGAGACCCTGTCCTTGTCAGAGACTGGAAGGTAAATTAAGACGACTGCTTTCCAGCTCCAGTTTATGTTCCTACCAGGTATTGTCAACTGATGGTCTGATGGTGGGCTCTCTCCTCCGCACTGATGTGAGGAAACCCAAGATCCTGACTAAACCTGCCAAAACAGAGCATCCACCTGCACACAGCTGTGGCTGGGTTTCTTCCACCTCCCTTCTCCATCATCTCCTGCCTTCCAGCACCTCGTTTTCAAGCTCTCTTCTAGTAAGGCTTCCCAGTGTGGGCACACCTATTGTGGAAATGGTGGTAGGCTTGTCTAGAGCCCCTCAGGAGTGAGGGCAGTTCTGCAGTCCTTAAAGACCTTCTGCCAACCTGTTTCATTTTCTGTACAGCTTTCCTGAGAATGGACAACCTGATAGCCTGGGCCCTGGCTGTTTCCAGAAAGCTCAGGATTTCCTGCCTCTGGTTTGTGGGTTCTATAACACTGCTTCATGCAGCATTGCTGTTCTCCTCTGACCACAGCTGCTCCACTTGATGCTTCCTCCCAAGTTCTTCCTGCTCTCAGCAGGTACTTGGTTCTCACAGCAAATTAGGAGAATGGAAAAAACAATTGCCTTTGCCTTCTCTTTAAGATGCCATTTGACAAGACCACATCACAGGTGTCTCTCTTGAGAACTGGATGGAGGAAATGTCATTCTGGGATCTCTGCTATGCTTAGATCTTGCAGTAACCTCTTCAATTGCTCTGGGATTTTCTTCTGAAAATGAAGCTGATGGGTTTAGGCAGTGAATTCTTGGAAAAGATCAGGTTAAGAAGTATCAAGGCTTGAATATAAGATGAAAAGGCAAGAAAGGGCACCTGCATGTTATCTCCCATCCCTTCGCTTGAGCTGGACATGGGTCTGAGGGATGCGGTAATTAGCAGAGATCTGTTTTTCAGTCCTATGTTGAAGGACCAACAGCTGCAAGTCCTGAGGTGTGCAGTGATCAGCAGTGTGCATCCTGCTTTCATAAGCACTTCATTAGCTTGGGCTCTGCACCAGGGCTTCCAGAGAAATTCCAGGTGAGAGGAAGAGGGCAAGAGGCAGGAGGTAAAGTCAGGTTTGAGGAGTGGTAGGGAAGGGATGCGGGGACAGCAGCAGGAGTTTGGCAGTGCCAGGGAAAGGTGGAGAGGAGTAAGGGGCCCAGAAAAGCAAGACATTCCCTGTGATTTGGTGTGCTGAAGTAAGCATGCCATGGTTTATGCTGGTAGGGTAATGCCAGTTCATCTACAAGATCTGCTGACTGAAGGATTCTGCATATATATATATATATATAGATAGATAGAGCTTTTGGCTTCTGGGGTGTTCTTCTCAAATAGCTGAACAGACAGAAAAGCCCCATCACAAAGGGGTATTTACACATTCAGATGTGCTCACTGATGGTTTCCCAATCATAATCTGGAGCTCTGCATTATCTGTGTGATATTTATGGGCAGGAATCATTTTGGGAAAAGGGAGCTACTAGAGCAGGAAGAATAACCTCAAAAGGGGAAAACATGACACTGGGGGGGGGGTAACCAGAAGGAGAATGTGCACCGTATTACCACAGTAGCTAACAGCTTTATCACACATGCTGATAAAAAGAGTTTAAAAAGCAAAGCACCCATACTGCCAGGGTGTTGGGACCCCTGGTTTTTGCTGGGATGGCTGGAATACAAGAGCGAAAATAGCAAGAGGCTGTTTTGTCCCAGACCTCTGTCTTGTCCTCATGTCAGGTCATGCCATATCACCCAGCAGAAGCAGCATGCCCCTGTCAAATCCTGACCCTGATTGGCCTTTCTTAACGCCTTCATCTGCATTGCCTTTTCCAATTAGTGGGTAATACTCGGTCTTCTTATCCCCCAGTTATTTCTGTCATCCCAGCTCAGGAAACAAAGCATACATCCTTAAATAAAGAGATAATGTACTTAGATAATATTGGTACACTTTAAAAGAAAAATTCAGGTGCCAGTCTCTCTCCTCCTGTCCTTGTGCTATCTACATCCTGCATGAATCACACACAGCACAAAAGGGTCCCTGTTTAATTTTCCTTGGCTCTGTCATAATAGAAGGTTAATGACAGTGGAAAACATGAACCTAAAAATCCTGCTAGCTAATGACATTTAAGTATTTAGCTCAGAAAAACAGCAATGTACCTTTCTGAGCAAATGCAAATGAGCTTGATTAAAAAATCCTGCAGAAGGCTGGCATGTTTGTTCAGGCCAATGAAATTCCAAGTATTGCCATAATACCTGCCTTATAAAAATGCATGTATTTCTTCAGCTGTGTGTATTTAAACCTTTTAGCAGTTCTAATGAGCTTTCAGAATGAAGCTACTACAGCAATCAGCTTCTGTGTAACAAGCAACATTTAAATATTAAAAACGTAAATTAGCTAAGCTGGTTAATTACAATTTTCCAAATATTGCAAAAATGCAAGTAAGACTATTAACTGCTTTGAAATTCAGATATCAGTTCCTCCCACTCATCTAGTTCAGTAGCAAAGATGAAGTTACAGAACAGTCTCCTGAGCTAGCCAAAACAGTATCCGCTCACCAGAACTAAAAGCCCTTCATTTCAGATGGCATTCGGAGATGGTAGAACTATGACAAAGGTTCAGAGAAAGCTTTAGGTTCTGAGAAAGCATTCTGTTTCTTTAATTTGGTTTGGGGTTTTGAGGGATTTTTTTTTTTTTTGGGGGGGGGCGTGCATGTGTTTTTGTGGGTTTTTTTTTGGTGGAAATAGAAATTTCTTTCAGGAAATATCATTTCTGGGGAAACACAGGCAGATTTCTACCAGAGAACCTAGCTGGTTTCCTTCTTGCTTCTTGCCTGTGCCCATGGCTAGGGATGTTCTGAGGCAGGGCACTACGGCTGTCATGCTGGGAGCTGTGCTGGCTGGGTCCCACCTCCACAGCCTCTCATAACCATGAGGACCTTTCCCTCATTGAGCACACAGAGAAGCATTTGTGTTGGGTTCATCCTTAGCTAAAAAGGGGCAGCAGGCAGCACCTGATCTGCAGATTCTTCTGTCCTAACTTCTTCATTAAAGTGGCCTAGGAAGCAAACTGTACTAGCAGAATATTCACAAAAGCCAGCTGATGAGGACAATGTCTTCATTTCTTTTAAACAGCACAGGTGGTAGTAGGCTAGCCCTCAAAAACCCATCTTGTGAACTCATGTTTCCAGCTTCTTGCTGGAAAACAAAGGTGGAGCACAGAAAATTCCTCCTCCTCAGTCCTCACTAAACTGATCAAAGCCACAAGGAAGTCACCATCCTGAAAGAGCTCTGAATGGTTTTAGTTTTAGTACTGTGAAAAAATACATATTATTTTCTATTTTTTTACTTTATACATTGTTTCCATTCAAAAGATGATGAGATAATTCCTTGCAAAACCAAGGAAATGTCTGATTACTTTATACTTTTTCACAGGAGTAAATGAGTGGTTATTGTTGTAGCTCAAGAAAACATTTTCAGTGCTAGCTCTGCAGTGGTTATGTAAGCATTTATGTTTCTAAAGCATCTCAAGATTTTCATAATCTTAATTTAAGATTAAGTTATCTGTAATTTTCCATCTATCTCTGACCCATCCTCATTTTGGTTATAATTCTGACTGATTTGTTCAGCTCTGAGATATAAATCAAAGTTCAAGAAGACATTGTGTAGTAGAAAATATCAGCACTTGGTGGTATCTTTTCACTTGTAAGCCCCTTATTGGCTTAATTTTGAGGTAACTCCAGCACACATGTCTCAAAAGTAAGGGAGAAAATAAGGTTAACTGACTTTCAACTACTTTTAATAAGGATTGAACTGAGTAACTTGTGTCACTCAAGCATACTGTAAACTAGGACAGTTGTTACCAGTAACATCTAAAAACCACGTAATACTTCAGCCAACAGAATAGCTACGTTATACTAGCCTGAGTAATCTTTCAGCTGAATTAATGGCAAGTTAGTCATTGCAATGATAATCTCTTATTTATATTAGCTGAGTGTCTGAGGTTTTCCATTCTTGTAAGACCCCACTGGTTCTTGGCATTTCACATAGTGTAAGAGACTATCTTCCCAATAAAGGTTATAAACTCTTCGGGAGTAGGACAAGCAAATTAATTAGTATTGTTTCCTCTTCACAGAGGGGAAAATGACTCTTAATTGTATGAGACAATTTTAACAAGAAAGCCTGATTCAGACTTGGAGGCAACCCAATTCACTTGAATTATACTATCCTAAGCATCCCTAATCTCCACATGTATGCTAGACATTACCGTGCTAGTGTATGGAAATATATACATAAAATTCTGAGGAATTTTTATTTTGGCTTAAAGATGCTTTTGTCATGGTATGTTTTTTTTGCTGTTGTTGTTTTAGGCACTTAAGAAAAGAACATACTGGTTGTCAAATACCACTGTTGAGACACTGGATCAGCTTTATTTTCACGTCATTTACAATAAGGTTGTCCTAGGCAGTAGAAGGGAATTTTGTGTATGTCAGCTGCATGGAAGTGATTTTAAAGATTACCTTTGTGGTTATTTTAAACCAGGAGGCAAGAAGTTAGTGAAATCATCATCAGTGAAGTCAAGTTCAAAAGGACTAGACTCAAAAAAGAAGTAATTGGGCTCTATGAAAGCAAGAGCTGCAAGACTCCTGTTGATTTCTCTGCAGAGCAGATTGCATCTGGTGTTCCTAGTTATTTTCCTTTAAAAGGGTAACTTCAAAGATGTTCTCTGCAATGACAGTGCTTTAGTGCCAAACTGCAGCAGCAAGAAGATATCAACAAGTTCTTTATAGGCTGGAGCAGTATTTGTACAAAAGCATCCCCCACTCAGTGCTTAAGGGAAGTCCTTAAAAATATCCAGCACTTTATTTGTGCTCAGATGTTAGCATCCTAATGGTGCTCTTTGTGCCTTAAGGTTCAATAACAAGCATAAAAGCCACAAAACCTTAAATAAACCCATCAGTGGGAGGGAGAAATGCAGAGATGAACAGGTGATGGCTCTTTGAAGCACTCCATGAGCAAAGTAAACTGAGCAGCGCTAGTTAAAATTAGTGTGGTTACCCTTCCTTTTTCTCTGCTCTTTTGACCACAATTTTGTTTTCCAGGACAGACAACTAAGTGGATCCACAACTATTTGCTATATAATTAATATTTGTGATTCTTGGCCAAGACCAAAATCGTGGCTTCATCAAAAATACCTCTGGATTTTTTTACAGCTTTATTAGGCCAGATTCTCTTTTATTTTCTGCCTGAGGAAAGCATTTCATGTCCAAAATTATTAATCACCACAAAGTTTGTTGGAATAATTCTTGTACGATCATGAGCAATGAGCACTTTAAGTTCACGTTTTTCAGGGGTGGAGGGGGCAAAGGGGGCAGTTGCTGGTTAAGACACTTGCTGTAGTTGTATATTTGCAGCAAAAAGTGATGTTTCTTTGTGCAAGGATGTCTCTGCCTGGAGAAGCCACCCTTCAACACAGCTGCATGAAGCATTTACAGTATCAGCAGAGCAGCTGCTTTTGAAGGATTTTGTGTTTTTGCAGGGGTGGCTGAGTGTGACTAATAACAGCCTCTTAATCATCAGGCCGATGACCAGAGCACAAACACCTCAAACCCTATTTGTTACCATTGTTTTTTTCTCTGGTAGCAATTCCAAGTCAGCAATCTGCAAGGAGAGCCCTTAATTTTCCTGAGCCTGATTGATGGCCCACTGTCAGTGGGCTCAGGGTGTTTACATTCTGTTTGCTATTCAGGCTTTTTAAGTCACAAAGAAAACTACAGGGTAGCCCCAAAACCCATTGTCTTATGCCTCACTTAAGCCTATGCTTTTGATACTTGTGCTTTCTCCCTGCTGAATGGAGGGGAGGACCAGTGTACAAACCCACTGCTACCTTAATAAATTACCTAAATTACTTTGAATGGGATTAAGCACAGTATGTAGGATTGATTCCCTGCACCCTGAAAGGAAAAAAAACACCCAGCTGGGTGTCTGGAAGAGATATTCCCAGAGTAAGGCTGGCAGAGGATGTAGTTTGGTGACTCTCAGGGAAGATTATTTCCTCTCTCTTTTGTCATCTTGGGAAGCATGGGAGACCCCTGCAAGTTGGCTGCTTTATTCTCTTTGGGAAGGAGCCTGGAGGTTCCTATATTGAAACAAGAATGAAGGGGGAGCACTGGGGACCTCTGTCATCATCAGCACCATTGGGACTGCAGTGGCAGTGCCCATGTGCCCCTCACAATCCCATGCCGGGGAGTAGAGCTGTACTGTGCAGCTGAGCCAGAGCAAGTGGAAGGCGTCCCCCGTCACACTGCAGGCATGGGTCAGCTCTGCAGCATGCCCAAGCTCTTTTCTCCCACTGTTGGTATTTCGTCATTGTACAAATGGCATCACGAAAGGGATTAAATACTTCCAAATCATGTCAGCAGCACCTGACACCACTTCCCAACGCACAGCAGCACAGTGCTCCCAGAGCACGGGACAAAGGAGAAGACATCGGTGACCAGGGTATTAAAATCTCTGTTACATGCTGCTGGGCCTGGTTGGTGAATGCACTGTGGAAATGGTGGGGAGAGAAATCTCAGAAAGGAAAAGGAGACGATAGAGAAGGAATGATGTTACAATTATTTTGTTAGGAGTTTTAGGACCCAACAGATCTGAGATGTAGCAGTAGTAACTAGATCATTGAGGAAATAAATAGGATGCTGTGGAAATATGAGTACAGAGAAGAAAGGAATTGGTCTTGTATGTTGTAGATAAACTTGAATAATGGGGTCAGATGCTGCAAGCTTTGTAGTACAATTTCATTTCCTTCACACATCATTCAGTTGTGTAAAACCTATTCATCTAGTTATCTCATTCTAAATATTCTTCTACTCTGCTGCAGCCATTGATGGTTTTTATCTCATTACCATATGCTTCTCTTCATCAGGAACGGTTCTTTATGAGCAAGATTACCCTGGTAACAAAACAAAAACAACTGAGAAGGGAGAAAGATTTATCATTCAACACTGCTTTTTCAAAGATAATACTTGATTTTATAAATATTTCCCCATTTCATTCTCTGCACTGGAGAAGAGAAGGTAGCTTGCGGTTGGGATTTGTTACATGGTACAATTTCCAAACAAATATTCACAGAAAAAAAGTGGGTTTGTTTCAGTAAGTGCAGGAAATGAAAGCTTGACTTTTCTGATGATTTCTCTTTTCTCCCCATGCTCTTGATATCAAAGGAATAATGAAAAAGAGACTCCAGCACCAGTTCCTGTAACTACACAAAACATCGAGCTAATGCCACAACCCTTTTTTTCCCCCTACATTTTTTCTGCAGAAACCCCGAGTTTATTATGTTACAGTGTGAGGAATGTTTACACTGGTAACAGTTCTCCAATGAAGGAAAAATATCAGCTCATTTATAGGCCAGCTAATTAGGGAAACCTGAATCTGATCTTGGCTAAACATCTATCCCGTCAACATAAAATACCTTCAGATTTTAAGACAGCAAGCTTTCACAGCAGAAACAGAGGAACTGTCAGTGACAGCGACAGTGTCCTTTAGACAACCTTCAGGACAGAGAGCGCCATTTCTGAAAGTCAATTTAAATTCCTGTAAGCATCTAAGTGACCAGGGGTAGAGCAGGCAGAGGGACAGATAACAAAAATCAATACAGGCTTTTAATAAAGGACAGTTGCAAAGGAGAAATAATGTAAAAATACTGTAAGGACAGGAAATTGCTGTAGCTCTAGTAGTGTTTCAGTCACTTTCACCTGGTTCAACCTGCTGTTCAGCCTCCCCTAATAAGACACAGGGTTGTTAAACCTCTTTCCAGCCAAGGGAAGGAGCTGAGTAGAGATGGAAGAAAGCAGCCAGCTTTCTTCTGTAAGCCTTTTAAAAAGCAGAGGACAATTACATTAAAACACTTTGTCATGGTTTAAACCAAGACACACTTCCTGCCCTTTTCAGGTTTTGAACAGAGGCTTACTGGGAGTGTCTGTGACTCTTCAGTATGAGAAAGCCAGCAGTTAAAAACTACTGTATGTGTAGAGCAGTGCATTCACCTTGGGAGAGCAAAAAATAACTAGTGGCTCCATGGCACCCTTTATGCTGTCACTAACTGAAGCAGCAGTTCTTGTCCAGGACTTCCTGAGCATTGATCTCAGAGCTTATGATGAAGAAGGCTTGTAATATTGCATCAGTGTCACTTAAATAAGAATGAATGTGCTTTATAATGCAGTTCTGCAACTGCTTAAATACTTTAAATATTAATCATTTGGACCAAGAAGAACAGAAATGTGAGGAAGGTGCAGACATCTTGGCTTCTGAAGGTCCCCACAGGTGAACTCAGCACCATAGGCTTCTGCAGCTGTAGGCTGCTGAAGCCCAGCCAAGCCCTGCTTGGGTTCAGGTGTCCATGGAGAAGACCATAAATTGCATTTATGCCACTCCAGAATCTTCCTCATCTTGGGATCAGATGGAGATGGCTTTAATGTTGGTGCTGCTAGTGAAGCAGACCTCTGGACTGACCACAGTCAGCCACCAGTGTGGAGGTGCTGTGCCATGCAGCTCCCCACGGAGCATCCTCCACACTGGGGTGGGATGAGACCACGGGCAGGCTGTACAGAGCTGTGGAGAGCCTCCCAGTAAATCCACTGCCAGGTTTGAAATGAATTTGTGTACTTCTTCTCCTGCCAGGTTGGAGCAACAGCCCAGCAACAGCCTCCTGCTCTACTTCCCTAGGCTGCATGGGGGCTGCTTCACTGTCGTGGCTGCAGAGCTTTGGGCCCGCCTCTGGGACCTACTCTTACACCGTGATCAGCGCTGGTGCCCCAGCACTTCTTATGAGCATCACCTCCAGGGATGCACTGGGCTGGCTTCCGCTGGTGCATGAAACCAGACTTGCTTTTTTTCCACAAGAATCGGTAGCTTAAAATCCTGTATAAAATGATGTGTGTGGGGCAGGGCAGGAAGGGTGGGCTCCAGGGATGTGGATTTTGTCTGCATGAGCAAGGAGAAAAAGCATTTTGCTCCATTAGTCATCCCATAATGAAATGTCTGGCCTCCAGAGCCATGGAGGATGTCATGATCTCATCAGAGTTGCAAGGTGGGCTTCTCCAAAGACAGTTAATAGGATCAACACTAGCTGGAAAAATCTTACTGTACAACCTGGAGGGCAAAGGCAGCACAGCAACTCAGGGGGATGCAATGCACCACTGCTGCCTAAATACATGATATAAATTGTCCCCAACACTAAACAGCCCTTCTGCTCACTGTCAGTCAGCCAAACAGAGAAAGAAATAATTGAATCTGGGCATAGCTCCTGGGTGGGCTCATGGCCATGGCCATGGCTGCGTGGAGTGAGCCTCCCTGTGTGTTTTCAGTGTGGGCCTTGGGATCAAGATCCTGCCAGCTCCTCTCCTGCACACACTGCTGTGGGTGCTGTGTCCTACCTATGAGCACAAGGCAAACTTCAGCAGGGACTCCCCTCTGGTATGCCACAACAAATTGTTCTTTTAATACCACTGTTACTGATTTATTTGCACTAGCTGTACTGACAGCTGCAGCCCATGGGGTTCATCCCTCTCCGTAAGACTTCTCCTGCCTGCAGCTGGAGGGGCAGTATGCTGCCAATCTCCAGGCACACCAGCTATTGAGAACCCATCACATGGCTTGGATGGTATCAGCATGGCTGTGTGGTGGCACAGGGTAAGCCAGCTCTGGGTCCCTGCTGGAAAAGGTGACAGTCCTGCTCTGGCTTTTGGTCATGCCTGCTGCATGGGGTCTGTGACAGGAAGGCTGGGCAGCACCATGGTGGACAATATGGCAGAGGCAGGCTGATATCAGGTTGACTACGGAATCTCCAGTGTGATCTGCCAGGTTATTACAGTTTGGTGCCAACAAGATGTTTTGCGGGTTTCACATTAGCAGGCATACCTAAGTACAATTACAGCATCAAGAAGCAAATTTCAAGTTTTAAAATGCTCTTCATAGTTTGGAAAGCCACAGTTACCAAGCTCATAGAAAGTGCAGAAGGATAAGAAGTAATCAGAAGAAAGTAACTATTGCTAAGCATATGCAGTCTTGTTTGCTGCATTAACACAGTGGGGCTGTAACAGTGCTTTCCCATGAAGTATCAATAGGTGGTCAACACCCCTTGAGGAGCAAAGCTATGGGGTGTTTTTATGCTTTAACTTCCTTTCCAATGTTTCCTAGACACTTCCTTGTGATTAAGTGTTCTCATTAACTACAATCGATCCTTTGCAGAGCTAAGCCTAATCTGTGTGTAACCTGGTGCATTTGCTTATTACCATTCAGTGGCAGTTTATAGTTCAGTGGCAATGGATCTGCAGTTAGAAGAGAAACTGGGAAAGAAGAGATCCTTGAACAAAGAGCCAGTGCATGTGCCTGTAACAGAAATAAGATCCTTTGTTTCAAAGGAACATGAAGTAGATCTTAAAGCTTTGTCGTCTTCCTGAAGGTTGACAGTGATGTACAAATAAGAGAAACAGCAGACGAGGCACAAATAGCCCACAGTGACAGACAGCAAACTGCATCACCTGATAGTCTGGCTGCTGTTAAAAATCATGTAGTTAATGCAGCCAAGCTCAAATCCGGACACCTGAGGAGATGGGTGTAGAGCATCCTTCTGGGGGAAAGGCAGTGCTTCCTCCCAGGAAACTGCAGCAGGCTGGAAAAGAGCTGGAAGCCATGCTGAACATGAGCTGCTAGCCCAGCCCCTTCTGCCAAGTGATTAAAGGCAGGGGAATGTTGAGTAAGTAGGATATATTACCTCCTTGTCTGGCAGCAGCACACCGGCCAAGTTAAGTCCATTTTTGGCGTCAGCAATCCAAAGAGGATATTGAAAAATTGGAGGAAATTCAAGAAACAACTACCAGGATGTAAAAAAAAAACAAAACAAAAAACACAACAGAAAACATGAGGAAGCCTCAAGGAGAGGAGCCTGTTTATCCTGTCAAAACCAAGGGCAGTGCAGTCTGTGAATGTCTACAGAAGAAACAGAAATTTATTAGCAGATAGCGTTTCAGCCTAAGAGACAAATATACAGCATCATCAACTCAGAAGAGCCAAAGACAGAAACACTTCAGATTAAAAATAAGGTGCAGGTGTCTAACAAAAAGAGCAATAAACAATTAACCTCATTAATAACTACTGTATATTGCCTTTTTTCCTGCTGAAAGAGATGCTCTGC
This sequence comes from Pezoporus wallicus, assembly GCF_028554395.1. NCBI lineage: Eukaryota > Metazoa > Chordata > Aves > Psittaciformes > Psittacidae > Pezoporus > Pezoporus wallicus. The sequence continues at coordinate 5,465,781 of NW_026642361.1, forward strand.
CTCCAACAGGGCTTAACATGGAAAACTGAGGTCCATGTTCTGCCAAATGTCAAACCAAATGATCTCGTTCATCTCTTCCAGCTCTGACACTGAATCTTGTAACATATTCTGTTCCTAGTTCTATATGGGGAAAAGGTTTCATTTCAGTATCGTTAATTTCTACCAAATGCTTTTTGCATTCATTTTCAGTATTTTTGATTTTCTGTAATGAAATTTTGGCTGATCTTTAGCTGTGTGTATAAACATTGCTGGCAGATAATGGGGAAGGACTTGTTTCACAATCGGGCTGCAACATTCAAAGCTTCATAGGAGCACTCCATAACACTGCAGGCAATTAGGAAAATAAATGATTAGATTATGAATCTGCTTCTGTGCCCTGAGGGAATTTCAGCCAAAATCCCACCCTTTTTGTAAAAGAACAGTCAGGCCTTTTACCAAGGGCTTGCAAAGGGGATTGGAAAAACAGTTGTTAGAGCCCTATATATCACCCCTAACTGTATCTTGTTGTAGTTGTATATTGCAGATGCGTATTCAGGAGTGCATACTTTAAAAAATAAATCTTTCATTATAGTTTGTGTGAGATTTTAATTTTTCAAGCCTTTAACTCCATTTCTTCCAGCAGCCACATTGTTACAGCGCTGAGAGTTCAACATAACTGTCAAAAGCTGCAGGATCCAGACTGTCACCTGGTACTGCAATGAGCTGAAAGAGGGGTGCGTGGCATCAGGAGAGAGAGGAGCTAGAAAGAGCAAGAGGGGATAATGGTAAGGCCTCTGCTTGATACTGCTTTGCCCACTGGAGCACCAGTCCTGAAGGCACTGCATGGGTACACAGTGATGGTCCCTGCAGCTGTGGGAGGGATGCAGGCATGCAGCAGCTCACAAAGGCATGCTACATCACAGCAAAGTTCTTCTTGGCATCAAGGCCTGGTGGCATTTTCTGACATGATGTGACACTTGTTTAATTGTGGTGCTTGCTGAAATGCATCTCTCTAACCTGGTTTTGCAGTCTTGTATGCTGGAAAGTACACGCCAGATGGATGTTAAAAGCTACTGAGCTACAGGATGAATATTTTACATTTGTTTTCTGGGGGAAGGAAGAGCAGGGCAAGTATCTGAGCTCAGTTATCATATTGCTTGGCACACCTTGCTTACGGCTTGTGCTTAAGAGGACTGAAATTTCCTTTATTGAGGGATTTCTGGGTTGGGCCATTCACTGGATTTAGTATATAATTATCACTGGTTTATTACAATGATATTTTAATATTCATTATTGTTGGTGTTACCCAAAGAGTTTACAAGGCCATGGCATGTGAACACATAATGCATAGCATTTATATTACCATTCATTTATGAATTGACCATAGCCGTATTCTAAAGCACTAATAAAAAAGCAGCTATATTTAAGGAGATAATGTGGCCAGATGCTGCATGTAAAATTTGAGGAAAGAAGATTTTTATTAGGGAAAATTCAAAGTGTTTGGTTGGTTTACGATGTCTGTTTGTGAATGACTCATACAACTCACTTTTCTGCTTCTAAGGCAGAGCAGTCAGAAGCTCTTCTAGTTTCAATTTTTAAATAGTCTGGTATGAGCAGGCACACACTGATAACTGATATCAGTCTGATGAATTGGAGCACTGAACTCAAATGAACACATTTTCTCCATGAATTTGGATGGGGCAGGCACACTTGTTTGACCTGTTAACTTTGTATTTTTTTCAGTGAAAATGGAAGTGAAAATCCAATGCAAACAGCACAGATTACTGCCTAGACTCTGAGGGCACCCACAAAAGGATTTGCTATTTACAGGGGTTTAGATTCATCATTTCAGTGTTATCAGCTCCATTATTAAAGTCAAACTTTGGTTTTGAATTTACCATGCACAAACATGCCGTTAATACAAACCCTCTGTGTTTAAATAACAATAATGTGAAGCATCGGTAAGCACAAATTCTACTGAGAAACGTTCAGTCCCTTTTTCCACACTTGCTTTGGAAATCACCCCGAAGCCTTGGCTCAGACTTGCATTTCTATTCCTCTGAGAATCCTAACACAGCATGTGTTCAAAAGATGTACACCTAAAACGTGAATTTGAGGCAAATTTGGTCTACAGGCGTGGGGGCTGAGGCTGAGTCTCCTGCCAGAAGCAGACAAGTCAGTTTGGCTTTGTCAGGTCAGTAGCCAGTCCAGTTTGGGTTCCCTCAGCCCTGTCATAAGAAGGCAGGTGTGGGTTTGGTGTTGCTTCCGTTTCCTTATTCTTTTTCTTCTTTTCCTTCCTGTTTCGTCCAAGGTGCCTCATGTCCATGGAGGCGTTTCAAAGCAACACTCCCCACTACAGGTCATCCCTGAGAAGGAGAAAAAGCCATGGCCATCCTGTGAGGAAGGCAGATAATGATCAAATGATCAAATGCTCTTACCCCTGATACAACTGACCCACTGGGAACTTATATCAGACAATCCTGTGCTCCTACAAATTCACAAGCAAGCCCATTTACTAGTAAACTTTTTCTAGGTCTAACCTTTACATGTTTTTGAGTTTCTAAGTTAATGCTGAGCTTTGGATGAACATGTGTACACTGGAGAATTAACAGGGGTAAGGGATGAAGTAAATAGCTGCCTGTGTTCATTCTGCAATTTATGAAACACTGAATTCTGAGCTCTGCAGGTGAAGCTGTTCCTATTTCTGAACAAGAAACTTATGGGGGTGTAAATTCATTCTCAGCCTGCCTTCCAGGAAGCCTCTCTGGTCTGGCCCTGGGCACTTTCAGTGTTCCTATTATAGCAGGCAGCTTTACACAACTGCTTTTATAACCTTCATAATGCAATGATAAGACCTGCTTTGAGTTTGGATGTGTATGAGTCTTTAGTCCAAAGCCAACAAGCGTTTGAAGGAAAAAGAAAATGCCAGGATGTTTTTTTGTATGCTCCAGCCATTGAAATGTGAAAGCAGGAAGAATAGCAGGAGCAAACAAAAGTGCCATCCCAAGAAAGTCCAGTCTGAGAAACCCTTTCAGGTAAAGAACAGGAAGGAATGAATTAATGAATTATGAATAATCAATTAATGAATGTATTTTTGAGGTATAACTTCGCACAGGACTTTGTTCTGCACATGTGCAAATTGCTGTCATCAAATTTCTGCTGCAGATGCTGTCATTTGCTGTGAGGGTACCTGGGAGGTAAGTATTTCAGCCTCTTTTGTTCACTTGCGTCTTCCTAAGACTTGTTAATATTTTAGGAGTTAAATGTATACAGGATGAGAGTGGGATTATTTCATCACGACTACCACAAAAATGTCCTCTAAGGTGCATTTAATGTTCCTTGGAGCTTCTAAAATCAGTATAGGAGTACGATAACCACAGTAAAGATGTGGTGTCTGTAAAATCATGACAAAGCTGTTACTAAGAGGGTTATATCTCTTAAAACCAGACAGAATTCAGAAACATGGCTTTGCTCTGTGTTCGTGTTCATGTTGAAGGAGGATGAGGTAATTCAGAAGGGGGCTTTATTTATCCAGTAATGACTCAAGACTAAAGAAGGATCTTTTAATTACACCCCAGTGACAGAAAAGTGTGAAAGCACTATTCATGATACCCTGGAGATCATGCGATATCTTGGTGGCAGTTGTTCTGTCCAAACAAAATTATACAAAGAAAACTATTTACATTTTGTCTAAATATGCTCCTCCAAGGATTAATATTTGCAGGGGATTTGGGAAAAATTGTTTTCATATCAACACAGGCTATTTAGATGAGAAACTGAGCATTACAGTAAG